>NW_006399782.1:3179014-3235237 GCF_000299155.1 Elephantulus edwardii | reverse complement strand
CCCCAGATGCCTGTTGGGGCCTGGGTTTCAGCTGTCCACACCAGCAGTGGGCAACGAGCTTAAAGCCTTCAGCTGTCCACACCAGCAGTGGGCAACGAGCTTAAAGCCCCTGATGGCTCTGGGCGCTGACTCTCACCAGTGGCTATGGATGAAGTCACAGGCGATTTTCAGCCAGCGCCTGTTCACTGACATTTTATGGAGGTGACGCCACATGTGACGTGATCATTGGAGTTTGATCTAGTAGCCATGACCCTTACTTTCAGGAGAAGCCCTTCCCATGTACCCCAGGAATTCAGCCTGAATTGCCTCTCCCTATTTTTTATATATCCTAGAGAGAAAATCTGCTTCCTTTTCTTTCTCTGGCCCTTCCTGGAAACCTCAAGAAGGTAGAGAACACATCCCACCAGCGGAGGATCAAGCCGTTCAAGCCTCTCTGGTTCCCATCTCTGCGTTATCCAGGGATTCCCCCTCTTCCCCAGATGGGATGAGCTCCAGTACTCTGACCAGCCCCCAGGAGCCATCCTGGGTCAGCAGCCACAATGAATCCCTGAGCGATGCCAGTGAGGGGCCTGAGTACCTGGCCATTGGCAACTTGGATCCCCGAAGCCGGACTGGCAGCTCTCAGAGTCACAGCAGCAACGCCGAGAGCAGCAGCTCCAATTTGTTCTCTTCCAGCAGCTCCCAGAAGCCAGGTTCTGCTGCTTCTTCTCTAGGGGACCAGGAGGGAGGTGGGCAGAACCAGCTGTCTAGTGTCCTTCGCAGATCCAGCTTTTCAGAAGGGCAGACACTCCCTGGTGTCACAAGTGGAACAAAGAAGAGTCACACTCGCTCGCATTCGGATACCAACATTGTCTCCAGTGGAGCCCCAGGTAATGAGAAGCTCCAGCCTTCACTTTGGGAACTCTGGTGGCCTAGTGCATAGGGAATTGCACTGTGAACCTAAAGGTTAGCAGTTCAAACCCTCTAGCTTCTCTGAGGGAGAAAGATGGGCAGTCTCCTCTGGTGTGATTTACTGCCTCTAAAAACCTCCTAGAGGGTCAGATATGAGTCAGTTCTGCCTTAATGACAATGGGGAGAGCTCTGACTTGGCATGGTGGCCTTTTGAATTGTCAGGAAGAGAAGTTATGTTTCTGATGACATGATGAGCATCCTACTTAAAATGAAAAAGAAATTTGTAATACAGATACTAAAGAAATGTCTGAGAGCATCTCTCTGTTTACTCATTTGTATTTTGCTAACTAATATTTTCAAAGGTTCCTTCCCTAGTTCTTCAGAAAGAAGAACATTTCAAGTTTTAAATGTGTCTCAAACTGAGGGGAGGTACTAATGAGCTTTAAAAAGAATCTCATTAAAATTCCACCTCTTTCTGTGATTTCTTAGAAGTTTTGTCAGGACAGAAGTTAAATATGAGAAGAGCAAGGTGGTATTTGGTTTCCTGAATAAAAGTAAGGGGTCCTGGTGGTGCAAACCTCAAGCAGTTGGCTACTAATTGAAAGGTTGGCTGTTTGCACTCATCCAGTGTCTCCACAGGAATCTGCCCCTGTGAAAACTATAACCTAGAAAACACTGTGGGGCAGTTCTGCTGTTTCAGAGTCACTGTGAGTCAGAATTGGCTTGATGGCGCCTTCCACCAAGGACAGCTATGCCTTACGGGTGGAGTGAGTGTGGGTGACGTGACCCAGTAGGTAGATGGGGCTGACTGCTGCCTCACCAATTCAGGCTGAGAGGTTGTCAGGTAAGGAGGCCCTGGCCAGTGATACTGCCCACAGAAATGCCAAATGCTGGTTCTCACGGGAGCGGTGAGAGCCTTCCCCTGGGCAAGGTGGCTGTCACTGCTTTTGCCCTTCCCTGCCTTATCTTTCCCAGGCTTTTAGTATCCAGCAGGCTTTGGTTGGGCTTGTTGTAGAAGAATCACTGTAGTTGTAAGTAGAACATGGACCTTTGTGCTTACAGAGCGTTCTGAGTGACGAAGTTCCAGAAATAAAAGAGAAAAAGATATACCTCTCCCTAAAAAAAAGTTCTCTCTAGCAAGTCGCTGGAGCTGCCACTGACTAGCAGCTCTTGTCTGAATGAAAACCCTTTGCATTTTCCCTCAAGAATCTGGTTTGACTTACTAGAACTGTTTTGGGGAAAAAATTGTCCCCAACTCAAAGCCTGTCTTTCCAGCAGCTTCCTTAGATGTGAAATGTACTTGGGTTAGAGTCTTGCTTCACATCTCATGCTGCAGGCCTGGAATCTCATGTCCTTTCAGGCCACTGGCCTTTGAGCATGTAAAACTTACTTCTCTGCCAGCATTCTTGAATCCATGTGGCTTCCTGAAACTGCAGCAACCTGCACTGGGAAAGGCAGCGAGCAGAAACCCGTGCAGAGTGGTCAGAGGGAGTGCGGCTCAGGCAAAGCCTTCCATGCATGTCACCCTCCTCCGACACCAGGCTTCCCTCTCGAGAGTTAGGTGCCCGCCTCTGGTGGGTAAAAGACACTTCCCCCCGTCCCCCTCTGTTCTTGTTTGCTTTGTCTGGACTCTTCTCTGTCCCTATCTGTATCTACAGGAGGCCCCAGGAATATCACCATTATAGTTGAAGATCCCATTGCAGGTTTGGGAGCCAGCCACCTATTTTTGTCTTCTGCCTCCTGTTCGTTCTGTTCTGTGACCATCTTGCTTGCTTCAGAGCCTCCTTTTGCATTCTGGTGTGAGGTCAAGTCCAACTCGTTGGTCCTGCTGTGATTGATGCTTAAACCTGTCTGTAAAGCAAGACCAGTAATTTGTACATATTTTCTGCCTACAACTTCCAAATACCAGCTTCAGTCTCCCAGCCGCTTCTGAGAGGTGGAGCACGAATTTTCAATTCTTTTTAACCCAAAGGTGAAACTGGGGCCTGCTGTTTGTGCAAGGCATTAAGGATGAATCAGTGGCAGAACCTTTCTTAT
Organism: Elephantulus edwardii; assembly: GCF_000299155.1. Taxonomy (NCBI): domain Eukaryota; kingdom Metazoa; phylum Chordata; class Mammalia; order Macroscelidea; family Macroscelididae; genus Elephantulus; species Elephantulus edwardii. The sequence goes on along the minus strand of NW_006399782.1, from coordinate 3,232,309 downwards.
AACTGGGCACTTATCATTGGGTTACCTTAATTTCCTTTGGTTAACACCAGAATGTGTGTTCTCCCCTTTCTGTGGTCTTTGATGTAGGTGCATGTATGTTGCACTTCTCTTTCCTGTCATCTGTCTTCTTTCTCCCAGCATCCCCTCCTCCCATTCTAGCCATTGCATCAAATTTTGCTAGTGACATTAAGCCTTTTTATTTGGTTTTCATGGTGGTGGTTAAACTGAGAATTGTGTCCCATTCTGGATACCATAATTCAAGGAAATATTCATACAAGAATACATCTGTAAGATGGAACGGTGGGGGAGCATAAATCCCCTGCCTTTCTGGGAGTGGGTGCAGCCACTGAGTATGTTAGTTTGGAAAAGAGAAGGCCAAAGAGAAAGAAAGTCTTCAGGACTGCTGTTTAGGTGAGCTTTGTTCTGAAAGGAGAAGGTAAGTCTGTCCTTTAGAAGGGCTTTCTCATTATTAAAGGAGGCGAGGAATTATAAGAAGATAGATTTAAAGTAAGTTTCAGGAACCCTCTAAGATACGGAGCTGTCCATCTGAATGGACAGAGGCAGGAGGTAGTGAGCCAGGAAGCAGCTGGGGTTCATGCCATGCACTGAGTTTCACTGGGGGTCTCAGAGGCCCCTCCCAAATTCCACGGTTTCTTGCAGAGACATTGTGGCAACTGCTGGTGTGGCCTCACTTCAGCAGGGAGGAGCAAGACCAGGGCCACCAGAAATCCTTATGGTCCCTGGGGAACACACTGTCTCTTAGTATAGCAGTCTCTTTGAGGGAAGAACAGCTGACGGGTTGGCCCACCCTGCCAGGGGAATGGGTTGGATGAGCCAGTTTATTTGCCCAGAGCATGCTGCTCATTTCTTAGGCACCTCCCTGCTTTTCCACCTGCCCATCCATTTGTAGCAATGGAAAAATTTGTGTCTTCTTTTGGAAAATACAAGTTTCTCTTTTCTAAGAACCCTGGCTACTGCTGTTTCTCTTACTCCCAGCTTTTGCTATTTCCTGAAAACTTCCACCAGGTGCCTCCTGTGTTGCTAGCCTTCTCTTGAAACCTCTCCCTTCTCCACTAATTCTGTGCCCTTGGCCCCCAGGCTGAGCCATTTGGTCTCTTAAGTTACAGCCATTCTCCATCGTCCTTGCTTTCGCAAGCATTGTTTTGGTGCTTCTTTTAACGATATTGCTACATTTTTATTTTGTTATTTTGCCAATTCAGAATTGGGTTCAATTTATAGGTTGGATGTATTTACATTTTCAGTTCCATTACAGGTTATACCTTGTTATTTGTTTGATATAAGAGAGTAAATTTTCTGATGATGTTTTAAAAGCTAGTGTCACAACCAAAAGCTAGTATCAGAGTATCAGAAAAATGTGTTTTAGAAATTGGCTTGTCAAAAGGGTAGAAATTCCCGAGACATTTGGAAAGAAGAAGGAAGAGAATTAAGTTCATGAACCTGGTTCCGTTTGATTGTTTTTCACATTTATGTTGCCCATTCTGGATCGTGTTTCTCTTTCACCTTGGATCACTCTGACTCCCCGTTTCCTTTCCTCCATGTGTTCCTGTACTGTCGGGCTGTTCCCTGTTGATGTGCCACCTCTCTTGTATTCCTGAGGGCATTGGAATGGGAGCAGTTACATGTTGAACTGCTGAAGTTAGGAATGCATTTGTTACTCACCTATGTGTTTGTTTTTACTCCCTGGTGGTCACTGGTACCAGAGTCCTGCAATGATAAGTCCAAGTTAAGAGGGCCCTTGCCCTACTCTGGCCAAAGCAGTGAAGTCAGCACACCCGGCTCACTGTACATGGAGTATGGTAAGTGAGCCTCGTACCAAGGGGCCAGAGCTGCACTTCTGCCTTTTCTGGGCTCTGCCCTTCGACCTGCTAAACTCTGAGCTTCGTGGTTCTTTTCATCTCTGGCTGATACACACGTTCTCACCCTCCCTTTCATCATTTTCAGTCCCTGAGTCAGGCCTCACACTGGTCTGTGGTTTCTCCTGTCCCCCCTCTGACTCAGGGTCCCACCCTCTCTCACACTGTGGTATTAACACCGCATCTGTCTGTTGATCCAAATGGAATTGCTCTGAGTGGATGAGTGACACCTTGAAAAAAGACCTTGGAGTAGCTGGGCTTAGTTACCAGAGGATAATTTCCACACTGAAGTTGTCCAGGGCAGAGAGCCATTTATATTCTTTCCTAACTCTTGGGGGGGGGGGGAACTTTTTTTTCTTTCTTGTTTTTCTTGGAGGCTAGAAGGGAGTGTGTATCATCTTTAAATATAAGTGGTCAAATGAAACCACCTGAAGCTCAGTTCATTCCATGTATTCCACCATTCTCTAAATGAGGTATTTAATGTCCTGGGATTTAAGATTCAGTTTCTTCAGAAGGTAGATTTCCCCCAGCCTCTGTTTCCCTGTTACCTAGGCAGACCTAGCATCTTTAGTAGTAACCACTCCAGACTTCCTGAAGCAGTGCAACTGTTAGCGGCTTGTATTCCAGTACAGAGCTTTTTTACATCTGCAGTTTGTTTTCTCCCACTCACCAGGAGGTCAGTACCTGTGCTCGGGAGAAGGCATGTTCCGACGGCCGTCAGAGGGGCAGTCCCTCATCAGCTACCTCTCTGAGCAGGACTTTGGCAGCTGTGCAGACTTGGAAAAGGTGAGGAACTGAAGGGGCTAATGAGGGGCTCATGAATTGAAAGGATCTGGCCTGAGGGGCTCTGGTGTTACTAGGACCTATGAGGTTTCCTGTACACAGCAGTTACATGAGTTTAGACTACAATAAAGATAAGTTCAACAAGTTCTGTATCAGAAGAAATCTTTAGGAAGCAGTATGTGTTCCTCATTGAATTAAAACAAAACAAAACAAAACAAAACAAAACACTGTTTCTTTGTCTCAGAAGCTATCTTGAGCAGTGAGGCACTGAATCTTGTCTACCTTATTGCTGATAGCCCTTTGACTCTAGACCTGTAGGTAAATACTATTTCTGGAATCACCTTCTCTATTTTGTTCTAAAGCTCGGATATGTAATAAATGTATGCAGCATTTTATAGTTTACAAAACACTCTATTGTTGCTGTTGACCGCTGTCTAGTCGAGCATGACTCATAGTGACCCAATGAACAAAAGGCCTGAAGTCTTTCTCTAACTGCGGACATTTATCAAAGTTCACAGAGTTTCGGAGGCATGTTGTTTAGGAAGTGGATGCCACTCCTGCTTCCAAACTCTACTGTTCGACGTTGTATCTAATGGCTCCTGTGGGAATAACTTCAGGACAGACCTTGATATGAAACCCTGGATTGCTTTGCTTTCATATTTTTACGTCCAAAGTGAGAAAAGAAGGAAAAGGGCCAGCCAGGTGTGAGAGCAAAGGGAATCCAGAACAGGTTTTCTGGCCTTTAGCTTGCCTTGTGTTAGAAATGTGCATTTCTCCCTGGTGTTTTGAATTAAAGCTCTTAGTTTTCCACATTATAACCAGTGAGATGTTTAGTACTCCTGGACCCTCACCATCTCGTGTGGTGTTCTCGTCCCTCCGCCCAGGAGAACGCCCACTTCAGCATTTCCGAGTCCTTGATCGCTGCCATTGAGCTGATGAAGTGCAATATGCTGAGCCAGTGCCTGACGGAGGAGGAGGGGGAAGACAGTGACCAGGAGATCCAGGAACTCAAACAGAAGATCCGGCTCCGCCGTGAGCAGATCAAGAATCTGCACCCTGGATACGGGGAGACGGAGCATGGAAGTAAGCGAGGCCTGTGAGGGCGTGCTCTTCCCCTCGAGTTCAGAGCTTCACTCTGAGGATCACTGCCTCCTGGAATTTCTTTTCATCTTCGTTTGTGATGTTATTACCAAGCCAAGGAATCTTCTGCTGTCAGAAAGAGATTTCTATGCTGTTCTGATTTCCTCCCAACTCCTGCAGACTTGGAATGCTGGATCTTGTCCATTTCTTATCTCAGAAACAACTTCCTTTCAAAATAGATTTCAAAATAGATTTCTGATAAGAGCATGCAGGTCACTGGGCCCAGATTTCCCTCTCAGATAGACATGCTTTCTGTTTACACAAGGCCAGCTTGGGCGGGTAAGCTGACAAGAAAAGCTAGTTTCCACTTCATCTGCCAATATTCTCTTGGCTTCTGTCGGCTAAGGCCATACCAGATTCCTTTAATTTTGACCCCAAAAGGAATAGGAGACCTCGTTTCCTCCTCTTTTACCTTTTCTCCCTCTTCCCATAATAGGCTTTCGAGTCACTTCGAGCAGCTCCCAGTTCAGTTCACGTGATTCCACTCAGTTCTCTGACTCTGGCTCCGCTGATGAGATTGATGAATTGGAAATCCAAGGTAAGAAATAACACTTTGTTACAAAAAGAGCTTTCAGGAGCTGTTTCTTTCAGTTTGAGATCAGGCTGAAAAGGTTCCCCCTCAGGAGGGATCATTATGGGCCGTCATGGAATATTGCTGCCTATTGGAAACCCTTTTAAGATGCAAGCAGAGAAGAACACTGACAGGAGGCAGTCCATGTCGGGTGGGCTTGGCTCTTGACGGTACCCTGATGTTTCTTCGGCACATTGCACCTTTTTTTGGCATCCTCACTCTTAATTCTTCATTCTTGTAACCAAAGACTGGCCTAAATCTACATGAAATAAGAGTCCTTTTTTCTGTGTGTCATAACACAACTCAAATGGTTTTTAAGTTTTCAGAAGGAGCTTTGTATTTTGGTTCTAAGAGAAGAGAACATAAAGGATCGTTAGGGGAGGAGAGGAGGAAAACAATCAAGTTTATAAAGTAGACTCTTACTTTTTGTCCAGCCAGGGCTATCTTGCTTCCCAGAGTCCTAGCCTCTTGTTGGAAGCCTGTATATAGAGAAAGGGAGAGGTTATGATCTGGGAAGATTATTCTGTTCCTTCAGGTTAGTATCTCGTTCCTGCAATCACAGAGATCTTCAAATTCCCAGCAGTGAAGAAATCGTAACACACACACACACACACACACACACACACACACACACACACACACCCAGGGACATAAGTTCTTCCCCACTGGGTAAAACCAAGTTATATTTCCTTAACAGAGGGGAATTGTGTTTAAGTTCTTCCCCTACAGGTAAAACCAAATAATGCTTCCTTAACAGAGGGGAATTGTGTTTGTAATTCTCCTTTGTAACATCATGATGACCAAGTCTTTCATTGCATTAGGCTCTGATTTCCTGTCTTCACCAGTCTGGAGGATGAATTCACCCATGCAGATGTCTACGTTCAGTAGCTGGATTTTTCTTCTATTCAGAAATTCCATTTTTATACATATTTTTTCCAGGTCTCTAGGAAGTGACTGTGTTCTCCTTAACATATTTCCCTTTATACCAATAATAAATAGTCACTTAAAACTCCATTCTCTCTCTGCTCCTTTTTAATTTTGTGATTGACTTGATCTTCCAAGTAGAAGAAAATAAAAAGGTTCTGTCCTCTCTGAGTCAGCAGTCAGAATTTTGTGAGAGTAGTGCTAATTTAGGGGAGCTGTGGTGGCCTAGAGACAAGAAGCCTTGCTGCAATCCTGAAGGCATGCGGTTTGAGGCCACCGGCTGCTCTGTGGGAGGATGAGCAATCTCCTGTGCGATTAACTGCCTCTGAAAACCCACTGAAGGGTCAGCTATGGTCGGTTCTAGGGTGCACAACAATAGTGCTAATTTAAATGCAGAAGCTGCTGCTTTCATCCACCCTGTGAAGCACAGAACCAAGGGATGATGTTCAAGTCTAAAAGGAGTCTCTTCCTGTTGCAAACTTCCAAGCTCAAAGGCCATGCAGAATCAGCCTCACTCTCCAGTCAGGCCTGTGTGGAAATCCTGAAAATGAGAGACCTCAGGGCAGGGATTTGCAACCACTAGATGTGATGATTCTTTGCTGTGAGAGGCTGTGCATTGAAGGATAGTTAACTTCATCCCTGGCCCTTACCCAGTAAAGGCTATTTAGCAGCCACCCCAATAGTGACAACCAGAAAACATGTCCAGACATTGTCACATTAGCCTCAAGGGAGCAAAACCTCCCTGGTTGGGAACCATTACTTGAGCAGATGACCAAGGCTCGGCTGGTTTGGGGAAGTGGCCGTAACTTTCCCAACCTATGATGGGCACCTGCCTGCAGGTACAAGTTCCTAACCCACTTCATCTTTTGGAACAAAGGTAAAATAATTGACCCTGGAGTCCCATGTACAGGACTGCAGTTCTTGCTGGTTTACTTCTCTGACCAAATACTAAAGGGCCTCCTTTTGTAATCATTGTCACACAGATGGTAGCGAAGGATCTAACCTGGCTCACATGTCAAAGAACGGACTCTCAGTGTCCATGGCTTCGATGTTTTCAGGTAGCCTGTGCTGGAAGTGTGGGTGTGCTCGTGTGTGCCTGGGTGTGAATGTTACACCAGCTTTTGTCCATACGTGATTCCTGTTGTGACACCTGCCAGGGTTATGAAGACTGCAGAGTCTGGACAACTAGTAGAGAAGAACAGGACTTTAGCCAGTTAACAAGCCAGGAGCAGTGAGTCTGTTTACTTATTAAGCCAAGAACAATTTCAATACTTTTTTTTCTTCTGGACTTCAGCCAGTTCACAAGCTAGGGACAATTTAGTTACTCATTCTCTTCCTCATGTGACCCAAACAGTTCTCAAAGAGTGTGTGGATCCTTCTCAAAGAGTGTGTGTATCTTTCCCAACAATGATCATTTTAGAGTAAGTGATCAGTGTGGCAGATAGAAGTTGTAGACCATTTAGAAAAGACTGAGCCAACTGAAGAATTCTAATTCAGACCTATAGCTAAGCTGTAAACGCAGACATCAAAAGTAGGATATGGTGGCATGAAGCTTAGTGTCTCTTTAAAGTCATGAATTAGCAGAATCAGTGTTCAGAAAGCTCTTTTCTAGCTAGTTTGTATGCAGTTAGGATTTACCACTGGAAGCATGAACTTTCATGAATACTCTGTAGGCTGTCTATGGGCGGGATAAACAAGAACAAAAGAGCAGTTTCTGCTCAGCAAAATTCAAGAGTTGTTAACAAATAGTTATTAACGTCAGCCACTGAAGTTGAAAACTGATGAAAAATTAGATCACTATTTAAAGAACAGTAATTAGATACCTTTTTCCTCTACACCTGTTTTGATTTATTCTAACCTTGTTCTTCCCCTGGGTGAGAAGTAGTAGTTACCCAGTCAGCCCTTAACTGGTTTCTGATATGTTTATGCTCTCAGTTCTTTGTGCCTACATGTCTTGATTGTCAACCACTTCTCTATCAGAGCATTTCCAATCTGCTTCTCTGTAAAGCATATCTTTCTTTACTTAGTCATCTTAGCACCTTTTCTTCTCCTTTTCATGGACTTTTAATTTTTTCTCCTTTTACCTACTTGTTAAAAATTTTTTATTTTATTAATTCTAATAAACATTTACAGAGATTATGGATTTCCATTCATTCATTGTTGCACTTTTCTCCCTGTCCAGCCTCCCCCCTCCAGTTCGCTCCTCTCTTTGAAAAGTAAAAGAAAAATTCTTTCATTGGTATACAATCTCTGGACTTTTAAAATTTTTATGCACCTGACAGGTTTTATACCAAGAATATAAAAAAGGTTTTCAATTAAAAATTTCTTGTGACCCATGCAATTCCAGCAGTTTTGTTAGTGTTGGAGGGGCAGGTTGTAAAATAATCACAACAAGGATCTCTCAAAAGTAGCAGCTTAAATATTACTTCTTTCTCACACACAAATTCTTACTGAAATATCATTTACAATTAATCTTTTTCTACTCTGACTTGTTTTGTTGTTCTTCATCTGTTTCTGGTTTTTAATCACCTCAAACTCATCACTGGTACAAATTCTTTCTTAAAACATATCGTACTTCTCATTTAACAATCTTCTTGATCATATCCATAACTTCTTTTTTACCATACTAAGTAATTTATGCTATTGAAAAGTTCTTGGGATAATGTTAAGCAGAAGGTCATCAGAATGCATAAAACCCTTGAAAAAAATTAAAAGTATTCAAACTTTTTAAAATTAAATTTTATTCATTTTAATGAACATTTACAGTGATTTTGGGTTTCCATTCATTCATTGTTGCACTATTTTCTCTACCCCCCTCAGTTCGTTCCTCTTTTTTCTCCCCCTTGAAAGTCTGTTTTAATTGTCCAATTGCCACAGTGCTTGTCAAAGCCAATTCTGATTAATCTCCTTTGTCAGTGTGTCCTTTGCCATTCCCTGTCACTCCTCCCTGAGAGAGACTTCACCCTGATTCATAAGGGAAAGGGGATGGCGTATTCTCTTAGCTACTTCCTGCTGAAAAGGGATGCTGTAGGTTTCAGGGTGAAGATCTTCTCTCACTACTCTAAAGGGCCCCTTTTGGCAATAGGAAACACATAGACTATGGTGGAGATTGATTTTGGAATTTAGATGCAATGTTATCAATTGTGCTTAGCCATACATGTTCATATCCTTGAAGATGTATCGTGGAACTGTTGTAGCCTAGAAGACACAAATTTAACTAACAAGTTAAAAGTACATGAGTCAAAAATGAAAAGCAATAATATTCCAAGTAGAGGTTCTAATAGTGGCACAAATCAAGTTACAGAGGGAAGGTAGTTCTTACAATAAAAAGTCTATTGACTAGCACTTTGTCTATTATAGTATAAAGGTTAGGAACCACAAGATGTAGAGGCTCAACTATGTCATTTATTGTTCTTAAATCCTGGACCAAATTTCATATACCACTGGGTTGTTTTACACCTCAGAAGTCCACATGCAAGGCAGAGGTGAAGTAAGGAACTGCTGATGAGGTTTTCTGTCAATTCCAACAACTAAGAAATAGTGAGAAGAGCTGGGACCTCAGAAGGCTTTTAAGGACCAAATAGTAGGCTCTTGTGTCCAGGAGAAAACTAATATACTTACCAGTAATGTTAATACTCACCCACAGCTCTTCTGGGAGGATCTAAATTGTTGAAGCGTCCTCCTTTGTTTCCAGCTGGGAGTTGGGGCCTGTCAGCCATGAGGACCTGAAGTGGGCCACCCTTGGCCAAGTGTCCTTAGATCCATACTTAAAGCAAGTGAGTGGGAGCTTCCTCTCTACTCCTTTGCCTATCTGTGGCTCTCGTCTGTGACACTGTCTACTGAAGTGGCCCAGCTTTCCATAGTGGAAGCAATTCTGACCTCCTTTATTACCTTTGGGTGGTACTGTTTATGAGTAAGACTTCCTTTTCCTGACACAGGGACTAAACTGGCAGCAGTAGCTGCCCCAATAATTTTCGTCATTCTCTGGTCTTTTCTCTTCCCTCTAGATCCCAGTTGTTAAAAGAGGGAAAAATTTAAACAAATATCTAACAAATAATTTTGAATATTATAATCTTTTAAGCTTAAGGCTAGAAATATTAACAATATTATCATTTCCAATCCCAGAGATACATGTTCCAGTGCAGTTCCTATTTTCCATAAATGGTTTTGGTAAGAAGAATATTGTAAATGTGGATACAGTTCCACTATTCCTCCTCCATGCCACGATATAGTGTTATTAGCATGAGCAGTTATAAATCCATTGCCATCCTTACTCTAACTTAAATATTTTTACATTTAAATTTATTATTAATTTCAGTAATAATTTACAGAGGCTTTGGATTTCCATTCATTCATTGTTGCACATTTCTCCCCTCGCAAGGCTCCCCCCAGAACACTACCCTCTTGGAAAAGTAAAAGAAAAATTCTTTCATTGTTTTACAAACCCTCCCCCCAGGTCCACTCCACCACGTAGCCATCGCTCTAGACTCCTGTCATGACAGAAATACCTAATCACATATCTCTTTTAAACAGTTTTCTCCCTCCTCTGTTTCAGTGCAGTATACATTATTGAACCCGTCTTACTCAGTCTCTCCCCAACCCCAAGATCAGTCCTCTTTTACAACAGTGGCACCATGCAATATTTGTCCTTTTGTGATTGGGATATTTCACTCAGCATAATGTTCTGCAGAGTCAACCATTTTGAATAATATTGCATGAGTTTCTTGTTTTTCAACGCAGCGTAGTATTCCATTGTGTGAATATACCACAGCTTCTCTATCCAGTTGTTTATTGATGGGCACTTAGGTTGTTTCCAACTCCTTGCTATTGTGAACAAAGCTGCAATAAACATGGGTGTGCATTATTCAAACATTTTATAAACATAGTATGTGACAGATTCTCTGCATACAGATAGCTTAATGGAATCATTTTTCTGTGTGTTTTTTTGTTTGTTTGGGGTGTGTGTGTGTGTGTGTGTGTGTGTGTGTGTGTGCGCATGTGTGTGTATCGTCAAATCAGATCTGACTGGTACAGGAGGAGATTGTCCCTCCTTCTATAGCAGAGCATCTGGTGGATTTGAACCGTGCACCTCTGGGATTGCAGTGCAGCTTCTTGCCACTAGACCACCAGAGTTTGCTGAAGAATCACTTTTCTTAGATCCTTTTTCCTCAAGTAGACTATGTGGAGCAGAAGTGTTTATGAAGAAAATAGACTTGAATATTATTTCCTCCTAGTAATAAAGTAGACATAAACTTTGTGATCCTAACTTTATTTTGAAGATTATTCATTGAAAACTTTATAAATCTACATCTACTTCTATTTTAAAAAATTATTAAGGTGTAGTTTACACATTAAAACATGTACTCACTTGAAGTGTATAATTTGATGATTAGTAGATTTACAACATTATGTAGGTATTATACTTATCCAGTTTTAGAAGATTTTCCTCAACACAGTAAAATCCCTCATTTTATAGTTAATCACATTTCCAACCCAAGTCCTCATACTCAAACTTATTGCTGTCAAGATGGAATTGACTTGTAGCTGACCCTTCGGTGGGTTTTCAGAAGCTATAAATTGCATAGGAGGAGATTGCCCATCTGTCTCCCAAGGAGATGCTAGTGGATTTAGCCAGCCAGCCAGCCACTATTTTATTATTGCTTTGCCAAATCTCTGTCTTCTTGTGCCTTCCTTTTAGAGTCTTTTTTTTCAAATTTCAGTGAACATCTACAGAGATTTTGGAATTCCATTCATTCATAAGGGTCAGTGGTCTACCCTATGCTTGTAACTGTACCATCAAGTAAAAACCAAGTTACAGTTGACTCTATAGCAATTTTCAGAGGCTGTACAATTACATGGGAGGAGATTGCCCATCTTTCTTTCTTGGAGCAGCTGGTAGATTTGAACCTTGTGACTTTGGGCTGCCTGCACAACTGTTTACCCACTAGGCCACCAAGAATGCCTTTATATGTATCTTGTAACATGCTATTGAGTTGACTGCAAAACATGTATCTAGTTAGGATCTAATTACGAGACATTTATTTGAAAAGAGAAAGTTTTTTATGCATTTATATGTAGTAGGAAACTGGAGTAAAAGGAGTTTGTATTTTAAGAGTAAAGAGAACTCTGAGGAATATAGGAGTAGAAGATACAGGGTACAGTCACCCCAGAAGAGCTGAGAAAGAGTACCCTAGGAAGATAGAGAGCCACAGGCCGAGGGCTGAGCCAGATCCTGTCTTCCTCTGGATGGTGGAAAAGGTCTCTGAGGCTGCAGAGCTGGCTGAAGGAGTACCAGGGCATGCTGTACATCAGGACATGCCTTGCTGGCACTCACAGGAAAACTCATTCTCTAGGGTGCTGTGGGAAATTGCCTGCAGGGAGGGACTGTGCCACAGAACTCAGGGGGTTAGCCGACACAGTTCATAGGGAGGGCTTATCAATTGTAGAGTTACCCAGAGACCTCCTTCCCACAATGGGAAAAGCAGAGGTACTACAGAAATCTGCCTAGAGGAGCACCTAGGACCTAGAAAGAAAAGAAAAATCCCTGCCTTCAGTGTTGGTCGTCTGGCGCCCTCCACTGACAAAGTTTAACATAGTGCCGACTGGCAATGGAGCCATCTGCACAGGCCAGTTACCTCAAAGCCGACAAAAGAGGGCAGGCCTAGGGCACAAGGATGATACATCGATAACTGACACACTTGCAAAGAAGGAAAGGCCACAAACTATTTTTTGTTAATTTTTTTAAAATTTTTATTGTATTATTTTTACATGTACTGTCAAATCAGATCTGACTGGTACAGAAGACAAACTGTATTTTCTGACAAGACTTACTAATTGTATCCTGTTATCAGCTGTTTTCCCCCATTCTACCTCTTTTTTATTTTTTTACACTTATTTTTAAAAAATTTTTATTATGATTTATTTACAAAGTTTGAATACATTGTTTCTCGCAAAATCCCATTTATTTTTTAAATTGTGATTGAAGTGAAAGTTTATAGAGCAAACAGATTGTCCATTCAGATACTCATGCACATTTTAGATTGTGTTTATTTTAAATTTTTATTTTTTAATATTTAGATTTTCATTTTCAAAGTAAATTCCTTTTTCATTCAGCCATTCATACTGATTTGTTCATTAACATTTATTTCAGTGCCTACAATGTCGTGACACTTTGCCCACGTCCTTCCTAGAATTTGTTCTTCCATTGATACTTCTGTGTCCCCCTCATCTTCCCTTTCTTTGATGACTGTTTGCCGATCTGCCCTTTATTGAATATAGCCATTCCCTTCACTGCATTTTGTTTTATAGCATTAAGTGGAATACTCACAACGTAAATGTATTCTTACCATCTTCTCTCTGTGTTTCTCATTTCTTTTCCTCCTTCTACCCACCTTTACATGTCATCTGAGCTTTATCCTTTTGACCCTGTAGGGCTGAGGTACTAAAGATTATTATTTTGTTCATCTTACAGGCTCATTGTTTGGGAGAAAGTAGAGTCACAGGCTTAAGTTTTCTTCCAGGTTTGAAGGGAGTTAAGGACTATCGTCAAGAGTTCTTTTTTTAAAATGAATTTTCCCCCCTTTTCCAACAAGAATGAATTGAGTTTCTCAGTTTTAAAATGTTCTCTCTTGAATCAGCACTTTCAGAAAATTCATTAGAGTTGGAATTCCAAACATGCTAGTTAGAAAGTAAGACGGAAACAGTTATCAGACTGGCCAGTAAACTCTGTGTGTTTGTTACCACACTTGTTTTGTTTAACATTTTTCAAGTTTTGCTGGCATACCAACATTTTAACCTCCCAGAACTAGTTTTTGACATGCAACAGTTTCTTTTCCTTGTCACATATAATTTTTGTTTGATTGTTCATTTTTATCTTTTTAAAGGTGTTTTTCCCCTCGGTAATTGTAACTTTCTCTAAGCTCTGGAGTGCTATGGCATACAGTACAGCATGTGCTGGGCTGTCAACCAAAGACTAATGCCTGCCATTACCTCAGACGTCATTACACAGCTAGTGAAAAACACTGCTCCCTTTTCTAAATGGAAAAGACTGTGCTTTTCCCCCTCACACAAAAAATACTTCCTTTCTGTGAGGAGGAGAAACAGCTAAATATCTTTATGAAGGCAGTTGTTTACTTAGCAGCCGTGACTTACCGACAGCCTCTTCTCTCTGGTGTGCAGCCTGGAAGTAACTAAACAAGTTAGCACTCTAAGAGTCTCTTTAGCTTTTTCTCTCATTTCCCCATCTCTTTCACACCCAGATTTGTTTACCTTTTGCTTTTAGCCCATTAATAATTTACTTAGAAAATATTTTTAAGAATTGAACATATACACAGCACTCTGTTACAAAAAAAACCCAAAAACCAAAACCCCGTGTACAGTCTGAGGCAATACATTATAATTTTTACTCTAAAGAATGTTGTAAAAACGACAGGCCGATAATATGACTGATGCCACTAGGGAGGAATATACTTCTCATACCAGTCAGCTTCATGAGGCCAGAAGGGCAGCATTGCCCATGAACAAAGCTCAGAAGACGAGAAAGAGCAGGAAAGGATGACAAATAGAGGAATTCAGGAAATGTGAAGAGGGGATGGCAGCCAGCATCACATAGCCAAATGTGAATTAATTGTTAAATGGGTATCTCAAATGCTCTGTAAACTTTCACCCCAGTGACAAGAAAAAAAGGAATGTTGTAAGCCAAATCACAAAGGCCCCATCTACTGAGAACTAGACTTGCTTTATTTTCTCCACCAGCACAGATTGGTGTGAATAACCAACTAGTAATTCATTAGTGAAGGAGCAGTGGTGGCACAGTGGTTAAGCATTTGACCACTAACTGAAAGATGGGCAGATCTAACCTGCCACAGGCTTCTTGAGGGAACCACCACCTGATGATCTGCTGCCATGAAGATAATAGCCGAGAGAACCGTATGGGGCGGCTCTGCCCTGTCATGTAGGGTTACAGTGAGCCAGCCTGGGCTCCTGGCGCCCAGCAGCAACAGTGTTTCAGTGGCACAAGTTTAGTCAGAAGATATAACGTGTGTGATGTGCGTGTTATTATTAAGTGAATGGACTTTGTTGTTTATAAATGAAAACATTTTTTCTGCCTTAATCTTTTCTTTGTTTAGTAAGCATATGAAAATAAATGGACAAATTTCAATTCTGTTACTTTAACACGCATGCATGATTCTGAGGACATTTTGTCAACAATGCTATGAGCAATACGTGTATACAGTGCCCCGTATTAAGTGTCTTAGGGGCCAAACAGAAGAATTAGATGCAATCCCATTTTCTCGCAAGGATTTTATAATCTCGCTTTTCATGTACACTCACACACTGCATGTACATACACACACACACACCCTGCATGTACGTACGTACACACACACACACACACACACACACACACACACACACACAGAGTAACTGTATAAAGAGCAGTGAAGCTACTTGGCCAAGTGCAAAATGATGCTATGTAAGCCTTTAGTGTTCTGTTGAGCTGTTTACACTAAGGAGATGATTAGTCATTTAGCTTCAATTACATAAAGAAGGTCTTTTCACCGAGCATTGAAGGAAATGAGGGAAGGGGCTTATCAGAACAATCCAGTCTTCACATGCTCTGTCTTTTTTGGAACATGATTGCTGTATTTTACATCCCCCCCCCCACCCCCCGTGTGAAGTTTTACTCACTTTGTCTTGTAAATGTTCATCAAAAGTATTTGGGTCTACAAGGTCTGTGGAGGTTTAGGCAGATCATTATTAGACATTCTTTATCAGAAATAGGCTTTTGGAAAGTGCCACTGTTTTCTGTAATTATGCCTTCTTGTTGTTGTTCTTGTTTAATGCCGTCGAGTCGTAGACAACTCATAGCGACCCTATGAACGAACAGCCTGAACACTGTTCGTACATAGAGTTTCCAGAGGCAAGCCATTTTGGAAGTGGATGCTGCTCCTGCTTCCAGAATTATGCCTTAGAGTTCTTTTATAGTAAGGGCCATTTTGGCTATTTCCATGAAAACTTACTACTTACCATGCATCTCTAAGCAGTTTTCAAGACGTTCATTCTTTTCCTTTTGCTATGACATAGCAGCTCTGGTGGCTTAGTTTTAAGGAGTTGTGCTACCAGCTCAAAGGTTTATGGTTTGAATCCACAAACTGCTCCATGGGTGAAAAAGGGACATTTTCTTGCATGTGATTAACCACCTCTGAAAACCTACTGGAGGGTCAGCTTATGAGTTGGTTTGACTCAACAATAATACTTAACTATAACTACAGCCAGACAGGAGAGAAATCTTTCCATGTCATTTGTTAAGGGTATGGAAGGCTTCTAATATTCAAGGATATTAGACCACCAGACATTAAGAAGACGTTAGAAGCTAAGTTCCGGTTCCACATACATGTAGCAAGTAACTGCTGTGGTCCAAATTCTGTGTTAGGTTCCTGAGACCTGGAGACCTAGACAGAGCTCTTGCCTTTGGGACATAATCGTCTAAGAGACCTTGAGATGTAGTGAGTGAGAGAGAGATTGGAGTAATTGATTTTTGTACTTGTACTTGCTAAAGAGCGTGTCCCTGTGTCTTAGGAAGCATCTTTTTCTCATTTACTGTTTTGTGCCAGGTCTTGAGTTTTGTGTTTGCACCTGAATTTATCACCACTTTTCCTTCCTCAGTGCTGTGTGTCTGTTACTAATACAAGCTGGTGTGGCATGAACAGAGCCAAGTTCTAGTCTGTGAGTGAGCTTCCCTGAGTAGTCTCCAGTGCACTCTGTCCATTGTCCTAACGTGGCCCCTAGCTGTCACACCCAGTGCTTAGCCTGCTACACCATGGAGTGGTCCCTTTCGTCCTTTCCTCCCTTTCTGTTGCTGCCTCTCTCACCCCTGATTTCTGTTCAGATGCTGACATCAGAAGGAACACAGCCTCAAGTAGCAAGACCTTCATTTCCTCCCAAACCTTGTAAGTACCTTTTTATAAAACCTTGAAGGGTGAGAGATGTAAAGAATTATACCTAGTTCTTGGTGTCCAGATAGGAACAAGCATGTTTCGTTTGAGAGATGACAGTCATGACAGGACAAGGTTAAAATGGTGAGCCCAACGGAGGGTGATGGAAGAGCTCTAGTAGGAACTCCAGTGGCAGAGCTCACAGTACGTGTTGTTCTCTGCTGCACTCTGATCATGCCAGACACCCCCAAGTTCAGGTCTCCAAAGGAGGCCGCGGTCATGACTGTGATTGTGAAATGACATTGAACCCAGCGAGGGGAAATAATAGCTTGTTTGGAGGAGGCTTGACACAGAGTCCACAGAGCAGTTTTACTCACTTGGTCTGGTCAACTGGCATTGTAGACTTAATTCTGCACTTAGAGAAACTGAAATATAGAGAAGGGAAGTGACACAGCCCTTAACTGGCAGTGCGAGGCGTGGCCACAAAGCGATCAACTAGGGTTTGAGCTTAGCTCTATGGCTGTAAATTGAGCACTTCTGTCACTTTATCACCTATCTCTGAAGATGCTGAGGGAAGAAGCTGAGCAGTCTGGAGGTTCTGAATGTTAGGTCGGTCCAGGTGTCACTGTGGGTTTCAGCAGAGCCTGGAGAAAGGGCTCCTACCTCCCTGTTTCCCCCCTGTGCTCAGCCTTCCTTCATTCTCCCCTTTCCAGTTCCCACTGCTTCTTGAACTCCACGTCTGCAGAGGCAGTGGCCATGGGGCTCCTGAAGCAGTTTGAGGGGATGCAGCTCCCAGCCGCCTCTGAGCTAGAGTGGCTCGTCCCAGAGCACGATGCTCCTCAAAAGGTAGGGGTTTTTAGCTCTTCTCTGCCTGTCCAACCTCAGGAGGCTGCAGGCCTTTCTGACCTTGTTCTCTGTCTCCCTGCCCTGCATGAGCTGGTGTGTTTCCTTTTCCATAGAGAGCATTCATTATGAATGAGTGAATGCTTGCCTAGACATTCCCTGATGGTGGTCAAATCAGGAGATAATGACTCCCTCGCTGTCCTTATTCCATATGACTTGTGCACTACGCCCTGAGCTGCGAGTGCCTTTGTGATACTTTACAAAGGAGACTTGTTCTGATTCCTCTCTGTAGTTGTATTTAAGGCCTGAAGCATTCTTGGTGTACCAGGGATTCTGAGGGTGGGGAGAGGGACAGCATCAGCAGTGGGTGCTTTCGCCCCAGAAAAAGCCCTCATTTCAGGGACCCTCATGCCACCTCGTTTGCTTCCAGGACCAGGGTTCCCTGCAGGCCTTACCTGTGGTGTTTCTGAAATGTCTTTCCTTCTCTATTGTGTTATGAACAGAAGGCCAGGTGTAAGGCCTTCCCCAGGCCTCCCATGGTACGCCAGCCTATTCTTTTCCCCTGCAGCTCCTGCCCATCCCCGACTCGCTGCCCATCTCCCCAGATGACGGGCAGCACGCTGACATCTACAAGCTGCGAATCCGTGTTCGCGGGAACCTGGAGTGGGCCCCACCCCGGCCACAGATAATTTTTAATGTTCATCCAGCTCCAACGTGAGTAGCCAGCGGCTGTCCTCTGAGAAATGGATGTGTACTCTTTGGGTTGCCATGATTCTCTTTTTGTCCCCTGGTCGTGGTGACAGTGGGCCTCCTTTTCTGGTCCCTGTTGGCAAGAAAAACATTGCAAACTTTTTTTTTCTCATAAACACTGATTCCTATCCAAACAGTGATTCTCCCTTTTCCTCCTCCCTAGTGACCATGAATGAACTCTGTTCTGTCTTTGCGTGCTCTAAAGACAACTCTTACTCATACAGAAAGTCTGGTTCACTGTTGAGAAGAGTCCCTGCCCAGACCTCAATATTTGCTTTATAGTCTGTTTCATTTAGTTCTCCTAATAGATTCATATTATTCAACCTTAAAAAGAGAAAAGATTTCCCCCTTCCCATTTTTAACAAAACCCATATGTTTGCATCTTCCCTATTACAGTGTAGAGACTTCCTGTCTCTGGTGTCTACCAGTCTCCTCTCTTTCTTCTTTCCTCAGACGCAAGATTGCCGTGGCCAAACAGAACTACCGCTGTGCGGGATGCGGCATCCGGACTGACCCTGGTGAGTATCTGGTCATGTTGCCTCCAAAGATGTTGTTGTTGTTGTTAGGTGTCGTCGAGTCATAGATGCCTCATAGCGACCCAGTTAACAAAAGGCCTGAGCACTGTTCGTACATAGTTTCCGGAGGCAAGCCATTTCGGAAGTGAATGCCGCTCTTCTTCCAGGCTTGTTTTAGTCGGGAAGCTCCAGCCAACACTGTCCAGTATGGGTACCCATTGTCACATTTGACTCATCAGTATCACAGTGTTCAGCATCACAGCAACCACGAGTTACCTCTGTGCAGCAATGAACAGACCAGTGCTATACCACCTAGGAGAATGTTTGACAGGAAAACAATTTGAACGCGGCCAAGGGCCGCAGGCTTGCCTCGCTCTTGGGGGCTGAGCAAACCTGCATGTCAAACACAAGCCTGGAAAAGCACTGGACTCCAAAAACTTGCCGTAATTCCTGTGCTTTCACCCCCATGCTCCCTCTGGTAAGGAGAAGTCACAGCAACCCTGGGAGGAGCCAACCAGGAAGAACAAGGCCGCCTCCTCTCTCTACTCCCTTTGGGGTTAGTGTCACCTTGAAGCATGGAGGTGAAAGTGCAGGAATTATGGCAAGCTTTTGGAGTCGAGTGCTTTTCCAGGCTTGTGTTTGACATGCAGGTTTGCTCAGCCCCGAGGAGCAAGGCAAGCCAGGCTTGGCCTAGGGTTTCCAAAGATATTACCTTCCCTTAACACGTGGAAGAGAGTTGTTCAGAACAGCAGTAAGAGGAAGCAGTAAGGCAGAATTAGGGAAAGAGGGAGAGAAGTGGCTGGGAGGGGAAGGGTTAAGTCTAGGTGAGAACTGTAGCAATCAGAGGGCCATTACTCTGGGAACATAACCAGGATTACATCCTTAAAGAGAAGTTCCTGGTTATGGCCAGATCTTTGGGTCCTACCAACTCCAGCAGGGTTGAGTCTCAGTGGCATCCAGGGTGGGAATCAGGGCTCATTTTGTGGGTTTCTGTCTCTGTTGGGGAGTTCAGGTAGAGGTGGGTAGAGCCCATCGGCCCGCCCTTCCTGTTCTTTCACAGATATAACAGTGCTGCTTCACGGGCTCTAGTGAAGGGAGCCCTGATAGCCTAGAGGTAAAGAGTTGTGCTGCAAACCCAGATGCTGGTGGTTCAAGTCCACGAGCTGCTCTGAGGGAGAAAAATGAGTAATCTCCTTCTATGTGATTTGCAGTCTTTAAGAACCCACTGGAGGGTCCGCTGTACTTGACAGCACCTAACAACAGCAGCCGTGCTCCCTCTTCAGCTTTTATAAGAGCAAGTGACATCTTCCTTTGATTTTGCTGTTTTGTTTCAGATTACATCAAGCGGCTTCGATACTGTGAGTACCTGGGCAGGTACTTCTGTCAGTGCTGCCATGAGAACGCCCAGATGATCATCCCGAGCCGGATCCTGCGCAAGTGGGACTTCAGCAAGTACTACGTCAGCAATTTCTCCAAGGACCTTCTCATTAAGATCTGGAACGATCCGCTGTTCAATGTACAGGACATCAACTGTGCTCTCTATAGGAAGGTTAAGCTGCTCAATCAAGTCCGGGTAAGGTCACGTCACAGATGCTTTCCCCTCTCAGTCCCTCCTCACTCTTTATATACTGACTTCCCTGAGTCCATCATCATGGTGTCAGGACTGTAACCATCCCGCCCTTCTAAGTTTACTTTCTTATTCTCTCAGAGATTTAGCTCACTGGGGTCTCCACCCCAGCACAGGCAGCTCTGGAGCTATAAACAGGCTTGATGGCAAAGGCAGGATTTCTCCCTTTATGGAAAACACTTTTGATTGGCGACCAGAGTAATAGGTGGAAAAGCCCAGTTCTGGAATTCTCTTCTCAGCTGCTCCTAGCCTGTGCATGGTTTGAGCAGACTACCCAGCACACTAGGATCTGTGACGGAGAGGGCTTTCCTGACTAGAGGCCACTTTGGAGTGAGTAATTGAGTAGAAAGGAAGAAGACAGTCCAGCTCTAGCTGTGGCATACAAAGCTTCCAGACCTCAAGGTTTAAAGGTCTTGACTGGTACAGTTAGGAGATGTCTTCAGAAAGTCTATAGCCAGGGATCTTGCCAAAGTATTGAAGAGCAGTGATGCCAGTCTGAGAACTAAGGTGCGCCTGATTCAGGCCATCAACTTTCCAGTCACTTGCTGTGCATCTGAGAGCTGGACAATGAATAAAGGATTGTAGAATTGATGCCTTTGAACTGAGGTGTTGGATAACATGGACTGCCAAACGAACAAACAGATGCATCTTAGAGAAGGTGCAGCCAGAGTGCTCCTTGGAGGCAAAGATGATAAAGCTTCATCTCACATACTTTGGGCATGTTGCTTAGAGAGGCTGTTCCTTGAAGAGGGACATCATGCTTGGAAGATTGGAGGGTCGGTAAAGGGGATGAAGACCCTGAACCAGGTGGATTGACACAGTAACTGCTACAGTGGTCTTGAGTGTGTCAGATTGTGAGGATGGCACAGGATAGGACAGGGTTCAGATCTGTTGCTCAGAGGGTTGCTGTGAGTCCTACTTGACTCAGTGACACCTGACAACTACAACAATAGCCTGTTGTTAGGGGCTTTTAAGTCAGTTCTAACTCCTGGCGGCCTCATGTGTGCAGAGTAGACCACTCCATAGGGTTTTCAAGACCATAACCTTTGGGAAATAGACCACCAGCACTACTTCCAAGATGCCTGTAGGTGGGTTTGAACTGCTAACCTTTTGGCTGGTTGTCCAGAACCTTAACACTTGTGATATGTAGGGACCCTTCTTACAATCCTAACAGAAGTTTTCCCCCTCTTTTCTCCCACCCTCCCTGCCCACCTATTCCTACCCTGCCATGTCTTTCTCTTCAGCTGCTACGGATCCAGCTGTATCACATGAAGAACATGTTCAAGACATGCCGACTGGCCAAAGAGTAAGTCTTACGTGGAGGCCACAGGCTCTGACTGAGTTACTATCCCTGAAAGAGGCATGGCCCGTCAACTGGCCATTGTTATATGAAAAAGGAGAGAGCCCAAGAAAATCCCAAAAATAGTGAATGAGAAAACACAGCAGTAACTGGTCTGTATTCTCCTCTCCAGAAGGGGAAGTGTATGGTTATTTTATCCAGGGAAGGCTGACTCCTCTTCATAAGTTGGCATGGATCTTGTTGTAAGAGATCATAAAAGTCACTTCTGCCATCCAGACACCTGGTACTGTGACAGAAATACCCAGGCTGTCACGAGGCTCCAAGATTACCCGTGTTGCCCACTCTTACGTCCTCTACCTGGAACCCTTCTCTTTCCGGCTTCTTGATAGAGACCCTTCCGCTGTGCTGTGTCCCACGCAATGTGCGCCCTCTGCTCATCCTCCCTTCACTCTTTCTCCGTAGGCTGCTGGATTCCTTTGACACGGTTCCGGGCCACCTGACAGAGGACCTGCACCTCTACTCCCTGAATGACCTGACGGCAACCAGGAAGGGGGAGCTGGGGCCCCGGCTTGCTGAGCTCGCCAGGGCAGGGGCCTCTCATGTGGAGAGATGCATGGTGAGATGTCTTGGTGCCCCTGGTCCCAGGCTTAGGGATGTGGACAGACGGAATAGACACAGGGCTCTTATTGTTTGGCTTCAGAAAGTTAAAACAGCCCGTTCACACTGTGAGAGAAACTGAACAGTATTGCTGTGCTTTTTTCCTGGGCTGCTAAACAGCAGATCTACATCACCTAGACTTACAAGAGAATTTGGTCCTGGGGAGCTCGGGCTTGAACTGGCAGGTTTCCCTCAGGTGTCTCCACAGTGGTAGAAGGAGCCTTGAAACAGGGAAAAGGGACTGGGTCTTCCTGGCTTTATCATTTTTTGTTATTAAACCAATGAAATATTTTGCACCTCTGAGATTTTATTTGCCTCTAAAATGAAAATGCTACCTATTGTCCTTTCCATATTTTTGAGGGTTGATGGAATTTTTTAATTATATTAGTGTGTGTGTGTGTGTGTGTGTGTGTGTGTGTGTGTGTGTACACCTTCAGATCAGATCTGACTGGTACAGGAGGAGATTATCTCTCCTTTTCCAGCAGAGCATCTGGTGGATTCGAACCATGCCCCTCTGGGTTTGCAGTGCAGTTTCTTGCCACTAGGCCATTTTTTAAACTTTCTTCTACACATGTGAATTATTACTGTTCTTTATGCACTTGATCTGCCAGAAGATCTTCCTTTAGAACTTGATACTTTTGAATATGCCCACTTTGTATCCTTGTGGTAGTTGCTGAATCAGAGCATAAAATTCTTAAAAAACAAAGACTGTTGTTTGACAGGGGGAACTGGAAAGATTTTGCTATAGCCTGATACAAGATAGGGTGAAACATCCTTACCCTTTACATTTTATCTTCACAGATTTAAGTAGCTATGATTTCTGTAAGTCCAATCATTACTAGGCTAGGATATTGATTTTAAGAATTCCCTATAGCACTATTCAATCCTTTTCCTCCCTTCCTTGAGAGCCACCTGAGTGGTGAGGATTTCTTGAATTTGTGCCTTCTCTGTGGGTAATTATTGTTGTTGAGTCCCATCAAGCCAGAACCGACTCATAGCTGACCCTCCAGAGGCTTTTCAAAGGCAGTATGTCACACGGAAGGAGATTTTGCCCATCTTTATACCATGGAGAAGTGGGTGGATTCAGACTGTGGACCTTAGGGTTGGCAGTGCAATTCCTTACCACCAGAAGGCCTGTGGACAGTGGAAGCCCTTCAAGTCCGCTCAGTTTTTATTTACATTTTCCCCCTCCACTCCCCTGTGTGTCAGTTCTTATTCCTCATTTTGCCACCTCTTTCCTCCACAGCTCTGCCAAGCCAAGGGCTTCATCTGTGAATTCTGTCAGAATGGGGATGACATCATCTTTCCTTTTGAGCTTCATAAATGCCGGACCTGTGAAGGTGAGGGCTGGGGTTAGGACCGGGCCAAACATGACAGAACTCAAAGCTTTCCCTTCACCATGCCTCCCCAACCCCTGCCCCTCACTGCATGAGATTTGGTCTGCCTCAGGGGCTCCCTGTGCTTTACCATAGGATGGATGGTCAGTGGATAATACAAACTGTTTTCCTCTCCCTCTCCCCCTCGCTCTCTCGCCATCCTAACCTGAGTAGAATGTAAAGCGTGCTACCATAAAGCTTGCTTCAAGACTGGAAGCTGTCCCCGATGTGAGCGCCTGCAGGCCCGGAGGGAGCTGCTCACCAAGCAGAGCCTGGAATCCTACCTGTCAGACTACGAGGAGGAGCCCACGGAAGCCTTGGCCCTCGAAGCCACCGTCCTGGAGACCACCTGAAGAAAGCCCGTGCACCTGTCGAGGGAAGAGAACCCCCCAAAATGCAGAACTGAGCCACCCTTTTAAGGACTTTCCCCACTTGGGCTTTTTGTCATTAATATTATTATTATTTTTTTATGACTTGTCTGACACCATCCTCTCTGGCTTGAGTTAGGTTGGTGGTATCCGGCCTGTGGTTTTGGATAATTTGTATGCACCAGGGTTTTTTTCCATCAGAACTGACACGCACACTCCTTAAATGAAGCTTCTAGTGCCTCCGTCAGAGGAATAGACAGCCACACCTAGTTCTTCTGATATCCATGGCCTTTTCCTCAAGGACTACATCTTGTTGCATCTGCTCTCAAATGATGTCATTTCCACTTATTTTAAGTGGCGCTTCTAAGCCAGGCCTCTCTCAACCAACTCATTTCTCCTTGCTGCTGAAATAGGGGTGGAATTTCTCTCTCCCAGAACCTATAATAGATTCAGCCTGTGCCCTGACGAGAAATGACAGAAGAGGAGCACTGCATCATGGGCATTCTATCCAGAGTATTTATGTCTTTCCATGCCCATCAGATGGCATTAGTGCTCCCCTGGGACCCCCAGAGACCTCAGGGAGGCAGTTAGGACTGGGGGCCACCAACGAACTCTCTTTATCCACACTAGTGGACCTGGTGCCAAGGGAGGAACCATGGCCCGGGCCATTTATACCCTTAACAATAGGCATGAGTGAGCCTGCAACTCTGTTGCTTAAAGAGCATTTCTTCAGAGAAGATGTTGGCCCTCTTCTAGGTTAAGGTCCCTTTTAGTCAACCTAGCTCTTTGGTGCCAATACGATCTTCAGGCAAGTCCCTGATGCCATCCCAAGATGAAGATAGAAAACCCATGTACCTTCTTACTAGAGAATCCTTGCTCTGTCACGCCTTCTTCGGTCATTGTGGTTCTTAGTAACAGGGTGGCCCGACTCCATGTTCCTTGCCCTTCCTGCCGTAGAGCTGGGATTCTCCGTGCTGGTTGATCTCTTGCCTTAGTTTCTTTCTTTCGTTTTTTTCCCCAAAGTACATGGGGGAGAAGCTTCCTGCTATTAGTGATGTTCTGGAACTTGACAGTTTGTGGCTTTGAATGTGTATGCTTTCGTGTTCTTGGAGTAACAAGAGCCTTTATGCCAATTATGCACTTAACTCTTTATCTTGCCTTGCGCTACTCATGTATTCAGTCATCCGTTTCATATTACTAAATTTAACCCTTTTTCCCCTTTTAAAATGTATTTGGATAAGGAAACTTATGAGGGACCTTACCTGTGTCTGTAGTAGTGTTTGAGTTGCTTTCCCTTCTGCCCCGTGGGTCTAACACTGGCCCTCAGGGTCGCTCCCCCGAGGGCTGGCAGCTCTGTGAACTCAAGCCCACAGCACATTTGTTTTGAGGCTGGATTCTTGCCGTGCGCCTGTCTACCCCTGGTTAGGTGCTAATAGAAAATGGGTGACTTGTGTACTTCCCCAGGAAGCTGACCAGAAAGTTGCACATGGGTGGTGGAAGTTGAAGAGTGACCAAGCTGGAGAGAACAGGGCATCTCATAAGGAAGGAGAAGGGAGCGTTAACACCAGAGCTCAGGCAGAATCGGCCCATGGTCTGGGGCCCCTGCCTCGGACTCGGGATCTGAGGGCTGCGTTAGGCTGACAGACCCAGAGGCTGTTCTGCCTTCAGTTGGCAGTGAAGCTGGAAAAGCCCAGGCCTTCAGCCCAACCCACATTTGCAGGACTGACTGAAGCTCTGGGAACAGCCTCACAAAACTCAAGTCGCACATAAAGGTTAGACTCCCAAGCAAGCTTGTAAACAAAATGATGAACATTCCTCCCAGTTGGGGTTTAACTGACACATTCACCTGCTCAAACCAAGTCACTACACTGGAGGACAGATGTCTGTCCTGCCTGATTCGTGTTAGCGTAGGATTAAAGAATAGAACTCCAGCGGGGCTGCCAAGGCTGAGCCGGGCTGCCTGCAGCCCCTCCCTGTGATTTCACGTACTCTCATTCACCATCCCCACTCCACCCTGCACCCCAGAAGACTGCACATCTCTTTTAGTGACCCTGACTCCCTACTGTCATCACCCACCGTCCAAATAACCTCTTATTTATGTGAGAGTAGGGACAAGAGGACACAGGATGGGATGTGTTGAAAGCACTTTGCAACTTATCAGTATCCGAAGCCCCCCTGCTATGTGGGCAGAGGAGTTTCTGAATGCACTGAAGAGAGTTCCTCCTTGATGAATGGAGGGCAGAAGTGTTCTGTCTAAATAATGGGAAGGGATAACAATTGGCTTACATGGTGGAGACAAGACTCAGGACACAGCGGAAGAGTAGGAGGCAAGTATGTTCCACTTAAATGAGGCTGTTGCTGACTTTCTCTGCCAAGACTTTAGAGCTTTTGTTGAATTAATGTAAAAGGATCAAGAGTCTAAATCAAGGTGTTCTGTGTGTATGTAACTCACGTTCCGATGTGCATTTCTGTTCGCTGTAGTTCTTAACGCAGCCTAACAGTTCCTTGCCATCTTTAATAAATGAAGGAAATGAAGTCTCGCCTTTGTTTGCCTGCCTTGACTCTCGGGAGCTGGACTCGTCTGCTGTTGAGCGTTCGCTGTAAAGTAGGCCTGTCTGAAAAGGTAGGTTTCTGGGTTGTAATCTCAAGGAACCTGGATTTCAAGTCAGGAAAAGAGAGCTGGAGGACTTTGTTCCTGACTCGTTTTGCAATCATGATCAAACAATTTAATCTCTATGAGCTTCTGTTTTCTTCCTGTGTGAAATGACAAGATTAGACTATATGGTACATGGTCCTTTCCAACACACAGGCTGCTCCTGCCCATCCTGTTTGGGTAGCTATTGGTGAAAATGATTAAATCTGTCCCTTCACGTCAGAGTTGGCTTACGTGCTTCAGTTCCCCTTCTGCACCTTTGCTCTGCCTTTCATTTATGCTCCAGGCCACTGAGCTCTGGCTTCTCCCTGCCGAACATCTAATAGCCTTTGTCATCTCCTACCAGTATGTTTAGGGAGCTGGTGACTTAGTGGTAAGAAATTACACTGCCAACCTGAAGGTATGCAGTTCAAATCCACCAGAGGAAGAGGAGCAATCTTCTCCCTGTGTGATTTACAGCCTCTGAAAAGCTGCTGGAGGGTCAGCTATGGATGGTTTCAGCTTGACAGTATTCAACAAAGCACACCAGTAAGATTAAGACCAGCAGTAATAGTTTTTCCCCAAGTCTAACCACCAGTCACTACCTGGTTTTGAAAATGCAGCTCTCGTCAACCCTTTCTTCCGTGAGTCAGGTAGCATCTGGCTATTAAAGTAGTATCTCCTCCCTACCACCTGCCCTCTGAGTTCTGTGAGGTGTTCTCTCTGCATCTGTCTTGTTCCTTGTCCATCACGAGCACTCACATTCACTTTTCTTACATCTCAGCTAGTCTCTAGTTACGCTAGTCTCTTACTCACTCATCATCTCCTATTAAATGCCAGTGTGTGTGCTGGCCTGAGAGTCTTGTGGGGGAGACTGATATGTCACAAAATCACCAAAATAGATTTGTAATCATAAGTCTTAATTAAAAAAACATGAAGAGGAAGAGCAGGTACTATTTAAAAAGAAAAGAAAAACAAGAGTCGCCATCTAGATTGGAGAGTGAGCCAACAAGGAAGGCTTCTGAGAAAGTGGTCCCTCAGCCAGCATTGAATGAGCAGAAATGCATTCAGCTCAGCACAGGACAGACGGGCCCAGAACAGCACATGTGAAGGATGTGAGACAGGCGAAGTTAGGAAAGAAGGATTTTAGATTTTAAGACCATGGAAAAGTCACTGACTTATTGAAGAGTTATGATCAGAGTGTCTTGGTTAAAATCTTTAAGTTCACGTTACACTTTGCAGAGAATACATAGTGAAGTAAGAGGAGAAGCAGTGAGATTGCTTCTAGGAAGAGTGTGTGCTGCAGTAGTTCAGGCAAGGAATTGGGTTGGTTTGAACGCGGGTATGGCAGGCCAACATCTGATGAATCAGAAACTTCTAGAGAGAAGAAGCACCTCAAATGCTCTGCCCTAGCTCGGCTGTAAGTAGGAAACAAAACAAGAAAAGGCTGCAGGCTATTCCAGAGCTAGTGAATCTTGGGGAAATGAGCAACCAAGTCCTAGGAAGGGTAAGCACGGGACAGCTCTGGGAACCTTGGCCCTAGACTTTGCAGAGTGTGTGAGCTGACTGCGAACAAGCGAGGCAGCCCAAAGAATCAGGTGACGGCTGTGTTGAAGCTCATTGCAGAGTAAGGGAAGCCCAACCCAGGGTGCAACTGACAGGCATGCTGTTCCGCATTTTCCAGGGCTCCACGTGTGTGATAGGTTTACCACACCTGTAATGGTAGAGCTCTGGTAGTCTGGTGGATAAGGAGTTACTCTGCCAACTGAAAGACAGATGGTTTGAATCCACCAGCTGCTCCATGGGTAAAAAGATGGGTGGTCGCATCCCATGCAATTTACAGCCTCTGAAAACCTGCTGGATGGTCAGCTGTGGTTCCAACTCGGCTGTAATGAGTGAGTGTCATGGTAAAAGGGGTAGGCATAGTCTCTTTAATGTTTTGGCTAAAGCATCTTCATAAGGTTAAGGCCCAGCCCTACTTCCTTTTTCCTTTGAACTTTTGGTTTAAAGTCTGAGAGAAAGGACCATTATGCCCACCACATGCTGCAGGCTCTTGTGCCTTGAACACTTAGCGACCACTTCTCTAGACAATAAACAACTACATTTTTAGTGGTAAGCAGCTGCCCGATGACTTGAACTTTCCCACTATCAGGCTGTTTCTTGGAATTACAGAAGGATGTGATTCAAAGGGACTGCCTAGCGCTCCACTTCCGGGATGGTGAACAGGAAGGTGTTCTTCGAATTTATGTCCCCCAATTCTGTGAACTGCCCCTCGAGAAGGAACTGAACGCTGATGAAGGACATTTGTCTCATAACTCCAGGACTCTCTGCAACTGTTTTCCTTTTAAACTGTGACACCTGTAGTCCCCAGCTGCCCCAGGGCAGGAACAGAAGCAACTTCTACGGTTATCCCCTCCCACCCCAGCTCCAGCTTCCTCAGCAAGTGGTTAGGGAACTGGGGAGGTCAAGGCGCTTTCCCTATCCTTGGCCTCACTCCCCTAACCTTGGGCTTCTTGTTAGACTTGGAATCTGGAGGGAAGACATTCAGCTTAGATGCTGACAGTGATCTATCTCTATAATTTGCCCATTTTCTTTTCCCTTAACCACTGGGCATCTGAACCCACAGATCTACTGAAAAGAAATGTCTGACAAGCTGAAAAGCCAAAGTGAGGTCTTTGGAAGAAAAAGATAATGACAAAGGCTTGTTGGGTTTTTTTACCTTTGTATTTCTTTAGTGTGTAAGTGTAATTTTCTAATGCATTCATGTGCTTAAAATACACGAGAGATAGAAAGTGAAGTCTCTCTCACTCCTGTATCTCATCTGCCTGATTTCTTTCTGACCCATAAATGTACCTTCTTGTTACTTCTCTGCTTATCCTTCTGATGTCTTTATACAATAGAAACAAAAATACACACCTATCCTTCCCTTTCTTTAAAACTGTAGCATACCCCAGAGGTGCACGGTTCAAATCCACCAGATGCTCTGCTGAAGAAGGAAGAACAATTAGTTCCTGTACCAGTCAGATCTGATTTGATGGTACACACATTAAAAACAAAAGAAAAGAAAAGAAAAGGAAAAAAAAAAAACCTGTCGCATACCATATACAAGACAGGTTAATGATGGGCGAAGTAAAATGGCAATTAATTTTATAGAACAATGCATAGGAATGATTGTATGAAACACAATACAAATGAATCAGAATCAACAGAAAGGCTACAGGCACAGTCCTTGGTGAAGGAT
The DNA here is from genome assembly GCF_000299155.1 of Elephantulus edwardii. Taxonomy (NCBI): domain Eukaryota; kingdom Metazoa; phylum Chordata; class Mammalia; order Macroscelidea; family Macroscelididae; genus Elephantulus; species Elephantulus edwardii. The sequence goes on along the minus strand of NW_006399782.1, from coordinate 3,202,771 downwards.
GTCATGCTTGTAAAGTCAAAGTTCAGTTGAGAGAATGATCCTGATGAGATGAATTGACGCAGTTGATACAACAATGGGCTCAGACTTAACATCAGTTAAAGGATGATGCAGGACTGGGCACTATTTAATTTTGTCTTACATAAGGAGATTGTGAGTCAGATGACTTAATGGCACCTAACAACACCATGGGTCGGGGGGCGGCTCTGGTAGCCTAGTGGGTAAGAGATTGTACTGCCACCCAAAGGCAGGTAGTTTGAATCCACCAGCTGCTCTATGGGAGAAAAACGGGCAAACTCCACCCACGCAGTACACAGCATCTGAAAACCCCTTGAAAGATCTATTATGAGTCAGCTCTCATTTGACAGCACATAAGTCCATCTCTACCATATGCTCTCAAACCATTTAGATATTAAAAAAACAACAAACCAACCACCGTCATGTCTACAATTTAAGTGAAGAGGAGAATGACAAATTCATATAAAAGATTCCAGAAGCTGATAAAATGTCCAAATGAGTTAAATTTATACAAGTAATGTCTCAATCAGAGATAAGGCAAAAAAATAATATAGAATATTCGCCTTGTTCTTGGGTCATTTTGAGAAATCTTTCTAGTACTGTCAACTTACAGCCAAGTTCCATCTGACATCAGCAATGATATCCCTTGTGCTCTTCTGACCATGTAAACAAATTTTGATTGTGTGGATCATAACAAATTATGGATAACATTGAGAAAACCAGGAATTTTAGGATACTTAATTGTGCTAATGAAAAGCCTGCACATAAAGCAAGAACAGTTGTCAAGACAAAACTAGAGGGAGGCAGTGGGGACCATGGGGCCTGAGAAGGGCTGGCCTAATTGGAATTTATAATTTTAGTAACAGGAGCGTTGGTTGGTCCCATGCCCCACACCCGAGGCCCACAGGGGCCTCGTTTGTCCTAGAATGTTCTTCCTGGGGTCGCTGATTAACGAGGGCTGGTTAATGTTACATTGGCAGTTCAGGCTCGCTGGTTGGCCCCACTGCCCTTCCTGACCCCAGAGTGAGCTGCTGGGTGCCTACCCCTTGGGTTGCCTCCCTAGGGTTATCTCCCAGGAGCTGACCGAAACTGGCCTGTGGACCCTGAAGCCACTCGCCAAGGGCTCTCACACAAAGGGGGCTTATGGGGTTTCTGCAGGGGCCTAATGGAGGCCTGCTTCTAAGGGTCACAGGAAAAAAAAAAAAAAGAAAAAAAAAAGACAAAACTAGAAAACACTATGGTTTAAAATCAGGAAAGATGTGCATCAGGGCTGTTTCCTATTCCATACCTATTCAATCTATATGCTGAGAAAACAATTTGAAAGCTTATATGAAGAAGAATGTGGAATCAAAATTGGAGGAAAATTCATCAAAAACTTGTATTATACAGATGACACAACCTCGCTTGCAGAAAGAGAACTTGAAGCACTTGATGCAGAACATCAAAGACTACAATCTTGTACAATCAATGGACTGCATTTCAATATCAAGAAAACAAAAATATTCACTATTGGACAAATAGGCAACATCATGATAGAGAAAAGATTGAAGCTGTCGATTATCTCCTATGACGTGGATCCACAATCAACAGCCGTGATAATAGCAGTCAAGATATCAGAAGACATGTTTCATTGGGAAAATGTCTATCAAGGATCTCTCCAAAGTGCTATATAGCAACAATTCCATTTGAGGACTAAGGTGTGTCTGATCCATACCATAGTCTTTTCCACTTTCTTTTTATGCTTCTGAAAATTGGACAAAGAATAAGAATGGCTGAAGAAGAATTGATGTCTTTAAATTGCAGCGTTGGAGATGAACTCTGAATATCCCATGGACTACCAAAAGAATAAACAAGGCTTTCTTGGAGGAAGTGCAGTCATGGTGCTCCGTAGAGGCAAGGATGGTGAAATGTCATCTCACATATTTTGAGCGTATTTGTTAGGAGGGGACAGTCCTTGAAAAAGACATAATGCTGGGAAAGGGGAGAGGAAGACCCTCAATGAGATAGGTTGACACAAACTATGTAAGAATGGGCTCAAGCACATCGGAGATGGTGAGGATGGCGCAGGATAGGTAGGACAAGCTTCGTATATATTGTTCTTGGGGTTACTATGAGTTGTAGTTGATTCGATGGAAGTAGATTGAGTGAGATTGATTGAGTAGATAACAATGGCAACAACATCTAGGTCCTTTGTTGATGCGTTTGACAGAAAGCCAAAACTTGCTTTCCAGAGAGACCTCAAACCTCTCTTCCTGTTGTTTAACTCAGAACTTTTATCTTCATAGATCAAGACTAAGATGACTATTCTACAGAGACAAAGGGCCACTGTGTCTCCCTGCCAACCAGCCTCTGTCCTTTATTCACTCACATGATCACATGATCCTGCCTTCCTACAGCATGCCTGAGCTGAAAATATAAGCATCATAGCAAACTACCTAAAAAACTGTTTATTGCCACATAATATAGGAGAGTGTCTTCTTGTTGTTGTTGTTGTTATGTGCCATCAAGTTGCTTGCGACTCATAGCAACCCTATATACAAGAGCCCTAAATGCCGTTCTATCCTGTGCCAATCTCGCTGTCTCAAACACACTCATTTCCATCACTCCACTCACAGAATCAATCCATCTCATCGAGGGTCTTCCTCTCCTGCACCGTACCTCTATTCTTCCAAACATGATGTCCCTCTCCAAGGACCAGTCCCTTCTTGCAACACGCCCAAAGTATTTGAGACAAAGCTTCAGAATCCTTGACTCCAAGGAGCATTCTGGCTTCACCCTCTCCAGGAAAACCTGTTTGTTCTCCTAGCAGTCCATGCTGTATTCAACACTCCTCCAGCACCACAGCTCAAAGGCATCACTTCTCTTTCAATCATCCCTATTCACTGTCCAACTCACTGATCAACAATCAACACCCTTGGTACCAGCAGTCAGGAGACCAGGAGCCATATTGCACTGCATAATCCCACTGTCAGGAATCTCTCTAAATTAAGAGCAGTGATGTCAGTCTAAAGACTAAGGAGTGCCTGATTCAGGCCAATGTCTTTCAATCATTTGCTATGCATCTGAGAGCTAGACAATGAATAAAGATGCCCGAAGTATTGATACCTTTGAATTGTGGTGTTGGAGAAGAGCACTGAATATCTCATGGACTGCCAACAGAATGAAGGCTATGTATTGGAAAAAGTGAAGCCAGAGTACTCCTTGTGACAAAGATCTGTCTCTCATCCTTGGGCCATATTGCTAGGAGACGCTGTTGCTTGGCAAAGGATACCATTCTTGGGAAGATGGAAGGCAGTGAAAGAGAGGAAGACTCCCATTGTGTTACAGTGGCAGAGTGACTACAGCAATGGACTCAGCTGTGTCAGAGATAATGAGGATGGCACAAGATAGGACAGGCTTCAGATATGTTGTTCATAGGGTTGTTATGAGTTGTACTTGACAGCACCCAACAACAACAATGAAACATGTGAAAGCTCTGGTGGTGAAGCTCCTAACCAGAAGGCCAAAATCTCTCTTTCCATTGGTCTGAATCTACCAGTTACTCTTCTACAGAAAAATGGACAATTTCCTGTGCAATCTACAACCTTGGAAACCTGCTGGAGGGTCAGCTGTGAGTTGGTCCCTACTCTATGGCAATGAACTTACATTTATGAAGCACATGAAACACAAACATTGTGGGTCAGAACCCGCTCAGCAGTGAGTCTGAGGTTTCAAAAACTTGAAAAAAAATTATTTTCTAAAACTCTTGGAGGGGTCCTTTGTAATGTGCTGGAAAAAGAGTTGGACAGATGAGGCAAAGTCAGTCTGTAAAGGAACAAGTCAACAGCTATGATTTTAGTCACAATGAGCAATTCTACAGCTTCCATAGGGACTAACAGCAAATTTTTATTATATAAGAGTTTATATATAGATGCCAAGGCATTGAGAGGAGTATGCGGAACTCCAACTACCCATCAACATCAACTTTAAAGCAATATTCAATTTTTAACTAATTCATTTGGTTTATTTTGAGGATGAACATGATCATTCTTTTTTGCTCTTCTCTTCCCTGCTTCTCATCTCGGTTAACCCTCTGAGGTTGGCTCTTTCTGTGTAAAAACAGCTCGCAACTGGGTGGACACCTGTGTCACCGCCTTGCTGTCACACCCCTGTCCTCTGCAGTGGCTGTCCAGGTGTCACTAGGCTCCTCCCCAGCATGCAGAAGCCAGGTGAGCTTGTGGCGATGAGTAAGTATTAAAGGCTGCTTCCTGAAACGCTCCTGTCTCTGCTTGATGCCTGCAGTCATGACACTCTTCATCTTCTTCCTCCTGTTGTGCCTAAGCCCTGCAGCCGCAAATCAAGACACAGGTGAGGACAAGGCCAGCACCTGTGCCAGGGTTAAAGGACACTCCAGTTTCTGGTCTCTGCCATCCAATCATGCAACCAGTCTTTATTGTATCTGGTATCATCCATCTCGTTAGCTCATTAGTTAAATAATTTATCCAGGCATTTAACCTACTATCTGCTTAATAGGGAGCTCTGGCAGCCTAGTGGGTAGGGAGTTGCACTGCCACCCTAAAGGCAAAAGGTTTTAATCTACCAGTTGCTTTTCAGTAGAAAGATGGGCAGTCCTGTTCTCGTCCTGTATGATTCACAGCCTCTGCAAACCCGCTGGAAGTTCAGCTCTGAGTCATTTCTGACTCGAGGGCAATGAGTGAGTGAATCTGCTTTATGTGACTTCTCTCTGTATCTATTTTTACACACACACACATTGAAAATATCTTTGAGTAATTAGGAGTTCAATCCCACCTACGGTCTTGAAGGGCAAGCCTGGTGACCTACAGCTGAAAGGCGTTAGCATTTTCATTGGGACAGGTCTATTTGGCACATGGGAGATTGACATCCTGCTGCCTTACACTAGTTTTGAATCATGTTATTGTTGTTAGGTGCTTTCAAGTAAGACTCATAGAGACCCTATGAACAACAGATCTGAACCCTGTCCTATCCTGTGCCAGCCTCCCCATCTCTGATCCACTTGAGCCTATTGCTGCAACCAACATGTCAGTCAACCTTGATGAACGTCTTCCTCCCTTTTGGGACACTCTCCCCTTTTGCAAGCAATAGCCTGTCCTAGCAACACGTCTGAAGTATAAGAGACAGAGCTTTGTTATCTCTGCCTCCAAGGAGGACTCTGGCCGACCTTTTCCAAGACATACCTGTTCATTCTTTTGCAGTCCACAGGATAGTCAGTACACTTCTCAAACACCCCAGTTCAAAGGAGTTAGTAGCACCCTTCTATTGGATTTCCTAGGCTGTAAATCTTACAGACTGGGAGGAGACTGGTCTTCTTCCTCCTGAGGAGCAGCTATGCATTCCAAAAGCTGACCTTTTGCTTAACTAAGCAACATACTACTTGATAGATCACCAGAGCTCCTGGGGTGTCATCAGGAGTTGAAATGAAAAGGACAGCAACTAACAAAAAAGAACAATTAGCTCGAGAGTGCTCTTTTGATTGGAAAGGAGAAGGTTTCTACGGTGAGGTGGGCAGTATTGGGTCCTAGACTGTAATTTTCTCGGGAGTGAGGAGAGAAAGTGAATTCCCGTTCATCCCCACTTTCAGATTAACAGGCAAACACATGAGGCAACTGTCAGGCACCAGTGGTTTATTTGTTTTTTAAATATCCATTCATTTTTGCATATTTTTCTCCATTTCCCCCTTCCTCCTCCCCCAGTCCATTTTGCAATGCACCTCTCATTCCAGATTGTTGTCATACATTGTCATTGTCATTGTTGTTGATTGCCTTCAAGTTGAGCACAACTCATAGTGACCCTATGAACAAAAGGCCTGACGCCTCTCTAAGGCCTAATTATATATTCCTTTTTTTAAAAAAAAAATTTGTTATTGGTTTTCATAGAAATAATTCCTTTACATTTTGTTTCATTCAATCATATATTCCTTTTAAACAATTCTTTCCATGGCTTCTCAGCTTTTTGACTAAGATTAAGTGAAAACAGTTCTTTCCCACATCTGTTGCAATGCAGTGTTCATTATCTATCCACTTCTTTCCTATTCTCTCCCCAACCCACTATGTCACTCCTGTTTGTAAGCAGTGATATTATGCAATATTTGTCATATTGTGACATAGATATTTCACTCAGCATAATATCCTCCAGACTCACCTGTGTTGTGTAATGTTTTACAACTTCATTGTTTTTCGATGCTGTGTTCTATTCCAATGTGTGAATATAACATAGTTTTTCTGTCCATTTGTTCATTGATGGGCACTTGAGTTGCTTCCATCTCTTTGGTATTGTGAATAATACAGCAATAAACATGGCTGTGCATACATCTGTTTGAGCTGTGACTCTGGTTTCTTTAGGGTATATTCCCAGTGGTGGAATTGCTGGGTCAAATGATATTTCTACTTCCAACTTTTTGAGAAAGCAACAGACCACCTTCCATAATGGTTGCACCATTTTACACTCCCACCAACAATGAATAAGGGCTCCAATTTCTCCACAGCCTCACCAGCATTTGTTGTTTGCTGCCCTGTTAAACGTCACTATTGTTACTGGGGTAAGATGATATCTCATAGTTGTTTTGATTTGCATCTCTCTCAGAGCTAAGGATTTTGAACATTTCTTCATGTGCTTGTTTGCCATCTGAATGTCTTCTTTGGTGAAGGGTCTGTTCGTAGCCTGTGCCCATTTTTCAATTGGGTTGTTTGCTGTTTTCTTGTTGAGGTGGTGGAGTAATCTATAAATTGTAGATATGAGTCCCTTATCAGATAGAAAATATTTTTTTCCAGTCTGTGAATTTTTTTTTTACCCTGTTGGAGAAGTTTTTTGATGGGCATAGATATTTGATTCTTAGAAGATCCCATTCATCTATTTTGTTATTTCCTGGTTATAGATTTTTCATTATTCTTGTAAGACTGTTCATTCTGTGGCTTAGGCCTTCTGGAGTTCTTCGAAGCTTTTCTCTGATGAACTTTATAGTCTTTGACTTTACTTTTATGTCCCTGATCCACCTAGAGTTGGTTTTTGTGTATGGTGTGAGGTGTGGATCTTATTTATATTTTCTGAAGATGGTTTTCCAATTTTACCAAATTATTTGTTTAAAAGGCTGTCATTTCCCCACTTAATTGATTTTGTCTCCTTGTAAAAAATCAGTTGACCATAGATTGATGAACTGATTTCTGGGTTCTCAATTCTATTCCATTGGTCTATGTGTCTGTAGTACCAATACCATGCTGTCTTGACCACCAGAGCAGTTGAGATCAGGGAGTGTAATGCCTCCTACCTCACTTCTCTTTTTCAGTAAAGCTTTATTCATTCCAGGTCTCTTTCCAATCCAGATAAATTTAGAAATTGCCTTTTCATCTCATTGAAGAACAGTATTGCTACCTGTATTGAGAAGGCATTGAACTTGTAGATTGCCTTTAATGAAATTGTCATTTTCAAGATATTGAATCTTCCTATTCATGAGCATTTCCCCAGGTCTTCTTTTGGTTTTTGTAGTAATGTTTTGTACTACAAACATTTTCCTTGTATAAGTCTTTTGTGTCTCTAGTTAAATTTTTCTCCCAAATGTTAAATCTTGTGACTAGCTTTGTGATAGGTATTGATTTTTTAACTCCATTTTTATATTATTTTTTTCACTGTAGAGAAATCCAACTGATTTTTGTACATTGCTCTTGTAATTTGCTAGTTTGCCAAATTGGTCAACTATGTCCAGTAGTTTTCTCATGGAATCTTTAGGCTTTTCTAAGTACACTAACACATTATCTGGATATAGAGATGATTTTACCTCCTCTTTGCCAATTTGGATACCTCTTATTTCCTTGTCTTGCCTTATTGCTCTTGCTAATACTTCCAATACAATATTTAATAGGAGAGGTGATAGTGGGCATCCTTGACTACTTCCTGTTCTCAAAGGGAATGCCTTTAATCTCTCTCCTTTGAGAACGATGTTGGCTCTTGGTTTGGCATATCTACTTTTCACTCTGTTGAGGAACTTCCCTCTATTACTATTGCATTGAGTGTTTTAAGGAGGAAAGGGTGTTGTGTTTTGTCAGGCACCAGTGTTTTTAGACTTGTTAAAACAGCCCAGGAAATGTAGAAAGATTGCTAAAGCCACATCTAGAACTTCTTTTGAGAGAGAACTGGATGGCCGTAGTAACAACACTTCTTGAGGGTTTGGGGGGCATTAAGGGATATGTTAGTAAATGACTTGGTAAAGGGATTTCTGGTTGAGGGTAAGCCTTCAGTTTTGCTGAACAGACTTTGAGAATGTAGGGTTGCGGTAGGACCTCTGGGGACCACAGAGGGGAGGAGAGGTCTTCCCACAGGTCTGCCTTCCTCAACCTCCCCCACAGCATCCACCCCTTCATTGCTATAAAATTGTCAAATGTATTGAAAGAGTGTTGTTCTGGAGGGTGCCAAACTATTAACTTTGGATTCCTTCACCCATCTGCTTGGGAGCCCTGGTGGCCTAGTGGTAAGGACCCAGCTGCTCCATAGGATAAGAATGGGCAGTCTCCTCCTGTGTGATTAACTGCCTCTGAAAACCTGCTGGAGGGTCAGCAATGGGTCAGTTCCAACTCGACGACACATAACAACAACCCAGCTGCTTGGGCCTGGCTGGTGCTGGTGCTTCTCTTTATCTGAAACTCGCGCATGACCATAAAGGAGCCATTTGAGCATCCCTCTCCACCAGATGAGCTCACAGCCCTCCCCTGAACCCCACAGCTCTCTCTTCTCACCTCCAGCCCAGCATTTATCACAGATTGCAGTAATGTTCTGTTTATCGTAGCCTCCTCATTAAGACTTGGGATCATGAGGGTACTTTTATTTGAATGTGTCGCTATGATCCACCAAAGTACCTGGCTCAGTGAGTAACTCAATAGGACCACAGAGATGAATGAATACGAGTGATTGTGAGAAAATGATTGTACTTGGTTCTCATGAGGGTGAACTTCCTTTCTTTTCCTCTGACTTTTCTTTTGCCTAATAATTCAAGTTAGAGCTGTTAAGAACTCTCTGTTCTGTTCCATAGACACTCTGCGAGCTTTGGGAGGCTAGGTTCAATTTAGATCTTTTAAGTAGTTGGCATCAGGAAAATAGAGCTACATCTCCTGTGTTCTAAGAGCTAGCAAGGAAGGCAGACATGCATGTACTGAGAGAATATCCATATCAGTTGTTGTTGTGTACCATCTGGTTGGGAAAGGCCATAGTTCCAACAGAGGCAGTAAATCGCTCAGGAGGAGATTGCCCATCCTTTCCCACAGATCAGCTGGTGGATTTGAACCATGTACCGCTGTGTGGATTGGCAATGCCATGCCTTACCACTAAGCCACCTGAGTTCCTGTATCTATAACAGAGGCAGAGTAAACTTTACCTTAACAAACTGCTATCAATCTGATTCTGACTCATAGTATCCCCTAGAAGACAGAGCAGAACTGACCTAAAAGGCTTCCAAGGCTGTAGATATTTTTTATTTTCTACTAGCTCATTTACAAAATTCAAATACAAATTCGAACAAATTCTTTCAATTTCCCTCATCTCCCCACCCATCAAATTGTACAACCCGATGATTAATCTCTCCCCTCCCCCTGAACATCCACATCCCTCTGCTTCCAGCCTCTTTCACCCCTCCTGGATCCTTATACAATAATGATTTTATACAATATTTATCCTTGTGGAACTGAGTGAAGTCTGTAGATCTCGATGGAAGCAGACTTATCACATCTACCTCCAGAACGGGTGAGGGGTTGGAACCATTGACCTTTCAGTGAGTGGTCAAAGGTCTTAACTACTCTGCCACCAGAGTTCCATAAAAGCTATGTTAGGTGTTAAAACAAATACCCTTCCCTCTTCTTTTTTAAATTATTATTATTCATTTTAATGGAAATTTACAGAGACTTTGGATTTCCATTCACTCATTGTTACACTTTTCTCCCTGCCCACCCCTCCCAGCAAGTTTGTTCTTCTCTTTGAAAAGTGAAAGAAAAATTCTTTCATTGTTATACAATCCCTCCCCCCAAGTAGAGTCCACTATGCAGACTTCGATCTAGACTCCTGTCATGACAATAATACCTAATCACATATCCCTTTTAAACAGTTTTCTCCCTCATCTGTTTCAATACATTATTTATCCCATCTTTCAGTCTCCCTCCAACCCTAATGTCAGTCCCATTTTACAGCAGTGGCACTATGTAGTATAAGTTCTTTTGTGACTGAGATATTTCACTCAGCGTAATGTCCTCCAGGGTCATCCATTTTGAATAATAATGCATAAGTTTCTTGGTTTTCAATGCAGCCTAGTATTCCATTGTGTGACTAAACCAAATACCTTTTAAGAATAAAGGGAGGCATAGTCTATTGGAAGTTGTACTGTTAACCCAAGACTGAGCCTCTTTGAGGTTTGAATCTGCAGAAGGTCAGGACAAATATAGGCAATTTTCTACTGTGTGATTAGTTGTTGTTATGTGCAGTCAATTCAACTATGACCCATAGAGACTCTATGAACAACAGATCTGAACCTAATACTATTGTAACTTAGTCACTAGACTGACATCATAGCTCTCTAGCAATTTGGAGAGGTCCCTGACAGTCTATTTCCCTAATGCGATTCATCTTTTGATTTCCTGACTGCTGGTGCCAAGATTGTGGAGTCAAGCAAGCTGAAATTGTTAACAATCTCAATCTCTTCTCCATCTATCATGGTGCTGCCAATTGGCCCAGCACTGAGAAACTTTGTTTTCTTGGTATTGAGCTTCAGTTCATATTGAAGACTACAGTCCTTGACCTTCTGCAGCAAGTGTTTCAGGTAATCCTCACTTTCAGGAAACAATCTTATTTCATCTGCATAATGCAGGTTTTTGATGAGTCTTCCTCCAAGACTGATGCCACATTCTTCCTCATAATGAGTAGCCTTTCGAATGATCTGTTTTACATTAGGAACTTTTAAACTTATCTGGCCACAGTCCACATTAATAAAAACATTTTATACTGTGACCCAGTATACAATATATGTGTATAAAGATAAGCAACAACATAAAATTCTTATTGCTACTATAGCTAACATTCAGGAATATTTTCTACACTTATTCTATCCCTTCCCTTTCCATTCTGTTAAAGTAAATACAGGTCATGACCAATGAATTGATCTCTGACTCTATAATGGGCTATACTGGAGTTTGGATGGTTCCTCTTTTCTGGATGCTGGTTAATCCTTGGTCATGGAGATAACCCAACACTGGAAAAAAAACACTTGAGGAAGAGAGATGAGAGAAGGTAAATCAGATCGTTCCACTGGAGGGGCAGCTAGTGACAATAACAACAACAACTTGAGTTGAAATGTGTGGAACAGCAGGCCAACCTCAGAGGTCACTGCCCCAGCTCATTCCACCCGCCTTTACCTCCCAAACCACTTCTCTGTTTAACCAGACACATGCTGACCTGTTTCCACAACAAGGTGAACCACACCCTGCTGGACATCTTTACCCAGCTATGCTCCCTGTTGATCTCGTCAACTTTGAGAGGCCCAAGTTTATCCTTCAACAAAGCCCCAGGCAGGTGTTAACCTAACAGGAATCAACTGGAAAGTCAAAGTAGCTTAGAACAGCACTGAGAGTTCTGGAAGCAAGAACACCTGGGGTCAATTCCCATCTGATTCACAGGTATTCTGACCTTGAATCTTACCTGAACATTGCCTTGCTTTTCTCACCTGTGAATAAAAAGAAATCGCCCCCCACCCCATAGTGAATGCGCAATGATTAGGTAATAATTGAATTGAGCAACTCAGAGAGATGGTAGAGCCTGCCATACTCTCTGTTGATTTTCCTGATACTGTTCTCTTCCTTTTTTGTCATCCAATTCCCTGCCTCCCCTCAATCTCTGTCTCATCCTGTTTCTTTCTAACTAGTAGGATTTTTGGGTTTTGTTTGCTGGTTTATTCTGTTGTTGTTGTTATTTTGTGTGTGTGTGTACCATCAAATTTGATCTGACTGGTACAGGAGGAGATTGTCCCTCCTTCTCCAGCAGAGCATCTGGTGGATTTGAACCGTGTACCTCTGGGATTGCAGTGCAGCTTTTTGCCACTAGGCCACCAGAGCTCCCCTCTAACTAGTAGTTTTATTAAGACATAATTTACAGAGCATACAATTCACCTTTTTCAACGTGTATAATTCAGTGGTTTTTATTACATTGTCAGTGTTGTGCTACCATCACCACTATCTAATTTTACAACATCTTCATCAACCACCAAAGAGCCATCAGCAGTCACTTTCCACAGCCTTTGGCAACCACTAAACTATCTGTAGTCCCTATGGACTTCCTTGTTCTGAACATTTCATCTTAATGGAATCACACAGTATGTGGAGACTGGCTTCTTTCACTCAGCATGCTTTTGAAGTTCATCACGTATATAAGTATGTGTAAGTAAACCATGTATAAGAACTTCATATTTTCACAATATTCCAAATAATATTTCACTGCCCAAATGTATCATGTTAATCATTTATGAGTTGAAGGGCATTTGGGTTGTTTCCAGCTTTTGGCTATTTTAAAGAACGCTGCTGTGAACATTTGTATACAGGTTTTGTATAAATATTTTTACTCTCTTGAATAATATGCCAGCAGTGGAATTGCTGAGTTCTATAATAATATTTTAATAATTTGAGGAATTTCTAAATGGTTTTTCAACGTGGTTCTCATTTTACAATCCCCCCAGCATATATGGGTTTCCAATTTCTCTACTTGGAGTTGTTGTGTTGGAGGAGAATGCTAATATCCCGTGGACTACTAATAGAACAAACAGATATGTTGTGGGGAAAATGCAGCCAGAGTGCTCCTTAGAGGCAAGGAGGGAGAAAATTTGTCTTGTACGCTTTGGGTATGTTGGTAGGAGAGGCCATTCCTTGGAGAGGGCCATTAAGCTTAGAAAGGTAGGGTCAGCGTAAGAAAGGAAGATCCTCAATGAGACAGACTAACACAGTGACTGCAGCAAGGCGCTCAAGTGTGTCAGAGATTGTGAGGATGACACAGGACAGGACACAGTTCAGGTCTGTTGTTCATAAAGTCACTGAGTCATACTCGACTCAACAAGACCTAACAGCAACTGTGTATTGCAAGAAGCTTTGGTGGCCTAAGGGATAAGGAGTTTCACTGTTAACTCAGAAACAGGTGATTTTCAACCCACCACCTTCTCCGAGGGAAAAAGATGAGCAAACTCCTTCTGTGTGATTTATAGCCTCTGAAAATCTTCTGGCGTGTCATCTACAAGTTTGCTCTGACTTGATGGCAATGATTGAGAGCACACAGAGTGATACCTCATTGTGGTTTTGATTTGCATTTTCTAATTCTCAGTTGTATTTGAGCATGTTGTATGTGCTTATTCATCATTTCTATTTCTTCTTGTGAAGAATGTTTTGTCCATAATTGGTGTCATCCTCCCAGTCTCTGCTGTGTGTCAGTGCATTGCTGCGATCACTGTGTCAGTCCATCTTGCTGGGGGCCTTCTCTTCCTCCTCTTCCTTTTGAAGCGTGAGGCCCTTTTCCAAGGACTGGCCACTCCCGGCAACAAACCCAAAGTAAGTGAAACAGGTACACCATCCTTGCCTCTGAAGAGCACTCGGGCTGCACTTCTTGTAGGACTTACTTGCTTGTTCTTCTGCCAGTCTATGGGAGACTCAATACTCTTTTCCAACACAGTTCAAAGGTGTCAATTCTTTGGTCTTTCTTAGCCGTTGTCTATCTTTCACATACATGTTGTTGTTGTTAAGTGCCATCAAGTAGACGACTCATAGCAACCCTATGAATGAAAACCCTTTGGTCATCTCTCCATGTTCATAGAGTTTCCAGAGGCTAGCCATTCTGAAAGGGATGCCAGTCCTGCTTCCAAGCTTGTTTTACTTGGGGAGATCCACCAAACACTGTTCACCATGGACATCGCATTTAACACATCAATGTCACAGTGTTTAGCATCCCAGAAACCACGAGTTACTTCTGTACAGCAATGCTCAGACCAGTGCTACACCACCTAGAAGAATGTTTGACAAAAAACAATTTAAACCAGGCCTGAGAGCTGCAGATTAAAATCACCCATGTTAGGCTTGGTAGCATAACTTTCTGCCCCCTAGGCCAATGTAGCTATCTCTATGTTGTTATTGTTGTTAAGTGCCGTTGATTCATAAACAACTAGCGACCCTATGAACAAAAGACCTGAACACTTGTATAACTTTGGTTGTTTCTTGGATCAAGTGTATCTTAATCTTTAAAATCATATCTTTGCTCTTCTCTCCTTCAAAGAGGTACTTGACAGAAGATTTGCCCAATGAAATGCATTTTTTAATTTTTAAGTGCCTTGAGTGTTGATTATGAATCCATCATTGACAGCTGAAATCTGTTCTCCATTTGTTGTCATGTTGTCTGTTGCTGGAGCTGCGTGGATTTTTGTTTTCTTTATATTGAACTATAGACTTTGGTCTTCTTCAGTAAGTGCTTCAAGACTTCTCTGCTTTTAGCAAGCAATCTCTCTCAAAGACATTTTTTTAAAAATATGCAAATACCTCTCTTGAGAATAATCTTCAAGGCACAAAACCTTTTACTTTTGATGAAGTTCAGTTTATTGGTTTTTCATTTTGTTGCTTGTGCTTTTGATGCCATATTTGAGAAACCATTATTTAATTCAATGTCAAAAGACTTATACCTACGTTTTCTTCTAGTGTTTAAGCTTTTACATTGAGGTTTAGAATTTTTTTTTAATGATCTCCTTTGTGGCACTTTTCTTTTTCTACTTGGGACATGAACAGTGTGAACCTGGGTCTGAAAAACCAGTTGCACTGAAACATTCTAGTAAACAGCAACACAGAGGGACTGGTAGACTCTGAGGGGCGGGGAGAGTGTGGTGAGTGCAGAACAGCTTTGCTCAAGGGACTTTTGGTTCAAGCCCGCAACCCAAAGGTGGTCTGGGCAGGGTGGAGCAGGACCATGCAGTGCAGACTGTGGCGGCAAGGAAAAGAAGGTCCAGTAAAATCAACACTGATGTTAAACATGAGATTATTGGCTTCTGGGCTCCTGATTTCTGTCGTTGCTTGATGAAGTCACTCAGCCTCCAAAGAGCACTCTGGCTGCACCCTCTCCAAGACATCTTTTTCTTTTGGCAGTTTAGGGGGTGTTCAGCGCTTTTATCTAATGCCACAACTCAAGGGCATCAATTCTTCTTCTGTCATCCTTATCCAGCTCTCAGATGCATGGCAAGTGAGCGGAAAGACCATGGCCTCAATCAGACACACCTTAATCCTCAAACTGTCATAATTACTCCTCAATAATTTGGAGAAGTCTCTTAATACAGACATCCCCAGTGCAATGCTTCTCCCGATTTCCTGACTTCTGGTACCAAGGGTGTTAATTGTGGATCCAAGTTAGACGAAGTTGTTAGAAGTTTCAATCTTTTCTTCATCTATCATGATGCTGCCTATAGGTCCAGTGGTAAGAATCTTTTTTCTTGACATTGAGATGCAATCCATATTGTAAGCTATAGTCTTTGATCTTCTGCAACAAGTGCTTCAAGTCCCTTTACTTTCAGCAAGCAAGGTTGTGTCATCTGCATAACTGGTGTGTCAAATGCCATAAAGGTTACCCATGTCCTTGGGCCATCGGGTCCAAGTTTTAGCCCAAGAAACCCAATATAGGATCAGCTATGAATTGGTTTTGACTCAACGGCTATGTGTTGATTGACTTTAATCTCTTTTTAATATCTCCTTTTCACCAGGAAGCTGCTCCCATCCCCAGTCCCTTTGTTGTCCTGGAAGGAATTCCTACTGCAGGAGAGGAAGATGCTTCTGTGATGAATTCTGCCATAAAGCATCAGACTGCTGCCCAGACCACAGTGCCATCTGTAAACCTGGTAACACATGGGCAGGCTCCTTTCCACCCTGGGTGGAATTGGAATGTGAATGA
The DNA here is from genome assembly GCF_000299155.1 of Elephantulus edwardii. NCBI lineage: Eukaryota > Metazoa > Chordata > Mammalia > Macroscelidea > Macroscelididae > Elephantulus > Elephantulus edwardii. The sequence goes on along the minus strand of NW_006399782.1, from coordinate 3,186,811 downwards.
TGGAGAGGGTGTGGTGGGAGGGTCCAGTTTGACCTCCACTAAATAATTCCACATGAAGGAAGAATCCCTATATTTTTAAAATTTAAAAAAAATTTTATTATTTTTTTGTGTGTGTACCATCAAATCAGAACTGATTGGTACAGGAGGAGATTGCCTCTCCTTCCCTGGCAAAGCATCTTGGTGGATTCGAACCGTGTGCCTCTGGGATTGCAGTGCAGCTTCTTGCCACTAGGCCACCAGAGCTCCCCTAAGAATCCCTACTAACAATATCAATAGAACAAAGTCGATTCCTATGAGGTCAGACATGCTCCCATGATCCAACATCTTCTTCTATCAATTCTAACACCAACTGTTCATCCCAGGGCTCTCACTACTCTACTATTATGTTTTACAAGTGTATTGCAATGGCTAAAGAGAACTCACAGACAATAAACACAAATATGGTTTTTATTAGGGAAGGAACAGGCTACAACTCAGGCTGGAAATATTCAGAACACAATTCTTCAACTAGTACAGCTTTTCAGGTGTGCTGTCTGCCAGACCTTTAGCCCTGGGCCTTGCAGCTCTGGGTCCCATCCTTCACCGGGGCAAGCGTTACAAAGCACTTTTACTTCTCCCAGCTACTTGGCTCTGGCTTGGTGGGTGGTAGATCTAGTTACTGATTTCCTGCCACCTTCATTGCTACCTGTGCCACTGCCACATCTCAGTCTCAGTCTTGCTCTGTCTCACAGAAGGTTTTCTGGCCCTGTGAAAAGAGCAAAGACGGAGTGAGGATGGTCAAGGCTGACCTCCACAAGGGAAAACAATACTCACCCTCAAAAGCCATAGCACAAAACATATTTCTATGAGACCAAACATGTCCCGGCATTCCCTGCACCTTCTTCTATCAACTCCAACCCTCATCGTTCCTCTGTGAGCTCATTAATCTACTACAGTGCCTGATAATCCATTGCAACAGAACTCACAGACCCGTACTCATGCTTATGGGGTTTATTTGGAAAGTTATTATGTCATGATTCAGATTGGAAACAGGATGCAATTCTTCAGTCAGAGCAGCTTCTCAAGAGCACTCATAGGTCCTTTGATCTTCAGCCTCCCTGCTTTCGGCCAGTGTTACAAAGCTTTCTTAAGTCTTACTAACCATGGCACCTCTCCCTTAAGTCCTCCATTGAGCTTAAGTAAAGGCCTCTGGCTCTGGTTCCTTGGAGTAGCCGCCCCAGGTCAGTTCTGTCTCACACCAGGCTCTGATTCGCCACTACTGCTGCTCCTCTCATCTAGGCCCTAGGCTGACTGGTGTAGGAGTTTATCGTCCTCACTGCCAAAACCTGTGAGATTTAAACCTGATGCAATGTCTCCACCCTGCCAGGTGGCAAAGTCAAAGCAATAGCCTAGGAAAGCCATTTTGAACAATCAACCCACTACAACCCAGACCCAAAAGATGAGTAACATTCTCTGCTTTCTCTTTCTTGGTTTCTGTTTTCACCTCTGAATCAACTCAGTTTAAGCTTGGTAAGATGGCAAAACTGACCAATCCCCTCGATATTGGTCTTAATACCTTATTAGCATGTTTCTACCCAAAAAGTCAGCATGAGACCAGGCTGCTCCTTGGAGGCAAGGATTCTGAAGCTTTGTCTGACACACTTTGGACATGTTGCAAGGAAGGACCTTGGAGAGGGATGTCACGCTTGGGAGGGTTGAGAGAGTGCAAGAGAAGAAGGCCTTTCATTAAATGGATTGATTCAATGAATGGGGTAATGGCGTTGGTGTGTCAGAGACAATAAGACTGGCACAGGCTAGAGCAGGGTCTAGGGCTGTTGTACACAGTGTTGCTATGAGTCACAGGTGACCCGCAGCACATAACAACAACAAACAACAACCCAAAGCGTGATATTTACTTTATTTACACTATTAGCAGGGTATCCAGTCCCTTTGGTAGGCCACAAACTCTCCACATTTACTCTTACCCAGCCATGCGGTGAAAGTCAAAACCAATGGTTAGAAAGCCCTGTTGAACAGCTGGATATTGTGGTTGCCAATGCCAAGCCCCTTGCATTACTTTAAGCCAAGGCTAGGGTGTGCACTGAATGGCTCTCCCACAATCTCGAAACCCTTTCATTCTGTTCACGTCACAAGTGTCTTCTGTTCCTCCTGTCTTTGTTTTCCCAATGTTCCTTGTTACTTGCTACTCAATATCTGGATCAGTTTTTCAGGTCCCGCTAGGAAAGGTTAGGCTCTTGGTTACTGGGTATCAAGGCTGGAGAATAGGATGATTGAGATCCACCTAACTGCTTCACCTTTTCTTGCTATGTGGTTCCTCCTTGGCCTGTGTCTCATGGAAGCAGAGAGCACCCAGGGAGCTTCAGAGAGGTGCTGTGGGAGGAGGAGCAGCAGGGGCTTGGGGAGCAGGGTCAAGGATAGGAGTCTTATACCATGTTTTGCACAGTTTCTCATAGGACTAGGATGGTGCTGCAGATGGTGCTGCGGACGAGGAACCCATCAAACCCTGCCAGGCACGACCCTGACTGGATGCAAAATATGGTGCGTGTCATAAGATCCTTCCAGAGGAGATACTGGAAACCTGTTTCTGCCTTCTTGGCTTGTAGTTTCCAAAGGCAGGAAGCAAGAACGCTGATCTCATTTTACCAAAGGCAAGAGGAGGTCTGAGCTAGGGTAACGCTCGATGGCAATGACGGTTAAGGGAGGCACCATGCTTCCTACTCACAGATGGTAAAAGGTTAACTTCACATAGTTTTCACATGCCAAGGAGCTACTATTCTCTGGTCTTTTAAAAATGTAAAATACACTATAGTTTGAAAATTTTAGAAAACTCAGGCATCAGGCCACATTTGATCCATGAACTGTAAATTGTTAATTTTTGCCTTAAATCATAGTCCATGTTTTACTTTCCTTGTGTCCTGACTCCAAGCGTGGCTTCTCCAGACCTCCTGGTCAAGCACTAGAGCAGAGGCCACGGCCCCCCTCGACTTTGGGCAGGAAGAAAGGCAGCAGGAGGCACCGGAAAGAGCATGGGTTTATGAGTCAGAGAGACCTCCACCCTCAGCACCTGAGAAACTTCAGTCAAACTCTCCTCGTTTTTCTGAGCCTGCATTTCCTCATCTGTGTCCTACACTTTGTCTGGTGGGACTGTTATGAAAATTAATTTGATAAAGTATAGAAAGGGTAGACAAGAGGTAGCGATAATATGAGGACACATATGAACAGGAGAGAAACAGCTCTTCCTTAACTGTTCACTTTAGGTGCAGCATCTTCTCCAAACCAGCCTCCCAGAAATGTCTCTATCCGTCTCTGTGAAAGGAATCCAGAAGAGAGACTGAGAACTCCTCTGAAGCTCCTGCCTGTACTCCACGACAGTTGGATCGTGAAGCACCCTCACCATGTTAGCTTGTCGGGGCCTTGGTTCATCTCTCACCTACCGTTATTTCCTTCCATTTTGGCTCCTTCCATTTGGAGTCAGAGTAAAATGAAAACACGCAATTGTTAATACACTTAAAATCAGAGCATTTGTCATGTAAATGATACAACATGAATTTGGCTTGTGGTTTATTTGTCTTGTGTTTGGTGAGATTAATGAAGCAAAAATTTCTTGAAAGAAAAAAAAATAAGAAAGTCAGCTGTCAGGAACCTCTCCAGAGTACTGAAGAGCAATGATGTCAGGCTGCAGACTAAGGTGCACCTGATCAGGGCTATAGTCTTCACAATTGCTTGCTATGTGTCAGAGAGCTGGACAGTGACTAGGGATGATAAGAAAGAGAACTGATGCCTTTGAGCTGTGGTGCTGGAGAAGAATGTTGAATATACCATGGACTGTGAGGAGAACAAACAGTTTTATCCTGGAGAGGATGAAACTGGGTTGCTCCTTGGAAGCAAGGATTCTGAAGCTTCATCTGACATACTATGGGCATGTTGAAAGGAGGGACCAGTCCTTGGAGAAGTACATCATGTTTGGGAGAGTGGAGGGATGGCGCAGGAGAGGAAGACCCTCAATGAGATGAATCGATTCTATAATCGGAGTAATGGGAGTAGGTGTGTCAGAGACAGTGAAGTTGGCACAGGATAGGGCAGGGATTAGGGCTCTTGTACATAGAGTTGCTATGAGTCGCAAGTAACAACAACAACAACTCTTTAATATTTCGCCCTGGGGTTCATGTTATTACACCTAAACCTCAAATATCTGTCTTCTGAGTCCACAGGCCAGATCTCATGCGAGTCCTTTTCTTCTCGCAGTGGAAGAGATAGGAAGCCGTCCTCTAGTGGGCTGGACCTTGCCTCCCAGGAATGTCCCTATGTTTCAGTACTGCAAAGCTCTGGGAGAGGCCAGGGGCTTTGTGGTGTGGACCCATCATCTCCCTTCCCAGACCTGCTTCTTCTTCTGACTCCATTGATGGTTTCCCTGTCCTTCAGTTCTGGACTCTATCCTCAAAGCCATTTTTTACTTCTTCCTCTCTCTGGCCTTCCTTTCCAAATTTCCAAGTCTTTCTAGTTCTGCTTTAAATATTATTCACAATTGGTGGCTTAGTGGTCGTGCTGGATTGTGCTGTCAACCCCAAGGCACATGGTTTGAATCTACCAGCTGCTCTGTGGGAGAAAGATGGACAGTGTCCTCCTGTGTGATTTACAGCTTTTGAAACCCTCTAGAGGGTCAGCTATGAGTTGGGTCCAACTCAATGGTAATGAGCTGAACTGTGGTTGTCCCTTTCTATTCCCCACTGCCAAAGTCCTAAGTCAGAGCTGCCTAACTGTTCTCTTGTGCTGGACTCCTCTTTGTCTGCTAAGTTTCCAGAGCACTGATGTTACTGCCTCCCTGCTCAGAACCCAAAACTAACTTCCCATTGTTTGCATAATAAAGGCTAAACTTCTAATCATGACAAAGGAAGTCCTACACAATATGACCCTGATATATATTTCTGACCTTGTTGTTATGTGCCATCGAGCCATCAATGACTCATGTTGACCCTATGTACAACAGCTCTGAAGCTTGCTCTGTCTTGAGCCAGTCTCACTGACGCCAATATACCTAAGCCCATTATCTCAATTACTATGTCAATCCATCTCCTCTGGGGTTTTTTGCTCCTGTTCTGTGCCTCTACCTTTCCAAGCATGATGTCCTCCTCCAAGGACTGATCCCTCCTTGCCATGCGCCCAAAGTATGTAAGACAGACCTTCAAAAGTTTAGCCTCAAAGGACAAACTTGTTTTTACCCTCTCCAAGACAGAACTGTTTGTTCTGTTGGTGGTCCATGGCATGTTCAATACTCTTCTCCAGCACCACAACTCAAAGGCATTGGTTCTTCTGTCATCCTTAGTCACTGTCCAGTTCTCTGATGCATAGCAAATAATTAATGTAAAGACCATGGCCTGGATCAGGTGCACCTTAGTTTCTGGATTGACGTCATTGCTTCTCAGTACTCTGTAGAGGTTGCTGACTGCAGATTTTCTCAGTGCAGTTCTGACCTTCTCTCCTGCCTTATCTTCTCTTATTCCTGCACTCCAGCTAAATAAAAGGACCCATTATCCCTACCCAAGCCTTCAAAATCATTACTAATTGGAACTGTGAGTTCTAAGTAAATGACTATAACTTTGAATGGCCTGTCAGGAGAGAGCCCAGCTACTGGCTTATGGGTCTGACTGGGGTTTTTTTTGGCCCAGGTTTGTCTGAAAGCCAAGCCTGCATTATTTCTCTGGGAACATAATCCCTAGGAACAGGAGTGGGAGAGAGCCTGGAGCAAGAAACCTTCAAGGAGATAGACTGACATAGGGGCTGCAACAATGGGCCGGATCACACGATCCCAGCAGAGACCGTGGTAACGACCAGGATAGGGAAGGTTCTGATTTATTGTTCACAGGGTTGCTGTGAGGCCGAGTTGACTCAATGGCACCTAATAGCAACAACAACAGCAGCAGCAACAACAACAATACAGGGAAGAAGCGAGAGCGGTCTTGCTGACCACCGCAGTGACTGACTGGTTACTTGATAAGGGGAGAGCTACTGAGAAATCATCCCCTCCACACCCCCAGCTTGGTGGGTTCCTCTTTATTCATGTGCCTCCAGCTTCTTCTCTTCAATTCCCGTCCCTTCCATACACCCCTAAAGAGAAGATAAAGAAAAGGATTTTTGGGGTTTGGCCCCCTTGTGTACTTAGAAACCAATGCAATCACTGGAGGTGAGGCTGACAACCAAGAAGTCTGAAGCAGAGCTGGAAGGTGACAGAGAGAGGCGAAGGGAAGAGAAAGGAGGGATTAGGGACCATCTCCACCATCACCCACCCTGGAGAAAACACCTCAGACATGACGTAGTGCAGGTCCTGAATAAGGGAAGTTGTTGAGGCTAAAGAAAGGGGTAGGTCAAGAAAGGGGTGCCCCTTTGTCTATGTAGAGTGGGAGCTCCCCACACCAAGCGCAGCAGCTTCACCGACCATAGACCCTTTGCTCACTGTAACATACAGAAAGAAGTCTTCTCCATGGTGTTCCTGGTATGGCTGTCCCAGTGTGGCTCTGGTGAGTGGAATTGCTGACAAAGTAAAGCAAGTAATTTTTAGCTCCAAGATTAATTCACTTCTGGATCAAGAAGTAGATGGAATGACCAGCTGTGAAATTAAAAGGCATCATCGGGTATTTCTTTTTGTCCAGATCTCCTCTCCGAGCTTTGAGAGGCTTCTCTACTCTCACCGGGACTCAGGCCGGGTATTGATTTTGGATCTTCTTGCCTTCAGAGCGGCGCTTCTCAAACAGATGCTTCTGTTTACAGCCTAACTTCATCCTCCCTGGGACCAGGCTGGACTGGACAGAGCTGAGAGGATGCAGGGGTGGGCATGGGTGGGAGGGGGCTGGTGCCAATGGGGCGACTTCTGAGAAACAGGTCTGAGAACATCTGTCCCTGGGATGGAAGGGGAAGCAGCTGCCCATTGGCTCACTTTCATGGATTATGGTTTGTTTCACAGTGTCCTACCTTGTCCACAGTTCCTTGGCCTCCTGAAAACCTGGGACAGTGGACAGGTGGTACCTGGCAAAAAAAAGTACCCAGGAAGACAAACTTGAGAGCCAGCTGATCATGGCTACGGCTGGACCACTGTGTCTTGATCCTTCTGTGTCTGTAACCTGCACTGCCAACAGACTGCTCCATAAGAAGCAAAAAATGAATATGCGGCCTATCTATACTTATTAATATTTTTATAATTCATGTACATTGTGTTTCATGCATGTAGATTGTGTTCCCTTCTTTCTCTAAAATATACTAATTTATAAAACATTAACATTCTTCAAAACAACTGTGAGATATCATCTCACCCCAGTCAGAATAGCAAAATTTCACAAAACAGCAAGCAACAAATGCTGGTGAGGTTGTGGAGAAACTGGAACCCTTGTTCCCTGTTGGTGGGAGTGTAAAATGGTACAACCACTGTGGAAGGCGATATGGCGCTTTCTCAGAAAGTTGCAAATAGAGATAACATTTGACCCAGCAATTCAACTACTGGGAATATATCCCAAAGAGACCATAGCTGACATCCAAGCAGATATATGCACACTCATGTTTATTGCAGCTCTGTTCACAATAGCAAGGAGTTGGAAACAACCCAAGTGCCCATCAACAAACAAATGGATAGAGGAGCTGTGGTATATTCACACAATGGAATACTACACTGCATTGAAAAACAAGGAACTCATGCGATATTATTAAAAATGAGTGAGCCTGGAGGACATTATGCTGAGTGAAATATCTCAGTCGCAAAAGGACAAATACTGCACGGTGCCACTGTTGTAAAATGGGATTGATATCAGG
>NW_006399782.1:3173617-3178614 GCF_000299155.1 Elephantulus edwardii | reverse complement strand
TTTCATAAATATAAAATTTGTTTCTATTTGAATAAGATTCTTTTTTGCCTTTGTCATTGTTATTGTTGTTGAGTTGAGCACGACTCCTAAAAACCCAATGAACAAAAGGCCTGAAGCCCTTCCACAACCATTACCATTTATCAAAGTCCACATAGTTTCCAGAGGCATGCTGTTTAGAAAGTGGATTTTCACCTTTACATTTAAATATTTCTGTTTCTTTTCTAAAAGAAATATATTTTATAAATACATATAGCTGTGATAGCTTAGTGGTAAGGAATTGTGGTGCAAACTCAAAGGTACATGGTTCGAATCCATGGGAGAAAAATGGGCTATTTCCTCTTGAGCAGTTTATTGCCTCTGAAAACCTGCTAGAGGGTTAGCTATGAGGTGGTCCCAGTTCCTACTTGGTGGTACATCACCACCACCACCACAACTAGTGGTCAAGTCTGTAGGGAGCTACTCTTAACTCAATGACAACCTCTCAAGCTGATGATGGTTCAAAACGATCAGCTCCTCTGTGGGAGAAAGAAGCGCAATCTCCCATCTCCTGATTTACGGCCTCTGACCCACTGGAGGGTCAGCTTTGTGTCAGTTCTGACTCAGTGGCAATCAGCTTTTCACTTCTGAGATTCGTGTTATTGTTAGAACCAAGGAGATGGGGGAGACAGAAGTTCATACCTGGTAAAAACCATAATAAGGCTTCAAAACCAGGAGTCAGAAACCAATATGCATGGAAAAGGCTGCTGCTCTACCCCAGTAACAACACAATTACTGCTTTAAAAACTGAGTAATTTCAGAGAACAGCAAAGAACTCTTCCTGAGGACATCTCATTGGCACAGACTCCAGCCACAAGGCATGTTCAGAGGCACTACAAAGCCTCGTGGACAACCTTACCTAAGCAATATGCTGTCCTCCATTCTACCCTCTCCGGGGAGAACGGACCCATCCATTTATGGTATGATTATGGTGTTATGTTTCCAAGCATAACAAAAGACAGTGGGACAGTGCAGGAGAGGAAGACCTCAGATGAGATGGATTGATCCAATAACTGGGGCAATTGGGGTAGGTGTGTCAAAGTCAGTAAGACTGGCTTCAGAGCTGTTGTATGAGTCACAGATGACCCATCCATTTAAATATCCAACACATAACTATTCTAATAGTTCCATCTGTGTCTTTTATCTTCAATTCTGCCTCCTCATCTTTTTTCTTGGCTTAGTGTTTGAATAAAAACCTCAACCTCGGCCTAGTGCTCTGGAAAAGCTTTATCTATGCTGTTGGTGCAGCACTCCAACAAGGCCTCAGGCCACACGGGGATTTTTTTGGGGGGGTGGGGGTGGGGTGGGTTTAAATAATTTCTTTGTTTTATTTAAAAACCATAGAGGTTGTGCTTCTGTATAAAGTATGCATCTCTAGCAATGTAAAATACTGACACGTTAAAAAAAAAAACCACCTCACAAATTAAATAAAAACTCAGAATCTTTGATTCAATGCTCTAGTCTTTTCAAAGAGAAAAAAATAATAATGTCAGAGTCAGAATTTTAGAGTGGTTGGCATGCCTTTCTTCATCCTACTTTTTGACTGGCTGTCTGAGTGCCAGTGATGATAGAGTTGAGCTTTTTGTGCCGACCATGCTCGCATAGCCATTTGATGCTACAAGAATTGCAACTGCAGCTGCCTGGGACTGCACAGAGCTACTTCACTAAGGTTGAGGACAGCAGCCTGCTGAGCAGATAAGGCCTGTTCTTGACTGGCTGAACCTTGTTCAGGACCCTGCTGCCTGGCTGCCGCTGCCTGGGACTGGAAGCTGAGGCGACTGACTGAACGGCAAGAGCTGCTGCTGCTGCCGCCGCCTCAGAGTGCTATCCTAGTGCTCTGTGTAAGTTGAGTTTGTTGATAAGTCTTAACAGGTTAGCACAGCTGAATTTAGTGTCAATTATTTATCTTGGTATATAGTCCATATTCAACATTTCTTATACATATGAAATTTTAGAAACATTTATAAAACTACATTTTCATAAAATGGTGTTTATAAAATAAAATTCGTTATGTTGTTGCTGTTGCTAGGTGCCATCAAGTTGATGTCAGCTGATTATGACTCAACCCTCTGTACAACTAACCTGAACCTGTCCTGTCCTGTGCCATCCTCACCGTCTCTGAAGCACTCGACCCACTGATGAAGTCACGATGCCAATTCTTCTTATCGTGGATCTTTCTCTCTTTTGCCAACCTGCCCCCCCCTTTTCTAAGCATGATGTCCCTCTCCAATGTATAGAAGCCTCGCCTAGCTACATGTTCAAAGTATGAAAGACAAAGCTTTGCCATCTTTGCCTCCAATGGGTACTCAGGCCGCACCTTCTCCAAAACCTGTCCTCTTGGCATTTTGTGGGATGTTTCTCCAATGTGTAGCAGGTGAATGAGAAGATCACGGCCTGAATTAGGCACACCTTAGTCTTCAAACTGACATCATTGCTCCTCAGCATTCTAGAGAAGTCCCTGACAGCAGACCTGCCTAATGCAATGCACCCTAAGTGCTGGTACCAACGGTGCTGATTGTCAATTCAAGGAAGATGAAATTGTAGACAGCTTCAATCTTTTCTCCATCTATTATAATGTTGACAGTTGGTCCTGTGGTGAAGACCTTTGCTTTCTTGATATTGAGATATAATCCATACCAAGAGATTTCTTTTACAAAGAAACATTCTCATTATTATTCACTCTCCTAAACAACTCATAGCTGATCCCCTCCCTAGAGAGTTTTTAGAAACTGTAATTGCATGGAGGAGACTGTCCAACTTCTTCCCCTGAGTTGCTGGTGGATTTGAACTGGCTGCTCTTGGTCTGGCCACACAACTCCTCATCCAAGAAGCTGCCATAGCAACTGTTTAAAAGGAATATATAATTAGGCATTATTTGTGTGAAAACAGTCCAGAAGTACTAGAAAAGTGGACTGGGGATGGAAGGAGTGAGGAAATTATGGAAAGTGAATGAATTTTTTTTTTTAAGTGAAGGAGGGGTAGTGAGGAAAATGTACAATAATGAATGAAAATCCAACTTTTCTGTAAACTTTCATTAAAATGACAATTTAAAAAGTCTAAAAAAAGGAAAAATTCATAAGATAATTATTTTTTATAAAAGTACATTTTTACAAAGAGACTTATTTTAGAAAATTTGGGAAATGAGACACATTTGAGAAAGGAAATAACTTGTAAGGCAATACAGTTTAGCAAAACAAACTTTCTGCATTTATTTTATACTAAAAAAGCAAACGAAACAATGATTTCTTTTTCTAAGGGTGTTTTGTGTTTTTTTTTTTATTTTCTTTCATTATTTTGTGTGTGTGTACTGTCAAATGGGATCTCACTAGTAGAAGAGAAGATTGTCCCTCCTTCTCCAGCAGAGCATCTGGTGGATTAGAACCTCGCAAGGCTGGGATTGCAGTGCAGCTTCTTGCCACTAGGCCACCAAAGCTCGCCTTTAAGGGTGTTTTATGTGTAACTGAAACCTGACTATAGGACCGCTTTTCCTCTGCAGGACTGAGAATAGCTGAAAATGTGACACAAATTGGTGCTTCAGTCACAAAACCCAGTGACAATCTATAGTGCTGTTATAACAGCAATCAATAGGAAACCGAAACCCCAAAATACCCAACTCTGTTTTCTGAGTTTAAGCTCTTGACGTCCTCTTTTTTGTCTCTCTTTTTGGCAAGAGGGGCCGTCATCTGAAATCTTGGACATGCGGCACACGCTCAGTGGCCAGGAAGCACTTAAAAAGATCACCTCCGCTCAATCCTAACCGGACTGCGGGTGGGCGTGGGAAGCTGGCGGGCCTCCTCATCTCAGCACCGTTTGATTTACATTTGAAGTGACAAAAGCATGAATTTCATGAAGGACTTTGTGACTACATGCCTTGTGGAAACGGTGAGCACATTTTTATTAGATATATTATCTACCTATCAAATTATATACCTTTCTGAGACTAACAAGAAAATACTTAACTTTCTAATAAAGAAGATTATTCAGTTGGCACTGAACATGATTGCCAAACTTCTTGAAAAACATTCCACTTTAGCACAACTAAAAAGATACAGAATTCGTCCTGCTAAGAAGATACGTTTGATTGATGTATGAATGTTACCATCTATTTGACATTGTTTAAACAGCTCTTTATTATTCCAGACAAATTCTATATGGAAAACTACCATTACATACAGATTAGCTACTATGTTGACAATTTGATGGATTTTATCATGTTAGCAAACTTTCAGAGAAATGGATTCTCATTCAGTTAACTCCTTGCCTTCATGAGGATTACCTGCATTCAAAATGATTTGCAAACCCTCTCTGAAATTAAAAAAAAAATCTAAAAATAAAGATAACTACTATATTGACAATTTGATGGATTTTATCACATTGGCAAACTTTCAGAGAAATGGATTCTCATTCAGTTAACTCCTTGCCTTCATGAGGATTACCTGCATTTAAAATGATTTGCGAGTCCTCTCTGAAATAAAAAAAAAAGAAATCTAAAAATAAAGATTGCATAAAGAATCAAATCTGTTTCTAAGTCTGTTTTTAAGTCGAAGTCAGCAATGATTTCTCTGCCTTGGTGTGGTTTGATGTGGAAGTAAAAGGAAGCCTGTAGAAGCCTCATGTCCTCTGCAGGGGAAAAAAGCCAGCGGGGCTGAGGGTGGGGGAGACACTGTGTAACAATGAATTTTTTTTTCTTTCAAAGGAAAAGAGAACTGGCAGGAAGAAAGGGCAGGGAGGAAAATGTGCAACAAGGAATGCGTGAAAATCCAAGTTCTCTATAAACTTTCATTAAAATCACAATTTAAAAAAGAGCTGGCAGGGACCACCTGCAAAGTTTACAGGGAATTGCTGAGTAGAAATCAACTCCTGTGTTTTGTGTTTATTAAGTCTCAACAGGAGCAGCAGCCTCATGTCCCACCAAATAGCCAGTGGATTTAGTTAGGCTAAAAATCAAAATGGAGGTCGAA
>NW_006399782.1:3158871-3160596 GCF_000299155.1 Elephantulus edwardii | reverse complement strand
ATATTCACATGATAGAATTCATGCAGGAATATGATTTTGAAAATTACTACCTAACTCGGGAAGGGTTGAAGAGCATTATGCTAAGTGACCTAGTTTATTCCCATAAGGACAAATGCTGTATAAGACCATTATAACTAGTAAAACGTGTATGAGGATGGGTAATCAATTGGATGGGTGGAGGGAGGGATGAATAAAGGGATGGAAAGATCCAGTGTGAAAAACAATGTATACGAACTTGTAAGTAAAGCAGCACAAAAATAAATATTTTATTTACAAAATAATAAAGAAAATCCAGCCTCCCAAATGGTCTGTTCTGCATATAGATTTAAAAGATATGGAGACAGAATGAATCTCTGATCTGATCCTTTTACGATTTTAAACCATGCTCTGGTCTAACAACTGCTTCCTGTTCTAATGACTGCTTTCTAGTCCACAACAATAGGTTTTACCTGAGTACAATCACGTTTTCTGGGACTCCAATTCTTTTTGAGGTTAGGCACAATTTGTTGTGATCCATACAATAAAATTTATTTGCATAGTCATTGAAGCATAGATAGACATTCTTTTGGTACTCTCTGCTTTCAGCCAAGATCCATCTGACATTGGTGATAATATCCCTAGTGCCAGTTTGTATTTCTGGAAGTTTTTTTGTCAATGTACTGTTTATCTTTTTTGGATAATCTTCAGCAAGATTTTGGTTCAGTGTTAAATTAGTAATGTTGTTGATTGCCTTTGAACTGAGCATGACTCATAACTACTCTGAGAACAAAAGGTTTGAAACCTTTCCATTTCTCAATCGTTTCTACATTCTATTTAATCAACTTTGTGTGTGTGTGTGTGTACAGGAATAAATATATAAATATGCATCCCTTCCAGTCTGTTGGTCAGGTAGTTGTTCTCCAGATTTCTTGGCATAACCTGGTGAGCACATGTCCAGGGCAGCATCTGTTTACTGACATATGTCAATTGTTAGTCCATCTATTCCTGGGGCCTTGTTTTTTGTGAAATCCTTCAGAGCAGTTTGAACTTTCTCATTCATCACCATTGTCTATTTATCATATGTTGTTTCATGAAATTCTTCTGTGTCAGCCAATTCTTTCTTGTACAGTAACTCTGTGTATTCATTCTACCTTCTTTTTTTAAGTATATTTCTATCTTCTTTTGATGCTCCTGAGTCATTAAAAATTCTGCTTTAGAATCCTTAAGTATTGCAAGACAAAACTTGAATGATTTTTCTTCAGCTTAAGAAATGCCAAGTACGTTCATCCCTTTTGATTTTCCAACTCCAGTTCCTTGCTCTTTCATTATAATACTTTGCCTTGTCTTCTCAGGCTGCCCTTTGAAATATCTGTTCAGCTCCTTACCTTCCTGATGTCTTCCCTTTTCATTGGCTTCTAGTCACTCTAGTGCAATATTCAGAGTCACTTCTAACATCCGTCTTGGTCTTTTCTTCCTCCATTGTCTTTAAAATTATCTTCTGCATTCCTTAAAGGTGATATTCTTGATATCCTCCCAGATCTCATTTGGTCTTTGTTTTCTAGTGTTTATGACCTCAAACCTGTTCCTGAGATGGTTTTTAAATTCAGGTGGGCTAGACTTAAGTTCAAATTTTTGTTCTTGTGGATTTGATATAACTTCCTTTAGCATTAGTTTGAACTTACATATGAGTAGTTGATTGTCTGTTCCTCAGTAAGCATCTGGCCTAGTTTCCACAGCTAATGTTGA
>NW_006399782.1:3153920-3157764 GCF_000299155.1 Elephantulus edwardii | reverse complement strand
GATTTTTGTCACAGAGTCTTTAGGGAGGGACATTCCACTCTGATTCACAGTCCACCTGCTAGCTCAGCCAGGCAGGCAAGGCTCTTTGTTCTTATCAGACAGGCAAGGCTGTCAGTGTTTGAGTTCTGAAGTCTTCATTCGTCTTTTTGGCCCCTTTTGTCCAGACTTAACAAGGACCTTTTCCAAAACCAGAAACTTTATGAATCAATGAGTCACTGCAATGTCAAATTCATCTCACAACCCCCTAAACACATTTGCTAAAATCCCATATCAGCCCCCTAAGCCCAACCCCCAAAGCTACCCCCTTGATGAGTAGCCAGGCACACAATAAACTCAGAAATGTTTCTACTTAGGCATGGTTCTTGGCTTCGATCTGAAACCTTTCAGATTTAACTCATAACTTTTCTGTGTCCATGATGGTAACTGTTAATCATTCTCATAACTTATGTGTAGGTGGCCTTTCTCTAGTGTTTGTAGGATCCCTGCTCCTTAAAGATTTCAGTCCAAGGTGAGTTGGATTCCAGTGCTACTGAGACCAACAGTCTGCCTTACACTTTGCAATGGGTATAAAAGTTGTAATAATTTACTTGAGAAACTGAATATATTGCTTCATTTCTCATCAGTAAAGATAGTTGAAAAAGAGTGAATGGACGGTGGCTTCAGCAGACCCTCGGTGAGAGTCAAGAATATTGTGGAGTGTATTCTGAGCAAGACTGTGGAAACTATCCAGAAAGGTTTTATTAAGGAAGTATGTCAGGTTCACCCTAGATTGTGAAGAGCGATCCTGGTTTAAATCATCATGAGTGTTAGGCTAAAATAAAATGGAGGCTGAAGCTCAACTCAAAAATCCTATGTCAGGTTATTTTCCAAAACCAGAACTCAGAAAATGCTATGTCAGGACATTTTCGGAAACCAGAACATCCTATGTCAGGACATTTTCTTAAACTAGAACTCAGAAAATCCTATGTCAGGATATACCCTAAAACCAGAACTTAGAAAACCCTGTGTCTGGATATTTTCCTGAAACCAGAACTCAGAAAGCCTATGTCAGGACATTCCCCAGAACTAGTTTTCCAAGACCAGAAACTTTATGCCCCAATGAGCCCCTGCAACGACCCCATAATAACCCCCTAAGCCCAACCCCGAGTACTATTCCCCTTGCAGAGTAGTCCGGCACACAATCAACTCAGAGAAATGTCACTACGTCAGCGTGGTTCTTGGCTTCGACCCGAAACCTTTCAATGAGAAGCCCAGGAAGGACAGAGGACCATCTGCTGCTCCCTGCGTGGGTGCCACCCGTTCAGCTGCCATGTCCCCTTCTCTGACACCAGTCACAGGCTGCGAGTTGCGGGCTGAACCCTCTGCTCTCCTGGTCATGGTGGCCGCAATTTCCTCTGGCGCCAGCAGGGGGCAGCCTTGAAACGGAGCAAATAAATGCGTGATCACTAACGCTCCAGTGTTCTCATTGCTTGTTTTTCTGGGAAATTAACTTTGAAAATGAGTTGATGTATGAATAAATATTGGGACCAGGGGATGGTTTTGCAGTCTTTGTGGGTTAGCATTCTTTCTACTGAAGACAGGTGACAGCAGCTCCTCGTCAAGTATCTCCTTTGGCGAAGAATCCTTTCTTGATTTTTTTTAACAGTAAGGGGAAATTTTCTAACTGGATTTACAGAATCACCCCGCCGTGAGGAAGTGCACCCTCCAATTCGCAGCCCTTCCTCCTCCTGGAATCCTCTGATTGGCCCTTGGCTGATTGCTAGGCCCGCTCTCGAGGGCCTCACTGCTAGGGTGGGACAGCTCAGAACCCCCCATGCAGCAGGAAAGGGCCCCAGGAAGCAGGGGAGGGGCCCAGGAAGTAGGGAAGGGCGCAGGAAGCAGGGGAGGATCCCTGCTCCTCCCTTTCCATGAGTCATTGCCCTAGCTATGAGTGCCTCTCTCCCACCTTCTTCCCCAAGCTCTGGGTGTAACTCTCTCTCAGCCTCTGGGTCCTCATGGGAAGAGAATCTGGACAAATTCATACAGTGTGGCTCTTAGGGCATTGAATATGTAAGGCTCTGAAGTCTTGTCCTGCCCTGAGTGAAGTCTGTGTCACTATCCTGTGACTGGCAGCTGGGACAAATCTAGGACAACTTTGTGGTTTCACGCCTCTGACCCACCCTACCCCTAGCACCTGCGGTGCTCAGGATTCTGCAAGAGCTTTCCTGGATTAGCGCCCTCATTGTAATGCAGCCTGTTTCCAGCCTGGGTCTTCCCTTTGTGACCAAATAATGAAGTAAAGAAGTAAACGTTGCATTCAGCCTATATTTTTGGAAAGAATGAAATAGCTTTAAGGGAGCTAGAGGCATGTAGGGCAAGAAGGAGGTGACACTATTCTCTTTTGAAAAAAGGTTGCGGAATTGCGGGGAGGGGTTTAACTTTTTTGTTCAACTTTTCTTGTTTTTGGGGGGTTCCTTGTTTTTTCGGCGGCTTCGTTGGGGGGCGTTGGTTCCGGGCCGGAGGTTCCCTTACCCCCACCGGGCCCACCTTGTTCCTTTTTCCTTCCTTTTTGGTTGATTTTTAGGCCAAAGTTGGTTGGGTTTTTTTGGCCCAAAAATTTATTTATTTTTTTTTTCAGTAAAGTAAGCACATTTCTAAAAAAAGGAATTGATGGTGACTCTGAGAAACTCTATGTCAGTGTATTTGGTTAAAAATATTGTGAAAAAAGATTTTATTGTGTGTGTTCTTGACAAGACCATGGAAGTTCTCCAAAATGATGTTTTTGAGAAATGTGTTAAAAATATTGCATAGGGCCATTGTTGTAAAATGGGGGCTGACTTCAGGGTTGAGGGAAGACAGAGAAGGAGGGGAGGAATGATGTATACTGCATGGAAACAGATGAGGGAGACAACTGTTTAAAAGGGATATGAGTGGGTATTATTGTCATGACAGGAGTCCAGAATGAAGGCTGCACAGCGGAGTGGACTTGGGGGGAGGGATTGCATAACAATGAAAGAATTTTTCTTTTGCTTTTCAAGGAGAAGAGTGATTTGAAGGGAGGGATGGACAGGGAGAAAAGTGCGGCAATGAATGGGTGGAAACCCTAGGTCTCTGTAAACTTTCATTAAAGTTAATTTAAAAAGGTATTCTATTGTATTTACGCCAAAATGTCTTGTCCTAGACCAGGAAGGGTGATCCTGTTTTCATCGTCATAAGGAGGCCTGGAGGGAGAGAGGGCCCTCACCTGCTTTCTGAATGGATCTCTGTGTGTTCCACTGGACTTAACTCTATTACACGCTTCTTTTGGAGCATCAGTCACAGGCTGAAGTTGCTGCCCTCTGCCCTCTGCCCTCCTAATCATCAGGGAACCCTTTCCTCTGGCAGCAGCAAGGAGGCAGCCTTGAAACTGAGCAAATAAACGTGTGGTCACTAATGTTGGTGTGGTCTCATTGCTAGTTTTTCTAGGGGATTAACTTGGAAAATGAAGCAAGGTCTGAATATATGTTGGGATCGGGGTGGGTTTTTCAATCCTTGTGGCTCAGTATTCTTTCAAACTAAGGACTGTAATTGCTTCAGGTGGCCACCTTTGGGGAATGAAAAAATAAAGAACATCATGGTGGTCCACCCTTTCTTTTTTAAAGTAAGGAGAAATGTTCTAAGTGGCCTTACAGAATCTCCTCCGTGAGGAAATACACCCGATTCCACTGTCCCTCCTCCTCTTGGGATCCTCTGGTTTGCTCTTAGCTCACTCCAGGGCCTGCTCAAGGGAGGGACAGCTCAGAGTCCCCCACCTCTGCCTCCCTGCACCATCTAGAGGCTGGAGAGGGCCTCTCCCTCTGAGTCATCTCTTCCGTGCCTCTCTCCC
>NW_006399782.1:3152058-3153507 GCF_000299155.1 Elephantulus edwardii | reverse complement strand
AACAATGAATGAATAGAAATCCAAAATCTCTGTAAATGTTCATTAAAATTAATAAAATAAAATTTTAAAAAATACTCATTCACTGTTGCACAATTACCTACCTCCCCCCACCCCATTCCTCTTATTCTGGGCTGTTGTCATACATATAATGCCTAATCATATATTAATTTTAGACAGTTCTTTCTTTCATCTGTTCCAATATAATGGTCATTATCTGTCCACTCTTATCCTATTCTCCTCCCAACCCCCATGTCTGAGTTGCTTTCTTTTTTTTCACATGTGTAACATTACTTTTATTTAACTCTGAGTTAATTTGGCTTCAAGGATAACTGCATTTGTATTTGATTAACCAAATTATGAAATTAACTAGAACAGACAGACTTTCTCTGTCAGGGAAGAGATCCTATTTTGGACCATCGCTAATATCTTCTTTTCTTTTTTTTTTTCTTTTCTGACTTGCTTTCTAACAGAGGTGCTATGCAGTATTTGTCCTTTTGTGACTCAGCAAGAGAATACAGAGTGACCCACAATGTGCCTCTTAGGGTTAAATGTGGATGGCATTGAAACCTCATGGTGCCCTGAGTGAAGTCTGTGTCACTGTCCTATGGGTGGCAATTGAGGCAAATCCCAGAGAGTTTTGTGGCTTCAGGCACCCAGATTCACTCCCCACTGCCCTGAAGCTCATTGGTCTGCAAGGGCTTTCTCAGGACCAATTCCACATGGGAATGTACCCTGAGAGTTTCCAGTCTGGGTTTTCCACCCCTTTGTTAAATAAGGTCCATGAAGTCAAGGGGCAACTTAACATGTCCTCAAAGTATTTATTACGAAAGGGAAGCTTGAGGGGATTGTAGGGGGAAATGCTGAGGGCACAGAGGAAGCCCCTGCAACAAAGGAGAAAGTGGTGTCTAAAAAGGCACCAAAAAGCAGACTGGAAAGTATAAGATGACTGGTCGAAAGCCCCTCCTGCAGAAGGGAGGATCCCAAATCTTTCCAGAGGCTGCTGTGCAGGACAGAGGACCCTCAGGCTCCACAGAGATCCAGTCTCCCCTGTACTTCAGAGTGTGTGCCACAGTTGTGATGATATTCTTGAAAGACAATGGGATCGCTGCATTTCACATCAGTGAGGTAACCATATCTGAAATACAGTGATGGATGAGGACTTCTGAAAGCCCTCAGATGGCTTTTTCAAAGGTATACCGGTGTATCTGGTTAAGAACATTGGCATGTGTTCTGAGCAAGATGGTGATGGGAGCTCTCCAAAAAGGTGATGTTGAGAAATCAGTAAGAAACGGGTGGCATTAGCATGACAAGGTGATTTGCCCTGGACCAGGAAGTGTGATCTTGGTTTACATCATCTTGCTGAGTCCAGGAAAGAGAGAGAGCATCATCTGCTCCCTGAATTGACACCTACGTGTTTGACTCAAGTTGACGCTCTTTGTGTTTAGCTTC
>NW_006399782.1:3150845-3151828 GCF_000299155.1 Elephantulus edwardii | reverse complement strand
CATGGCTTGTTTCTCAGGGTGGGGGGAGGGACAGACTTTTGAAAAGGTGCCAGTGTGTGAATCCATGTGGGATCCGGATATGGAGGTGGTGGTGGTGGTTTTGCAATCCACATCCTTTCAGGCCAAGGGCAAGTGACTTCACCTGCTCCACGTGGTCTCCTTTGTTTTGAGAATTTAAATAGAAAGGTCACCTGTAATAAAGGGAAATTTTCTGACTGTATGCAGGGTCACTCCAGGTGGAAGTTAACCCCTCAACATCAAAGTTTGAGTCCTGATAGTTATCCTTTTAGGATCAAATGGGCACATCATCTTCTGGAGGCCTGATAAGCCCTAGACTAGGCTGGTGTCCTTGTTCTCCTGTCACCCAGCCACCCTTCTTCACTCAGGTCCCTTTTGGGTTCCAATAGCCACCTTGCCTGGATTCTGGCCCCTTTGTGGGCAGCGTCTCAGGATGGTGTCATTCTTTTCAGAGCTGCTCACTCCAGCTTCCCAATGGGACCTTCACAGGGGAAGTGGAGGGCCCTTCCCCAAAACTGTGCTTCCCTCTTCCTGTGCCTGGGTGTCTTTATAGGAACCCAGCTTCCAGTCCAGCTGCCCTGCTCCCCTGGAGGCTCCGTTCTGACTAGTGTGGGACTCTCTGGCCCCAGAGGATGCTTGCTGAGTTCTCTGCTCCCTTGATGTCAGTGTCAATGTTGCCTATGCACCCGCTCAAATGAAGCAAGAGAGAAAGCAAAACTGCCCAATTCCCTTGTGGACACACCATACTCCTGTCCATGTTCTCACCAGCCACGGGGCAAAAAGAACAAGTCAGAGGTCTAGGAAAGGTATTTTGAACAATAAACCCACTAAATCAAAAGGCAGGAGGAAGAGCAGAACTCGATCACTCTGCCGTTTTTAGACAAAAAGCAGAGGGAGCAGCAGGTCCAGTTATAAACTTGCCCACCCTGTAGGCTACAGGCCCCGGTGGCTTGCTGCCCAGGGGC
>NW_006399782.1:3146335-3150345 GCF_000299155.1 Elephantulus edwardii | reverse complement strand
CTTAGCTGACCCTCCAGTGGATTTTCAGAGGCTACAAATCACATAGACTGCTTATCTTTCTCCTTCAGTGCAGCTCGTAGATTCGAACCGAGTGCCTTTGGGTTGGCAGTGCAACTCCTTAGGACCAGGCCATCAGAACTGGTTTTTTTTTTTTCTAAAAAAAGTGAAGTGACTGATCTTAACTTTTTTCCCCCTTTTGTGTTTTTTCTGTTCTTTTTAATTTATTACTTACTTTTTGCTATCAATGTGTATGCTGATGATTCATTTCTTAAAGGAGCTGGAATTTGGCTTGTTGTACATGTCCAGAAAGAGAGTCCCATGGGAAAATGGAACAGAGTGGTTCCTGGGCCACTGAAGTTTCTTGACAACCATCTTCCATCTTCACACTCACAGCCCCCTTTACCTTTCTGTTCCCTCTGCCTCTGCACCTCTTCTGACTCAAGCACCCATGGTTTGATTGCTTCTTTCCTGCCAAACTTTAGAGTTGTCTTTCTGGAATGTGCCCAAGTAACCTTTTGGGTGCCCCCATTGACTCCCCAACAAGCAAGTATATTTAACACAAAGTGCTTTTGAGTGGCTCTGGGAAATCCTGGGATGACCTTCAGGCACACACCTGCTCCTTTCATTGATGGCGTTGTGATATATTTATTCAGAGTGTGACTGATGCTCTCCAGAGGCAGGTTGTTGGGAAGTGTTTAAGAAACACTCCCCATTTGCACAAAAGGGTGACTCACCCCAGACCAGGAAGAGTGATCTTGATTTCAAGCAACATGATAAATCCAAGAAGAAAAACGAGCCACCACCTGCCCCATGAATTGATATCCAGGTGTTGACGGAAATTGGCACTCTCTATTCCGTTCTTCTTTTTTCAGCCTCAGCCACAGGCTGCAAGTCGCTGCCCTCACCTCTCTATACTCATCACCATCATTGCTGCCATTCCCTCTGGCGGCAGCAGTTAAGACAGGATGAAAAAGGAACCAATATACTTGTGGTCTGTGAACTTAGTGGGGCTTCTTCTCCAAGAGGGGAAGGAATTGTTGTGAGAGCTCCTGAGAAGAGGAAGGGGATATGCACAGAGATAAGGAGGAGGGGCTGGAGCCAGGGGGGAGCTGAGGGCAAAGGACTAGAGACTAGGTCTGAAGTTCCAAAGACTAGCTTTCTGTGCCGGGAGAGTCTCAGGGGACTGGAAGATAATCTTCTCTTGGGAAAGGCAGCACTGGGAAGTGAAGAGTATGAGAGGCTCAGCTGTGTTTGATGGCAGGAGAAATCTTCTGTGCAAAGGAGCTTAGAGAAGTAGTAAGTCCATCCTGAGCAGGGTAGAGAGGCCAGCTCTGGGGATGTCAGTGGGAGTTCAAGAGGGGTGCACAAAGAACCAATTGGATAAGATCCATCTAGAAGGAGAACTCTGTAGTGTAGAAGGAGAGAAACAATCAAAGCGTCATGTAGTTGGAACAGAAAGGGTAAGGGGGCAGTGAGAACCCTGACACCATGTAGAGAGAAGAGGCATGAGGGGGGAAGGTTGGGTGTGATGATGGAATGACTGGCTGTCTAGAATCCTCAGCGGCATTGGAGCCCTTCCTGCACCCTGGGAGTTTCTGAACATGGGCAAGCCAATCTTGAGTCTCTTTTTCTAATGAAACAATCTCAGCATGCACATTGATTGGAAAAAATAAATAAAAGAAAACAAACCCAATATCAGTCACATCATTCTTTTCAGACAACAATATAAGTCCAGTTGCAGGTAAATCCTTGCTCCCTCTGTGGGCTGGTGGTCCAGGTCACAATGCTCTCTTTAAATGTCCTCAGTCTAGTCTGCTTGCTTCCAGGAGAGCTGTGCTGCTGGCTCCAGGTCATTGAAACTGGACCATTAGATGGATGTTGCCATCAGTAGACAGGTTTGGCATTCTTGTTACATTAGATATTTTTCTAAGACAATGGCAAGTGATAATACCTGCTCCAGGTGGTCCTACTTAGCTCAGGAGAAATAAAAAGACCACCAGCGTGCTCCTTTATTCACACACATAGACACATATGCTGTTGTTGTTGTATGCTGTAGCATTGGAAGTGACCCAGAGCTGACCCTGCAGAGGGTTTTCAGAGACAGTTAATTGGACGAGAGGAGATTTCTCATCCTTCTTCCATGGAGCATCTAGTGGATTTGAACTGATGCCTTCAGGATTACAGCATAGCTCTTTACCATCGAGTCACTAGGCCTTTCATAAATGTATATGAAAAGGGGTAACTTTTCACCTGAGCTTAGAAAATCACCCCAATAAAGGGGTGTATTCCCAGGGAGCTCTGGTGGCCTAGTGGCCAGAAGCTGCACTGCAATCCCAGAGGTATGTGGTTCTAATCCACCAGATGCTGTGCTGGAGAAGGAGGGGCAATATCCTCCTGTACCAGTCAGATCTGATTTGACAGTACATACACTGAAAATAAAAATAAAACTTTAAAAAAAATTTTAAAAAGTCATAAAAAAAAAGAGAGGTGTATTCCCAAATCTGGCAGTCAGCTTTCAGGATCCTATAGGCTCCACATCTCCACAGGGTCTGCTAAGCGATAGAACCACCATCTCTACACCTCACCGCCAGTGTTGCCTGGTCTTCTGGGGCTTGGCTCCCAGCTGCACTGGGCGTTGTGCACCCCATCCTTCTCTCTCACACACAGGTGCCCTGGGAATTTCCCTCATTGGGCAGAAGGACTTTCTTTCAGGGAAACCTGGCTTTACATGTGTCTTCAATTGAGCGCTCTCAGTGCTTGAAGACTCCATGGGATTTCACCCAGGCCTTCTGCGCTCCAACTCCAGGCATCCAACCTTACCCTCAGGCAGAGACTGAAAATCCTTCCTGGAAGTCCTCCTAGGCTTGCTTTTGTCTCTTGTCCCAACAGACTAAAGTCTGTCCTTCATGCCCCTCCTCGCCACTGAGGAGACTCCAGCTTCTCAGGTATCTCTGCACCCCTTGCTCTTAGGCTACTCCTAACTTCCTGTGCTCACAATTCTGCCTTCCACATTCTCCTCATGTCCTGCCACCCCTCACTCAGACCCCAGTGAGTTTGGGAGGGACAATATTAGTGAAGCGAGGTTTGGTGGAGCAGAGGTTGAGGCAGATGCCAGTGGGAGAGAAAAAAAGGAAAGGAAATGAAAATGGCCCGTTCTGGGGGCCAACAGAGCATGAGAATCGGGCAGAGAAGCTAGAGCTTGACTATCCAATCAACACTAAGACATATACAAGCTCACGTTATAAGAAAGACACCAAACATCTCAGCTAACAGACATTGTATGACAGGGACCAGAGAGGACCTTCTACCACCACCATTGCGCTGCACTGGTCTGAACACTGCTATCCCTCACTTACATAAAACCCACCCAAGAGGCTATAGAAACACCTAACCCTCTCATAACTCATCCTCTCCGCCACCGTTTTCCTTTCTGTGGCATGTGACCCCCTCCTAGAATTTCTTTCTCTGAAATGTGCTGCCTCTACCTTCTACCTTTACTCAAGGTACACCAGACATTTCAAAACTACTCCAAGTAAGCAAAGCAAAAATTCTTTTCTGAGCCACTGAAGTTGCTGTGCAATCTGGTGCCTTTGTGGCACTCACCTTCCTGTGGCTGCCCACTGGCTCAATTCTTTGACCAGACAAAGGAGACTGAAGCCAGAACACTCACTGCACACTAACATTTGGTGCCAAAACATGGGATCTGAAATGACAAATGCTTGTTGACTAGGTGAAGTAACTCCAACTCGGTGAGTCATGAAATGGACCTACCTTACCTTTTGACCCATACTCTCTAATTTCCTATATGCTTAGTTACTTTAGGGGTCCACAGTGGACCTTGCTATATATACTATCTTGTGTCACCATTTCCCTTCCTCCTGGAATATTATATGGTTGGAATTGTATATGATTATATTGTTGTTGTTGTTGTTATGTGTTGTCGAGTCATTTGCGACTCATAGCGACTCCATGTACAACAGCCCTAAACCCTGCTCTATCCTGTGCCAACC
>NW_006399782.1:3143127-3145733 GCF_000299155.1 Elephantulus edwardii | reverse complement strand
GCAGTCCAAAAATACATCAACCTGAACATGAACTCCCCTGAGGCTGGTATTGTTACTAATATCTATTTTATTACTAACTCTGCTCCAAATAGTCACAGAAAAGTTAAAAAAAAAAAAGCATTAAGACCCACAGCCAATCCAGAGGAACTTTTGAACAAGAGGGACATAGAGTTATAGGGAGTGACCGCTAAAAGGCCAAGCTCCCAGCCTTGGCAACGCAAGGCATGCAAGAAGTTGCCACCTCTGGTCATTCAAGTAAATCCAAAGGTGAGTGTTTTCACTGTGGGAAGCCAGGGCACAAGTGTGAGTCCCCAGTCAGAACAGGCAAAGCAGTGTTCACTTCCAGAGCACATACACTAAAAAAAGGAATAATACAGAGGATTAGCATGGGCCTTGCACAGGGGTGACACGCAAAGCTGTGAAGTGTTCCATATTTTAAAAAATCACCCCCCCCAAAGTGTCTGTTAAATCTGTTGTAATTTTATATGGCTTTTAAAAAAAAGGTTGAAAATTTATCTTTTGGAAGATGAAGCTGTAGTTACCAAATATGTTCTAAGAATTTCTCAGACGTCTCTAATTTGGCCATGTCCAATTTATATAGATTTCAGAATACAAGATTATGAAGGAAAATTCTATATCCAGAGTACTTTACCAATATGTGAGTCTGTATGTTTGTATGATTACCAGTGAACTACTAAGACACCAACTGCTTTTTAAATCCTATTGTGTAGTTCAAGGGTCTTGCCTTGTTTGATCTAATGAGTTCATGAACTAGGCCTTTACATGTAACTAAATAAAAGCCAAGCAGATATAAGTTAAAGAAAAAGTTTCAATTAAAAAAAAGAATGGGCAAAACAAACCAGTGAAAGCCTTCCAAAAAGTTGTGCCCCTGATGCAATCGAGTAGGATTGTGGGATTGCTCTGCAGTCCAGAGAGTGCAGTGGAGGTCACCAAGCCCTTCTGGCAGGAGAAGCAGAAGGCTGAAGAGGCCCAGATCCTGCAGTGACCCCCATTATTACCACTGATATCATATACCAGGAGTCTTGGGTGACACTAGATGTCACAGGTAAGAGTGTTCAATTGATACAAAAGCCGCCTACTCGGTACTTAAAGCTTTTGGCAGACCTTTGTTCCAAACCTCGTGCCTCCTACTCGGTATAGTTGGCTGCCCCATCAAAGCACACCTGGTTTAGACTAGCAGCTCTGGCACTGGAAGCTGAGCCTTCATGTTGGAAATCACAAAGGAGGAGGAGCAGTTGCAAACAGACCCTAATGGTTGGAACATGGAATGTGAGAAGTATGAATGCAGGAAAAGTGGATTGTTAAGGAAGAAACGGAATGCATAAATACTGACATACTAGACATTGGTAACGATGTCAGTCTGGAGACTAAGGAGTGCCTAATTCAGGCCATGGTCTTGCAATTACTTGCTAAGCATCAGAAAGTTAAACAATGCCTAGGGATGATAGAAGGAGAATTGATGCCTTTGAGTTGAGGTGCTAGAGAGGAGTATTGAATATACCGTGGACTGCTAGGAGAACAAACAGGTTCATCCTAGAGAGGTTGAAACCAGACTGCTCCTTGGAGGCTAGGATTCTGAAGCTCTGTCTGACATACTTTGGACATGTTGCAAGGAGGGACCCATCCTTGGAGAGGGATGTCATGCTTGGGAGCTCAAGAGAGGAAGACCCTTGATAAGATGGATTGATTCAGTGACTGGGGTAACGAGGGTAGGTGTGTCAGAGACAATAAGATTTGCACAGGATAGAGCAGGGGTTAGGGCTGTTATACACAGGGTCACTATGAGTAGCAAACTACTTGATAGCACATAATAGCAACAACAGCAGGCATTGGTGGAATGAAATGGATGGGCGTGGGACATTTTGCTTGTGACGATCATATGATCTACTATGCTAGAAATGAAAGGTGAGGAAAAATGGGTTTGCTTTCATAGTTAAAAAGACCATTTCTAGATCCATCCTGAAATACAGTGTTGTGAGTGGCAAAATAATACTGCATACAAGGAAGACCTGTTAATATCACTATCATTCAAATTTATGCACCAACAGTCAGAGCCAAAGAGGAGGAAATAGATGATTTCTACCAGCTGTTGCAATAGGAAATCGATCAAACATGAAACCAGGATGCTCTAATAATAATGGATGATTGGAATGCAAAAGTTGGGGATGGAGAAGGATCAGTAGTAGGAAAACATGGACTTGGTGACAGAAATGAAGCTCGAGACAGAATGATAGAATTCTGTACAATCAATTATTTCTTCATGGCAAATCTTTTTATAAGAAACCCAAGTGGTAAAAAAAAAAAAAAAAGAAACACAAGTGGTGACTATACACATGAACCTCACCTGACGGCCTATACAGGAATCAGATTGATTATATAAGTGTGTGTGTGGGGGGGGAATTATTGGAGAAGCTCAATATCAGCTGTGAAAATTAGGCGAGGTGCTGATTGTGAATCAGATCATCAACTACGTGTGCAAGTTCAAACTGAAACTAAAGAAAAGAAAATAAAATCCACAAAACCCGAAGTTTGACCTTGAGTCTACCCCTCCTAAGTTTAAAGATCATCTCAGGAACAGGTTTGAG
>NW_006399782.1:3140946-3142532 GCF_000299155.1 Elephantulus edwardii | reverse complement strand
CTCTCAAGATTGTCAGCAATGCCTCTTGCATCATGAACTGCTTGATCCCCAGGCCAAGGTCATCCATGATAATGTTGGCATTGTAGAAGAATTCATGACCACAGTCCATGCCATCACTGCCACCCAGAAGACTGTGGATGGCCCCTTTGGAAAGCTGTGGAGTGATGGCTGTGGAGCTGCCCAGAACATCATCCCTGCTTCTATTGGCATGGCCAAGGCTCTGGCAAAGTCATCCCTGAGCTGAATGGGAAACTTACTGGCATGGCTGTCTGTGTCCCTACCCCCAATGTGTCAGTTATGGATCTGACTTGCCGCCTGAAGAAAGTTGCCAAATATCAAGAGAGTAGTAAAGCAGGCATCAGAAAGCCCCCTTAAGGCCATTCTGGAACACACTGAAGACCAGATTTTCTCCTGTGACTTTAACAATGACATCCACTCTTCCACCTTTGATCCTGGGGCAGGCATTGCCTTAAACAATCACTTTGTCAAAATCATTAACTGGTATATATGACAATGAATTGGGCTACAGCACCCAAGTGATTGATTTGATGGTTCACATGGCCTCCAAAGAATAAGAGTCTCTCAGCCCATTAGGCCTATTGCCCCAGCAACAGCACTAGAAGAGAGAGATCCTCAGCTGATGGGGAGTCCTTGCCCCAACTCAGTCCCCACACACACTGAGAATCTCACATCCTTGACACAGTTTCCCCCTGAGAAAGGGGACGGACTTAGAAAGCTCACGTGTACCATCAATAAAGTACACTGTACTCAGAAAAGAAAAAAAAAAGAATATAATCCATGAAGAATACAAAAGGTCGTTACAAAGATGGAGGAAGAAGAAAAGTTCAAAATGGATGTCAGAATAGAACTGAATATTGCACCAGAGCCGCCAGGAAGCCCAAAGGAAAGAAATAAAGATGTTAAGGAGCTCAACAGAAGATTTCAAAGGGCAGTGCAGGAAGACAAAGCATAATACTATAATTTTTTTAAATTTTATTTTATTATTTTGTGTGTACCATCAAATCAGATCTGACTGGTACAGGAGGAGATTGTCCCTCCTTTTCCAGCAGAGCATCTGGGTTATTTGAACTGCGTGCCTCTGGGATTACAGTCGCAAAATATTATAATGAAATGTGCAAAGAGAGCTAGAGTTGGAAAATCAAAAGGGACAAACACACTCAGCATTTCTTAAATTGAGGGAACTGAAGAACAAAATTCAAACCTCAAGTTGTCATACTTAAGGATACCTTGGGCAGAATGTTGAATGATATGGGAATCAGCAAAAGAAGATGGAAGGGGTATGCAGCGTCACTGTACCCAAAAGAATTGGCTGACACAGAATAATTTCATTAAACAACATATGATCAAGAGCCTATGGTGATGAAGGACGAAGTTCAA
Source organism: Elephantulus edwardii (assembly GCF_000299155.1). Lineage (NCBI taxonomy): Eukaryota > Metazoa > Chordata > Mammalia > Macroscelidea > Macroscelididae > Elephantulus > Elephantulus edwardii. Next base: position 3,141,134 of record NW_006399782.1, on the reverse strand, counting down.
GCTGCTCTGAAGGAACTGGAAGGAAAAACCCAAGGCCCCAGGAATGGTGGCATGCCAATTGACATATTTCAACAAAAAGAAGCTGCCCTGGATGCGCTCACCAGGTTATGCCAAAAAATCTGAAGGACAACAACCTGACTGACTAGCTGGAAGAGATCCATGTTTGTTCCTATTCCAAAAAAAAAAAA
>NW_006399782.1:3137494-3138901 GCF_000299155.1 Elephantulus edwardii | reverse complement strand
TTTGTGTGCGTGTACCGTCAAATCAGATCTGACTGGTACAGGAGGATATTGCGCCTCCTTCTCCGGCAGAGCGTCTGGTGGATTCGAACCGTGTTCCTCTGGGATTGCAGTGCAGCTTTTGACATCCATGACATATGATAGGATTGCTTGTTCTTTTGACATCTCAAGAGATATTCAGTACTCTTCTTCAGCACCACAATTCAAATGCACTAATTTTTCTATCATCCTTATTCATTGTCCAACTTTCAAATGCACAGGAAGCAATTGAAAATACCATGGCCTGGGCCAGGTGCACCTTAGTCTTCAAACTGACATCTTAGTGTTTTAGCACGATATAGAGGTCCCTGGAGTAGACTTTCCTCAGGCAAGAAACATAATTTTTTTTTACTGTTGTTACCATAGGTATTTACTGTTTATCCAAATACAACGAAATGCTTGACATAGCTTCAATCTTTTTTCCACCTATCATGATGCTGCCTATTGGCCCAGTGATAAGGCTTTTGTTTCCTTGATGTTGATATGGAATCTGGTAGTCTTTGATCTTCTAAAGCAAGTGCTTCAAGGTGTTCTTCACCTTCTGCGAGCAAAATGTGCCATCTGCATAAGCCAGATTATTGATGTGTCTTCTTCCAATCCCGGTGCCACACTCTTCTTTACAAAATCTAAGCTCTCAACAATAACACCAATGTAGAGAAAGATCAGTTGGCCTATTGGACAGAAAACAATGCTACCAAGCCAAAGGTGGGTGACTTTTAACCCGCAGCCCTCAGGCCTGGCTTTCACTGTTTTTGCTCAAACATTCCTCTAGGTCATATAGCCCTGGTGTGTCCACTTGCCATACAGCGATAACTTGTGGTTGCTGTGAGGCGGAAAACTGTGATGCTGATGTGTCAGATGTATTAATGGTCGGTTACCCAAAGTGGACAGTGTGGGGTGGAGCTCCCTGATTAAAACAAGCTTGGAAGCAGGAACAGCATCCACTTCTGTAGTAGCTTGCCTTCAGAAACCCTATGAACCTGGAGAGAGGATGAAAGACACACAAGCATTAAGGACTCTCCTTCATAGGGTCACTATGAGTCGCCTGAGACTCGACAGCACTTAACAACAACAACAACAACCTCTCAAATTACATGCCCAACATAGAGATTAAATACACAAAAAGAAAGGCTACAACCCTGACTGTTGTTGTTGTTGTGTCCTGTGCCAATCGCACTGTCTGACACTCCCATCCCAATTATCCCAGTCACTGAATCAATCCCCCTCATAGAGGGCCTTCCTCTCCTGTGCTGTCCCTCCACGCTCCCAAGAATGATGTCCCTCTCTAAGGACCAGTCTATCCTCACAACATGTTCAAAGTATGTTAGACGGAGCCTCAGAATCCTTGCCTCCAAGGAGCCACCCGGTTTA
>NW_006399782.1:3133802-3137394 GCF_000299155.1 Elephantulus edwardii | reverse complement strand
GGACAGAGCGGAGTTTAGGGCTGTTGTACATAGGGTCGCTATGAGTCACAAGCGACTCGACGGCACATAACAACAACAACAACATAGCTAGGAAATTCCATTGTAGAAGGAAATAAACCTCGTGACAGGGGTATTTTCAGTATGAATCCAGGTTAAGCTGAACCCCTCTTATCTTAAAAATCACACTATCTCACATATGTAGCTGGAATGCAAGGACTTGCTCCAATAATTGAATGACTGTGTAATGCCAGTCGAGTAGTCCTCCTCACATAACACCTCTATGTTTGCTATGAAAAAGCTAAATGGAAAATGGAGACAAGTGCAAGACTTGAGAGCAGTTAGCCAGATTTTGTTCCCTCTCCTCCTGCAGTTCCTAACCTTTATGTCATACTCACTCAAGCACTAGCAGAAGTCCAATACTTCTCAGTATTAGGCCTGAAGGGTGCTTTCTTCTCTATCCTTTTACACTGAGACTTAACAACTCCTGCTTGCCTTTGAGTGGACATGGCTAAGACCAAGAAGGACATGCCAACTTCAGGGACAGTTCTCCCTAGGAATTCTGGGATTCTGCTCAGATCTTTGGAGAAATATTAGTGCGAGCTCTGTTGTTGCTGTGTAGCATTGAGTTGAAAACACCCCAGAGCTGACACTCTGGCAGGTTTTCGGAGGCAGTTAATCACATGGGAGAAGATTGCCCATCCTTCTCCTGCAGAGCAGCTGGTGGATTCGAACTGTGTGACTTCAGGATTGCCGTGGAGCTTCTTGCCACTACACCACCAGTGCTCCCTAGTGAGAGAACCCTGTTGCTGTGCTCCTCCCATGTCATGTGTGTGGACAATTTGCTGTCCTATAGTCTAGACTACTCTGAAAAGACACTCTCAACTTTCTGGGAGAATGAGGCCTTGAATCTACAGAGACAAGATGCAACTCCGCTTGCCTAGAGTCACTTACTTGGGATTTATGCAGTATGATATTGCCGGGGTTGCTGTGTTGCTGAACCTTGTACCAATGAGGTATCAAATACCAGAATGGTTTCCCATTGTGGACAGTGTTTGGTGGAGCTCCCAGTTGTAAAACAGGGTTGGAAGCAGGAGTGGCATCCACTTCTTAAACCACATGCCTCTGGAAACTCTATGAACTTGGAGTTGACGATAGTTATGGAAAGGCATTAGGTCTTTTTTCGTAGAGTCACTATAAGTCACACTTGACTTGATGGGAAACAACAACAACAACAACAACATATCCCCAGGGAAGAGTCCGCTGTAAGCAGTAAGGACACCCTCTAGGTCCAACCTCTCTAGGGCCTCTGATGACCAAGTGGGAACTTCGAGTTCCTCAGAATGAATTTAGATTTCTGTGTTTGGGATTATAGTCAGACCATTGTTTGAAGCATTAAGAGGAGGAGACCAGGAGCTTCTAGTCTGGGGAAAAGAACAGAGGATGTATTTTCAGGAATTAAAATAAATACTCACTAAAGCCATGGTCAGATTCATCCTGGAGAGGGTTAAACTGGGCTGCTCCTTGGAGGCAAAGATTCTGAGGCTTCGTCTGACCTATTTTGGTCATGTTGTAAGGAGAGACCAGTCCTTGGAGAAGGACATCATACTTGGGAGGGTAGAGGGACAGCGCAGGAGGGGAAGGCCCTCTAGGAGGTGGATTGATTCGGTGACTGGGGTAATCGGGATGGGAGTGTCAGAGACAGTGCGATTGGCACAGGACAGAGCAGAGTTTAGGGCTGTTGTACATAGGGTCACTATGAGTCGACAGCACATAACATAAAGCCATGGTATTCCCAATTTAAAGAAGCCCTTTCCCTTCTATGCAGATGAAAATCAGGAAACAGCTGTGCAGTCCTGGCCAAAGGACTGAGTGAAGAAGGGCTTCCCATGGCCTATTTCTCCAAGAGTTTAGACCCAGAAGCTGCAGGCCTAATGGTCATGGGCTCTGCCTAAGAGTAGCAGCTGCAACCATCTTGTTGCTAGAGGAAGCACGTAAAAGTACTTTTCCAAGTTTCTCCACATATTCTAGGTTCCTTACTTACTAAACAAGGATCACATTGGCTCTCAAATAACCACATACTAAAATTTTTCTAATAAAGCATCCAGGATTGAAAACTGAAACTTAGAGCAACTTAAATCCTGCTACTCTTAGATAATAAGTAGAATTGGGAACTATTCCACAATTGTGAGGAACAAATTCAACAGGCTCTCCCTTGGAGAGTCCTGATGCAGCCTAATTTCCTAATGGGACTAGCTTTACAAGCCATAAAGTAAGACTCTCTGAGTATGCCAGTGTCTCTCATTCCTAGGTTATAGAGAGTAAATCCATCCCCGCCAATACTTCAGCACAGAAAGCAGAGTTAATAGGCCTCATCAGAGCCCTGGAGTTAGGAGAAAGGAAAAAAGTTCCACAAATTACACAGAAGGAAATTTCTTTATTTTGTATGCACATGGCCATATTTGGAAAGAGAGGGGTCACTTCCCAGTCAGAGGGTCTCCCATAAAATATGAAGAAGAAATTCCCTGGCTGTGAGAAGAGGTAGGTTTTCCCCCTTAAGATGTCAATTACACATTGCCAGTTGCACCAAAACTAAGGTCAGATAGAAGAAAGAAACAACTGTGCTGATTGGGAGGCAAAAAAAGTTACCCAAGAAGGACACCGAGGGGGGATTTGCTTAGCCCTGTTGCCACCTCCCATAAAAATCACAGGAGAAAAATCGCCATATGCAGAGGAGGAAGAGGGGTTGAAGAGGGAAGGATTCTTCCTACCTACCTTAAGTTAATGGGAGGAAGGGGAACTTTCCTTCTCAACAACTGGGGTGGAAATTATTTTTTTCTTTTTACTAGACATTTCATACTGGAAAGAATGTGCTGAAAAACATTATTACAGAAGTTGGTAGTGTTGAAGTTTGTGAAGCAAGTAACCAGATCATGTCCTTTCTGCGTCCAAAACAATCCACAAGGGGTGCACACCTGCCATTGGTGTTGCTCAAGCCAATACAACGCTGAAGGCAGTCCCCACCCAGGAGACTGACAGACAGACTGTACACCATCAAATTGCCACCGAGCATACAAATATGTGCTAGTCCTTGTAGACATCTTCTCCATACAGGTAAAAACCTTTGCAACACATGCTGAGAAAGTTCATGAGATGGCCAAGGCCTTACTATACTTCAAAACCCATTTTGGGGCTGCTTCAGAGCCCGCAGAGTGACAATGGACCAGCCTTCACTTTTTATTTTTTGCAATAACACACCTAAAGCTTATTGGATGACAGCCAAGGACTAGTTAAGTTACAGTGCACGTGTAGTCAGCCACACACATGCCATGTAGTTAGTTAAAGAGCCTACTATCCATTTCACAAGGGATCATCTCAAGAGTCGAGACCCAAGATGCAGACCCCACAGAGGCTTGGTCCACCACTGTGTCGCTCAAAAGGGCAGCCTGCAGCAGGCTGGGACCTCAGTTATATGCAAACTCATGCTCTTGCTTTGCAGCTGAACATGTACGGCTAAGCACAATTGATAACAGTGCATCTAAATTCCAAAATCAATCTCCATAATAGTCTATGTGTTTCCTACTGCCAAAGGGGC
>NW_006399782.1:3129230-3133702 GCF_000299155.1 Elephantulus edwardii | reverse complement strand
TAAAATCTTGCTTGCATGTGAAATCAGTGAGATTGTTCTGTAGTTTCCACATTCTGTTGGGTCACCTTTCTTTGGGATAGGAACAAATATCGATATTTTCCAGTCAGTTGGCCAAGTGGTCGTTCTCCAGATTTCTGTATATACAACCCTGACATATACATTTCCTAATTTTAAATAATGCCTCCAGAAACTCTATGAACTTAGAGAAATGACAATAGATATAGAACAAGATTCAGGTCTTTTGTTCATAATGTCGCTATGAGTTGTGCTCAACTCTATGACACTTAACAACAACAACAACAATTTTAAATAAGTCCAGGCTGCACTGAAGAGATTGCAAAAAAAAAAGGTCCTAGGAATTGATAGAATGCCATGCCATGTTTTAATAAACAGATCCATTCCTGCACACGGTCCCTACTCTATGGCAGTAGTTTAGAAGGCAGTCACCTGGCCAACTGACTAGAAGAGATCCATATTTGTTCCCATTCCCAAAAAAAGCTGATACAATGGAATGTGAACATTATCGAATAATATCAATATTAAGCACAAGTAAAATCTTGCTGACACTTATTTTTTAAATGACTGGAACAGCATATAGACAGAGCATTGTCAGAAATTCAAGCTGGATTCATAGGAGACTGTGGCGCCTGGCATATCGTCACTGATATCATAAGTTTGCTAAAAACAAAGAATGCAGAAAGATGTTCATTTGGGTTTTATTAACTATGCAAAGGCATATGACTGTGGAAAGATGATTAAGTGGTAAGGGATCCTGAATGGAGGGAGGAGGACCATAACAAATTATGGATAATACTGAGAAGAATCAAAATCCCAGAACACTTCATTGTGCTTTTGTGGAATCTACACTGAGAAAGGATTGAAACGTTAATGATTTCACCTTGCTGATCTACAATCAACACCCTTAGTACCAACAGTCAAGAGATAAGGAGATATACTGCTTCGGGCAAATCTGCTGTCAGGGACCTCTACAAAATACTGAAGAGCATGATGTCAATTTGAAAACTAAGGTGCACCTGATTCAGGCCATGTTTTTTCCCCAATTACTTGCAATTAAAAAAAGAGAAGAGAATTCTCTTTAAAGTAAGTGAAAAGTCCTTCTGGTGTAAGTAAGAAGACCCCATAGTGTAATAATGGGTTAACAGTTCTTCAGATGGAAATGAAAAGGTTGGAAACCACCAACTTCTGGGTGAGAGGCAGTTGAGGCAGTTGCTCGTGTAAAGACAGGAGGGGAGGGAGGCATTAAGAGTCATCAGTTAGTGAGAACCCCTTCCTATACCCATGGGCTTTTCTAGATGCTATCAGCCTGCAAAACGCCAATTATGATCCCTTTTCAAATCTAAACATTTAAATATCTGCACTGACAGATTAAAAAGAAAAGGAAAATGCAATCTTTTCATATAAAAAGAGAGGAAGAAAGTTCAGGTCTGGCTTTTCCCTCTCTGGTGGGCAGCAACCCAGTCATGCAGGTCCTCAAGCCCTGGTCAGCCTCCAGCCAGGATGTTCTGTTCGTGTTGGCACAGTGGGCCAGCGTCATTCTCCGTGAACATGAATGTTGGTTTGAACAGATAATTTTTTTTTCAACACCCTTTAAGCAAAATAAGCTACATAAGAGGGTTACAATTGGCTTGTGGTTAGAAGGATAAATGACACCTGGAAAAGCTAAACCACAAGAAAACGAAACCAAAGCCACTACTGGGAGTTGATTCTGACTCAGGAGCCCCCTCTTTATGGTTTCTGAGGTTGTTACTGTTGGTTTTATAAAAAAGAACTGCCATCATGACTTTGAAGGGGCAAAGACAAATTTCTAAGCTCAAGAATCCAAAGCAAGGATTCCATGTATTGTTGTTATGTGCTGTCAAGTCACCTGTGACCCATAGTGACCCTATGTGTAACAGCTCGGAACACTGCCCTATCCTGAGCCAGTCTCACTAACTCAGAAACATCAACCCCCATTGCCCTAGTTACTGTATCAATCCATCTCATCCAGGACCTTCCTCTCCTGCACTGTCCCTCCACCTTTCTGAGAATGATGTCCTCCTCCAAGGACCAGTCTCTCCTGGCCACGTACTCAAAGTATGTGAGACAGAGCTTCAGAACCCTAGCCTCCAAGGTGAAACTTGGTTTCATCATCTCTAAGCCAGATCTATTTGTTTTCTTGGCAGTTCATGGAATGTTCAAGATTCTTCTCCAGCACCACAACTCGAAGACATCAATTCTTCTTCTGTTGTCCTTCGTCATTGTCCTGCTCTCTGATGCATAGCAAGTAATCCAGACCATGGCCTGGATTAGGCCTACCTTAGTCTCTAGACAGACATCGTTGCTTTTCAGCACTCTGGAGAGGTCCCTGACAGCAGATTTTTCCCAGTGCAATTTGTCTTTTGATTTCCTGACTGCTGGTGTTAATTGTGGAGTTTAATAACCTCAATCGCTTTTCCATCTATCATGGTGCTGCCAACTGACCCAGTAGTGAGAATCTTTTTCTTCTTGATGTTGGGCTTCCATATTGAAGATTACAGTCCTTGACCTTCTTCTGTTCAAGCGCTTCAGATCCTCCTCAATTTCAGCAAGCAAGGTTGTGTCATCTACATAATGCAGGTTATTGATGAGTCTTCCTCCAATCCTGATCCCACATTCCTCCTCATAAAGCCCTGCTTCCCGAAAGATGCTTTCTAATTAGTTTACCCGGTGCATCATTAATTGAGAAAACAACATTGAGTCTCCTTACTTCTGGTCAAGGATCTTTACTGTTTTGGGATTTTCAAGGCTGTTACCCTTTAAAAATAATTTTCATGTCATAGATACAATCTTATTTCCCCTGAGTTGAATGATTTTGTTCAGGAACTCCCATTGGTTTTTTCACATGGAAAAACAATGGGATGTAAGATATTGAATCCAAATCCAAATACACTGTTATGGAACCCAATTCAACTCCTGTTGTCAGATGAATCCTGGCTGAAAGTAAGAATACCAAAAGGATGTCTATTTCTGTTTTACTGACTATGCAAAAGCATTTGACCATATGGATCATAACAAGTTGTCATTGACATTGACTTAATAGTGCTCACGTGAAATCTATACCTGGACCAGGAGGCTGTTGTATGAACAGAGCAAGGAGGACACTGATTTAAAATTAAGACAGAAGTGTGTCAGGATTGTATTCCCTCTCCATACATATTCAGTTTTGAGTGCTGAGCAAATTATTCAAGAAGCTGGAAGCATTTGTTGTTGAAGATCAAAGACTGTGTGTGTTGGTCCAGTGGAGACGATTTTTGTTTTCTGGGTGTTGAGATGTAATCCATATTGAAGATCTTTGATCTTCTTCCATATGTTTTTCAAGTCTTCTTCACTTTTTGCAAGCATGGTGGTGTCTGCACAGTGCACATTTTTGATAAGTCTTCCTCCAATCTTGATGTTACATTCTCCTTCATATTGTTGTTGTTGTTGCCAGTAGGTGCCCTTGAGTAGATCACAATTCACAGCCACTCTGTGAACAGCAGAGCTGAACCCTGCCCTATCTGCACCGTCCTCACCACCCCCACTTTTACCCTAACCGCTGTGGCAGTTCATCTTATTGGGGGTCTTCCTCTCGTCTGCTTACCCCACCCCCCATGCATGATGTCTCCTGCAAGGCTGACCTCTCCTAGAAATACGCTCAAAGTATGTGAGATGGAGTTTCACCATACTTTCTTCTAATGAGCACCCTGGTGCATATTTTCAAGATATATTTGTTTGTTCTTTTGCCAGTTCATGGAATAGCCTGTACTCTTCTCCAACACCTCAGCTCAAAGGCATCAATTACTTTACTGTCAATACCCAGCTTTCAAATGCATAAGAAACAAAGAGACCATGGCTTGAATCAGGCACACCTTAGTCTTCACACTCACACTTGCTCCTCAATACCTTAGAGAGCTCCCTGACTGCAGACTCCCCAACACAACCTAGTGGGTTGTTATTGTTGTTGTTTTAATTCCCTTTATTTATTTATATTTTTTTAAATTTCTTGACTCTTGTTGCCAAGGATATTGATTGTGGATCCTAGAAAGATTAAATTATTAGCCACTTCAATCTTTTATCTATTTTGGTGTTTCCTTTTGGACATTTTCTTGATGTTGAGATATAGTCCATATTGAGAGTCTGACTTTCCGCAATAAGCACCTCAGGTTCTCTTTGCTTTGGGTAAGCAAGGTTGTATCATCACCAGATGAGGCTTCCCCAGAGTCTGATGCCACATTGATACAACGTGCACAGGGGTGGGGTGAGGTGTGAGAGAGGCCCATGGCATATTTGCTCCGCCATCTTATAAACCAGCGTGTTACAGAGATTATGGTCTAGGAAATACAAGAGGACAATTCTACTCTGTCCTGTAGAATTGCTAGCAATAGGACACAATCCAGAGCATGCAACAGCAACTTATTTTTCAGATCTTACACAGCCAGTTTGTGCTGAGAGAA
>NW_006399782.1:3127778-3129130 GCF_000299155.1 Elephantulus edwardii | reverse complement strand
GTCAAATGGTATTTCTATTTCAACTCTTTGAGAAAGCCCCATTACTGCCTTCCAAAGTGGTTGCACCATTTTAGACTTCTACCAACAGTGAATAAGGGTTCCAGTTGCTCCACAACTTTGTCAGCATTTGTTGCTTTCTGCTCTGTTAAATTTTGCTATTCTTACTGGGATGAGATGATATCTCATAGTTGTTCTGTTCTTGCTCTGTTCTGAAGACTGCTTCCTGGCCCAAGTATAGGTTTTGCATGAACACATGAAATGTCCTGGGATTCCCACTCTTCTCAAGGTTAGTTAGCCACAATTTTTTGTGATCCACACAGTCAAATGGTTTTGCATAGTCAGTGAAACACAGATAGCACTTCTCTGGTACTCTCTGTTTTCAGCCAAGACCTATGTGACATTGGTTATGATGTCCATAGTGCCACAGCCTCTTCTAAACCCAGCGAAACAACAGACAGGCCTTTAAGGTGACGTCTTTAAGGTGACCTATAACCCCAGAAAGGACTCGCTCGGAAGAGCAGCATGTACCCAAGGATACAGCACAAAGGAAGGAAGGGATAGGGGAGGGATAATGGAAATCAAAACTACAACAATATCACAGGTATTGTAATTAATGTTATAAAAGATGTGTGTGAATGATTTCATGAAAAAAAAAATATAGTCTGTAAAATTTTACTCAAATCACAAGAAGAGGTAAGTCATTAAAAGAAACAATATTAAGGAATACCATTATTACAGACATCTTTTCAGTTATCCATCTCCTTAATTTTCTTTAAGGAATCTTTGCAAACTTTATTGCACTGGTTATATTCCTCAAATTATTCTAAGTAAGTTTTTTCTTTATCTTCCCCCCCCAAAGCCCCCAAACAAACTATTGGTTTACATATTTTTATTAAGAAATGTTTGTATCAGTGTAAATTCACCTCATTGCTGTTGAGTCAAAACCAACTCGTGGCTGGTCCTCCATTGAGATTTTGGTAGGCTGCTAATTTCCTGAGAGATTGTCCTATTTCTCCCCGGGTTCTGCTGATAGATTCAACTCTCCAGAGAGGCACCAGCTCTCTACATACTGTACCACCAGGGTTCTTTTGTATAGGCATGTTGTTGTCAGAAATTACTTATAGCTGACCTTCCAAGAGGTTTCCACAGGCTGTAAATTACACAGAAGGAGATTGCTTATGTTTCTCTTGAGGAGCAGCTGGAGGACACAAACTGCCTCTGGTTTAGGGTCTGCCTCTTGCGGGGTGGGTGGGGTGGGTGGGTGTCTTCTCTACCCTTTGCTTTGGTTTGTTTTGGGTTTTTGTTAACAAAGTCCATGGTCTTTGTTGACTTTTTTGTTGCTTTGTTTTCCT
>NW_006399782.1:3126841-3127678 GCF_000299155.1 Elephantulus edwardii | reverse complement strand
CAATGCTTAAGGCTGAGCTTCCTCATCACATTGTTTCTCAAAGTGCCAGAATGGACTTTCATACCATCTGGTCTCCCCTCCCCACAAAAGACCATCCTGTTGTCTTCTCTCAACTCTGAAGCCACTTGGATTGAAATCCATCCAGAAGGCTTTCCAAACTGTCCATTGATCTAAGCATTCTCACACCGGTCCCATTTCAGTGACATAGCACAGGAACACAGCACCCTTGACAGCAAGATGACCAGTGACTGAGGACATTGAGAAGAATGTTGGTGATCTGGGCCACTAGCAGGCAATGTGGTAAAGGCGATGCCTAGACCTGCTCCCCGTGTTTTTATCTTAAGAGGATATTGTGGCTCATATTTGCTTTTTCTTCTGCCTTTTTGTCTATCACTATGGATTTTTAGGTGACTTCATTAGAGATAGGAACCAACAGGTGGGTGACTGTTCCCACGTCACTGAAAGTTGCTGACAACACCCCCTTGCATTCTCACATCCACAGCCTCCCTTTTCCCTCTTCCTCTCTCATCATGAGCAGGGCTTCCACTAACAGCCCTACTGCCAGGAACCATCTAGGAGTTGTGATTTCTTCTCTTTCTGAACTACCTAGATGTCCTTCTGGAAGGGTTCCTTTCCCAAGCAACCCTTTCTGTGGCCATTGGATCCCCAGGAGTGTCCCCAGGGCTGACCTCTCTCCCTGCCCCTGGTTTGTTGATTTCTTTATTCCCATCTGCAGAGGGGGAAACATCCCTTTCCACCAAGCACACCTCTTGCATTCCTGGCTGCACTGAGCTTCCCCTCCAGAGAAGATTGCCTTCTAACTCCTTGGATTCTCCA
>NW_006399782.1:3123548-3125636 GCF_000299155.1 Elephantulus edwardii | reverse complement strand
GGGGCCTGATCAACAGCTAAAGAGTGAAAGACTCTCAAGGCGATGGACTGGCGCAATGACTGTGGTGGTGGCTCCAGGTCAGACATGGTAAGATGGCGCCGGATGGGACAGAGCTCACATCTCTCGTTCACAGGACCACTGTGACTCATAGTCGACTCTTCCACACTTAACAAACATATGGTTACGGTGGGAAGTACCCATGTGCCCCTTGTTTCGTGTTTACTCTCCTAAACTCATTAAGAGAATCATCCTTCCGTTGATTCAAAGCCCTTGGCTTTGGGATTGCAATACAGCTTCTTAACCACTAGGCAAGGAGAGCTTGCACTTAAACTTGCAAATCTCCCGGTTGTCCACGGAGAGGACAGATTCGCAAAACCTCCCCTGCCTAAACTCTTATTCCCAGAGTTTGAAGACTCCCCATTGAGGCTCAAGTCCCTCAGCCCGTTCTCCTTCCATGAGCAGGGGTCCTTCCTCTCCCCATGCCAGCCCTCTGCCACCTCAAGGTCCAGGACAATGATACTGAACCCAACCTGAAAGGGAAATGAGCAAAGCACCAGGTTACAGCTGCTGTCTCTACCCCGTTGTTTTTCTAGCCTCCATCACAGCAGGCTATGCTCCTGGACACTTCTCACACATCGTCCTCCTCCTCCACCTTGCCCTGTCCTAAGAGATCAGAGCTTCTCAAAGCACTCAGTGCAGAATCCTTAACCCCAGAGTTTCAGCCCCTTCTCCACTGAGGCTTATGTCACTCAGCCCACACACTGCCCCATCACTGGATCCCTTACTCCCTGTCAACCTTTTGCCCTCCTCAGGGTCAAGAGCAGACACCATAACCCCAAAGGCAAATTGACAAAGCACATGCCATTCAATAAATCAAAAAACTTTCATTTGCTCAGTTACGAAAAGCTCTTTTTTCTTATGCATGCACATTTAGTAAAATAGCAGTGGGGGGAGGGAAACAGGGCTAAGAGTTGAACATATATCTTCTGTCTTACGGTGTTTCAGGTGAGGAGGCAAAAAAGACGCTGTCCTAGAGATCACGACAATAAGTGGTACTTTAACGACGCTGTCCTAGATATCGCGACAATAAGTGGTACTTTAACGTCCGTTACTGCACAGGCACTATGTATGTGATTTTTACACAGAAGTGCCATCCACTTCCTAAAAAACATGCCTCCAGAAACTCTATGAACTTAGAAAAATTACAATAGTTATTGAACCAGATTCTGGTATTTTGTTCAAAGAGTTGCTATGAGCCATGCTCGACTTGACGACAGATAACAATAAACAAATACACGCTTTATATAGTTGTTATAAGTACACCTGTTTGTTGAGCCAGGTGAGGTGCCTGTCGAGGATCATAGATGTAAATCATGTCATCCTCTTGGTGCACTGGCTGACTCCGCTGAAAATAGAACGTTGCAGAAGACAAGTATGTCTTCCTGATAGAGCCAGAGCTGATGGTTGCAACAGTCACTCCGCCTGTAGTCACTAGCCTGGTGGGACCACAGGGGACAGATCTCCCAGAATTAGCCCTTGTCGATGGTGAGGACAGGACCTTGGAGAGCCAGGCCATCAGGGAAAGGCTCCAAGGCAGTATCACAGACTGCACAGGGACTGCCTGACACGCTGCTGTTAGCATCACAAGCATCAACTTCTCAAAAATAAGCCTGGGAGCTCTGGTGGCCTAGTGGTAAGAAGCTGCACTGCAATCTCAGAGATGAACTGTTCAAAGCCACCAGATGCTCTGCTGGAGAAGGTGGGACAATCTCCAGCTGTGCTACCAGTTAGATCCGTTTTGATGGTACATGCAAAAAAATAACAGAAACTTTTAAAAAATTAAAAAAAGATCTGTGACGCTGTTTGTGACAATTTCCTGGTGATGTTTCAGTCTAAGCACTCTCATGATTGACGATTCATGATTGCACCACATGCTGGTTGATGATGCTTCAGTCTTTTTAACACAGGATTTGTACTGATGTTTCTTGAAGGTATTGTGAGGAACTTTGATGTAGAACTGGAGTAATCGTCATTAATATTTAAAACCATCTGAAAGGAAACTCGCATTGATATGATCTCAGTCACTTT
>NW_006399782.1:3122100-3123448 GCF_000299155.1 Elephantulus edwardii | reverse complement strand
CACATGGTGCCCATCTACGAGGGGTACACTCTCCCCCACGCCATCTGCGTCTGGACCTGGCTGGCGGGGACCTGACCGACCACCTCATGAAGATCCTCACCGAGCGAGGCTGCAACTTCACCACCACGGCCGGGCGGGAAGTTGTGTGTGACATCAGGAGAAATTCTGTTAGGTTGCCCTGGACTTGGAGCAGGAGATGGCCCTGGCGGCTTCCTCGTCCTCCTTGGAGAAGAGCTCCGAGCTGCTCGATGGGCGGGTCAGCACCATGGGCAGTGAGCTCTCCGCCTCCCCAGGCCCCCTTCCAGCCCTCCTTCCGGGCCTGGAGGCTTGTGGCAGCCACGAAACTCCCCTCAACTCCATCGTGAAGTGTGATGTTGACATCTGCAAGGTCCTCGATGCCAACACAGAGCTCCCACTGAACGCAGGCAACCTGGCAGGATGCAGAAGGAGATCACAGCGCTGGCCCTCAGCACGATGAGGTCAAGATCATCACCCCCCTGAGCGCAGAACCTCCGTGTGGATCGGTGGCTCCATCCTGGCCTCCGGTCCACCTTCCAATAGATGTGGGTCAGCAAGAAACAAATGCTTCTAGGCTACTGTTTAGTTGCATTACACCCTATCTTGATTAAAAAACCACAAACAAACCTAAGTTGCACAGAAAAAATAGAGATGAGAACTGGCATGGCTTTATTTGTTACTCCCCCCACCCCCTGCTTACTCAGGATTTAAAAACTGGAGCGGTGAGGGTGACTGCAGTTAGTGTGGAGAGAGAATCTCCCCAGTTCTCCAATGTGGCCCAGGACTTTGATCTTACATTGTTCTCTTTTTTAAAAATAGTCATTCCAAATAATTGCACCCTGGCAATGTGACAGGAAGCTCCTGCCTTTCCAAAAGCCTCTCTCTCCCTTGCCCCAAGCAGAAGATCCCTGTCCCCAACCCGAGTTCACACACCGACAGGGGTGGCAGGGAGCATTGCTTTTGTGTAAATTATACCTAATCCAATTTTTTGTTGTGGTTGTTTAAAAAAATCTTCCACCTTAGTACTTGTTCTTTAGTTGTTTTCAATAGTCAGCCATTGGAGGCCCTACTTTTTGGAGGCCCTCGCCCTTCCCTCCAACTCTAGAAATATGAAGGCTTTTGGTCTTCCTGGGGTGGCTGAGATGTGGAGGCAGCTGGGGCTTTACCTGTGCACTGACTTGAGACCAGATGGATATAAGTGTGTGCCTTTAAAAAAAAAAATAATCAGGAGTCCGTGATGTTTTCATGTTCTTGTGATGGTGAATAATATTACTGTAAACATTGGTACAAGTTTCCATTTGAGCCTCAGTTCTCATTTTCTTGGGGTATA
>NW_006399782.1:3119440-3120936 GCF_000299155.1 Elephantulus edwardii | reverse complement strand
AAAAAAAAATAATCAGGAAATGTCACTCATTTTGTAAACAGATATTACTCCAGATGGGTCATCAATTGTTCTGTTTGAAATATCCACAATTTCTGATTGAGAAATTTAGTCATATATTGAGATAACTATGCTATTGCTTTGTCTTTTGTAAAGGAAATTGTAAAATACTTGGAAAACATAACAAGAAGTCTGTTTACTGCACTCTCCAGTTGACTTCAGCTTTAATAGAAAACCTCAGTTCCGTGCAGTCAGAATCAGCTTCATAACTGACCCTCCACTGAGTTTCCCATCAACAGCACCAAAATATTAGCTACAAGGTCAGACATGGCCTCCCTAGTCTACTGCACCCACTCCCACCAATAACTGGGTCCCTCATGTATTACAAAAGTTGTGGGGCTGATTACGGAAATAGGTTGTGGTAGGTTTCAGGGGAAGGCAAAAGATGTCATACAGTGAAATTCCAGGTTCAGTCCAGCAATACAAATGCAAGAAGGATCTGGTTTCCTCAGTGGTTCAGCAAGCATCATCTATGGCAGTCCCAAGTCAGTTCTTCCTTCAATCATCAGAAGCAAAACCTTTAACTCTGGCTCTGACCACAGGGCTTCATTAGGCTACACCTTGCCACAGTCTCCCCACAGTCTGGTCAGCCCACTCTCTTATGTTGGCTTCACAATTGTTGATTATTTAGAAGATGCTGACCAATGGTGAACCATGTGTCTGCAGTTGAGGCAGCTGGTGACTTTGGCCCCAGGGGAGCTAAGGGTGGCAGGTGGAGTCTCAAAAATTCATTTAACTTACACTTCTGGCCATGTGGTCAGGTGTAAAAGCAATGGCAGAAAAGCCATTTTCAAAAGTCCTAACACCAGTGCAATTCTCTACATAGTAGGCCTCTAGAGCCTCCTAAATCATCAAACTAAGCCACCAGAGCTTAATAGTAGTTAGGTTGAAATCCTTAAGTGTGGGACTGCCAGAAAGGAAGAAGAGGGAGGTAATGGAGTTGTTGGGTGAAGAATGTAGCAACTGGGGGGGCATTGAAAAAAAAACAGGGGCAGTCAAAGCAGAAACTGCCATTTAAAGAAGTTCTACAAGTAAATAGGGAAATAGCATTTCCCTGAAGGATATACCACATTAGTATGGGGTTTTTTCTTAAGAAAGCTTGGAGGAAGGGTGGAGAATGAAAGGGGAAACAAAACTGAGGAATCTTACTTGCAACACCAGTACTGAGGATTTTGCAGTTCCCAGCTGGCATTGAAGAAAGAAGAGCCATTTCAGAAAAAATAGTTTGGAATCTTCTGAGAGCTCTGTAGAAAAGCTGTATCTCTTCTTATCCCCAAACCTACTCTGACCAAGGCATCCAGTTAAGAAGATTTCCAGGTAGGTGAAAGGGACTTATGCAGGTGGATGGGAAAGGTCCAATGGATGTGGATTAAGAGGGGACAGGACTGGAGAGTGTGACAGCGTGGAGAATTTAGGAAGAAATTTAGAGATTCTGGTGA
>NW_006399782.1:3113619-3119340 GCF_000299155.1 Elephantulus edwardii | reverse complement strand
TGACAATACTAATTCTTATTCCGTGACATATAACTTCTTTCACCAACTAGGTGATAACTATTTTGAAGGATCTTAGGATGAAATACTTGTATAGCGGCAGATCCATATTTCTTCTCATCATTCTAAGAATATTCTAAGAATATATGGACTCTGGTTTGCATTCCACGGAAATCCTCCTTGAGTACACTCATAATGCCCATTAGAGCCTCCTTATCTACGTTTTCACACATTGGAATAGAAATATACGGCCAACAGTTAAGTCCGGAAGTTTCCCTTAAGTAGTCAAGAGAGCAGTCAGCAATCACGCGTCTCCTGTCCAGCAAAAAGCAAAACTATGGCATATGCAGTTTAGTGATAGAACTTAGAAGACGAAGATTTATATCTTAATAGAGGAAGTGCTTCTGTGGCAATCTACCTCAGCTATAAGTCATTCATCTATATTGCGATCCAGTGGTTGAAGCCTCATCCTCCTTGCCACGTAATTCTCTATAGTGTCTTGTAGAAATGTCACAGCATAGTCATATAAAAATCCACAAATCTCATTCACGCCATATTTAGCCAAGCGAATCATTTGAGGTTTCAGGTTGAACCCCAGAAAGTTGATATCTGGAAGCATCCTTAAACGCTCTTCAACTCTGGACTCTATGTAAGAAATGAGAAGTTCGCTCACCATTTTGGAGTACAGCAGAAGTAACAAGATTTCTTGGACTTGACCTGGCGACCGACAGCTTGGAGAAATCTCTTAGGCAAGTGAGACGAGACAGCTTCTTCTGAAGTCCTCCTTCTTGAGTGTGACTTCAGAAGTAACAAGCAGTGTGCTAAGTACAGACTACTCTACCCGGTAGTGCCCGCCTCATAAATGATGTCAAGTGAGGGTGGCCAATCATGGTGCCAAAGGGCGAAGACCAAAGTCGCACCAATAGAGGGTGATATGGACCAGAGTGAGTGCTGGTGTTTGCAGATGTGAGCAGCTCCGACCTCAGAGGGGCCATGGAGTTCACTCTGGATGTCATCTGCAGAGCAAAGGCACCTTCTGGCAGCTGTACAAAAGCCGCAACTCAATGGCTGTGGCATGTCCCCACAACTGCAGAAAAGTCACAGCTCATTTTCCTCTTATGGCCAGACTAGACTGACGGTGTCCACTTCCAAAATGGCTTGCGTCTGGAAACTCTATGAACAGGGAGTAATGACAAAAGTTATACAAGTGTTCAGGTCTTTCATTCATAGAGTCACTATGAGTCATCTATGACTCGATGGCACTTAACAACAACAATGATTTATAATTTTCTTTATGTATTTTTTATTTTTTTTATTCTGCTAGTTTATTTACAAAATTTGAATACATTGTTTTCCAGAACAGATTCTTCCAATTTCCCTCACCTCCCCACCCATCATATTGTACAATTTCATGATTAATCACCTCTCTCCCTGCACATTCTCATTCCTCTGCTTCCACCCTCCTCCCCTCCTTTGGATACTTATACTCATTCTACAATAATGGTTTTATACAATATTTGTCCTTGTGGAACTGAGTTAGTTCACTCAGCATAATGCTTTCCAGTCCCTCCCAAGTTTAGGTAATAATTTGCAAAATCATTGCTCCTGTGCGCTGTGTAGTATTCCATTGTGTGAATGTACCATAAATTCTCAATCCATTCATTTGTAGCTGGACATCTGGGCTCTTCCCATGTTCTTGTGATGATGAATAATGCTGTTAGGTACAGCGTATTTTTCAAGAAGATTGAAAAGGAAATTATCAAATTTATTTGGAGAGGCAAGAAACCTTGAATAAGCAAAACATTGACTGAGAAACAAAAATTAAGTGGGAGGCATAGTGTTCCCTGACCTCAAAGCAGTAGTAACCAAAACAACATGGTACTGATACAGGGACAGGCACATAGAGAGTAGAATAGAATTGAGAACCCAGAAATAGAACCAGCTATTTATGGTCAACTGATAATCGACAAGAAAATCAAATCTATCAAATGGGGAAATGACAACCTCTTCAACAAATGGTGCTGGCAAAACTGGACTTCCACCTGCAGAAAACGGAAACAGGATCCACCTCTCACACCATACACAAAAATCAACTCAAGGTGAATCACAGACCTGGGAGTAAAACCCCAAACCATAAAGTTAATAAGAGACAAAGTGGGATCAAGCTTAGAAGCACTAGTCCAAGGTATAAAGAAACTGCCAAATACAGCCAGAAGTGCACAATCTGAAGAGGATAAAATTGATGAATAAGACCTTCTAAAGGTTAAATCCATGTGTGAATCAAAACTTTTTTCCAACAAGATGAAAAGAAATCCTACCAATTGGTAAGAAACATTTGGTAATACCATCTCAGACAAGAGTCTCATAGCTAAATTTTACAGAATACTCCTGGGCCTCCAAGAAAAAGACTGATAACCCAATCATAAAATGGGCAAAAGACATGGAAAGCATTTTCACAGAGGAACATATTTGAATGGCCAACAGACACATAAAGGAGTGCTCAAAATCACTGACAGTAAGAGAGATGCAAATAAAAACCACAATGAGATACCATCTCACTCCTGTAACAGTGGCAATGTTTAAGAGGGCAGCAAGTAATAAATATTGGAGAAGATCTCAGGAACTCTTATACATTGTTGGTGCGATTGTAAAACGGTACCACCATTCTGGAAGGCAATTTGGCGCTTCCTCAAAAAGCTGAATATAGAAATTCCTTATGATCCAGGTATTCGCCTACCTGGAATATATTCTGAGAAAATGAGAACTGAGGCAAAATGGGGACTTGTACATCAATGTTCGTAGCAAGCAGCATTATTTATAATTTTTTATGTCTCTGGTTGTATTTGTTTCTAAGTATATAATCTTGTCGTTACCTGCTGTAATTGGTATTGTTTTTCTTCTTTCCTTTTTGATGTTTTCTTTACTAAAATAGAGAAATAGGGTTAATTCTTCTATGTTTCAGACTAAATTGAAAATTAGCTTTTCCATCTTGTTAGAGAACGGCATTAGTATCCTTATTGGGGTTGCATTAAGGCTGTAGATTGCCTTTGGTGGTTGTTGCTATTGTATGTGTCATCAAGCTGACTCTGACTCATAGCGACCCTATGAATAATAGCTCTGAACCCTGCCTGATCCTGAGACAATCTCACTATCTCTGATACAGCTGCTCCCATTACCCCATGATCACTGTGCCAATCCATAGCATCCAAGGTCTTCCTTTTCTGCGCTGATCCTCCACTCTTCCAAGCATGATATCCTTCTCCAAAGATTGATCCCTGCTGGCAACAGCCCAAAGTATATGAAACAGAGCTTCAAAATCCTTGTTTCCAAGGAGCAAACTGATTTCACCCTCTCCAGGAGATACATTTTTGTTCCCTTGCCAATTCACTTTATGTTCAATACTCTTCAGCACCACATCTCAAAGGTATAGTTTCTTCTTCTGTTATCCTTAGTCATTTTCCATATCTCTGATGCATACCAAATAATTGCAAAGACTGGCCTTGGATCAGATATACTGTAGTCTCCAGACTAGTGACATTGCTCTTCAGCACTCTGGAGAGGGACCCGACAGCAAGTTTTCCCAAATGCAACTCATCTTTTGATTTCCTGATTACTGGTGTCAAGTGTGTTGCTTGTGAGTCTGAGCCAGATGAAATTGTTAACAATCTCAATCTCTTCTCCATCTATCATGAATGTTGCCAGTTGATCAAGTGGTGAAAATTTTTCTATTTTTGAAGTTTATATGCCTTCCATATTGAAGTCTTCGACTTTCTGCAACAAACACTGCAAGTCCACCTCAGTTTCTGCAGCAAGATTATGTCATCTGCATAACACAGGTTGTTGATGAGTCATCCTTCAATTCTTATGTTTTCATTCCTCCTCACAAAGTCCAGCCTTCCAAATAACCTGTTCCACATGTAGATTGAAAAGGTATGGAGAAAGGACACATCCCAAACATACTTTTCTTGATTTTTGAACCATACAGTGTTTCCTTGCTCTGTTCAGATGACTGCTAGGTTTCACATGAGTGTAAGTACAGATTTCTCATATTTGGTAAAATTGTCATTTTCATGATATTGACTCTTCTTGTATGTCTTGGAGTAGGTGCAGTTAGAGTGCTCCTTGGAGGCAAAGATGGTGAAGCATCATCTCATATACTTTGGGCATGTTTCTAGAATATGCTATGTGTTGGAGGAGGAGAGAAATACCTTCAACCACGTGGATTGACACAGTGACTACAGCAATAGGCTTGAATGTGTCAGAGGCTGTGATGTTGGCACAGTATACGCCAGGGCTCAGATCTGTTGCTCATAATGTCGTTATGAGTCATACTCAACATGACACCACCTAACACCAATAACAACACTCCAGGAGCATGGTATATTTTTCCATTTATCTAGGTCTCTTTTTGTTTCTTATAATGTTTTGTAATTTTCTTCGAGTCGGTCTTTAGTGTTTCTAGTTAGATTTACTCCTAAGTATTTAATCTTGGTTTTAGCTATAGTGATAGATACTGTTTTTCTTAGGTCCATTTCTGTATTCTCTTTGCCACTAGAGAAATCCAATTTATTTTTGTATGTTGATCTTATATGCTGCCACTTTGATGAATTGGTCAACTATGTCCAGTAGTTTTCGCACTGAGTCTTTAGGGTTTTCTAAGTATGCTATCATATCATCTGCACACAGAGAAAATTTTACCTCCTCTGTGCCAATTTGGATATTCTTATTTCCTTCCCTTGTCTTATTGCTATTGCTAAGACTTCCAATACAATATTGAATAGGAGAGGTGATAATGGGCATCCTTGCCTAGTTCCTGTTCTCAAAAGGAGTGCCTTTAATCTCTCTCCATTGAGAATGATGATGGCTCTTGGTTTTGCATATATACTTTTTATTATGCAAGGAAATTCCCCTATATTCCTATTTTGTTGGGTGCTTTAATCAGGAAAGGGTGTTGGATTTTGTCAAAGGCCTTTTCTGCACCAATTCATAAGATCATGTGGTTCGTGTTCTTTGCTTTGTTTATGTGGTGAATTACACTGATTTTTTTTCTTTTGCTGAACCATGCATACCTGTTATGAATCCCACTTGGTCATGGTGAATTTTTTTTTTATGTACTGTTGGATCCTATTGGTCAGAATTTTACACAGAAATTTTGCATCTATGTTCATAAGTGTTATAGTTTTCTATTTTGGTGGTGTCTTGACGTAACTTTGGTATTAAGGATATATTTGCTTCATAGAATTAGCTGGGAGTATTCCATCTTTTTCTATTTTCTGAAATATTTATGTAGAATTGGTGACAATTCTTCTCTGAATGTTTGATAAAGTTCACCTGTAAAACCATCATTGATTTCACATGCAAGCAAGATTCTACTGAAGATTACCCAAAAACGACTGGAACAGAACATTAGCAGAGAACTGCCAGAAGGCAAGTCTGGGTTTCGGAGGGGTCGTGGTACTAGGGATATTGTAGCTAATGTTAGATGGATCTTAGCTGAAAGCAGGGAATACAAGAAGAATGTCTATCTGTGTTTCATTGATTATGCAAAGGCATTTGACTGTGTGGATCATAACAAATTGGCTGACTCTGAGAAGAATGGGAATCCCAGAACACTTTATCATGCTAATGTGAAACCTATACTTGGATCAACACTGAATGGTTAAAAATTGGAAAAGGCGTACGCCAGGGATGTGTCCTCTCTCCATACCTTTTCAACCTGTATGC
>NW_006399782.1:3109220-3110557 GCF_000299155.1 Elephantulus edwardii | reverse complement strand
AATTTGAAGTAGGTGTCATTTCCCTCCCCCTTTCTAAATGGAGAAGGTGACCTGAGAATGGTGAACAGACCCCTCCCAGGTCTAAACAGTTCCTGGCAGATGTAGTCAACAGATCAACAGATGTGGTGCATTAAGGATATCTGCTGTCTCGGACATGCTGCCACTGTTAAGTGTTGGCAAGTCATAGACAGCTCACAGTGACTCTCATCAATCCATTGTATTGCTGATCTTCCTCTCTGGCCTGCCCAGGGAAACTCCAACCTGCCACAGCATCTCCTGCCACTGCTATCTTGGTTCCAAGAATTCTCCCCAGAACAAGTTCACTCTGCAGCGGTGTGGTGGCTCCGCTGCACCAGCCTCAGGGGGGCCGGTGCCTACTGTCCATCCCAGGTGAGGGGATCCCTGGGGTCTGGTGGTGGGAGCCTCATGGAGCTGTGGTTGTGGTGCAGGCTCAGCAGCAGGGGGCTGGGAGTGGTGGGACTCACCCATTCCTGCCCGGGAATCCTTGATCTCCTGATGTTGAGCCTCCATCCACACTGAAGACCAGACATCAACTGTTTAACTATTCAATTATCAATAAACAGAGGTCTGTAGAAGGCCATGGAGGCCCTCCTCCATGTGGTCCGCTGCTCCCACAGCTTGCCAAGCTGTTTCCACCACCGCTGCCATCTTGGAATCCCCAAGTTCTTTTGTAAACATTGAATTGTTTAATCCAGAAAGCATATGTGAGAATCGCATCCTTTCTTTAAACCTATGGGACAATTCTACTCTGTCCTATGGGCTTGCTAGGAGTAGGAATCCACTCCATGGCACAGAGCCCACCATGGGTTACTTTAGGGCAGCTAGTACCATGACTAGGGGCAATTTAGAGAAGGCTATAAAGTTAAGGTGAGGTATACCAATTTGCCCTCCATTTTATATTTAATTACCCTCCTAAAATATTCAAGGGTACCATACTTAAATTTAGAGAGATTCTTAGATATCCCAATGTCTTAAACTTCTGAAGTTTTGCCCATTGGGGTATTTCAGCAGATGTTAAAGTCACTACAGAACTTATGCTAAAAAGGCACAAGAGTCAATCAATGCCTTCCCCCTCCCTTTTTTAAAATAAGTTTATTAATTTGGGGAGGTTTGTTTTGTTTTATACTGGATTATTTATGAAGTTTATATACATTGTTTTTCATAGCATGTCTTTTCCATTTCCTTCACCCCTCTCCATCAAATTTTGCCTTTTAGTGGACCAAAAACAATGCTACCAAGCCAAAGGTGGGTGACTCTAACCCACGGCCCTAAAGCCTGTTTTAAATTGTTGTTGGTCAAACAGTCTTCTAGGTCAT
>NW_006399782.1:3106123-3107890 GCF_000299155.1 Elephantulus edwardii | reverse complement strand
CCAGCCACAGTTGGTTATGATCCACACAGTCAAATGCCTTTGCATAATCCTAGAACAGCTGTATATATTATTTAACTTAAATGTTTTGCTGTTGATCATGGTTTACAAGAGCACATTAATTTTCTATTCAACAAAGTATTCATAATTATAATATATATAACTTCCATTCAACAAAGTATATCTAACTTGCATTTCCTTCCCTCAACAGAACAGTCTCTTCCTGCTTCTTCCCTATGCTCCTTCATACATTTTGACCTCTGTTTTGAGGCAAATGTGCCCTTCTGGTCTTTCACAGAGCTAATTGTTATGAAGAGTATGGTCCTAACAAGCATCATTGTTCCTTTTACAGGACTGTGTATTGTTTGGTAGCAAAGTGAGCCCCAGGAGTTCAGGCCCAGCTTTGAAGGACATCTAAGGGCCACAGACATGAAGTTGATCCCCATCTCTATCAAACAGTAAGTCTGCTGTATTTATTATTTTAAAATTTGTATTTCCAATAAAATTATTAATTTTGCATCAGTTTTTAAAAAAACATAGTTATTTTTCTTCTCCTCCCCACCCAATTTAAATTATAGTGTATATTCTGTTCCAGATTGTTAATTAGAATCCACATAATGTCTGATCATCTGTTTATTTCAGATTGACCTTCTATTTATCTATTTTAGTACAAGAATTATCCATCCATTCATTCTTTTCATATTCTCCCCACTATGTCTTTCTCCACCCCTCACCCCATTGACCTCATAACTATCCTATTTTTATAACAGAGGTGTTATAAAGTATTTGTCCTTTGTGACTGAAATACTTCACTGATAATATCTTCCAGATTATCTATGTTGTATAGCATTACCCAAGTTTATTGTCTTTCAGTGGTGCATACTTTCTATTTTATGGATGTACCATAGTTTCTTTATCCATTCATTAGTTGGTATACACTTGGGCTGCTCCCATCTCTTTGCTATTGTGAATAAAACTGCAATAAATGTGAATATGCATACATCTCTTTGGGTGACAACCCTTATTCTTTAGGGTGTATTCCTCGTAGTGAGATAGCTGGAGCAAATGGTATTTCTATTTTCAATTTTTTGAAGAAGCACAGATTGGATTCCATAGTGATTGGACCATTTGACAAGTTCCAATATCTCATAGATTTGTTGTTTGCTATCCTGTTGAACTATGTTGTTGGGGTAAGATTGCTCTTTTGGTTTGCATCTTTGTAATAGCTAGAGAATTTGAGCACTTTTCCCATGTGGTGGTGACTATCTAAATATCTTCTTTAGTAAAAAGTCTTTTCATATCTTCTGCCCATACTGGGCTTTCATTTTCTTGTAGTAATGGAATATACTATAAGTTTTAGAAATTAGTCCTTTATCAGATATATCTTTGCCAAATACTTTTTTCCCCAATCTTTGGGCTTCCTTTTCATTCTATTGGAAAAGGCTTCTTTAATGCACATAAGTATTTTCTTTTTAGAAGGCCTCAATCATCTATTTTATCCTCTCCTGCTGGTGGATTTCTGTTTATGATTGTCCATTCCTGCCAAGCTGTTGTCATTGTGTTCTGTCAAGTCAAGACCAACTCGTAGCTGACCCTTCAGCGAGTTTTCAGGGGCAATTAATTACATCAGAGGCAACTAACTGCCTATCTTTCTCCTGCAGAGAAGCTCATGGATCCAAACCACAGCTTTGGGGTTATAGCACAGCTTCTTACCAGATAGATTTATTTCTGAGTTCTCAATTCTTTTTCAGTTGATCTATATGTCTGTCA
>NW_006399782.1:3101500-3105368 GCF_000299155.1 Elephantulus edwardii | reverse complement strand
AACAACAACAACAACATACTTCAGAAGGTTATCTTTACCCAGATAATGTTTATAAACTATTTCTTTAAAACATAACACAAAAAGTCTAACCCTTGGAGTAGTTTTCCAGCTCAGGGTGATTCTATGTGAGCAAAGAAAAACTGAATTCCATAGGTTTTCAGTGCTGTGACCTTTTGGAAGTAGCTCATCAAGCTTTTCTTCTGGGACTCACTCATCTCAGGAGAATTAATGTCGTGGTTAATCCTGTGTTTAACTATTAATGCCTCCATGTATTGAATTCAATCTTGCTAGTGGAGGCTTTTAAAACGACCCCCCAAAATAAAGCTTAATCCCATAGTTTGAAGCCTCTCCATTGAGGCTCAGGTCATTCACTTTATACCTCCCCCCATCAAGGGAAGTCTCTTTCTAGTGTTAGCTCTCTACTGTCCTCAGGTTTCAGAAAAGAAAACTTGAAGCTAGCCTGAGAAAGAAATTAGCTAAGCACCAGGTCAGGAGATTACATGTTACAAAAATTGTATTGTTTCTGTTTGCATTAATAATTCACCTGCTAAAATCAGTAGCAGAGCCATTATAAGAAGTAGTGAGTCAATGTTGTCCCAAATACTTGATTTGCTTTGTAACTCCATGATTTCTGATACCAACTTCCCTCCTTTGTGCAAGTCTCTCACTCTTCTGTGTCTCTTGGGTTCAGTGGTTTGCTGGAAGGTCTCCTAGAAACCTTCAGAGGAATGACACACATGACTATAAGTATGCAGGCTAGTTTTGCAGACTGGTGAGCTGGAAAGCAGATGTTCCAAAAAGAGAGAGCTAGCATTGAGGTTTCATGAGCTTATATAAATTTCTAATAGGGTGGGGCTTATAGATATCCTACTCTAGTTCTCTCTCTTTAATGCAATACATACTCCAGCACAAAATAATCTTGGCTAGGAAAGACAATTTGAATGATAAACCTTGGATTGTTGTTGTTGTTAGGTTTCTTCAAGTTGACTATGACTCATCTTGTTGATAGTGCCTAGGGCACTATCAAATCAAGAGCCATGGCGACCCTATGAAAATCAAATCTGAAGCCTGACCTATCCTGCCATCCTCACCCCACCTAATACACCAGAGCCCATTGCAGTAGTCACAGTGTCAATCCACTTGGTCAAGGGTCTATCTCTATTTTGCTAACCTGCCACCTTTCTGAGCATTATGTCTCTCTCTAAGGTAGTAGCCTCATCATCTTTGCCTCTAAAGACCACTCTGACTTCACCCTCTCCTGTATTTGTTCTTTTGGTAGTCCGTGGATGTTCAGTGCTCTTCTCTAACATCACAGTTGAAAGAAATCTATCCTTCTGTCATCCTTATTTGTTGTCCAGTTCTCAGATGCATAACAAGTAATTGAAAAGACCATGGTCTGTATCAGATGCACATTAATCCTCAAACTGACATAATGAATCCTCAATAATTTGGAGAGGTTCCTAACTTAAGACTTTCCTTGTAAAATCCATCTCCTGATTTCCTGACTGCTAGTACCAAGGGTCTTGATTGTAGATCCAAGTAAGATGAAGTTGTTGACAGTTTCAATCTTTTCTCCATCTATCATGATGTTGCCATCTATCATGATGTTGCCAAGTTAGTCTAGTGGTAAGAATCTGTCTTCTTGACATTGAAATGGAACTCATATTGATGGCTATATTTGATCTTCTGCAACAAGTGCTTCAAGTCCTCCTCACTTTCAGAAAGCAAGGTTGTGTCAGCTGCATAAAACAGGTTATTGATGAGTCTTCCTCTGATCCTGATGCCACATTCCTCTTCATAGAGTCCAGATTTTCAAATAATCAGCATACAGATTTAATAGGTATGGACAGATAATACAACCCTGAGACATTCCCTTCTTAATTTTAAACCATATAGTATTCCCTTGCTCTGTTCATACAACAACCTCCTGGTCTAGGTATAGGTTTCGCATGAGCACAATTAAGTGCTCTGGATTCCCATTCTTCTTAATGTTGGCCATAACTTGTTATGAGCCACACAGTCAAATGCCTTATAGTCAATAAAGCATAAATAGATATGCTTCTGGTGTGTTTGGTTTTTTCCATTGAAAAGGTCATCTTCGATTCAAGGTCAGAAGATCTTATGTTAATACAAGAGAGTGATGCTCATGTATAGATTGCAAGGTAGAGAGAGGCAAATGACAACAGTTAAAGGATTTAAAATTTTATAAGGAAGGCTTCCATGTGACGGGAAGCAGCTGATGGCCTCTCCGGATGGCAGCAGGGCGGGGGCCGGGGCAGGGGCGGCATGAGGGCCGGCAGCCTGGGGTGGGGGGTGGGGGGGCTGAGGCGGCTGCCACCTGCGGCGGAGCCACGCATTCTCCATGGAGGCCGGAGAGGAACCACTGCTGCTGGCCAAACTCAAGCCGGGGTGTCCACAACAGTTTGATTGGAACTCCAGCTGCAAGAGGTGGAGTGTTGCCTTCTCCCCAGATGGCTTTTGGTGCACCTGGTCTCAAGGACACTCAAGCTGATCCCCTGGCCGCTGGAGGAGCAGTTCATCCCCAAAGGGTTTGAAGCCAAAAGCTGAGGCAGCAAGAATGACCTGAAAGGGCAAGGCAGCCCGAAGGAAAAGACCCTGGACTGTGGTCAGATCTCTGGAGTCTGGCCTTCAGCCCATGACCCTTGCTGCCTAGCCAGAGGCTCTGGGCACACCACCAGCCCCTAGTATCCTACATCTCCTGCCTGATCCTCGCCATGGGACTCAACGATGGGCAGATCAAGATCTGGGAGGTGCAGACAGGGGTCCTGCTCCTGAACCTTTCCAGCCACCAGGATGTGTCAGAGACCTGAGTTTCACACCCAGTGGCAGTTTGATTCTGGTTTTCGCATCTCGAGATAAGACTCTTCACATCTGGGACCTGAATAAACACAGTAAACAGATCCAGGTGTTATCGAGCCACCTGCAGTGGGTGTACTGCTGCCCCATCTCCTTGGACTGCAGCATGCTGTGTTCTGCGCCTTGAGAGGAGTCCGTTTCTGGAGCATGAGGTCATACATGCTCATCCAGGAGCTTGAAGGCAATCAGGGCAGTGTGGTCTCTTGTGACTTCTCCCCCGACTCAGCTCTGCTTGTCACCACGTCTTCCGACATCAACGTGATCATGTGGGACTCCTACACTGGCAAGAGGCTGAGGTCCCTCCACCACACCCAGCTCGACTCCCCTCCCCATGGATGACAGTGATGTCCACATCAGCTCGCTCAGGCCTGAAGGCCTGTACCTTGCCACGGTGGTGGATGACAGACTTCTCAGAATCTGGGCACTGGAATGAAAAACCCCAATC
This sequence comes from Elephantulus edwardii, assembly GCF_000299155.1. Classification (NCBI taxonomy): domain Eukaryota; kingdom Metazoa; phylum Chordata; class Mammalia; order Macroscelidea; family Macroscelididae; genus Elephantulus; species Elephantulus edwardii. The sequence goes on along the minus strand of NW_006399782.1, from coordinate 3,102,046 downwards.
GCATTTGCTCCCATGACCAACGTCTTCTGCTGCATATTTTTCCCACAGGGTGGTGTGATCGGCACAGGGACCAGAGATGGCCACGTCCAGTTCTGGACGGCTCCGAGGGTCCTGTCGTCGCTGAAGCACTTATGCCGGGAAAGCCCTCCGCAGTTTCCTGACCACGTACCAAGTCCTGGCTCTGCAGATCCCCAAGAAAATGAAAGAGTTCCTCACGTACAGGACTTTCTAGGCGGCCCTCCTGTTACAGTTAAGTTTCAAGTGTTAAAGTTAAGCTTTGAATGTTAGCTAAATTTTTGTATGCCACCATCTTAAGTCCTTTGTCCTTGTTTTTCTCGAGTTCACTTCCTGAAAGGACCTCAGGAACAAAGTAGAGACTCTAACTCCTCCTGTATGAACCGTACTCCAATCAGAGTATGCCAAATGTTCGTGCCCTTGCTAATAAGCCCGCTCATTTACAAATTAGCCAATCACCAAGCGCCGCCTCCATCTTACCTCACAGGATCCCCAATCCCCTTGTATCTCCCCGCCCCTCAGTCTTCGCCA
>NW_006399782.1:3099989-3101335 GCF_000299155.1 Elephantulus edwardii | reverse complement strand
GTGTGTGTGTGTGTGTGTGTGTGTGTGTGTGTTGTAATAAAATCCGTCATGTTCTTGCATCGATTTTGGCTCCCTGGTATCCTTTGGGGGACTCGCGATTGTGGCACAACACTCTGTGGAGTCGTCCCGCTTGATCGACAGTAGGCACAATCTTCCTGGCAGAGGTGCAGCTGGCATGAAATGGGCCAGAGGGCTGCTCTTGGATGGAAGTACTGAGACTGTCGCAAAACCAGATTCCAAAGGACAAGCCTTAGGTCTTGTTCTCGGACTGGGGCAAGGCTCTGGGGAGACAGGACCGACTTCCCAGGACCCTGCCCTTCAAGACGTGTCCATGCAAAGCTGAGCTATTCGTAGTTGTAAAGTGCAGTGGCTGGTGTACTTTTGGTGACAAAGTAGGTTGTCAGAGCCTTCTCTTGAGTATCAGCAAAGCTGCAGCACCCAGGTGATGGCTGTCAATGTTGGGTTTCTCATTTGAACGCAGTGGGGGCCTGCTGAGAATTTTTTTGTGTGCTGTGCTCAGTGTTGCTGTGATGATGGCCTATCCTGTCCTTTTCCCGGCTCCCCTTTGGCCAACGGCATCATTCTCATGGAGCTGCTTTTTATGTTAGCTTCTCCAATTACAGGTGAAATCAGTGCGTGTGTTCTGGACTGATAAAAAAAGACACTATCATTGTTCATTCTCACAGTGGCGTTCATGTGTACAGGAGGGGACAACCTGTTTAAGCTGACAGAAGGATGTATTCTTCAACATAACTTTCGAAGTGGCCACTGGCTTTGCAGCTGTGGGCCTCCGATTTGCATCCTAATTTATTTGTTATTTTTCTCAGCTGCTGGTAAGGTACAATTGTGGTGGTTGTTTTTGTTTTTTTTTTTCTTTTCAGTTATCTAAAAACCATAGTCCTTGCCTCAAACTGTTTGGAGCTGTCTCTTGAATCATGTGGAGATTTTGGTGTTGTCATCATGTCGGTGAGATCTGTCTGTGCTGCTGAACTCATTGGACTGACCAGTTTCAACTCCTATCCCCCATTCAACAAGTAAAGAGCTTCTCATGGGCGCTGTTCCCCTTCAGTGGGGCCAGGTTAACCCAGCCAAGATGCTTCATTACAGCAAGATCTGCCTTGGAAGATTTAATATATTTTAAAGAGACACATGACACTGTATCCTTCGGCTCTCTTAATGGATTCTCTGTGGAGACCAGTTTATGTTCTGAGATTTTTAGAGGAGCTTCCTCTACCACCTCTGTTATTGAATTGTTTTCAAACTGAGGATTTTCATTGAAGGGGGTATAAACCATTAGTTAAAAAGAAAAAAACAAAACAAAACTGACCACCTAGACCCAAAAGACA
>NW_006399782.1:3092490-3098885 GCF_000299155.1 Elephantulus edwardii | reverse complement strand
TATTATTGTCATGACAGGAGTTCAGAATGAAGGCTGCACAGTAGAGTGGACTTGGTGGGGGCGGGGGGAGAGATTGCATAACAATGAAAGAGTTTTTCTTTTGCTTCTGGTATTCTTTACTTTCAGCCAGGAACCATCTGACATCAGCAGTGATATCCCTGGTGCCACGACCTCTTCTAAATCCTGCTTGAACTTCTGACAATTCTTTCTATGTAATGTTCTAGCCTTTTCTTAATGATTTTTCTGCAATATTTTGCTTGCATGTGCTAATAATGATATTGTTTGATAGCTTCCACATTCTTTTGGCTCACCTTTCTTGGGAATGGGAACAAATATGGGCCTCTTTTAATCCATTAGCCAGAAAGCTGTCCTTCAAATTTCCTGGAAAATCAGTCTTCACACCAACTGATTGTTAATTAAATCAAAACAATCAAACAACTTACATTTGATTGTTAATTGAGTAAAAACTACCTACCTTCCAGAATTTGATGGCTTCAAACAGAAAGACTGTGGTTCATAGCATCCTTAACACGTATCTGAACCATACTCCTCTATCCTATACCGTTCTCATTATCTCATCGTCATGTTCAAACTCATTGTGGTAGTGGACTCTTCAGTCCATTGGCTGAGGGAGTTCACCTTTTTGATGACCCTCTATCTTTCCCAGCATGATGTCTTTCTGTAAACTGATTTCTCCTGAGAATATGCCCAAAATAAGATAGGTGAGACTTCATCCTTAATAAATGTAGATATGGTTTCTTGCTGAGTTGAAAACATGTGTTTTCTCTTTTGCTCACAGATTTGGCAGAGGCAAGATTTGAGCACAGCAATGAACATTCAGTGGCTGATGGTGAATGGATCAGAGAGTAACAGGCAATAAGACAAAGAGAAATCTCTTGTCCTTTAGAGCACAACTTTAGAGTCGTATTAGACTTATAATTGGTTTTAAATGTTCATTATTCTTGGTTTTAGTTGGTTCTTGTTATTGTTAGAAATACATGTGTTTAGAGAGCTAAATGTAAAAGAAGGCAGAGCAAGTGCCTACTCAGCTTGGAGGCTTGACATCCTAGGTTCTTGTCCCACAGTAGAAAGATGGGCAATCTCCTCTTGTGTGATTTATAACCTCAGAGACCCAATTAAAGGTCAACTATGAGAGTGTTCCAACTCAAATGTTTCCTTTTTTTTTCTAGTTATTACAGAATTTCCTGAGAACTGGAGCAAAGTGTCCCCAAACCTAGTTGAAACTGTTCGGCTTCAGACAGAACCTGAGAGAAAGTTCTGTCCATCTCCTAACACTGAAAATACTATAATTTTACTTAGAAACCTTTCATCTAATTAGGTCTTAAGAGGAAAGTGTGTATTGACTTTTCTACAGGCACCAGAAGTTGCCATATCCATCCAGGCCCAAATCTCTCTCAAAGAGTTAGCTCCCCTGGTCTCTCCTGGCATAATCTCAAACCGGAAGTCACTTCCATCCCACTCTACCACTAGGTTCCACTTCTGGAAACATCCTCTACTATGATACGTACCAGTTCAATTATCTTTCTCTTTCCAAAGTGTTAAGTTTGAAATATTACATCCTGCATGCTTGACCACTGTAAAATGTTTCCTCCACCCTAAGTCTCTGATGCTCCTGGCTGGTCTCAGTTGCCTGAATCCATTTTCCTACCTTGGCTAGCCCTCCTAGGCAATCTAGCCCTAGGCTTGGCTCTCATCAGATGAAAAATGATAGCAGATGAATCTGTGGCATCCACTGCTCATTAGTTAGATGCATTTTATCAGCAGGTGCAGTGTTGTAGATTTATCTATACAAACTCTCCCAAACCCATCCTATGTATTTGAACATGGTGAAGTGTCTTCCACAAAACCAGACCTCCTGAACTCCTTCAGGAATGCAGGAGGGTCCTGTAATGCTGCCAAGGAAAGATAAAACCCAATTCAAGCCAAGAAAGAAAGTTTATTGAGGAGAAACTGCTGAGATGACTCTAAAGCAGAAACCAGTATTCACTTAAAGTTAGAGTGGGAGTGGGAGGGGGCGGACAGTGAGAAAAACGCAACAATAAATGGATGGAAACCCTAAGTCTCTGTAAATGTTATTAAAATTAATAAAAAGATAAAGTTAGAATGGAGTTTTATAATGTCTTACAAGGAAATTGGGAAGGGGGATTATAGGCAGCTACTTGTTTCAAGATAAGAAAGCAGGTGGGGGGACGTAGTTATTCCTCAGAAAGGAAAGTGAAATAGTTTTGCCCTAACAGAGATAAAGAGAGTTATAGTTGATGCTTCCTGTGTTTTGATCATTTCTGTGGCTATTCTAGGAAAGAGAGGGTGAGCAGCTCTGTGGGCCTAACATTCCACACTTGTTATTTGATTGGGATTGTTGGGGTTCTCTTTTGTAACTACATCCTGCTGGATGGGGGTGACATTCTAAAGGAGGAAAAGGCTGCTGGTTTTCAGCAGCTGATTTGGCAGATGTGATGATGGAGGGTAATGATTGGTACCCAGTTGATAATATGATGAGTTCACGGACTTTGTGGTTGACAAAAGCTCTCATCTGTTTTAATAGAAAACTAGAGAGAAATCACACTAGGCAAGGATTAACATCAAGATTAAGAAAATTACTATAAGAAGGCCAAGAAAGGGTAGAATCCAGGGTAGCTAACCTTCAAGAGAGGAGAAAAAAAATAATTGTTGATTTCCTATCTCCCATTGTCTTTGTTGGATTTGTCCTCGAAGTTCTTTCACATTGCCTGTGACTATTCCTGGTTGGTTTACATAGTAATAGCACTCTTCTTCAGGAAGAAGCAGATTTTTACTTATTCAGCACTTTGTAACTCTAACACTCATCAGTTTTGGAGGGCATTGACTACTAGAGTTTCTACCTGATTTTGAAGTGAAATAAGTGAATCAGCTACTTACTCCATATCATCGTTTAACTCTTGGGAAAGTTTGTAGTAAAAGTGAGTGATTCTTCCAATTCCCCCTACACCAGTTCCTATGGCTGCTGCAAGACCTGCTCCAGGAGTACTGGGGCAACTATGGCCCATTTTTATCTAATGGGGTGACAGAGCATTTTGAATTTAGTTTTATGTAAGTGTAGAGATTTCAGGAGTGGAGAAGGCACGTATGCCGATTCCAGTCTAGTTAGTTTGCAAGCAGTGGTAAGCTGAGTTGCCACAGATAGAATACCCTTGAAGAAGAGCATTGAGTGGTATTATTTGACAAAGAAAGAGTGTGATTATAGTAAGAGGAGGAAACATTGTTTACTGCTTTAGTGCTCTTAATTGAAAGTAGGCAGGTAACATTTGAGGTAAGGAGAAGGATTATATTGTGTGCTAGTTGACTTATGAGAGTTGTTTTGTAAAGGTTTACTGGTATTGAGTTATTACTTTTAATATTATTGAAATATTGAAGTGAAATGAACTTTATAACTAGAAATTTATGGGAAAATAATACTTTATATACTGTTTAACAGAGTAATGAGGTGATAGTAATAAATTCAGAATTATTGAAATATACCAGTATAGTTAAAACTGACATCAGTTACCTCCAGCTTACAAAACTAGTTTCTTTGCCTTAGAATTCCTTCCCCACCCCCATTTCTATAATCATGGAAGTTCTGGGATTCCCATTCTTCTCAGAGCTAGCCACAGTTTGTTGTGATCCACACATTCAAATGCCTTTGCATAGTCAATGAAACACAGATAGACCTTCCTCTGGTACCCTCTGCTTTCAGCCCAATTCTATTTAACATTAGCTTTAATATTTCTAGTACCACAGCCCTTTCTAAAACCAGCCTGCACTTCAGGCAGTTCTCTGTTGATGTGCTGTTCCAGTTGTTTTTGGATAATTTTCAGCAGAATCTTGTTTGCATGTGATATTAATGACATTGTTTGATAATTTCCACACTATGTTGCATTGTTATGCCCCAAATCCAGTTCTCCCAAAGTCACCAAGGAGCCGACACCGATGCAAGAGCAAGAGGTAATTTATTTCGGATTTGAATCCAGGTCGCGGATCAGACAGGGCCAATACAGCTGAGAAGATGCTGCCCGTGTCCGGGGCCTCAAGCCTATTTAAAGGGGAAAACCTGCAAAAAACAGGGCTGATTGGCTGATTCAAAGGAAAAGAGTGCGAAAAGAGAGTAGGGGAAAAAAGGGGAACTGCAGGAGTGGGATTTTCCAGCTGCCTTGTGATTGGCTCCTGTTGGGGCGGGGCTTTCACTCCCTGCTTTTCAGTACGTGGTTTTTCCTGGAACCAGCGGCCTAGACACTTTAAAGATTACAAAATGAAGTCCCTCGGGTCTCTCATTCCCCCTTCTTCTGCATCCGAGCTCAATCATGAGCGTTTTCTTCTTCCATTCCTAGGTAATGGTATTGAGTCTGCATAACCATCAGCTCGATTGTTCCTCTTCTTTCTCTAGTTAATTTGATTGTTCTGTTAATTATACAGGGAGCTAGGGTTAGGATAAACATCAGGGCAGTGAGGGTTCCGAGGAGTGGCATAAGCCATCTGCCCCAGAATGTTTTCCACCAACTAAATAGATTGTAGGCTTCTGCCTCAGATAGGTGCCTTTTGATGGATTCTCTTAACTCTTGGACCTTGTTTTGGATTATGCCCAATGCATTGACAAGAAACAGCATTCTTCCCTAGAAACTGGCACGTACCTCCTTTCTCTGCTGTGAATAGGTCGAGAGCTCGACGGATCTGTAAGGTCACTCTGGCCAGCGAAGTTATCTGAGTTTTTAAATCTAGGAGAGAATCTGCTACCTTGTCTAAGTCCCGACTGATGTCCATGGAGAGCTTGTAATAAAAACGGGTAGCTGGGCCCAGGCCTCCTGCTCCCAGTCCTACAGGGGTTGCCAGGCTTCCTCCTATGAACAGAGCTCCAAGTGGGAGGGGTCATGGAGGTCATAGTGGCAGGGCTAAGAGCAGTTAGAGGTGGGGTAAGGTACACTAGCATACAGGGTTGTGTCCAGTTAGCAGGGAGGCATCACATTAAGACAGAGCCACTACAAACAAAGAATATCCTGGGCCCTCCACAGGTAAGACTTGTGTCCCGAGGGCCAAAGGAGTTATTACAAGGGACTTCTATCAGGAAAGTGTGGTTAGTAATTACACAGGGGGCATTGTTAAACATAAAGATGATTTCATCTGTCAAAGGGCCTACTACTAGGGTCGAGTTTTCAGCCCTGGTTAGGTTGGAGGTGAGGTTTTGAGTTCTAATTCAAAAGCGGGGGTTGAGGGGACAGGCCAGGCAAAAAATGGTTTTGGTCTTAGAGGCAGGCAGATCCAGCAAGGGGTATTATTTAGGTCGGCACTCAAAATCTGATAGGCGTTATTGAGACTTGTACTTTTTCTTGGATCTGTTGCCTGACCTGGTTCTGAGCTCCCCCTACCTTCCGACATGCCATAGTGGGTAAGTCGGGTAAAACAGAACTTTTTAACTAGGGTATCCAGACATATAGCTACTCCCCTGCCTTGCAGTTGCCATGAAATAGCTTTTTCCTTGATATTGGCACTTTACAGCATGAGTACAGCAGGAGGCATGGACAAAGGTTTCAACAGTAAAGTACTTGCCCCTGCCCCTTGTATTGGGTTAAGCAGTCACTAGGGCACTGAGGCAGTTAAGAGTCAATGATGCCTATAACAAAGACCAGCGATATTAAGTCTTTCGGATATGGAGCTTCAGTGGGTTGGTGGGATCTTTGGATGCCGTCCATCTTGATGGGAGGTACTCTTCTTGAAGGGCGAAGAGGTCGGCTGGACGTCCATGGGTGTAGTGGATCCAGGTGGCGATGCCATCCACTTTGAGTGCAGTGCAGGTCACAAGGATTACTACATAAGGCCCTTTCCAGCGTGGTTCCACGCTTTCTCGCCGATGTCACTTGACGAACACCCAGTCACCTGGCCGGTATCAGTGGGGTTCTGGTGGTGGTCCAGTCCCATATAGGGCCTTTAGTCTGGTCCAGTTGTCTTTCTTGGTTTGATGCAGGGCATGAAGGGAACGGACAAGTGTATTATCATTATTTAGATCATTAATCATTTTGGTTTGCAAGCTAGGTACAACAGGAGCACGTCTTCCAAACACAATCTCGAAAGGAGTTAAACCTAGTTTGTACGGGGTGTTACGCACTCGGAAAAGCACATAGGGAAGGAGAGCCACCCAGTCCCCACCAGTCTTCTTGGTCAATTTAGTCAAGGTCTCTTTTAGGGTTCTATTCATCCTTTCTTCTGCAGCAAGGGCTTCAGGTCCTCCTCAGTTTCAGCAAGCAGGGTTGTGTCATCCGCATAACGCAGGTTGTTGATGATTCTTCCACCAATCCTGATGCCACATTCCTCCTTGTACAGTCCAGTGTCTTGGATGATCTGTTCTGCATATATATTGAAAAGGT
>NW_006399782.1:3087057-3090340 GCF_000299155.1 Elephantulus edwardii | reverse complement strand
TACCCTAAAGAGACCATAAATGACATCCAAGCAGATATATTCACATCCATGTTTATTGCGGCTTTGTTCACAATAGCAAGGAGTTGGAAACAACCAAAGTGCCCATCAACAAATCAATGGATAGAGAAGCTGTGGTATATTCACACAATGGAATACTATACTGCCTTGAAAAACAAGGAACTCAGGGAGCTCTGGTGGCCTAGCTGGGGGAGCTCTGGTGACCTAGTGGCAAGACGCTGCACTGCAATACCAGAAGTATGAGGTTCAAATCGACCAGATGCTCTTCCAGAGAAGGAGGGACAATCTCTTCCTGTACCAGTCAAATCTGATTTCACGGTACACTTAAAAATAATGCAATAAGAAAAAGAAGAAAAACAAGGAACTCAGGAAATATTATGCAAAATGGGTGACTCTGGAGGACATTATGCTGAATAAAATATCTCAGTCACAAAGGGACAAATATTATATGGTGCGACTGTTGTAGAATGAGGCTGACATTGGGGTGGGGGTAAGACTGAGGAAAACTGGATAAATTATGTTTACTGCATTGAAGCCAGTTAGGGAGAGAATAGTTTAAAATCAATATATTTTAGGGCATTATGATTATCATAAGAGTCCGGAATGAGGGTTGCAGAGTGGAGTATACTTGCGGTGGGAGTGGGGATGTGCGGGGTGGAGGAGCAATTGTGTACCAATGAAGGAGTTTTTCTTTTGCTTTTCAAGGAGAGGAGCGAACTGCGGGTGGGGGTGAGTGGGTGGGGAGAGAAGTGCAACAATGAATGAATGGAATTCCAAAATCTCTGTAGATGTTCATTGAAATTAATAATAATAATAATAATAATAATAATAAAAAGCAAAACCTCCACCATTAAAAAAACACACAAACAAAACCAAACCAAAAAACCTAATAGATAGTTATACCCACACCGACCAGGTTTTACCTCAGAAAAGTCTGTCCCCCAGGAGGCCCCTGGTCTGGTCCCATGCTATTGGGTGCCGGAATTAGGCAAGTATGAGATGGCATTTATCAGTTGACAAGCTTTACACTTAGACATGATGTGGTCAATTTTGGAATGCATGTCTTGAATCTTGATCTCCGCTAGTCTGATGAGGTCCTGCATTTTTTTAGTGCCCATGTGGTTTGTCCGGTGTATCTTGGCTAGGAGCTGGTCTCCTAATTTTTCAGGTAGTATGACTTTGCTGTCAGAAGTACACCCCCATTTTTTGAGGTACTGGGTCATAGGCAGCTGTTTCAAATCTTTGGGCATGCAGGTCGGCTCTTCAGGTAGGGTTGGGGACCCTGGATCCAGGAACTTGGCAGTGGCCATGACTGTTGTTTTGAGGGTGGCCTGATAGGCAGTCCCATCCATGAGACGGTTGCCCCTTGCAATTGTGGTGTCACTTTTTTTTGTGTCCTGGGCGATGGATATTAGCCAGTATTCTTGGTAACCATATAAAGCTGCTAACATGCAAGGACTTCTTTGTTTTTTATAGTCTTGCCCTCTGCTGTCAGTAGCCTCCTCTCCAGATATACTCCCCCATGGATGTGGGCTGTGGCAAAAGCATACCAACAGTCAGTATAGACATTGATGTCCTTGTCTTTGCTTAAGGTCAGAGCCTGGGTTGGCACTACTAATTCAGCATGCTGGGCCAAGGTCCCCGCAGGTAAGTGTTCTGCCCAGATCACTTTAGACTCAGATAAAACCACTGCACCCACATACCTTTGTCCCTCGTGTATGAAGCTGGTTCTCAGTGAACCAGGTGTACTTGGTGTTTGCCAGGGGTTGGTCTTTCAGACTGGTGCACACCCCATGGGCTTGGGCTAGGATGTTGGCACAGTCATGAGGAGGGGTGTCTAACTCTGGGCCGGGCAGGGGAGTAAGGGTGGCTGGTGCCTGGTATATGATCCTGGTGGGGTTGAGCAACAGGCTCTGGTAGTGGATGAGCCGTGCATTGCTCAGCCATTGATATGGGGGCTACTTGAGGATCCCCTCAGTTGCATGGGGGGGGGATAGTCATGTACAGAGTCTGTCCCAGAGTAATTTTATCTGCATCTTTTACTAACAGCACAGTGGCAGCAATAATGCTCAGGCATTTTGGCCACCCAGCCACTACAGAGTCTAGTTTCTTTGAAAAGTAGGCTGTGGGCCTCTTCCAGGGTCCTAATTGTTGCAGCAGCACCCCTTTAGCTATTCTTTTACTTTCATCTATGTAAAGGTGGAAGGGCTTAGTTACGTCTGGGAGCCCTAAAGCAGGGGCTGCTAACAGTGCCCTCTTGATCGAGTTGAAAGACTTATTCATGTTTTCAGTCCAGTTAAATTCCTGTCCGGGTTTGGTTGCCTCATAGAGGTACCTGGCCATCTCTGTGAACCCAGGGCTCCACAACCTGCAAAAGCCTGCTGATCCCAAAAATTCTTGCACTTGGCGTGGGGCCTGGGGGGTAGGCTTTTAAAGATGGTTTCTTTTCTAGCATTAGACAACCATCTCTGTCCATCCCGTAACAACTAACCCAGATAGCTTACCTGGGACTTGCAGATTTGGGCCTTTTTTGTGGAGGCTTGATATCCTAGGTCACCAAGGATTCTCAACAGGTCTCGACTCCCTTGCAGGCAAGTTTCTGGTTCATCTGCCATGATGAGAAGGTCATCCACGTATTGTAAGAGGCTCAGGCCGGGATGCTCCCAGTGGATCTCACCCAAGTCCTCATGCAGTGCCTTGTCTAAGAGGGTTGGGAAGATCTTGAAACCTTGGGGCAACCAGATCCAGGTCAACTGCCCATGGATTCCCTTCTCAGGATCTGACCACTCGAAGGCAAACAACTCTTGGCTACGAGGGGCCAGGGGCAGACTGACGAAGGCATCTTTCAGGCCTAGTACGGTGTACAAATGCCGATTGGGTGATAAGAAGCTTAGGAGGGTATACGGGTTGGGCACAGTTGGGTGAATGTCAATTACCCACTTCTTGACTTCCCTCAGGTCCTGCACTGGCATATAACCATTAGAATTGGGCTTCTTCACAGGCAGCAGGGGGTTGTTCCAGACAGACTGGCAAGGGTGCAATATCACCAAGTCTAGCAGGCGTTGAATGTGTGGGATGATGCCCTCATGGGGTACTGGTGCATCTTTACCGGATTGACGCCTGTCTTAGTCTCCCCAAATATTGGTACCTGTTGTCATGCGAGCCCCATCCCTGCCCCTCGTTTCTGCCCAGTCCTGGAGAAAGTCCTGGAGCCAAGTGGTCATGTCCTCAGATGAGGAAATAGGCTGTTGATACAGTCTGTATT
>NW_006399782.1:3084656-3086713 GCF_000299155.1 Elephantulus edwardii | reverse complement strand
CCTTGTACTAAAAGAAGTGGGGAATGAAAGGAAAATTTTTTAAACAATGTCCCCACACCCAAGTATTGTAAGAACCTATACCTTTGATCTTGTGTGAATGTTTGTGTTCCAGGAACTCACTGACCACAAACGGAAAAAACAATTACTGGCAAAAACCATATTTAAACTAACGTCAGCAGCAGGTAACTGACCTAAAATTGAACTTCTCCTTTTCCAAAGAGCCAATGAGCTAATTCCACGCCAAAGAACCCCTAGACCTTGTATAAATTCCCTTGCTTTTTTGGGCTTGGGGTCGACTTCCCTGTCTCCTGCGTGAGATACAAGTCGTCCCGAAGCTTCGTCAATAAAGCCTCTTGTGATTGCAGTGAGTGGATCTGGTGTGAGTTGCTCAGGGTCACGCCCGGTCTGAGTAAAGCCCTAGTTTGGGGTCTTTCAGTTTCACTCCCTGGTTTAAAGCTGATTTGAGCTCCCATATTGGTAAGTCTCTGCCCAGCAGGGGATATAGGCACTCCAGGATGACCATAATAAAATGGGATACCCGGCTTACCTCGAGGTCCACAGTTCTCTGGGTATTCCAGGGGTATTGTTTGGTGCCTGTGGCTCCTTGTACCCATGACATTTTGTTGGAAATGGGCCCCCCAGCTCGTAGTAGAACAGAGTGTTGTGCCCCTTTTATCTACCAGGTACTGGGTAGGCTTCCCCTCCACTTTTAGGGTTACCCAGGGCTTGGGGAGGGGTACCAAACCCCCCCCCCCATCATCTTCTTCAATCAGGATTTTAGCTTTAGGCCTTTTCTTAGGGCAATTGCCTACCCAATGGCCTTCTTCTTTGCAATATGCACTTTGATTTTTGTTCAGGGGCAGCCTGCCTGACTTCTTGTCTCCCCAGGCAAGTTGCTGCAGCCATCTTCTGCATTCTCCCGATTTGGAAGTGGGCCACAAGAGGACCCATGCCAGATCCTTGGCCTGCCCCTTTTCAGCTTTTATCTGTTTGTCTTCAGCCATTTCTCTGTTGCTATAGACTTTCTCTGCCAGCTCTACTAAATCTCAGAGGTTTTTTTCTCCTTTCATTTTGACTTTCTGCAACTTTTTCTTAATACCCGGAGTTGCCTAATTTATGAATGCCAATGCCACTGTCCCAAGATTTTTGGGTTTCTCAGGATCAATGAAAGTGTATTGATGAAAGGCATCTATTATATGCTCTAGAAATGGGGCTGGACTCTCATCGTGTCCCTGTCTTAAATCATATACTTTAGCCAAATTAGTGGGCTGTCTAGCAGCTGCTCATAGACCTACCAATAGAACCTGGCAGTAGACCCAGAGTCTCTCCTTACCTTCTGCTGTGTTGTAGTCCTACTCGGATCTGCTGAGGGGGAAGGCGGCATCAATGGCCTCTTGAATTGTAGTCAGGATGCCCATGGGGCCCAGAATCCATTTCCAATCCTCTAGGATAATTCTTTCTCTTCAGTTGTCAAAAGCACTTGTAACAATTGCTGGCAATCATCCCAGGTGGGCTGGTGGGTAAACAGAACAGTCTCAGTTAGGTTAATTAGCTCTTTAGGATTGTCAGAGAAAGGAGCATTTTGAAATTTCCAATTGTAGAGATCACTAGTGGCCAAAGGCCAATAATGATACAGCTGGTTTCTGTTTGCCTCTACAGGCCCCGCAGCTGTCAAAGGAAAGACTATAGAGTCTGCTTTGGGTGGAGGGGCCCTTTGAAGTGTTCCTCTAGTATTATGTGCGGGACCAGTAGCCAGCACTGGTGGTGCCAGCGGCCCGGATGCCAGCTGGGGGCCACCGGTTCAGGCCCTGGCTGAGGCACTGGCAGTTTGAGGTCCCGGCTGAGGTGTTGGCTGTGGGGGTGGTGGCAGGTAAGGGGGAGGAGGGAAGATGATGTTCTCCTCTTTTCCCCATAGGATAGGGTAAAGAGGCGTGGAGGGCTGCGGACTCTTTTTCGACTGGGGTTCTCCTGTTGTGGTCACCATGAAGGTCGCCTTCTGTGGAGGGAGAAAAGATATATGCCAAGGAGGCAGATTAGTAACTAGATCCTTCCAGACA
>NW_006399782.1:3081829-3083902 GCF_000299155.1 Elephantulus edwardii | reverse complement strand
AAGACAAAGACACAGACACACAAATAACAAGGATCTAGCAAAACAGACAAGTTTTCCAGCCCTCCTCTGCAAGCAAGTCTTGAAAGCTGAAACCGGTGAAGAGCGTTGTCTTGGAAAAACCTCAACCGCCTCTTATGCCCCAAATTCAGTTCCCTCCCAAGTCACCAAGGAACCGACACTGATGCAAGAGCAAGAGGGAATTTATTTTGGATACGAATCCAGGCCGGGCATCAGACTGGGCCAATACAGCCAGGAAGACGGCGGCCCGAGTTTGGGGTCTCAAGCCTCTTTAAAGGGGGAAGCCTACAAAAACAGGGCTGATTGGCTGATTCAAAGGAAAACAGCACGAAAACAGGATGTTACAGGATTGGCTGATTCAAAGGAAAAGGGCGCGAAAACAGGGTAGGAAAAAGGACCCTGCAGGAGCAGGACTTTTCAGATGTCTTGAGATTGGCTCCTGTTCAGGCGGAGGTTTTACTCCCTACTTTTCAGTTTGTGGGTTTTCCTGGAACCGGCCAGTGTACAGGTTACAAAATGGAGTCCCTCGGGTCTCTCAGCATCACTTTACTTTAGAATGGGAGCAAATGTGGATCTCTTCGAGTCAGTTAGTTGGCCAGGTGGTTGTCCTCCAGATTTCTTGGCACAACTTGCTGTAGTGCATATGGGGCAACATCTGTTTGTTGAATTATGTCAATTGGTATGCCATCAATTTCTGGGGCTTTGTTTTTTGCCAATTTCTTCAGAGCAGCTTGAACTTCTTCCTTCGTCACCACAGGTTCTTACTCATACATTGTTTCATGAAGTTCTTTGTATCAGCCAATTCCTTTTGGTACAGTGACTGTGCTAACTTTGAGAAGAATGGGAATCCCAGAACATTTGATTGTACTTATGCAAAATCTATTCTTGAACCAAGAGGTAGTAGTCAGAACAAAATAAGGAAACACTGTATGGTTCTAAATTGGGAAGGATGTGTGCCAGGGATGTGTCCTATCTCTATATCTTTTCAATATATATGCAGAACAGATCGTCCAGGAGGCTGGGCTCTGTGAGGTGGCATGTGACATCAGATTGGAGGTACACTCATCAACAACCTGCGTTTTGCAGATGACACAACCTGCTTGCTGAAACTGAGGAAGACCTGAAGTGCTTGCTGCAGAAGGTCAAGGAACTGCAGCTTTAAACATGGATCGAAGCTCAACATCAGGAAAGCAATGATTCTCACGACTGGGCCAATCGGCAGCATCATGATAGACAATGAAGAGATTGAGATTGTTAGAAGCTTCAGTTTGCTTAGTTTCACAATCAACACTCCTGGTACCAGCACCCAGGAAATCAAAAGATTAATTACATTGGGAAAGTCTGCTGTCAGGGCCCTCTCCAGAGTACTGAGGAACGACAATGTCAGTCTGGAGACTAAGATGTGGCTGATCCAGGCCATAGTCTTCACAATTACATGCTATTCATCATAAAGCTGGACAAAGACTATGGATGATAGGAGGAGAATTGATGCCTTTCAGCTGTGGTGATGGAGAAGAGTATTGACTCTACCATGGACTGCTAGGAAAACGAACAGATTCATCCTGGAGAGGGTGAAGCCAGGCTGCTCCTTGGAGACAAGAATTCTGAGGCTTTGTCTGACATAATTTGGGCATGTTGCAAGGAGGGACCAATCCTCAGAGAGAGAGAGATCATGATTGGGAGGTAGAGGGATAGCACAGGAGAGGAAGACCCTGGAAGAGATGGATTGACTTAGTGAGTGGGGTAATGAGGATAAGTGTGTCAGAAACAATAAAGTCGGCACAGAATAAAGCAGGGTTCAGAGCTGTTGTACAAAGGGTCACTGTGAGTCACAAGCAATTCAATGTTATGTTCACATAGCAACCACACAACAGTCATGTAAAGCACTTCAAGCTGCTTATTTATCAGGAGAGGAAATGCATCTTTCCTAGATTAGAATTTACCTCTTTGAAATTGTTTTTCTCAGTCATATGTTAATGTACCTTAAGCTTCCTACTTACAAGGAAGGGAAATGCACATTTCCTGGATTAGCATTTTGTTGTTGTTGTTGTTGTT
>NW_006399782.1:3068443-3080224 GCF_000299155.1 Elephantulus edwardii | reverse complement strand
ATCTCTATTTGCAACTTTTTGAGAAAGCGCCATACCCAAGGCCGATTTTTTGAAGAGTCTCTCTATCCTCCCAGATCTGCAATAAAGTGCTTTGAATATTGCAATCCATTTGTCTTATTGGCAATTGACTACAGAAAGAACTCCTTGTGTTCAGTAACAAGAGGAGTTTGATACTTATTTGCAGGTTCTATTTTAATGCTTGCAAAGAGTTAAGTTGGTAAGGTGAAAGAAAGTTACTAAGTAACTTATTAGTGTTTAATGAATTTTCTTACCAGCAAAGTTCATGTACATTCAAGACTTCTTCAGGTATGTGTTGATCACTCATTGAGGGAGCCAGGGCCAATTAGTCCAATTACTCCTTTGCCACCATGATATGCTTGGGGCATTACTGAGCTAGGTGTTTATGAGACCTGCACCAGAATCATGTGGCAAGAGTCCCTTTACGCTCTTGAAGTGTTTTTTGATATGTATGTTTTATATGATGGTGACTCGGCTTTTTATACTGGAAGAAAGTGGGCACATTTGCTAGGCAAAAGGTCTGTGATAGCAGTTTTAAGAAATTTGCCTTTAGCTAATCCTTCTTTTCCTCTTCCAAATTCTTATTGTTGAAGACCAAAATAGCAGCAGTTAAAAATTAGTTTGCGTCACTCTGGTGGCCTGAAGCTTTTTTCTGAGGTTTTCTTCTAAATATCAGGGACAGTCTGATTGATAGAATGGGAATTTATCATTATTTTTCTCTCATGAGATTTAGGGCCTAAGTTAGTGATATACCAAACGACCACAAACACCTGACATAGGCTGGGTTGGAGACGTCTTTCTTTTCTTAGACCAACATGGCACAAGTGAGAGATGAGACGCTCAAGGTATCTGGCATAGAAGACCAGAGCAGCTTCACAAGACAGGGCTGACCAACCCTCCCCCAGCCGCAAACACACAGTCTGTGCTGAGGCAAATGGATCATCTCAGACCCTGCTCCAATGGAAAACAGGAGCTCCTCCCATGAGTGGGTCCATAGAACACATACACGAATTGTATGTATGAACACATACACATACATGTCTCAGTCTAAGGTTTTCTGGAGGAGGATACCAGTGAAATAGACATGGATAATATAGATATAAAATCTCCATAGAGATGCATGCCATGCCTCTCTGCTAGTTTGAATTCAACAGTGGCTCCATGGGAGAAAGACAAGCAGTCTCTTCCTGGGTGATTTACAGCCTCTGAAAGCCTGCTGGAGGATCAGCTGTGAATCATCTCCAATTCAATGGCAATGAGTTCATGTGTGCAAAGTCTATATGCACACGTGTACACACCGAAACCCAGTGCACTCCTCTGGGGTCAATCCTAACTCACTGCGACCCTCCAGCAGGCGTCTGAGGCTGTAAATCTGTATAGGAAGAGATTGTATCATTTTTCCTGTCAGTCAGCTGGTAGGTTCCAACGCTATACTACTAGGGCCTCATATATATAAATGTAGAGGCACAAGGCATGTTGTTCTTGTTGTTATGTGCTTTCAAGGCAGAACTGGATCATAATGACCCTTCAGCAGATTTTCAGAGGTTACAAAGTACATGGGAGGAGATTGCCCATCTTTCTCCCTTGGGGCAACTGGTGGATTCAAACTTCCTGGCTGTGGAATGGATAGGTAAGGGATCCCAGTAAAACTGAAGGGCTCTTGTCATATAAAATGTTTCCACTAACCCACTCAGTCACCAGAGTTCCTTAGTATAAGATAGGTATTTAGATAAGGGTAAATATATTGACAGGGATAGGGAAAGATTGATCCATTTCAAGAAAATGGCTCATGCAATTGTGGGAATTGGCAAAACGCAAATTCTTATGTTAGGTGGCTGGCTAGAGACCTCTGCTGGTCACATATTTGCAGGAGTTGGTAAGTCCAAAGTCTGCCGTTCAGGAAACAGCCTAGAGACTTCTGTAGGCACGTTGTTGTTATTTTTGTGGTTGTTTACTATTAAGTCAGAACCAACACATAGCTGGTTCTCCGGTGGGTGTTCAGAGGCAGTAAATCACGTGGAAGGAAATGGCCTATCTTTCTCCTGCAGAGCAGCTGGTGGTTTCGAACCACATGTCTTTAGGATTGCAGTGCAGCTTCTTATCACCAGAGTGCCCCCAAATTCATAAGAAGAATGTGGAGTCAAGAGAAAGTGAGCTTTTCCAGAAGAAGGTAAGGGGTTAAGTGCTTGGATGCTAAATAAAAATCAATGAGTTGAACCCAACAGTTGTTCCACAGGAGAAAGATGTAGGAGTCTTATGTAGGAGTAAATATGTACAGCCTTGAAAATCCAATGCAGGATCTCTGGTCCATCAACATGAGTGAAAACTGACTCTACAGCAATGGCCAGAGCATGCATTGATATTCTAAGAGCAGACCACACCCCCAAAGAAGCCCCCCTTTTAACTGTTGATTCATCATCTCAAGTAATAGGAGGTAACTGCATCATATGTCATGAAATCTAGTATCTGCCAAGCCGCTGAGAACCGTAGGCTACCAAGATGACACAATCTGACCATCACAGCTTGCCTATACAAGCCTCCCACCCATGCAGCCAAGGTGAATCAATGTCACACATGTGATTGTCCTCCAGTCCTGCTCCTTGTCTATGTGCCTGTCCTTGAGCTCCCAGGCCGGTCCTAAGGCCTCACCCTCAGTGCCCCCTCCTATGCAGCCTGACACACCAGCCTGGATTGCCTGTCTACTGGCCACTGTCCTCCAGGAGATCTCCCCATCAGGACCTCCTCCCCTCCCTACAACTTTGACCTGATCCAGTTCTGTTGTGTCCACCTGAATCCCCACCGCAGTCACCTCCTTTTTTCTGAGATATAATTCATAGCCCGTAAAAATTAACCAGTTTACAGTGGACAGTTCAGGGGGTTGTTGATGTCAGTAATTGTGGGCTGGCTACATCCACCCAAATTTCTAAGGGTCTCCCCAGTGATGACGCCTCTGTGACCTGGGCCACAGATCAGAGCAGCTACTGGCCAGACAAGTTCAGGAGACACCTAGATTCTGTTCATGAATGGTGAGCCCTCCGGAGTCCCACGGCACCACCCAGCCTCCCTCCAGTGTGTCACCTCCTTCATCTTTTCAAGAGACAAAGCAATTTGCTGTTTGTGAAGCCTGACTGTGGAGCCGCAGAGCTACCTCCTCTTCTCTGCCTGTCCCATCGCCTGGCATGCAGGTCTCCTGGGAGCCTCAGGATTCCCTAGGCTCTGTTTAGAGCACTGAGTGCCCATTGACCTGCTCTGTGGGGGGTCTCCCCCCACCCGTCATAGAATGAGTGATGTAAAAAAAAAAAAAGTGTTATAACTAACTTTAGTTAAAATCACAAGATAAAAAAATTTATTATTTTAAAGCAAAAAAAAAGTGTTAATTAGGTCTTGATTCTCAGGGCTTGGGATGCAATGATGTAATGTGATGATTATGTAATGCTCTCCCATGATCAGATAAGCCAGTCTGCGAGAGAATTACCAGGAGAATACACAAGTTAGAAATGAGGAGATTGTCCCCGGAGTGTAGCCTGGAACATCTTTTCTCTTAGAAGAAATAAAAGGAGAGAAGCAGATAGAGAGGGGACACCTCAGTCCCACTAAGATAGAAGAGTTGGGATAAAGCATGTGTAAAGTTTGCAGACTTAAGGAAGGAATCAAAGAGAACAAGAGAAAGCCTAATGCAGCTTTACTAAAGGGAGAATAGGCGAGCCCCCAGGTGAGGTTCCTCATTCTGAAGATGCAGAACGGTAATTCACACCTTCGAGGGTATCAGGGAGGGATTTTATAAGGAGTCTTTAGGGAGGGACATTCCACTGTGATTTGTGCTTCATCTGTTATTTCTGCCTGATTTTGGGGGGGGGCATTCACTCTTCTTGTCAACATGTGTATTTGAATTCTTCATTCTCCTCCTTTGCCCCCCTATCCGGACTTAACAGCATGTCCTTTGGACCCAGCTTCCTATGCTAGGAAACTCCTTGAACCAAGATGCACAGAAAATATTTTTTTAGAAACAGTACTCTGAATTTGTATTTCTAATATCCTAAACTGTAAAACTCTGCTGTCAGGACCCCCTTAAAAAGTCAAAAGTGCAAAGGAGTCACTTTAAAGACTAAGGTGCATCTGCGCCATATCATGGTCTTTTTCCATTATTTTCTATGAAAGCTGACAGAAGAATTGGTTGGTGCCTTTGAGTTGTGATGTTGAAGAAGGGTACTGAATATCCCATGGATTGCATAAAGAACAAACAAGTCTGTCTTGGAGGAAATGCAGCCAGGCTGGTGCTTAGAGATGAGGATGATGAAACTCTGTCTTACATAATTTGGCCATGGTGTTAGGAGGGGCGAGTCCTTGGAAAAAAATATCATGCTCAGAAGGGTGGAGGGTCAGTAAAAGAGGAAGACTCAACTAACTGAATTCACACAGTGACTGTAACAATTGGCTTGAGCATGGCAAAAATCATGAGGACTGAGAAAAGTTCCAATCTATTGTTCATGGAGTCGCCATGAGTTGCAGTTAACTTGATGGCACCATCACCAACAGCAAAGCCCAACAGAATAAAGTCATCCATTTGTGGGTTTTGTTACAGCAGCACTCGCTAATCAATACTTCCTCCCTGGGGTGCTGGGGTCTGACTTTCCACATTCTTCTAACCCCACACAGCAGAGTTCCTAGCACTCATATACCTGGCTCAGGTTGGCAAAAGAAGACCAGGTGGGTAATGGAGGAAGACCCTCAATGAGATAGATTGATTCAGTAATGAAGGCAGGTGTGTCAGAGACAAAAAGATTGGCACCGGATAGAGCAGGTTTCAGGGCTATTATTGTACATAGGGTCTCTGTGAGCCACAAGCGACTCGACAGCACATGATACAAGTAATACTTGGCTACTTCTGGTTTTATTATTTTCCTTGATTGAACACTTTGTACACTATAGGAACTCAGTTATCAGCTGAGCAGACTTGGAGCTGTCTCTCAATGTGTGCTCTCTTTCAAGTTTAATTTTATCTGAGTAATAAATTTATGTTACATGGGGAGAGGGTAACAGAACTTCTTGTGTCTGGCTTCTTTCACGTTATTAGTATCAATGTATAGACGTCAGAGGTCCATCCATGTCAGAGCATGTATCATGACTCCATTCTGCTTCATGGCTGTGTAATAGTCTATTGTGTGGCTATGCCACATTGTGTGGTTTCCACATTGTGGGGATTGTGAACAGAAGAAGCTTATGTTCAAGGAAGGCATCTTAAGGGCAGACAATTGACACTTCTGCAAACCTCTCATCTCTTTGTAGCCTCCTCATTCTCAACTAGAAAGTGCTTTGATAAATTACAAAAATGTGAGTGAGTCATTGTGCTCAACAGGCAGGCTTTTCTGAATGTGTCCTGATGCCTCCACGGAGATGCGTCTCCTCAGACTATAGCTCTCCATATACTGTCTGGGGCGTCTCTGCTGCAAAACTGGGCCAGGGCAAATTGACTGCTCCACTTCCACCACTATTCACAAACATTTCCCATCTTCCACAGGTGGAGTCTAGACACATTCGCAGCACTTCTGTAAGATCAGTGGTGCATGTGCACACCATCGTATTCCAGTTTCAGAAACCTGAAGTTGTGCTGTGAGGAAGAAACATAGAAGGAATACTTGGAATTGGTCAGTGCACAGGGACAGAAACATCGACTAGAGATTCTAGGCTGCTGAAGGACTGGGCAGTGTCCCCTCCTGTTACACGCTGGGGCACTATGAACAACTTCAAGTTACCAGGGTGCAGGGAAAGAGAAAATGGGTACAGTGCTCTTATTTGGGGTGTTGAGAACATTATGGAAATAGTAGTGATGACTGTACAACACTGTAATTAATGTTGACACAGGATAGGGCAGGGTTCTGATCTGTTGTTCATAGGGCCTCTGTGAGTTGAACTTGACTAGGCAGCACATAACAACAACAATCACACACACTAATGGAGCTGTGGTGGCCCAGTCAGTAGGAGGTTGTGCAGCTAACCTCAATGAAGTGGTTTGAATCCAGTGGATGCTCTGTGTAAAAAGATGGACAATGTCTTCCCCTGTGATTTACAGCCTCTGAAAACCCACCGGAGGGGCAGTTACAAGTCCACCCCAACTTTATGGTACATAAAACCAGCAACAGTTATACACTAAGAAGCTCTGGCAGCCTAGTGGGTAAGGAGTCATTCTGCCAATCCCAAGGTAGGGTGTCTGTCTACCAGCAGCTGCTTCTTGGGAGAAAGATGGGAAATCCTCTCCCATGCAATTTAATCTCTGAAATCCGCTGGAGGGTCACCTTTGGGCCAGTCCAAACTCAACACATGACAACACAAGTTACATACGTGACGAGCTCTGGTGGCATAGTTCATACAAACCCTCGCTGCTAACATACAGAGGCACCTTTCTAGGGGTTCAGACCCACCAGCGGCTCCGCAAGAGAAAGATGAGCAATCTCCTCCCATGACATTTACAGCCTCCCAAACACCAGCTGGAGGGTCAACTTTGAGTTGGTTCTCATTCCACTGCAATTAGTAGTTTATTAATTATACACTTAAGGAACTTTGATGGCATAGTGCACAATGTGTAGGGTGGCTAACCAAAAGGTCAGCAGCTCAAATCCACCAACTGCTCCTCCCATAAAGATTCACAGCTTGGGAAATCAGATGAAGGGTCTGCAGGAGTCAGAAGTGACTGGACGGCCATGGAGTTTGGGTTTAGTTTTTAATTATAAGCTTAAAATTGTCAAAATGGCAAATTTTGGATTTTATTTTTCTTTCTTTTCTATTTTTTTTTTTTTTTCAAAACAGCAAACCACAGTGTGGAAATGTAACCAATGTCACTGAGCAACTAGTTTAGAAATTGTCAAATAGGAACCTAAGATGCTGTGCAAACTTTCACCAATGCACAACTAAATATATTTTCTTACTCTAGTAAGAGCTATATCTGTGCTTCTGAATTTTCTAGCAGTTGTCTATTATTTTCAAAGTGAAAATAAGCAGGTGAAATCAATGTATGTTGTTTTAAATTTTTATCTCATATACACAAAATATTACCATTTCAACATGCAATTTATTTTAAAAAATTTTTAGTAGTCTTAC
The DNA here is from genome assembly GCF_000299155.1 of Elephantulus edwardii. Taxonomy (NCBI): domain Eukaryota; kingdom Metazoa; phylum Chordata; class Mammalia; order Macroscelidea; family Macroscelididae; genus Elephantulus; species Elephantulus edwardii. The sequence continues at coordinate 3,073,111 of NW_006399782.1, read as the reverse complement.
ATGCTTATTGGGGAGCTCTGGTGGCCTAGTGGCAAGAAGCTGTGCTGCAATCCCGAAGGCATGAGGTTCAAGGCCACCAATTGCTCTGAGGAAGGAGCATGGGAAATCTCCTCGCACAATACTAGCTGCCTCTGAAAACCCGCGGGAGGGTCAGCTATGTGTTGGTGCTGACTCGACAGTACAAAACAACATGCCTATTATCATACTCTAAAAACATCAAACTCATTGCTGTTGAGTTAGAACAAGTTCATAGCTGACCCTCCAGTGGATTTTCTAAGACTGTAAATCACAAGGGAGGAGATGGTCCAGCTTTCTCCCGAGGAGCAGGTAGAGGATTTCAGCATCCAGGCTTTGGGTTGGCTGCATGACTGCCAACTAGGCCATTCGAGCTCCCAATTCCCATACCAAACCTCTGAAAAGGTGCCCTTGACACTTCCATCTAATTCAGACTCACCATATTTCAAGGGCTCCTTCTCTACAAGTGTCTATAATAGCAGACAGCATTTATCTAAAATCTCATTTGTAAGAATTTCTATCATCTTTACAAACCCACATCTCCCAGGCAAACACCAACTTCTCAGCCACAAAATTAAGTGTTGTAAAGGACAAATATTGCATGGTGCCACTGTTGTAAAACAGGACTGACATTGGGGTTGAGGGAAAACTGAGAAAGATGGGGATAAAAAATATATACTGCATTGAAACAGATGAGGGAGAAAACTGTTTAAAAGGGATATGTGATTAGGTATTTTTGTCATGACGGGAGTCCAGAGCGAAGGCTTCCTAATGGAGTGGACCTGGGGGTGGGATTGTAAAACAATGAAAGAATTTTTCTTTTACTTTTCCAGGAGGGGAGTGTACTGGGGGGGAGGGGTGGGCAGGGAGAAAAGTGCAACAATGAATGAATGGAAATCCAAAGTCTCTGTAAATTTTCATTGAAATTAATAATAAAAAATTAAGAAAAAAGAAAAGAAATTAATAGCAATTGTGTCAAAAAATAGCTGTATGTTTTAAATTACTTTTTAAAATTTAAGGCTAAAAACAACTTAGAAGTAGAAATTTTTTTAAGAAAAGTACAATTTGAATAGGGTTGCAAATATGTTTACTCATTTATAATATTAATTCCTATTTTTATTGTTTGTGAAATGCATGTCAATAACTTTATTTTTATGAAGGTTTTTTTTTATCTTTTTGTAGTTTTAGAAAGAAATTCTTACAATTGATTTAAAAAAAAATTGAGTGTTGTATGTTTTCCTCAATGCCAACCACCAGGGCCTGCAGGGACAGGGGCAGGGCTGGGGGTGCCCTGCAGGCCACCTGGACCTCACTGCCCCAGGGCAGCACACAGATAAGACTCCCATCCCCTCCTGCCTTATTCCTGCCTTCACACTTCCCCTTCTGTCAGTCTGAAATGGTGAGGGCAGGGCTCTGCCCATGCTGTTCCCTCCACTGGGGAACACCTTTTCTTGCTTTGTTGCCAGGCTGTTCTTACTAAGCCTTCCAGGCATTGACACCTTCTTGACTTGCACCAAGCAGTCCTGGTTCCCTTGACCACCCCACCTCCTTGATTCTGTCCCCACCCCAGCTCAGCCCAAGCACAGTGTATGCTCCATAGATGTTTGCTGGATGGATCCTGATAATTCCTCTGACACCTGAGGCCGCCTGCTTGACCCCCAGGGGACAGGGAGAAGGACAGAGTATAGTGTCTCTTCCATTCACCCGTCTGCTCCCCAGGACACCCCAGGTGGAATGGATCTTTGATGGCAGGGGTGGCCGTGAACAAGCAGACAAGACTGCGGCACCCTTCCACACCAGCCTTCCTCAGCAGCCTCACTCCTGGCCTGTCCCTCAAGGACCATCTGGGAAAACTTTCCTGTCAATAAAAACACCCTCACTACCACTTAAACAAAACTTGAAAACAGAGACCCAGAATTAAAACGCTTTTAATAACACACACACAGACACACACACACCCCTCAAACAACTGAATGTTGCCTGTAATCTGCAAAGTCTGGCTTGGCAGTTGTGCTGTGGTCAATCCCTTGCTGAGGCTGAGTGTACAGCAATCATTCCCTTGACGAGACTGGAAGGGGCGTTCCCTTGGGGGGCATCACTGACATTGTGTGTATATAAGGAAGTCTCATGGAGCTCCCAGTTGGCCTAGTGATAAGAAGCTGTACTGTAATCTCAAAGGCAAGCTGTTCAAACCCACCAGCTGCACTGAAAGCAGAATGGGAAGACTCCTCCCGAGCTATTCCTACTGGACAGCACACAACAACAACAACAAGTGGGGCTAGTTTCTTTCTTTTTTTAAACTTTGTCTCCATCCAGTATCTGGCTTCTAATCTTTTTGGTTCCTTCAACCATGTCTGCCTTATCTGCTGATGTTGCATTTGTCAACCTCTGCTGCTATGTGCTACAGTTCTGGGACTTGGCAGCCTCTCCAACTGCAATGAGTCATGTCTTTTACATTGTTGTTGTTAGGTGCTGTCAAGTCAACTATGACTCATAGTGACTTTATGAACAACAGATCTGGACCAGACAGGCTGGTGCCCCATCCTGCTCCAGTCTCACAATCTCTGGCATGCTTGGGCCCACTGTGGTCGTCACAGCACCAATCCATCTCACTGAGGGCCTTCCTCTTTGTCTGACCCTCTACCTTTCCTAGCATGATGTCTCTAAGGACTTGTTGCTTCCTTCTGAAAATATACCCAATTATTTATATATGTTGTTGTTGCTGTTGTTATGTGCTGTCGAGTCGCCTGCAACTCATAGTGACGCTATGTACAACAGCCCTAAACCCTGCTCTGTCCTTTACAAATCTCACTATCTCTGACACACTTATCCCCATTATCCCAGTCACTGAATCAATCCACCTCTCACTTGAGAGGGTCTTCCTTTCCTGTGCCGTCCCTCCACCCTCCCAAGTATGACATCCTTCTCCAAGGACTGGTCCCTCCTTGTAACATGCCCAAAGTATTTATACATATACATATTTTTTAAAGTTCCATCTCATTGCTGTTAAGTCATTTAGCTGGCACGTAGCTGGCTCTTCAGTGAGTTTTTGAAAGCTGTAAATCACAAGGAAGGAGAGATTGCCCATCTTTCTCCTGCTAGTGGATCTGAACCATCAGAGAGGCACTACTTTTGGGTTAGTGGTGCAACTTCCTACAGACTACTCCTGGGTTTACTTCTTTAGAGAATCCAGGCTAAAACACACCACATGGCTCTCAGACCAAAGTGTAAACCTCTTTGAAGACCCCTACAGAGAAAGTTCTAGCTCAAAAGCCAGAAATGGATCTCAAATCTTTATTTGACCTGCGAGTCCCACCCTCTTTTTTGCATAAATTGTCACCTGGTTGGAAGTGCTCTGTGGAACCTCAGATAGTCACCTCAAAGTCAGGGAGGTGCGTGGGTGTGGTCAGGCAGGAGGCCCCCAAGTCTTCTTCCTGCTTCCTCTGGGGCTCCCCATCCTCCTCTTCCTCACCACTCTCCTCCTCATCTTCCATGATGGCGTCTAGCTCCTCCCGAAGCACGCTCATCTCCAGCGCCAGATTGCACAGTTGGCCCAGCAGCTGGACATCTGCTCGGCGGAGGTTTCCCTGCCAATGAGAAAGGGGAGCTGTAGATATTCCACAGCAGTTGGCAAGGGTCAGTATGCTGACTGGGACTGGCGGGAAGCAGTGCACCCCAAGTCCTCCAGGGAGGGTCCTCTCTGTGTCTCTGGACCTCAGACAGTGATTTGCCAACATGCTGTCTGCTGTATGATTGATGTAACTTCAGTCTCCCCATTTCAGTGTCCCTTGCTGCTGTCTCCACTTCGCTCTCCCTCTCACCTCTCCCTCTCTTGATCTCTTTGCCTCTTTTTAAAATCTCCCTTTCTTGTTACGTATCTCTGTCTCCCTCACCTTCTCAGTCTCTGGCTCTATGTCTTTCCAAGCCTCATTTGTCTTTCTGTCTCCTAGTCTCTCTACCTGGGTTCATTCTGTTCTTTTTCTTGTCAGGTGCCTTTGATTTGATTTTGACTCATAGTGACTGTACAACAGAATGAACCCTGCACCATTCTCATAATCTCTGCTGCATTTGAGTCAATTATTGCTTTTCTTGTATCAATCCATTTAGCTGCAAGTCTTCCTCCTTTTTGCTGTTTACTTTACCAAGCATGTTGGCTTTCTCCAAGAGCCAACCTCTCTCTCCTGACAACATACTCAAAGTGTGTGAGATGAAGTCTTACCATGCTCGCTTCAGAGGAACGTTCTGGCTGCATTTCTTCCAGGGCATATTTGTTCTTTTGGCGACCCATGGGATATTCAATATTCTTTGACAACAAGACAACTTAAAGACATGATTCTCTCACTTCTTGGTCTTCTGTATTCATTGTCTTGTCTCTTGATCTCTCTGCTTCTATTACTGCTCTCAATCTCCATTTCTCTCTTTCTCGCCATTTCTCTCTTTCTTGGGCTGCTAATGTAAAGAGTAGTTCCAGCTCACCAGGTGCTCTGAAGAAGAAAGATGAGGCAGTGAGCTTCCATAAGGATTTACAGCCTCAGAAACCCTACAGAGTCTGAGTTGAAATTGACTCAGTGACAGTGGGAATTGAATTCTTGGTCTTCTGTCTCTCTCTATCCCTGTCTCTCCAACCTTGGGTCTTTTGTTTTCTGTCTCCAG
>NW_006399782.1:3062633-3067919 GCF_000299155.1 Elephantulus edwardii | reverse complement strand
GTCAAACTTCATCTCTCCCTTCTCCTTCCCAGTGCCCAGGCTTGATTGCTCCTGAGTACCCCAAACCCAGTACCTTAGAGTCTATTTCACACCATAGCAATGCCCCATTGGGTGTCCCTAGCTATAAATCTTTTGTGGAGCAGACAGCCCAGGTTTCTCCTATAAATCGGCCGGTGGAGTCAAACTTCTGACCTTTTGGTTGGCAGCCCATCATGGAATGCACTTTGCCATCAGAAAGGGCTCCTCTATGGGTGCCCAGTTCCTGGTAATGTCTGACTTCCTGTGCTTTCCTGGGTCCCTCCCACCTTTCCTAGGAGATGCTGAAAGAGTCCTCAGAGCAATATCTAAACCAGCAGGTTGAAAATACATGTCTTTAAGAAACCCAAACCAATTGCCTTTTAACAGAGTCCAATTCATGTTGACTCATTTGTCTCAGCAAAACTGTGCTCCATATAATTTTCAATGGATAATTTTTCAGAGATGTATCACCAAGTCTTTCTTCCGAGGGCTTTCTTGTCATAACACCATCTCAAAACCCAGCTGACACTCCAGTGAGGTTTGGGAGGCTGTAAATGGCACGGGAGATTGTCCATCTTTCTCCAGCAGAATCTCTGGCGGATTTGGACGCCCAGGAAGGCGCCCATTAGGTTAGAAGCGCAACTCCCTACGTGTTACACTACTAGAGCCATCGAAGGGGTTCTAATTGACTAAAAGCCCCAATCTTCGCTTTTCGTTATCCAGAACTCTGCGCCTTTAAGAGGACTGGAAACTAAGAGGCGTGGCCATAACAGAAGAGACTTATACGATTACGTAACCGGAAACAGACTGGCGGAATAGGCCCTCGAGGCCCACTCCTTCCGGTAACCTAATCGTAGCAAAATGGCGGCGCCCAAAGTGGTAGGTGTCCTGAGCCCAAATGCCCCCAAAACTGACCACATCATTGTCTCCTCCACCTTCAGAACCTCTGTCAGCACCCAGGGTGCACAGAGCCGCGAGGAAGCAGGAGTGTTCTGCAAGGACCCGCGCTGGGGTCTACTGAGCAGGGAATGACCAGGACATGACCAGTAGAGGACCTTCGGTGATTGAGAGGGGGCGGGACTTGGCAGAGAAACCTAGGAAGATCAAGAAAGTGATTAAAACAAAGAGGAAATGTAGAGTTGACGAAGGGATGGAACTGAGGGAAATTTTGGCTATCCCAAAAGCAGAACCAGCAAATTCTCAGAGGAAAACTTAGCACGAGCCAAAGAGCAAGGGATTCATGGGAGTAAGAACTAAAGGGGTGAGAATTTGGGGTCTCTCACAGGGACCTCCAGGCTGAGTCTCTTCTCTCTCCTTCCTCAGCCCCTGTGCCTGGTGGTCTCAGTAGGGAATAGGGGCACCGGAAGTGCCCGGGGCCTGAGCAGGATGGTAGCCCCCGGGGGCAGTTAGGGGAAGAGGAGGACACAGCTCCAGTTCCTGGCTGACCGCTTCCACGAGGTGCTCGCTCTAAGGGAATACTTGCGGCAAATGCAGCTGTTGAAGGTGCAGCGGGAAAGTCGGTGAGAACCTCTGACCCCGTGACCTGTCCTGTCTTAGGGGGGTCTCTTGGCGAACATTCATTTCTCTCCACCACCCTTCAGCCCGCTATCCGGTTGGGGTCTACCACCAGATCCTTGATTCTTCCCCTAAGAATCTGTTCAACCCCCAAACCTTCCGCAGCCATCTGTACAAACATCCCCACGGCCCATGCAGATTTTTGGGCAAAATCCTGAGGAGTTTCCTCCGATTCCTCTCTGCTCCCTATATCCAGCCCATCAATAAAAGGCCAGAACCCTGTACAGCTGACCAGCCCCCACCCCTTCCTCCACTTTTTTGCCATTTACTGTGACCATCTTCAGTTGGATTAGTGCAGTAGACTGGCCTTTGGCTCTTGTAGTCCAGAAAACAGTCAGAGGACTCTTGTTGTTTATAAACTTTTTTACTGTGATTTTAACAGAAGTTTACATAAAGGTTGGATTTTCATTGCACGTTATTATTAGTCAAAGAACTTTTTTTCTTTTTTTATTGGTTTGCACACACAATAATTCATATACATTGCTTTAATCACGTACATTGTGGGTTTTTTTTCAGTGTTGATAGCAGCTTTATTTGTAACAGCATCAGACTTCCCATGGTTTAAACAATCAGAAACAGAAAATAATCCCTAATTTTCTATCCTTTTCTCTATTGCTTGGAAGGATGGCCACCAAATAACTACTAAGAAAATATTTTTAAATGAAAGAGAAGATGAAAACCAATAAACATAAATTCCACAACAATGATCTTGTTATAGCTGAATTAGAACTGTAGTTGGAATGAAATGTTAAAGACAAATTTTATTGCATTCTACTCCATGCAAACTAGTAATGGCAGACTGCACAGTACAGATCTTGGAGATCTGGGAAACACCTAATATCACTATTTAATACATATGCACTGGCTGAAATACAAGTCAATGACATCAGCCTCAAAAATTACTGCCTGAAAAAGCGACCAAGTTTAAGAAACTGCAAATAAAATAGGAACCAAATGGAGCTTTTTAGATAAAAGGAAGAAATGGGATATTAAGTCATATTAATTCTCTGGTTAGATCTTATTTTGCCTTTCAAAAAACTCCACGAATTCTCTTGGTTCCCTAGAGATGATTGCCTTTGTATCCCACCAGATGGTTCAAGTCTTCTTTGAAAGGATCATAGCCTTGTTTCTTTAAGCAACGGAGTGCCCAGAAAAGCTGGTCTACTAGAGGGAATTCTTCCCATGGAACCCACTCCCAACCTTCATTTTTTTCAGGCTCCACATTCGTTGGTTCTGAATCATAAGTCAAGTCCACTTCAGCTTTCATTAATATAGTTACATAATGGTAATTTTCTTTCTCAATGAAAGAGTTCACTACTGAGGCAAAGCGACCATTTTTCAGGTGAAGAGCTGCTTCTTCCAAGGTTTCTCTTTGAGCACATTCTTCCCAGCTTTCACCGAATTCAAATGACCTCCAGGAAGTTGGAAACTGCCGGCTCCAAATGAGCCTTTTCTCTTCCCCAAGAGGGCACAACTGAGGATGCTTGGGACTGGTCACCACTACTCCCACTCTGACACCGGGGCGCAATGCCCGCCGCTCTGCTCCCGGGTTCATAGCGGCGGGCGTACATTGTGTGTTATAGTCTTTCATTTACCTTGTTACATTCATACACATTGTATTACGTAGAATTAATTACTACTGATCTATGCCTTTTAAAAAATACAGATTTGTATTTTATTCTAGTTTACTTAGAAAGTTTGTATCGTTTGTCACACCATATCTTTCCCATTTCCTTTACCCACTCCTCCTTCCACCTATCAAATTGTACAACCCTATGATTAACTCCACACACACCCCGTAGTCAAAGGACTACAGAGCTGAAGACGTTACTGTCATCCTTAAAACCTTCAAACAGTTTCTGATTGAACTAAAATGGGACCCAACTCCAGTGCCTAAAAGGCCTGGCCCCAAAAGACTCACTTTGTAACCCCGCATTACCAGGGAGCTCCTCAGCCCCTATCACATCTCATCTGCCTACCACCAACAGCTGACAGGGCCTTCACCTTGGCAATCTTCCTCACTGCTCATCTGTCAGTGTGTCACACCATGATGACTTGAGTGTTGCTGTGATGCTGGAAGCAGTGTCACTCACGGTGGACAGATTTCAGCAGAGCTGCCAGATTAGGACAGACAAAGAAGCAGGACTGGCCACCACCTTCTGAAATAACAGACCCTAGAAAACTAGGAGTTTTGTCAATAGGGGATGATCCTTGGAATAAGACATTATGCAGGGAAAGGTGGAGGGTCAAAGAAAGATAGGAAGACCCTCAACAAGAGGTATTGACACAGTGACTGTAATAATGGGCTCGAGCATACCAAAGATGTTCAGATCTGTGGTTTATAGGGTCACTGTGAGTCATCGTTTATTTGATGGCACCTAATAATAACAGCAACAGGAGACCAGAAAATGAGCCTTGAGAGTTGAAAGGCTCTGTTGACCTATTGACTAGAGCCATGGGCTTCGAATTTCCAAGGGGGCACAGGATTGGGCAAAGAAAGTTTCCTTTGATCTGTTGTACATAGAGTTGCTATGAGTCAGAGGCAACTCGTCACCTATACTACGACATTTCAGATCTCTGCTCTAATGTTGAGATCCAAGATGGTGGCAGAGGCAGAGATAGCGTGGTGAGCTGCGGGAGCAGCGAGCCACTTAAAGCAGGGCCATTATAGCCTTCCACAGACTTCAGCTTATTGATAATTGAACACTTAAACAGTTGATGACTGGCCCTCAGTGAAGATCGAGGCTCAACAACAGGAATTCAAGGATTCCCAAGCAGAAATGGGTGAGTCTCGTGGCTCCCAACCCCCCACCCCTGCAGAGCCTACACCGTGCTGCACAGCCGCTGCAGCTCCATGAGGCTTCCACAGCCGGAATGAATGGATTCCCTCACCCAGGATGGATGCTGGGCACCGGCCCTCCTCAAGACTGGTACAGCGAAGCCACCACACTGCCGCAAGGTGGACTTGTTCTGGAGAGAATTCTTGGAGCCTGGATGGCGGCTGTGGGGGAAGCAGGCGACCACCGGCCGCCCGCACAAGAGGGGCCATGCACGCTGAGCACCCTTGCGGGGTGGGGGTGGGGTGCACCCCCAGCAGCCGTCTGCGTAAGAGGTGGGGGATGGGATGCATGCCCGCCATCTGCAGGTTTGGATTTCCTTGGACAGGCCAGAGAAGACGATTACCTATAGAATGGATTGCTGAAAGTCACTGTGAGTCTGATGACCTTAACAGTGGCTGGCAGCATGCACAAGAGGACCCACATCCTAAATGCACCACATATTTTGTTCTGTTGAATGCTTCTGCCAAAAGATGGTTAGACCTGGGGGGAGTCTGTCCACAATTCTCAGGTTCCCTTTATCATATATAAAGGGGGAGGGCAGTGACACCTACTTCAAAATACAGTATGACCACTTATGGGGGAGTAAAAGTGGCAGTGCTGGAATTGGAAACACTATCCCTGACCACAGAGTCCTCAGTCAGGCGAGGGGACCAGACTGGGGTAGGGGCAATTGGAGGGGGAGGATACCAGCCAGCTCCTGGGGGGTGTTGCCCTGCTCGGGATGGGCTGCCCTTGGCCCCCGGCTCGGGGCGAGCCATCGCGGCCCTCTGCCTGGGGCAGGCTGCTCTTGGCCCCCAGCTCGGGGCAAACCATCGCGGCCCTCAGGGTGAGCTCCTCAGTCCCCAGATTGTGC
>NW_006399782.1:3054511-3061652 GCF_000299155.1 Elephantulus edwardii | reverse complement strand
GGGACTCAGGCCGGGTATTGATTTTGGATCTTCTTGCCTTCAGAGCGGCGCTTCTCAAACAGATGCTTCTGTTTACAGCCTAACTTCATCCTCCCTGGGACCAGGCTGGACTGGACAGAGCTGAGAGGATGCAGGGGTGGGCATGGGTGGGAGGGGGCTGGTGCCAATGGGGTGACTTCTGAGAAACAGGTCTGAGAACATCTGTCCCTGGGATGGAAGGGGAAGCAGCTGCCCATTGGCTCACTTTCATGGGTTATGGTTTGTTCCACAGTGTCCTACCTTGTCCACAGTTCCTTGGCCTCCTGAAAACCTGAGACAGTGCACAGGTGGTACCTGGCAAAGCTGTGAACTTAGCCACAGCAGTAGTAGTTGGACTGAGAAGCGAGGCCAAGAGGAGTGGGAGTGGTTCACAGAAGTCCTCTCTGCCGCTTTTACACATGCTTTTGCCCCTTAGCTCTTCCATCTGTAAATTTTCCTCCTGCTCAGACATCAAGGAGCTTGGGGGAAAGGTTGCTCCCAGCCCTGGTGAAAAAGCCCTGACCCTGAATCCAGAGGATGAAATCTCCCTTACTTACCTACAACAAGATCAGCCCTTGGCCCAAGGAGGAATTTGTCAGGTGAGGATCTGTGCAGGTGCCTCCCCAGGCTGAGGTGATCCCACGGACCTCTCAGAGAGCAAAGCCGGAGATGCTGATTGGTGAATCCTGCCCTCCCCCTGCTCAGTGCTCATTCTCCAAATGTCTGAACTCATCTCTTTTTCCATCGTCTCTCTACTCCAGTGAATTTCCCAGTAGTTAGATTTATCCAAGCTGAAAAAGATAGTTTTTACAATGTTTGATATTGAAGGAAGTTCCTCTCTACATGAGTGTATAGTGTGTGCATGTGTGGCTGGTCCTTCTGCCTGGCCTTCTGTCCTCCCTTACTTTGCCCTCTAAACATCTTCCCAGTGAAAGCCATTTCCCAGGCAGCAGATTATCCCCTGAGAGGAACTTTGAGAAAACTGAGAGCTCCAAGAATGTCAAGCTAAAAACACATAAAAATCCACAAGAATGTCTAAAATAAAAAGGGCAAAAAATACCAAGTGCTGATAAGAACACAGAGCAACTGGAACTCATATATACTGATAATGTATGGCAAACTGGTACAATCAATATGGTAAAGCTTATATCCATGTATACCAAATAACCCAGAAATTCTACTCCTAAATATATGTTTCCAAGACATACACGGGGAACTCTGGTAGCTTTGTGGTAAGTTGTGCTGCCAACCCAAAGGCAAGAGGTTCAAATCCACCAGCTGTCTGTGGGAGAAGGATGGACAATCTCCCATGTAATTGAAAACCTACTACCTCTGAAAACCTACTGAAGGGTCAGCTATCAGCCAGTTCTGACTCAATGGTACATAACAACAACCCAAGACATATTAAAAAAAGTAACAGTTTTATTCAGAAGAATAAAAAATGGAAACAAATGCACATAAATAGGCAAATAGATACACAAATTATTATATTACTTAGAATTCAACTCAACAATAACAGCAAAATAAAGTGTGATTCAACAGCATATATTGTATATTACAGACTTAATATTGACAGAAAAAAACCAGACATAAAAGGTCACATATAATTCCATTTTTATTAAACAATTAAAATAGGTGAATCTATAGAGATGGGAAGCAGATGATTGCTAGAGATTGGGAGAGGAGGATATAGGGTGTGACTGCTTATGGAAAGAGAGTTTTCCTCTTGGGGTGAAGAAAGGTCTTAGAACTAGATAGAGGTGATGGCTGTACAATTATACAAACATATGAAGTGCCATGGGATCATGCACTTTATCATAGTTAATAAATTACTTCATGTAATGTGGAATTTTAAAAATTTTACTTAAAAATATATGTATATATACCTGGCTGTTAGATTGAGGGAGCTCTGGTGGCCTAGTGGTAAGAAGCTGTGCTGCCAACCCAAAAGCATGCATTTCTAATCCAACAGTTGCTTCTCAGGAGAAAAGTGAGCAATCTGTGATTCACAGCCTCTGAAAACCCACTTCAATGTCAGTTGAGTCAGATCCAACTCAATGGTACACAACAACATATTACATCAAAACATAGGCAGAATCAATTTATTCACCTTACATTTTCCCACTATATTATTTTTTTTTCTCTGTAAAACTTACCTTTTGGGGGTGTGAGGATGGGGCATCATGAGGGGGAGCTTTCAGAAAAGGGGTTATGGAAATTCATTGTGGAGGAGGAACTGGGCTGTAGAGGAAGGATTATGATGATCCCAAGGGGCAGAGAAATGATCATGGTGTTATCTCTTCTGTTTCAATCAACTTCTCACCAATGCTGTGCCTGTGCCTATGTTTTTATCTTCTTCAATATGGTCTTCAGGACCTGAATCTGGGCCACCTAATGCTTATCAAATGCTGCACAGGAAGCTGCTCACCAGTAAGGGATTGTCTGGTCCTGGTGGGAATGTGTTTGAACGTGCCATCGGCTGACTTGGGCTTGAGTTCTTGTGTATTTTTGTCGTCTCTTAGGTTGCCAGGCCAGTGGTTCATGGAGCCTTGCTGAGGGGTTGCCTTGGGTCAGAGGGCTGCAGGGAAGACCATAGTGGAGGTGGAAAGCACACTGTATTATTTTTACAGAGGCAAAAAGACTGGGAATGTTTGGAGGCACAGAGAAGTCTGTTGAGGTTTTGGGAATGTTATATATTTTGATCTGAGTGGCAGTACTTCTTGGGTTTATTTGTTTGTACAAATTTATCAAGGTGCGTACTACTTATGGCTGGTGTAGTTTACTGTATATATTGTTAAGTGCCGTCAGAGTCATAGGCAACTCATAGTGACCCTATGAACGAAAATCCTCGACACTTGCGTGACTTTAATTTTTTATCTGGGTTCATAGGGTTTCCAGAGGCAAGCTATTACTGAAGTGGATGCTACTCCTGCTTCTGAGCTGGTTTTAACCAGGAGTCGCCACAAAACATTGTCCACCATGGGTAACCATTATTGCATTTGACACATCAGTGTCACAGTGTTCAGCTTCACAGCGACCACAGGTTACCTCTGTATGGCAAGTGGACACACCAGGGCTATATGATCTAGACAAATGTTTCACCAAAAACAATTAAAGACAGGCCTGAGGGCCATGAATTAGAGTCACCACCTTTGACTTGGTAGCATTGCTTTCAGTCCACTAGGCCAACTGGTCTCTCTCTGTGTTGTTAAGTGCTGTCGACACTCAACAACAACAACAACATTTACTGTGTATAGGTTATATAAATATAAAATAAAGAAATTCTTGGGAGTTTCCTATAATACAATCCACGGAGATGGCAATTGGGGTGGAAAGGGATAATTCTTAGGCTTTTGCCATGCTACTTTTATAATAACCTTGCTGATAGGGTCCCATTAATCTTGTGCTCTCAACAATTTGAACTCCAAGCCATTTTGCTATGCTCTTTGGAGAACCAGGATACAGCTCAGGGGTCTGACAGTTCTAAAGGTTACATTTCAAGTTACCTCTTTTATTAGGTCCTTATCAGGCCAGTGCTCTGGGCTTTACTCACTATCATCGTCTCTCCAGTCAGCCAGGTGATGAGTCAGATACGAATGTCACTGAGGATACCTGATCCTTCAAGTTGATCAGACTGAATTCACTCAATAAACTGATGGCCTTCCCCAAAGAAAGTAAACAAATATTGTTAGGATATACTAGAATACTAAAAAAGACATAATGGAATTCTTTAACTGTATAATGGGTGACCTGGGGAAGGGCATTTGACAGTAATAAGTGAAAGTTAGGAACAATAGGAAATCTACTTGTCGCAATGCAATTTACCACCTGTGAATCCTGAATAAATATGCAGCCCTTGTTTGACTTTTTGACAGGCTGGATAGTAACATGTGAAAGGAATAATTAAGCCTTTGGAAAGAGAGTCTTTAATTATTGGGTAAGACCCTCATTAACTTCTCATTTAAGGGGATATTGAGGATCTTCAGTCAGGGTTTAGGTGAATCTATCTGGTTTTATTTTCTAGGTTTTGGTAGTAGGACTTGGTCTACATAGGTAGATATGCCAGCCTGCAAGTTCTTAGAAAAGGATACAAGAATGCCATGAGGAACAACAGATCTACTAACTAAAGCTAAATTTTAGAACAACATAGTAAGAGGCTTTTTATAACAAAGAGTTTTCTTTCTCTGATTCTACAGAATAAGGCAAATCAGGTATATTTAAGATGTTACTCTTTTTTTTTTTCTATTAAATTACACATGGCAATTTCATTTAGACTAGAGGCTATTTCCTACAAGTTAACAAGAGTTTCAGGGCTAAGTAAACAGCAATGCAATTTCAACAGGCCCTGAAGACAGTAGCAACGGTTGTGAGTTAATATCACTTCTTGATTAGTTACTCCCATTATTTTTGAGATCTACTAACTCTAGGGCAGACAGTTTTTGAAAGTTAAGTGTGGTTTGTGGTAGATAAGGTGGCTCTGGCATCACTTAAAAACTTTCAAGGCTCTCCACTTATTTATAAAATGGTGGTGGTTGTTTGTGACACATAGTCAACTGCGACCTATAGTGACCATCATGATAGATGGAGAAAAGATTGAAACTGTCAGTGATTTCATCTTATCTGAATCCACAATCAACACCCTGGGTACCAGCAGTCAGGAGGAAATAGAAGATTTCTACCAACTTTTGCAGTAAGTGATCGATTGCACATGCAATCAAGATGCATTGATAATAATGGGTAACTGGAATGCAAAAGTTGAGAACAGAGAAGAAGGATCAGTAAGTAACTAAAAAACATGGACTTGGTGACAGAAATGAAGCTGGAGATAGAATGATTGAATTTTGTATATCAACGATTTATTAATCACAAATATGTTTTATAAGAAACACAAACGCAGGCTATACACATGGATTTCACCTGATGGTATTCATAGGAATCAAATTGATTACATCTGTGGAAAGAATTGCGGGAGAAGCTCAAGATCAGCTGTGGAAACTAGGCCAGGTGCTGATTGTAGAACAGACCACCAACTACTCATATGCAAGTTCAATTTGAAGCTAAGGAAAATTAA
Source organism: Elephantulus edwardii (assembly GCF_000299155.1). Lineage (NCBI taxonomy): Eukaryota > Metazoa > Chordata > Mammalia > Macroscelidea > Macroscelididae > Elephantulus > Elephantulus edwardii. Next base: position 3,056,563 of record NW_006399782.1, on the reverse strand, counting down.
AAAATCCGTGGGAACCAGAATTTGACCTTGAGTCTAACCCACCTGAATTTCAAAACCATTCTATGAACAAGTTTGAAGCTTTGAGCGAAGACCAGGTGAGCTGTGGGAGGATATCAAGAAAATCATCAAGGAATAATGCAGGGGGTCATTACCAAGACAGAGGAGGAAGAAAATACCAAAATGGATGTCAGAAGAGACTCTGAATATTGCACTAGAGAACCAAGAAGCCAAAGCAAAGGGAAGAAATCAAGATATTTAGGAGCTGTACAGAAGATTTCAAAGGGCAGCACGGGAAGACAAAGTAAAGTATTACAGCAAATGTGCAAAGAGCTGGAGTCAGAAAATCAAAAGGACCGAACTCGCTCAGCGTTTCTTCAGCTGAAGGAATTGGAGAACAAATTCAAGCCTCAAGTTGCATTACTTAAGAATAGTTTGGACAGAATATTAAATGATCCAGGAAGTATTAAAAGAAGATGGAAAGAGTATACAGAATCATTGTACCAAAAAGAATTGGCAGACACAGAAGAATTTCATGAAACAACATAAGAGCAAGAGCCTATGATGACAAAGGAAGAAGTTGAAACTGCTCGGAAAGAATTGGTAAAAAACAAGGCTCCAGTAGTTGAAGACATACCAGTTGACATTATTTCAACAAACAGACGCTGCTCTGAGTGTGCTCACTAAATTGTGCCAAGAAATCTGAAGGAAAACCACCTGGCCAACAGACTGGAAGAGATCTATATTTGTTCCCATTTAAAAGAAAGGTAACTGGAAAAAGTGTGGAAATTATCAAACAATATCATCAATCACACATGCAAGCAAGATTCTGCTGAAAATTATCCAAAACCACCTTGAACAGTGCATGAACAGAGAACTACCAGAACTACAGGCTAGATTTAGAAGAGGCCATGGAACTAAGGATATTATAGCTAATGTTAGATGGATATTGGCTGAAAGCACAGAGTACCTGAGGAATGTCTATTTGTGTTTCATTGACAATACAAAGACATTTGACTGTGTGGATCACAACAAACTGTGGCTAACTCTGAGAAGAATTGGAACCCCAGAACATTTGATCATGCTTATATGAAACCTATACAGGAAGCAGTTGTCAGAACAGAGCAAGGAAGCACTGCATAGTTCAAAATTGGGAAGGTGTACACCAGGGATGTGTCCTGTCTCCATACTTTTTCAATCTGTATGCAGAACATATTATCTGGGAAGCTGGGCTCTATACGGAGAAATGTGGCATGAGTATTAGAGGAAGATTCATCAATAATCATTGGTATGCAGATGACACAATCCTGCTTGCTGAAACTGAGGAGGACCTGAAGCACTTACTGCAAAAGGTTAGGGACTGCAGTCTTCAAATATGAATTGAAGCGCTACATCAAGAAAACAAAGATTCACACCACTGGGCCAACTGGCAGCATCATGATAGATGGTGAAGAGATTGAGATTATAAATAGCTTCTGTTTTCTTGGCTCCAGAATCAACACTCTTGGTACCAGCAACCAGGAAATTAAAAGTCAAATTGCACTGGGAAAATCTACTGTCAGAGACCTCTCCAAAATACTGAAGAGCAACGATGTCAGTCTGGAGATTAAGGTGCACCTGATCAAGGTCATAGTGTTTGCAATTACTTGCTATGCTCAGAAAGCTGGACAATGACTAGGGATGACAGAAGAAGAATTGATGCCTTTGAACTCTGGTGCTGGAGAAGAGTGTTGAATATATCATGGGATGCTAGGAGAACAAACAAGTTCATCCTGCAGTGGAGAACAGGCTGCTCCTTGGAGGCAAGGATTCTGAAGCTTCATCTGACATACTTTGGACATGTTGCAAGGCAGGACCAGTCCTTAGTGAAGGTCTTGGGAGGGTGGAGGGACAACACAAGAGAGGAAGCCCCTCGATGAGATGGGTTGATTCAGTGACTGGGGTAATGGGGGTAGGTGTGTCAGAGACAATAAGACTGGCACAGGATAGAACAGGGTTTAGGGCTGTTGTACATAAGGTTGCTATGAGTTGCAAGACACTCAATGGCACATAACA
>NW_006399782.1:2997025-3054162 GCF_000299155.1 Elephantulus edwardii | reverse complement strand
TATCTATCTATCTATCTATCTATCTATCTATCTATCTATCTATCTATGAAGCAGGAGTGGCATACCCTTCCTAAACAACATGCCTCTGGAAACGTCATGAACTTTGATAAATGTTGATAGTTGTAGACAGGCTTCAGGCCTTTTGTTCATATAGGGTCCCTATGAGTCATGCTCAACTCTATGTCAATCAACAACAACATATAGAATGAGGACAGGGAGGGGATGTAGGGGAGAGTTCCTGGTGGGTGCTAAACTCCACTTTGAATACTTGGTCTATAGATTAAGTCTTAAATCTAGGGACCCACCTATCCCTGGAATGAGGAAGCTGCTCATCAGCTGGGCTGGGCCTCATAAATCACAGATGGGAAGGAAAACAGAAAAGAGCTGCATTCTTGCGGACTTTCTCCCCCACCTTTTCTAGGGGGAGCTTTACACTGAATCATGTGTTAAGACAAGGTTTTAAAAAATCAAGTCACTGATGTGAACTTTTGTCTCCTCTCCCTACCCTAACCTTCATTGGAAATCCCTTCTAGTTTTTATAAAATGAAAAACTTGAAGTTGAGTGGGTGGATGGGAAAGACTCAATGAATCAAGAGTATTCTATAGATTAATGATGAGGTTAGAATTGGAACACTAGATCCCCAACCCCAAGTCCTGGTTATGCCCCAGATGAACTTCCTCTCAACTTCTAGCATGACTCCTTTGTTTCACATTCTGGAATGTGGACCTCCTCCTTTGATCTTTTATCCCAATGCGGGAGCCAGTGCAACAACACATCCATACTCATATGGAGACCAACACAGAATCTCACACTGGAGAGTGCTCATATGATTGAGGCCCAGAGAGAGCAGGTGACTTGCTCAAGATCATGCAGTTCTAAAGAAAATGGAAAAGATCTGACAGGAACCTGAAAAGACAGAGTAATGGTGGGCATAGATCAATGGTGATTGATTTTTAAAAACACAATGTGTGTGAATTGTAAGAAAAAACAAAACAAAACACCACAATGTGTGGGCATGATTGTATGAAATACAAAGTGAATGAAAGAAAGTGTCAAACACATTGTATATGAATTTTTTATGCAAACCACTATAAAATGAACTTTTTTCTTTTTTTTTACAAAAAAAGATCATGCGGTTTCCAGAATATGGATAAGCGTAGGGCTGGAAATAGAATCTGCATCTACTGATCCAATGTCAATGTTTCTCCTAGTCCTACGATATTATAATTCCAAGACCCTGATTCAATATGTGTCCCTCTAAACCAGAGCTGCTTTCATCACAAAACTTTTGCCCTAAAATTCCCACAGTGTCTTTCTGGACACCAAGGATAGCTGTAATAGCTCATGGCCCTGGCACCTTGAAGGCGTAAGAGTCTTTTCTAGGGATTCCTGCAAAGACATGCAGCAATTACCTTGCTATGCTCATGGTCTACTCCCTTCGGCTTCTCTAAGTCATTCCTCTTGCATGCCCCTCCTCCCAGGCCCTGAAGCTCAGTCCAGTGTACTTCTTCTTTCCCTTCTTTTCACTCTCTCCTTCACCATCGCCATGCCAGTTCCTCAGCCTAGATAGACACAGACACCCAAGGTGTTGGAGATGGAAGGAACTAGAGATCAGAGTCATGCTCCCACATTGAGGAGCTGTCACCCAAAACCTCAGTGGACACTTCCTTCTCTTTATTGTTTGAGGTTTGGAGTGGACTCTCCTATTTCCTTATTCATTTATTGAAAGCCTAAGGGATATATTGATGCCTTTGAACTGTGGTGTTGAAGAAGAGTGTTGGCTATCCCATGGACTGCCAAAAGAACAGACAGATATGTCTTGGAGAAGTTGAAGCCAGAGTGCACCTTGGAAGCATGGATGGTGAAGCTTTGTCTCACATACCAGGAGAGGCTGTTCCTTGGAGAAGGACATCATGCTTAGAAAGGTAGAGGAATGGTGAAGGAGGGGAAGACCCTCACCAGGTGGACTGACACAGTGAATGTAACAATGAGCTCAAGTGGGTCACAAATTGTAAGGTTGGCACAAGGTAGGACAGGGTTCAGATCTGTTGTTCATAGGGTGTTTATGAGTTGTACTTGACTCAACAGCACCTAACATCAACTACATTGCATATATTGAAGGAGCCCTGGAAGTGTAGTCTGTGATATATCAGGCTACCAGCCAAGAGGTTTGCAGTTCAAATCCACCAGCTACTCCACAGGACAAAAACAGACCATCTCTACTGATAAATATTTACAGACCTTGCTGGAGGCTTGCCAATGTTGAAACTGATTTAACAATAGTGTGTGAGTTGGTAAGGTCTCTATATTTTTTATGAACACCAGCTATGTAAGCGATACTGTGTAAGAGCTTAGCTGCTGCATACAATTCTTTTTTTTTTTAAATTTACTGTGGGAATTGTATACTAATGAAGGAATTTTTTTTTTCTGTTCGGAGGGGGAAGCGAGCTGGTGGGGAGGGGTGGGCAGGGAGAAAAGTGCGGAAATGAATGAATGGAAATCCAAAACCTCTGTAAATGTCTATTAAAATTAATAATAATTAAAAAATGTATTATTTTTTTGTGTGTTCTGTCAAATCAGATCTGACTGGTACAGGAGGAAATTGTCCCTCCTTCTCCAGCAGAGCATCTGGTGGATTTAAACCGCATACCTCTGAGATTACAGTGCAGCTTTTTGTCACTAGGCCACCAGAGCTCCCTTTGTACACAATTCTTATAAAGAAGCTGAGGTTCAGAAAGGTTCTATAATTATAGAACTGGTAAGATCCAGCATCCAAAACAAAACTCTGGTCTACCTGATAAACTAGAAGCCTGAGTCCCAGGTACAACAAAAGCATGAGTGAGAGTGTGGAACTGAGCCACCATCTTCCATGGCTTCCTCAGCTGTGGGACGAAAGGAGTGAATGACACCAAGGAAGTGATTCTATCCATATTTTTAAACCAAACTTCAGAGAAGGGCTGTTACATGAGGAGGGGGCATAAGAGGGTCAGCATGGCTGAGAGCCCTAACTTGAAGCTCTACCTGCCAGCTCTCAGCCTGTGCATTTGTGATCACCTGGCTGCATCCTGAAACCACACAGTCACACCCAGCTAGGCAGCCCGCCCCTCCTCCCTGGGTTGAGGAAGCAGGAAAAGAGCAGTGAGGGCAGCGGGCAGGTCTGCCAGGCATGGCGACTGGCACCCCAGCTGGGATGGGCATCCTCAGGTGCCTGGCTCTGTCCTTTTTATTCCTCTCTTGGGAAGTTGGGATCCCCAGGTGCTCTGCAGGTAAGGAGGAGAGAGGGAAGCCATGGTCTTCCTTCCTGGTGGGGCTCTGGCTATGAGTTTCAGTATGGGCAGCCTCTGTGGGTCAGAGCACATTCTCCTAAGCTAATTATAATTAACTGTAAGTCTATAAAAAGATGAAGACTTTTTATTGTTGGTAAAGGTTTTTCAAATTGCACTGTGTGTCAATTTATGCGTGTATCATCACTGCAATATATTGAAATGTGTGCTATTGAATGGGTCCTGGTAGATTTGTCTGCGTACTGGTGGGATTTTAATCGGTGAGGTGATTGAGTATGCCTGAGTGTATGGTTGGCTGGTGGTGACACAACCTGGCTGATTAATTCTTAAAGCCAAAAACTGGCTTCACGGAAGTCAAATTCCTCCAAGTTTATTTTCTAACTTGAATTTCCTTCAAAACAGAGTTGTTATTGTTTGTAATTGAAAGATCTGACTGCTATAGATTATAGATTAAGGAGTTTATGGAGGAAGGGGACTAGCATTGATCTTTCATTGATAGGAACTATTATCACCCTTCTCATCTTCCCATCAACTCAATGATAAAGGAACTATTTTTAGCCCCACTTTTAAATATGAGGGTGACTGAGGCTTATGAGGATTAAGAAACTCATGCACAAAGTCAGGGTTTGATTTTAGTACACAACACACACACACACACACACACACACACACACACACACACACGCACTTCTAGCCACTGGACCACAATATCTCCTGCAAGCACCTACAATATGGTAGGTTTGTACTAGATATTTAACAATCAATTTGATTTTCACAGTCTCCATGGTAAGGGTGATATAATACATCACATGTTGTCCTGTGAACCAAGGTTGGCAGTTTGAATTAACTGGCTGCTCAGAGGGAAAAAGATGGGCAGTGGCCCCTGTAGAGATTTACATCCTCAGAAACCCGTTGGAGGGTTACCATGAGTCAGAATTGGCTCCACAGCAGTGGATTGTGTTTTTAAGCTCCATTTAAGGTATCTGGTGGTGTAAGTAGTTTGTAATCATCTGTTCATCTGAAAGTTGGTGTTTAAACACAGCCAGGAGTCTGGAAGATAAAGGCCTGGTGAATGGTTTCCATGAAGATTACAACCAAGAAAATCTGTGCAGCAGTTCAACCCTAGCACCTGGGTCACATGAGCTGGGATGTTTCTGGCCCAACAACAACAGGAAGTTGAATGTTACAGATGAGAAAGTGCAGATTTACAGGGAAGAAAGTTGCCCAAGGTCACCCAGCAAACAGCAGAAAGAGGGCTCAAACCAAGGTTCCAAAGGCCCACATTTTCCACTCTTCTAGTCCTCATGTTTGATTTGAGAAAGGAACCATGGGTCTGGAACATTCTAGAGCTGTAGAAGTGAGAGGTGGGCTTTGGTAGCCGTGGGTTTAGGAAGTGTGAGTATATTTTGCATCAGGAAGCATGCCACAGGGCTTCTGGAAAAGTAAGGAGACACATGAGGGAAGGTCAGTGGTCAGAGGCTTCAGCTACTCGAAAGTCAAAACCGCAGGCCTTTCTGATATGCTAAAGGTTTTACTTTTTTAAATAGTTATTATTTTTTTTGTTAATTTTAACAAAAGTTTACAGAGACTTTGGATTTCCATTCATTCATTGTTGTACTTTTCTCCCTGTCCACCTCTCCGCCCCCCAACTCACTCTTCTCTTTGAAAAGTAAAAGAAAAATTCCTTCATTGTTTTACAATCCCTCCCCCCAGGTCCACTTCACTATGCAGCCTTTGTTCTGGACTCCTGTCATGACAATAATACCTAATCACATATCCCTTTTAAACAGTTCTATCCCTCATCTGTTTCAATGCGTATACATAATTTATCCCATCTTTCTCAGTCTCCCCCCACCCTGATGTCAGTTCTGTTTTACAACAGTGGCACCATGCAGTGTTTGTCCTTTTGTGATGGAGATGTTTCACTCAGCTTAACATCCTCTAGGGACATCCATTTTGTATAATATTTCATGAGTTCCTTGTTTTTCAATTTACATGTGGACTCTAGCTGCATACATTACCTCTGACTGCCTGCAGCCCCAGTAATCAGGCAGGATACTGGGACTTTAAGTGAGACATCTGGGCTTCAGATGACATCAGTCAAGGCAATGCCAGTTCTGTGTCTGCCACAGGAGACTGATCCCTATCTTGTCTCTCTCCTTACTGTTTATAAAGGTAAAAACTGGGATAAAACCAATTCTCCTTCCCTGCCTTCCTCCCAGTGGTGCCCAGGGCATAAAGGCAAGAGTAGGTGTGAAGTTATCCATTGATTCAGAGTCAATCTCCCCAAATGCAGGTCCCAGCACCAGCAGATTAGATCCGCTGGTAAGAACATACCATGCAGAAACGTCTGCTGTGACAGCAGGGGTGAGGACAAGCTCAGAGGGAGTCTCCCGGAACACCGATGTCCCTGAGATCTCAGGCCACCTCCCTCTAGAAACTCAACATAGAAGAACTGAGACCTCTATTGGAACCTTTGTTCTCACTGGCACCACTAGGACCAGAGACACCAGGAGCACTTTCCCTGAAACAGAGACCCTTGCCCTGACAAAAACCATACCTTACCAGTTCAAGGTTGTGGTCACCAACTCTTTGGAGACATCTGCCACTAGTGACAGCATGGCAATATCTGAAATGGCCACAGCTGTTACAGGCAGCAAGCTCACCAAATTCATCTTTGATTCCCTTTGCACTGATGAAAGCACTGAAGAGGTAAAGATGGTCACAGCTGACATCTCGGTGTTGGCTCACACCTCTGCAGAAGCTGAGAGTCTGACCTCAGAGAGCAGGGCCTCCTCTGACATCACCACCTCGTCAGCCCTGGAACCTGGTAGCATGGATCCTTTTAAAGTGTGGGAGGCCTACACCATTACGGGCGTTGAGGTTACCAATAGCAGCGTCACAGAAACAGATACAAGTGCTACTGTGCCTGGGCCCTCAGGAACAAACCACAGCCCCACCAGAGGAGTAGCGGCCCTGCCCACCCCTGAGATATCAGCCTCTCCGGATTCCATGGAATCAGCACACATCACTGACACCACAGCCTCTAATGAGACCATGTCAACTTTCAGCACCACAGAATCAGGCACACCTGGGACCACAGGTGATGTCCTACTAACCACCAAGGACACGACAGACACAGAAACACCAGTCAGGTCAGGCACACCTGGGACCACAGGTGATGTCCCACTAATCACCAAAGACATGACAGACAGAGAAACACCCATCAAGGCCTCTACCCACAACAGCCCTCTGGTGCCAGTTAGCAGCACTCAGTCCTGGGAAGAAACTTTATCCTTCTATGTTGGAACAAGTAGTCACATTGAGGTCTCAGAAACAGTCACAGTCTCCACAGAAGCGGAATCAACAATGAGCAAAGTTCCTGCTCCACTGACATTCTCAGCAACAATGAATAGCCCCTCAGAAGTAGTCACCATCAAGAATTCTACATCTTCAGAAACTTTCACCACAGACAGTGCAACTGGTAGAACCTTCTCCACCAGCAGGGACCCTGTTCCTTCTGTCCATTTGATTACAGCCAACAGTAGCCAAAGAGCAAACATCACTATGAGTAAGACCACAGCCTCCTCAGGGCCCCTGATGAGCACCAGCACAACCAGAAGGAAGCCTCCGACAGCTGTGCCCTCCACTGCCCAGACACAGCTGACCACAAGAGGCGCTGCAGGTGAGTGGCTCCCCCACATGTGGTCTTTGGGGACCTGAAGTTTAGAGTCTTGGGAATGTCCATACGCTTAAGAATTAGGGAGAAAGGAAAAATCCTGGACCTATTCTGAGCCATCTCTCCAATATCACCTCTCATGATCTCCTGGGGATTCTTGCCCAAATCAGTAATAAACAGAGTCAGCATTGCATGTGGAAAGAGTACGGGCTTTGTCTGGGAAAGTAGTTCGAGACTTTGTCTCTGCCCTTAGCAGTCTAAATGACTGTAGACACATATCTTTCTTTGGACTTCAGTTTTCCCATCTGCACTTGCTTTGAATGAGCACCGAAGTCCTTTCTAGCTCTGCCCTCCTACAAAGTTAACTATTGAGTAAATATATCAGCTAAGGCCCCACATTTTATTTGACAGGCATGGCCCTCATGTTCTGAAGTCTGTGTCACAGCTACACAGAGGGGCAGTATATGGGCATCTGGCCAGAGTTACTGCTGAAAAGATGGGACCCCAAGAAAGCTGGGGTCACAGGTTGTATGTTACAGGATTGGTATCACAAACAGGAACTTGAGAAGACTGGGCTAAGTTTTGGAGTTTAAAGCTCCACTTCTGAGATGATGCAGTGCTTAGTAAGGAAGTTCCTCGTCAGACCTTGCTTGGTCTACTCGACTCTCGTCCAGTCTGTAGCTGTTTTCTAGTTTTCTGTGAGCACACACACATTCAAGAGCGCTGGCGGTGCGGTGGGTAGGAAGCTGCACTGGTAACCCAAAGGCTGTGCCTTCTCCCGTGGTTCAAACTCACCAGCAGTTCCACAGGGAAAAAAAGATGGACAATCTCCTCCCATGCAACTTACAGCCTCTGAACATTCACTGGGGGGTCAGCTATGAGTCAGTTCTCACTAAACAGCAATGAGCAAGTCAACGGAAATGCAGATGGTTTCTTATTTTAGGCTGTATGTCATATTTTATTATCATAAACAGTGCTACTCTAAACAGTGTATTTCTCTCCTATGAGTGTTATTATCGGTATGGGAAAGTAATAAAAATGTCATTGTTGCATTAGTATATAGTATTCTGATAGGAAGAGGTGGCAACAAGGGGCAAATAAAGACAAGTAGATTAGAAATCAAGTAAAAAAAATTCTTACTGAGTTACTAAGCCAGTAAAGATGAGTCAGAAGACCTCTGTATTCCCCAAGGATTTATCCTGAAGTAGTTCCCTTAGGGAACCCCTTCAGAGGCACTTTCCCTGGCTGATCCTCTCCCACAGGCCCCACCAGGACTTCCGTATCCCATTCCCCACGCTGTCCTTTTGACATCTTTAAATATGTTGTTGTTAGGTGTTGTCGAGTTGAGTACAACTCATAGTGACCCTGTGTACAAGAGATCTGAACCCTGTCCTGTCCTGTGCCATCCTCACAATCTCGGACACACTTAAGCCCATTGCTGCAGTCACTGTGTCAATCCATCTAGTTGAGAGTCTTCCACTCCTTCACTGTCCCTCCACCTTCCCAAGCATGATGTCCCTCTCTGGGGAATAATGTCTCCTAGCAACATGCCCAAAGTATGTGAGATGAAGCTTCATCATCAGTGCTAAAGCATATCTGTTCTTTAAGTATGGGTGATGCTTTTAGCTATCATTTCCTTCACAGAATTCTGGCTCTTTGTGCAATGAGTAAAATGTAACCTTTCCAGTGAACATGGACACGCAGACACACTAGTGTGCACACAAGGATGTGTGTGTGGGGGTAGTGCAATGCACATCTTGATTATGAAACAGACTAAACTGCATCTTCATCTTCCTGCCGTTCTCAATTTACAGATGAGGATGGAGGCTTCCTCCTCCTGCGGCTGAGTGTGGTCTCCCCAGAAGATCTCACTGACCCTCGGGTGACAGAGAGACTGATAAGGCAGGTGAGTGGGCGCTTTCTAGGTGAGGCAAGCAGTGGAATGTGAGCAGTTATAGAAGATTCCAGGATAAGATGTTCAGGGTAGAGAAAAGCAACATTTAAGTGAGGGTCTTGTTTCTTATGGAGTATTAGGTGCTAAAGTGAGGCTGCCTGCCTGACTTTATTGCTTTCTTTTTCTGAGTTCTTAATTCTTCTTTTCTGAATCTAAAGAAAATTGTCCCAGGTCCCAACTTCCACAGGCCCTAGAAAATTCTCATTTTCAGGGGATATTAATGGAGAAATGGGGAAAGACTATTGGTTGCAGGTGACAGAAGCCCAACTCATTGTAGTTTATATAGAAAAAGAAAGCTGTTGACTGAGAAATCTATTCCTGGTTTTCCAGCATCACTTATGGCTGGATCCAGCAGCCCACACATGACCAAAAGGATTTTCCCCCTCTCGCCCTCTCTTAGCTCTTCTCTGCCTCTTTGAGCAGCTTCCTTCCACGTGTAAGGAAAGGTGGCTGTGACAATCTTGGATTCACAAACTTTCAGCTTAGCAACCTCAGCTGAGGAAGTCACTTGTCTCTTTAAAGACCTGTACATCATATCAGGAATCTGCTGGGTCCACCATGATTGACAGTCTGAATGTGGGATGGGAAGGACAGTCTCAAAGGAAATAGAGATACTGGGCAACAACAACAAAAATTAAAAACAAACAAATAAACAAACCACAACTCAATCATACGTGGACACAAAGATTGGGGTATATTTGTACAAATAGAGAAAATTCTCCTAAACTCAGAGCTTTGGACAGAGTTTTCCTATGGGAGAATTCTGGGGTCAGGACCTTTTGGGGTTCATATGATTCTTTGCAATGTTATAATGGGTACCTCAAGAGCAAGGGTCATGGCTCCAGCTTCCCTCAGGTATATTCCTCTAGTCTACAAAACAGGAGAGGGAACATGATGTGGGAAATGTCTGGATTCTATGATGGGCCCCACTGTACAGTCTGTGTGGACCACCTTATAGCTGGTAGTGTGCCCTGTCTAGACCTTAAGCTTGTGCCTAGTACCTCCTGCAGACTTTGGATTCCATATGGCTCAGGAACATTCTAGTCTGATATAATTCCTTGTAAGGTGAACCTGAAGGGAGTTTTGGCTGACTATATGCTGGGGTGGGATCTTGGTGGCAGCCTCGAGAGATTAGTGTGTGCGTTCATCATACAGAAGCAGAACATATCCATTGCTGGTGCGACCTTTTGTTGCAGGCAAAAGAGTAAGACTTGTAGTAAGAAAAAAAAAGATTTGTTGCAGGTTACAAGAGTGCATAGAATCAATGGAATGCCTGAGGAGAAACCCAGATTGCTTTGGGACTAGTCACTGGGAACATCTTGATTAGGGAACAGTTACTCTTGGTGATCAGTGTGGCCACTGGATGCTGCCTCAGTCCATGGGCACCATGACGTCTGAACCTAAGACTACAGATGGCTGTCACTGTCAATAGACTGAACCCAGACCAGTTCTTGTGCTCAGACTCTACCGCCAGGAGATGGCAAGTGGGACTATCTGGGAACTTCCCAGACTTAGGATAGTATGGATTTTGCTGTGAGACAGCCAAATAAATGGCAAATGCCACTTACATGATAATGTGGTAACAAGAATAAGCCCTAGTTGAAGAGCGAGACTGGACTTGAATGTGCAATCTGAGGTGTCTATTCTGGGATCAGAAGCAGGGATATCAGAAGCAGGTCAGACAGCTGACAGTCAGAAAGTACGCCATGAAGGTGTAGGTTGTCGGTTCTGGTTGGGAATGAACCGTTAGTATCGGTGCAGAAGTCAGACCAAAAAGACCTTTGTAGCCAGATAGAGCTGAGTATGAATTCTAATTCCTGGCTATGTGACCTGGGGCTAGTCGATCCCTATTATTTTCTTTTGTTATAAAATGACGTTGATAAAAGCTGCCTCACCGAGGTTGCTGTGAGGTGCAAGTGACATACTGTGTGTGACATCACGTTTTCGGCACAAGAGAAGGTCAGGTCGAGTTGCAGTCCTCCGCACACACCTGCTCCCTCCGCACGGTGTGTTTCCGGGGCAGACGAACTGAATGGAGAACCACCCGGCTCCCTTTGCCTTTCAGATCCGCCATACGCTGCGTGCTCACATGCTTCCCATCCCAGTCTCCCTGCTGCGCGTCAGCATGAGCTAAGGAGCAACCACAGCACTCAAGGATGACCCATGTGTCCAAATGGGGACAGTGCTGCCAATGGCTGGGGCCCTCACCAACAGACTCAGCTATGCCAAGATGTGCGACGACCTTCTTCATGCTCAGCTGCTTCAAGCCCCTTATCTTACAGATGACAGTGGGCCCTGGCTTACACATGCCTCTGTGTGTATGTGGTGTGTTTGTGATTGGGGTGTGTGTGTGTGTGTGTGTGTGTGTGTGTGTGTATTTTTACTCCTCATCCCCAGAGGCATTCTTGGGCTTCCTTTGCCGCATATGTGTGTAGATGTTTTGGTGTTTTATGAGGGGGGGGGTAGAATGTCTATTTTTTCTGTTGTTACTAAATTTTTTTTATATTTTTAAGTAAAGTTTATAGAGAACTTGGATTTCCATTCATTCATTGTCGCACATTTTCCTCTCCACACCCCACCCACAGTCCAGTTTGCTATACAACTCTTATTCTGGAGTATTATCATGCAAACAATACCTAATCATATATTCCTTTTAAATAGTTGTTTCCCTCATATGTTTCAATGCAGTGTACATTATTTATCCCCTCTTTTTTTAGATTCCCCCCTCACTCCCATGTCAGTCCTGTTTTATAACAGTGGCATTATGCAGTATTTGTCCTTTTGTGACTGAGATATTTTGCTCAGCATAATGTCCTCCAGCATCACCCATTTTGTATAATATTTTCATGAATTCCTTGTTTTTCAGTGCTGCATAGTATTCCATTGTGTGAATATACCACAGCTTCTCTATCTATTCATTTGTTGATGGGCACTTGGTTTGTTTCCATCTCTTTGCCATTGTGAACAAAGATGCAATAAACATGGGTGTGCATATATCTATTTTTGGTGACAGCTGTGATTTCTTTTGGGTAATTTTCCATTAGTGGAATTTCTGGGTCTAATGGTATTTCTATTTCCGACATTTTGAGAAAGCTCCATACTGTCTTCCACAGTGGTTGCACCATTTTACACCTTCCACAGTGGTTGCACCATTTTACACTCCCACCAACAGTGAATAAGGGTTGCAGTTTCTCCGCAACCTCACCAGCTTTTGTTGTTTGCTGCTCTGTTGAATTTTGCTATTGTTACTGGAGTGAGATGATGTCTCATAGTTGTTTCGACACATGTGTGTTTAACTACAAAGCAATCTGGTTTCCCTTTTGAGAGATGTTTTATATGTCCATCCTGCATTAAAACTATATTCAGCATGGTCCAGAGATTGTTCCTTTAAAAAAAATATTTTATGGTATAGGAACTTTGTGCCTCTTCTCAGCTATCTCTTTCCTTTATGCTCACCTAGTTTAGGTGTGGACCTTTATCTATTCCACCTTTGCTCTGACACCAGCTACACACACAGCACCTCTTTCTCTGCTCCTAACCACACAAAGCTAGGTCAGAGCTCATCAGTTATGAGCATGATTCTGTAGGAGCCAAGCTGGCTCAAGACCTCAGACACCAGCGACCAGCTCCGGAGTCCATATGACACTCTTTGGTTACAAATTTGGAGAACCTCCTCAGAATATTTCAGGAGCCCTAGTCGTCCCCCCCCCCCCCGCCTTCTGACCTCCTGGCTCTAACTACTCCCTTACTATGACTTACATGGAATAACTAATGGAAAGTGTTAAATTAATGATTATAGTTTTATTATAAGAAAAAGGATACAATTAAAGAGACACATGGGACAAGGTCTGGGAGAATTTCAAATGTAGGGCTTATCTGTACCCCATAAAGAGACCTACTGTCCTTTCTTATTCATTGAAGTCATTCACCAACCAGGAGTTTCCATGCTTACAGCTTTATGGGGTCTTATTACACAGGCATGATTTATTGAATCAGTCCACTGACTCCCTGGTCCATTACTGTCATCCTCAGGTGTGGTCTGGAAACCTTATTGAAAGCACATTAATTATAGGAGAAATTCCAAGGTTTTAGAGCTTACTTTTCAGAACTAGGAATAAAGGCCTAATTCTTTTTAAAAAAATTAATTTGAATGAAAGTTTCCAGTCATTAATTGTTGCACTTTTCTCCCTGCCCACCCCCTTTCCCACTATTCACTCTTCTCCTTGAAAAGAAAGAAAAACTCTTTCATTGTTATGCAATCCCTCCCTCCACCCCCTACATCCACTCCACTGTGCAGAAAGGCCTAATTCTTTGGGTAAAGTTCAAGTAAATGCTCAGACTCCCTCAAACATTACTTCTTGTTGGAACTAACTCATAACTGACCCTCCAGTGGTTTTTTAGAAACTGTAAATCATGGAGGAGGAAATTGCCCATCTTTCTCCCTAAGAGGAGCTGGTAAATTTGAAACACAGCCTTTGGGTTGGCAGTGCAACTCCTTACCTCCAGGCTACCAGAGCTACCTTAAACATTGCTAATATGAATACAGCGCCACTAATATGAATATAAATGGGTAGAGTTGTCAGGAGGACAATTTGATTTATTATCTAAAATCTGGAGCCCTTGGGCAGTGCAAACAGTTGACTTGTATTGCTAACCTGAGGGTTGGTGATGTGAGTCTACTCAGAAATTTCAGGAGGAAACAAAACCTCAATCCAAACTCACTGCCTATTCTGTCCTATGAGGACCTTACAGAACAGAGTAAAACTGATCCTTAGAGTTTCCAAGGCTGTAAGTCCTTTCAGGAACAGACCACTTTATCATTGTCCAATGGATGGGTTGGTAGATTTAAACCATCAACCTTTCAGTTAGAAATCTGATGTTTAATCTTCTGTGTCACCAAGGTTCCTATTGGAAGAAGGACTTGGTGGTATATTTCTGAAAAATCAGGTTTTGAAAATCCTACTCCAACACAACCTTTGCTTGTCCCTGCACATAAAGGGCTTCCATTTGTGTCTATGTCTGTCTTCTCTTCCTATAAGGATATACACCATAAGGATGACAGGAAAAGAATTGATGCCTTGGAGCTATGGTGATGGAGAAGAGTACTGAACATCCCATGCACAGCCAGGATTACAGACAGATATGTCTTGGAGATGGTGCAGCTAGAGTGCTCTTTGGAGGCAAGAATGATGAAGCTTCACCTCACATACTTTGGGCGTGTTGCTAGGAGGTGCTATTCCTTGGAGAAGGACATGATGTTGGGAAGGGTGGAGGGTCAGTGAAGGAGAGGAAGACCCTCACCCAGGTGGTCACACAGTGACTGCTGCAATGGGCTCTTGTGTATCAGGAAGTGTGAGGATGGTGCAGGACAGAACAGGGTTCAGATCTTTAGTTCAAAGGGTTTCTATGACACCTAACAACAACATCATCACATCTGTCACATAAGGACCCATCCTAATTCAGTATGAACTAATTTTAAGGTGATTTCATGTTCCCAAATAAGGTCACATTCACAAGTACCAAGGGTTAGAATTTCAACATTTTTTTTTCCAGGGGACACAATTTAATCCACAACAAATGGATAATTTAATCTTAATCAAACACATATAAGACATACATGTATATACACTGCTGATTATTATTATCATTTGATGCAAAAGATTGAAAAATATTTTTGCAGAAATATTTGGGAATTAAACTGTATAATTATACTTTCATATAAGTGTCCCTGTGTTGTGTGTGAGAGAATTACTGGAGCAGGCCTAAATTTAACATAGTAATGCCACCAACCAAACCAGTAAGAACCAGAAGTACTCAGAAAAAAACTCACCAGTTATGTAAGATTCTAGAGGCTTGTGTCTATGAGGTGAAACTGCCACATGATTCTAAAAGACAAAGGTGGGTGTGGGTCTAAATAGCTTGTCTAAAATCACCTGTGACTCAACACACACTCTGAGAAAGCAAAAACTAGAGGCCACGATGAGGACAACATGAGGCGGAACTTTACTGACAAGAAACTCTCACAAAAGCTTCTCTTTTATTCCTTGTAAGAGAGATTGACCACCGATTTAATGCAGAACAGTGAATGATAATTAATTTCACAATGTGCCCCAAATTTAACAAGTAGGCATCATCTCTAGATATCAAGAAATATAATTGGTGTATCATGCTAGTTATTTTCTACTAGTATCCTAGTCATTCAGCTGCTTACCTCAGGCCTCTGGGGAGTTTCTGGAAGGTGCCTCTGAAATCAGGGAAGAGTGGACAGAGGAATCTACCTCAGGCTAAGCATCAACCCAGACAGCCCTTTGCTTCCTTAGTGTCACAGAGGTCTCTCAGAAGCCTGTCTGCTCCCCTCTCTATGCCAAGCAAACACAGACCTTGGCCCTCTGAAGAACTTGCAAATTCTTTATTGTAGGTACCAAAGTGACAAAACCTAAACCACATACAACTAGGGTGTGAAGTGATGAAATTTCTAGAGTTGCGTCCTTGATCTAACCATATCACTTCCAAGGACACTCCTCCCCGCTCAGCCAGGGAGGAATGCTTCACAAACCCACTGATTTCCTTCCTTCCTTCCTTCCTCTTTCTTTCTCTTTCTCTCTTTCTTTTTCTCTTCTCTCTCTCCTTCCTTCCTTCTTTCCTCCCCCTCCTTTTGAACACCCTGTTTCTTAGTCTTTTCAGGTATGGTTGTGAGATAAAATATAGGACTCTTCCTTAAATTTAGATTTCAGAAAATTAATTAAATTTTTTTTGTCTTAGCAAAAGGATGCCCCAAATATTTCTTGATCTTTGGGCAAACTCCCTGCCTGTGGCATGAGCTATGGGTCACAGATATGTTGTCATTTCCCACTGTTTCTGTGACTCACTGGGAACAGTATCCAGAGATGGATGAGAAGACGAAGGACTTTAGGTTGGGGTGATCTGACTTCCTACTTGCCATCTTGCTTTTGTTTTTTGGCCCCCTCTGACACACAGTACCTAGGAAAATTATATATCTTTTTTCATGTTAAATAGTTTGGAAAGCTCTTTTATTTTTTTGAATTCAGATTTTAAGGAAAGTTTACAGAGACCTTGGATTCATTGTTGCAAATTTTCCTCCCTGCCCCCAGTTCACATTTCTCTTTGAAAAAATATCTTTCATTATTGTACATTGTTTATTCCCTCTTACTCTTCCCCCAACCCCCATGTCAGTACTGTTTTATAACAGTGATATCATGCAGCATTTGTCCTTTTGTGACTGAGATATTTCACTCAGCATAATGTTCTCCAGGGTCACCTATTTTGTATAGTATTTCATGAGTTCCTTGTTTTTCAGTGCTGCATAGTAGTCCATTGTGTGAATATACCATAGCTTCTCTATCCATTCATTTGTTTATGGGCATTTGGGTTATTTCCATCTCTTTGCTATTGTGAACAAAGCAGCAATAAACATGTGTGTGCACATATCTGTTTGGGTGGCAGTTCTGGTTTCTTTAGGGTATATTCCCAGTAGTGGAATTGCTGGGTCAAATGGTATTTCTATTTCCATCTTTTTGAAAAAGCAACATACTGCTTTCCATAGTGGTTGCACCATTTTACACTCCCACCAACAGTGAATAAGGGTTCCAGTTTCTTCACAACCTCGCCAGAATTTGTTGTTTGCTGCTGTATTAAATTTTGCTATTGTTACTGGGGTGAGATGATATCTCATCGTTGTTTTGGAAAATCATATATCTTACACTACATGAGTCTCTTGCCAAGAGATAGGCCTCCTGTGGCTTAGGATGAGACTGATACTAGTATAACTTTTGGACCTTCTTTAATAGGAATGTCTTTTCTTTCCTGACCTTGAGTCACATTGCAAAGTTCTTGTCACATATGCTTGTCTTGGTGCTGTCAAATGTGAGGAGTAAGAGTAATGTGACCACCCATTCTTTGTTTCCCATCCCACTCTGTGTAAGGGGAGATCTGCTGGCATAGTTCATAGTGAATTGTACTGCTAATTCAAAGGTGATGTTTTAAATCCACCAGTGACTCTGCAGGAGAAAGATGGACAACCTCTTCCCATGTGAACAACTGCCTCAGAAACTTAATTGAAATTCAGCTGTGAACTGGTTCCCACTTGACAGCATGAGTGAGTTAAGTCTGTAATTGCTGCACTGCATGTTGTACTGTGGACCAGCAGGCCGGTGTTTCAATCTATCAGCTGCTCCACAGGAAAGAGAGAGGCCTTGTTCTGTTGTAAAGATGTATAGTCTTTGAAACCTGATGGAGAATAATCTCTAGTCAGAATTAAGTTAAAGGCAATGGGAGGGTAGATAGACAAGAGTAAATGTCTTGCCTCCTGAAAGAGAGGGATGACATGGAAGCTGATCAAATTACTGGGAGAAAATGGGGCTGTGGGAATGTGAGGTGGAGGAGAATCTCAGAAAACTCTATTTGAGACCCAGGTTGTTGCTGTGTCACTGAATCAACTAAAACTCATAGTGACCCTGTGAATAACTAACCAGAACCTTGCCCTCTTCTTCATTATCTTCACTCTTTGCAACATACTCAACCCCATTATTATAGTCACTGTGAAAATTCATCTTGTTGAAAGTCTTCTTCTCCCGGAGGAGATAGAAAAATTGTTCCAAGAACTGAAAACCCCAGATCTAAAGATGAGGCGAGAGGCATGTTTTTATAGTTGGTCTCTGGGAAGGGAGCTAAAAAAGTGGTTCAATCCATTTTCCAAGTAACACAGGCATTGGGGACAGCAACTAGAACAAGGAAAGCTAAGATATATTTACTCTTCTGTGAGTGTGTGTGTGTGTGTGTGAAACTGATAGACAGGGATCAGCAAGGCAATGGAGATTCTGGGGAAAGAGTTTGGAGTCCTCAAATGGGAACTATTTCTGTCCTCCTCGTCAAAGAGCCGGACTTCGTGGTGTATGTAAGTGAGGTGACAAGGCGATATAGAGGCTTTGGCAAGTCAGGGCTGGGGAAATGGATGCCTCCCAAAATGAAATAACGGAAGGCTGAAGCAGGACTATAGCCAGCAAGTGCGCCCTGGCCAGGGGACCATCTCTGCCACCTGTCCAAAACTTAATCCTCACACCTTGTGCCTGCTGATGGTGAGAGAGAGCCTTAAGATTGGCCCTTCAGTTGCCAGATGTGGTTATTAGATGCTGTCTAGTCAGTTCTGACTTAAGAGTGACTTCCACGAAACACTGCCCCATATTGTACCACTGGAGGAAAAGCACAGATGGAATCTATGACACAAAAGGAAAGATGTTAGTTAAATAGCTTTTAATTAGAAGTAAGTAAGAGAGTGTGTGCAAAAACATTTTGGTTTTTAGCTTAGAGCCATCACCTCGCAATGTGGTGTGTACGGTTTGAGTGTGTGTGCGTGCGCCAGTGAAAAGAACCCATCCATTTATTTCCTATGTCTTCCTGGTCTCTGTGTATTGTTGGGACAATGTGGCCGAGTCTTGATTGCCACCATTCATTCCCCTTGAAGAATCCTGCTAAAATCGCCTTCAGTCATCTTCCCTTTTGCAGTCTCTCCCAGACAAGGCCACATGGAGGTATAAAGGTGAGGACGGGGTGGTCCTGAGGTATTCATTCCAGGCCACAGCAGTCCCGTGCGGGGCGAGGCTTCAGCTCTCTGAGTGCAGGGGGTAGGAGTTCTGGATCCCGAAGCAGTTTTTGAAGTGCAAGACCACAAACACCACGACCCCCAGCAGCAGGAGGAGGCTCAAGGCCCCGAACAGGATTCCGAAGAAGGCGCCTAGTTTCATGCTCAAGTGCTCACAGCGATCCCCCCAGGACGTGTAGATGGAGAAGGACACACAGCTGCAGACAGAGAGCGGTTCAGTCAGCAGCTGTAGTCCCGCCCTCAAACCTCCCCAACTCTCCTTCTATGGTGCAGAGAGGCAACCCATCTGTAAGTGCTAGCTAGAGGCCAGAACCAGCCTGAGGACAAACTGGAGTGGCGGCACTGACAAAGCAGTAAAGGGGGGGGCCTTAAAGGCGTGATCATAAGTTCACTTGCAGTCAGGTTCCCGGCCCTGCCCCCGAGAGGAGGGCCCTCCCCTTCAGACTACTGGCCCCGCCTCTGACGGCCGGACACGCCCCCAAACTGATGGCCCCGCCCCAGAGGCCTGGTCCCGCCCTCAGAAAAACCCTTGTGTCCCCGGAGAGCTGACTTGGCTGGGTCCCCGGAGAGCTGGCTTGGTGATATCTGGGCTGGCAGTGGGGACATGGTAGATAGACTCAGGCTGCGCTCTCAGGCTAGACTGGACAAGGCATCCGAGTGAGTCCAGGAGTGCTAATGCCTGCAGAGTTACTGTACTCCCCTCCTGGGGACCCTAAGACTGTGAAGAACAAACTGGGGTCCCAGTTTCAGATTGACCTCTCCTGACTGACTAACACAAGTCTGTTGATTCCTCTCCCGCAAGGAGACAGCGAAGTGCCCATGAAAGAATCAAAATTAGAGGAAAAGGTTAGACAGAAGGGAAAGGTTTCTGGTTTTGGAAGTCAGAACCTACTACTTAACTTCCTTATGCCCTGCGACAGCTTAATTATCACCTCTAAGCTGCATTTTTCTTATCTTAAAAATTCTCCTAATAATATTCACCCTGCAGCTGGTGGCAGGGGTGATAGAGTTCTCATAGAGCCTCTCCTTATGGCAACTCCATAGAACCAGGAGAGATGCCTCATTGTTTGTAAAGCGGGCAGACTGTCATCTTTCCCCTCAGTGAGTTCGAGAGCAAACTTTCTAGTTAGAAGCCCAACACTTAATCCCTCTACGCTACCAGGGTCTCTCGGAGTCAGGAGTCAGCATGGACTTGACAGCAGTGAGCTGGTTGTATAGTTCTCACCAGAATTGTTGCAGTTGTTAGGCGCCATTCTTTGGCATTCACATCTTTCCCAATGTCCCCATTTCTCTAATTGCTATTCCTCAATTACAAAGAGACTCTGCCTACTTTTCACATACTGTGAGGTCTTATGGCATTCCTGGCCCCCTTGAACTGTCCTCTCACTAGCTTGGCTTCCCCCACGCTGTCTGTGTGTATCTTGGCCCCAGACCCCACTCACCTGCAGTGGGGCCCTTCAGGCAGGTGCTGGCATTGGCCTCCGTGATTACAGTATCCCTCACTGCACGGGGACACACAGGAGAAGCCCTTCTGGGGGCTGTAGACCAGAGAGTAGCCCTTGTAGCCCTCACATTTGAGGTAAGTCTCCAACGTGCTCACATTCACTGCCAGGCAAGACACAGGCCAACAATGAAATCAATTGACTAACACCAAAGTAATACCTTTTGAATAAATAATTCCATTTTCAGGGGTCTATTGTTGTGTACTGTTGAATTGGAATCAATTCATAGCTACATCCCACCCCACCCCCCATCCCCCCAGCAGGTTTTCAGAGGCAGTAACTTGCACTAGAGAATATTGTCCATCTTTCTCCCTCAGAGCAGCTGGTGGATTCAAACTGCTTACCCTTGGGTTGGCAGCGCCACTCCTTACCACTAAGCCACCAGAGCTCATGTTCAGGGGTTTGCTTAGGCATAATTTCAAAGTGCACAAAAGTGTCCTGATTAATATAGTTTATGATGGAAAAGAAGAAAAAGTAGGATGGGAGAAAGAGAAAGTTAATATTTAGCAGGAATGGCCTCATTAAACAAGTTACTGAGAGGCGGTGGGAAGGGAGAAAAGGGCAACAAAGAATGACTGGAAACCCTAAGTCTCTGTAAACGTTCATTAAAATTAATTTAAAAAAAGAAATTGAAAAAGTAATAAAACAACTTCAAGCCAAAAAAAACCCAAACAAACAAAAGAAACAAACAAAAAGAAAACCCTCCAACAAGTTATCATATATCTTTACTAAAGGAATATTGTGCAATCGTATAGAAAGTATCTGGTTAAAAACATGTGCTTTGAAGCCATTAAAATGTATATCAGAATTAAAACTCATTTATTATGCAACAGAAAATGCATTATTTAATTCATGTGCTACATTAAAGAGTGAGGTGTCACAAAATATAGTGTGATCACATCTCTGAATAAATGTATAACCTTTTATCCATTGTGGGCATATTTTTTTGAATTAGAGTTGTTATGTGCCATGGTGCTGACTATGACTCATAGTGACCCTATGAATAATAGCTCTGAATCCTGCACTGTCCTGAGTAACTTCCCCATCTCTGACATACCTGCCCCCACCGCCACAGTTACCGAGTCAATCCATTTCATCCAGGGTCTTCTTCTCTTGCACTTACCTTTCACCCTTCCAAGAATGATGTCTCTCTCCAAAGACTGGTCCCTCCTGGCAACATTCCCAAAATATGAGGAATGGAGTCTCAAAATCCTTGCCTCCAAGGAGCAGCCTGGTTTCACCTCCAGGACAGACCTCTTTGTAATACTTTAAAATTATTTAAATATATTACAACATGTTGTTGTTGTTGTCGTTGTGCTGTCAAGTCACTTGTGACTCATAGTGACCCTATGTACAAGAGCCCTAAACCCTGCTCTATCCTATGCCAACCTCACCGTCTCCAACATACTCACTCCCACCGCCTCAATCACATAAGCAATAGAAAGAGAATTGATGTCTTTGAGCTGTGGTGCTGGAGAAGAATGTTGAATATACTATGGACTGCTGGGAGAACAAACAGGTTTGTCCTGGAGAGGGTGAAGCCAGAGTGCTCCTTGGAGTCAAAGACTCTGAAGCTTTGTCTGACATAATTTGGGCATGTTGCAAGAAGGGACTGGTCCTTGGAAAGAGACATCATGTTTGGGAGAGTGGAGGGACAGCACAGGAGAGGAAGACCTTCAATGAGATGGATCAATTCTGTGATTGGTGTGGTAGGAGTGAGTGTGTCAGAGACAGTGAGGTTGGCAAAGGAGAGCAGCATTTAGGGCTCTTGTACATAGGGTTGCTATGAGTTGCAAGCGACTCAATGGCACGTAACAACAACAACAGCAGCAGCAGCAGCAGCAGCAGCAGCAGCAGCATTAAAAACACAATAGTATTTATGATACATAAAAGGAAACATTTGGCTCCAAAGCAGTTTATAAGGTCTAGAAAAAATTTTTAAACATTTATGGAAAAAATCTTGTAAAACATAGACATCAAAATAATTCACTATTTGGAAGATTGGATTTTCTTTTGCATTGCTCCTTTTTGTAGCTTCTGAATTTTCTGCAGTGAGTTTGTGGTTATTTGGAAATGAAATTTAAAAAAAAAACCACAAAAACTAACTGGTTGTGTGGTGTGTGGGAAAATTCTTTAGCTCTTTCAGTTTCCTTATCTTTAAAAGAGAACCATAATAGTACTTACCTTGCTGTGAAATTTAGTGACTATATCCAGTGTATCTGGTATAGTGCTCGAAACACGGTCAGCATACAAACTCAAAACCTCATAGTAATCCACTCACTTTTGACATACAGCAACTTTTCACTGGTTTTTGAGAATAAATCTGCCTAGACAATTTCTCATCTTTCTCCTAAAGAGCTGTGGTGAATTAGACTCACTAGATGTGGTGCTGGAGAAGAGTTTTGAATATACTATGGACTGCCAAGAGAACAATTAGGTCTGTCCTGGAGAGGGTGAAGCTAAGGTGCTCCTTGGAGGCGAGGATTTTAAGACTCTGTCGCACATACTTAGGACATATTTCCAGGAGAGACCAGTCCTTGGAGAAGGACATCATGTTTGGAAGGATGGAGGGTCAGTGTAAGAGAGGAAGACCCTGAATGAGAAAGATTAATACAGTAACTGGGGTAATAGGGACAAGTATGTTGGAGACAGAGAGATTGGCTAAGGATAAAGCATGATTCAGAGCTATTGTGCTTAGAGTGGCTATAAGTTGTAGTTGACTCAAAGGCACATAAGAACAAAAAAGAGCACTAGGCCTATTGGTTAGCAGCACAACATGCTACAGACTGCACCATCAGAGCAAGCACTCAACACACAGTAACTATTATTATAACAAGGAGCTCTGGTGGCCTAATGGATTAAGAGTTGTGCTGCTAACCCAAAGGCAGTGGTTTGAATTCACCGATCACTCCAAGAGAAAAAGATGGGCAATTTCCTCCAGTGTGACTACAGCCTCTGAAAACCCAGAATCAGAGTCTGCTCTGATTCCATGGCAATGAGTTGGGCTTTTTCTATTATTATAATAAAATATATAAAAACATCATTATAAAATATTAAGTAGGAATATAGACGCAACAGAAAAGGGGATTTTTGTTTGTTTTTTTATATAAGGTAGTTTGTTCACACTTAACTAATGAAGAAATTGGCAAACATACAGTACAATTTGATCCTTTTTTTGTTTAAAAATCCCCTTGTATATGTGAAGGCTCTCATGCAAAAAAGGAAGTTCAGAAGGAATTATACAAAATAGAGTTGTTTCTGGGCACTAGGCTTATCCGGGATTCTCTCACTCTCTTCTGTTTGCTAACATGTGTTTTCTAAACTTTCTATAATAAACATATTTATAGAAACAATTGCGGATTTGTCTAGTTTTCTTCAACAGAAACACATAGTGCGGCAGGTAGGTTTGTTGTTTCTTTAACACTTTCTCTCCTTAACCCTTACTGCCCCAAACACACACACACACACACACACACCTTTTGAAAAATTTCACATTGTTGCCCACTGAAGATGGAAGGCTTAACTTGGGTCTAGAAACGTTTGCTTGGCCTAGAATTAAAATAAGACAGCAACTTGTGCTGTATTTGGAAAGATCACTGTCCTGTTCCAGTCAATTAGAATAAGAATCTGCTCAATGGTAGTGGGTTTCCTCCCCCTCTCAGGCCAGCTTAATCATTTACCTCAACCCTCAACCCTGTGTGAGGAGACTCAGGGTCTGTCATTGCTGAGAACCTCTGAAATCACAATACATTTTCCAGATGAGGCTGTTGAGGCAAGAGCCTTGTGCAAGGTCATAAGTTTATCTCTGCTCCTAGGCCAGGCCTCAATCCTTCAACTTAATATCCTCCACCTGGGAAGAGAGGCATTGGGCACTCCTCTGTTTATTTTTATAAACAGTATTTTATGGAGTTGTGATGGCCTACGGGCAAGAAACTGCACTGCAATTCTGAAGGCATAAGGGTTAAGGCCACCAGTTTTTCTGTAGGAGAGAGATGACCAATCTTCTCCCATGATGTTAACTGCCTCTGAAAACCTGCTGGAGGGTGAGCTATGAGTTAGTTCCAACTCTATGGTACACAACAGCATATAGTATTTTAAGAAAATCATTTGCAATGCTATAAAGAGAAGAAAATAATTTGCAGAGTTAGGAAGACCTCACTGGAATAATTGTCCAATGAAACTCTTCTCCCATGGATTGATCATGTAGCATTTTGTGCTCTTGCTCTTCAATCTAATATTCTGTTGGGTAAATTTATCTACAAACCCAACAACAACAACAGCAAAGGTAAAATTTGTTGCATACTATAGGGGGCCCTCCGTAGGGTGCTCTGGTGGCTTAGTGGTAAGAGGTTCCACTGCCAATACAAAGACATGCAGTTCAAATCCACCAGCTGCTCTGCTGCATAAATTCCTGTGTGATTTATTGCCTCTGAAAACCCGCTGGAAGGTCAGCTATGGATTGGTTCTAACTCCACAGTACACAGCAACAGTTTGCATGTGGGGTTTCCTAGGAAGAGGGGCTATGGGCTGAAGATAAATCTGTGACAAGCTTCCTCTGGCTCTGCTCCCCCCACCCTCCGTTTAACTCCTGTATTCACCGAGCTCTAGGCTCCTCACATCTCCTCTGGAGATGGGATAGAAGACCACATCTTTCCGGGGCTCATCACTGCGCCGCAGCCGCAGGGCCTGAGGTAAGAAGGCCTCCACCACAGCGTCCATGAGCTGGTTGTTCAGGAAGTCGATGACAGGGCCCACAGGGCGGTACTGGAACTCAGAGATGACTCGCCAGTGGCGAAGGGAGCTGTCTGACGCTGAAGTGGGGAAATACCTGAGCAGGGCAGTGGACAGTAAGGAAAAATGATGGGGGCAAAGGGAAAGACCAGGGGTTCAGTCAGAGACAGCCCCACCCCATTTACCTTTGCATCACCATGCTGTTCCTGGAAAAGGCTTGCACGATCAGGTTACTCAGTCTGTGTGCCACCTAGGAGGGACAGTGGGGGATGCTGTGCGAGACTCCTCACCAGTCTGATGCACTTATTCATTAAAGCCTGTTTTCTTCTTTAAGAGTGAGCCCTGGACCCCCAGAACCTCCTTCACTCATTGCTGTATTTTTACATCCTAACTTCACTCAGTGATGATGGGTGTGCTTTCCGGCTTAGTAAGTATTTGTTGGTGAGTGAAGGTCTTAAAGTCCTTTGTTCTCACTTCTGCCTTATATTTATTAGAAGGAGGAGAACCTGAGATGAATGGCCTCTACCTTGTCTTCCTAGCAGTCTCTGTTGGACTTGAACTGCCAGAGGGGTTGGGTCTTTGGGTTAGCAGTGCAACTCCCTATGATGGGCTATGCTATCAGAGCTCTATCAGGGTTAGGAGAAATAGTTGTACCAGGTTTTTAGGGTTAGTAATAATTCTTGTGTTAATGGGCCATGTCAAAGTTTAAAGGATAATGCATGTAAAGCACTTACTATAGTGCCAGGAACACCTTAAGTACTCAAAAGAATAGTATTATCTAGAATATTAGTAATATAATATCATAAATTATAATGTAGAATAGCAAATTTTTCTTTTTAAATAATATTAGTAATAAAATATTAGTATAAATTATAATATAATAATGTTCTTGTTGTTGTTATGTGCCTTCGAGTCCCTTGTGACTCATAGCAACCCTATGTACAACAGCCCTAAACCCTGCGCCATCTCTACTATTACTATGGGTTTATTATTGTGTTCTTGGCACCATGCTAAGGGCTTTATCTTGTTGTTGTTATGTGCCATCAAGTTGCCTGTGACTCAAGTGCTTTATATACTACATTATCATTTAACTATTGACACAGTTCATTAATATCTCATTCACTCATTGAGTTGGGGCTGACCTTCCAGCAGGTTTTCAAAGGCTCTAAGTTGTGCAGAAGGGCATTGCCCATCTTTTTCCTGAGGAGCAGCTGGTAGATTCAAACTGCCTGCTTTTGATTTGACAGCTCAACTCCTTATTCACGAGGCCACCAGAGCTAACATAGGTACTACTATTAGCAATAATATAATAATAGTAATTTAATTAAATTAGGCATCTGTTTTTAAGGTCACACCTCTATTAAGTGATAGAGAAGGGAATTGAATGTGGGTGTGTAGGATTCTAGAGTTCACACTCTTAACTATGTTTCATGGTTTACGACTGAGATGTGGACAAGGGCATGCAGCTTAGAGGTCTGCAGTCCTCTTTGAGAACTGAGGAAGGTCTCCAGGAGGTAGTATGTCCCTAGTGTTTCTTTCACATAATACCAAGGAGTACAGAGCTCCAGGGACCCTCAGAGAGGGGCATTGGGGTGACTTGGCCACCCTTTACTCTGCTCATGATGAGTTACTCATTCCAACCCCTTCTGAGGTTCACGTTCTAAGGTTTCCCCAGCCAGCATGCCCTGCGGTGAGAGCTAGATGGATGAATCTGGATGGGTGAGGAAACTGCAGGACACAGCTGATGGCTCAGCCTTAGCCCCGAGGCTGCCGGAACCACTGCCCCTGCCCAGCCTGGCCTGCAACACTGACCGATGCATTGACGTCTGCAGTAGTGGCATTTTGTTCTTCACTGAGCAAGAGCTCGATGATTCTGACGGGAAACTCTGGAGAAAGAAAAAGCAAATTCATAAGCACATCATGGATTTCCCCAGCCTCTCCCTCAGATTCCAGTCCAGGGAGACTATGTCTCATTGTTCAAGAGGTCACTGCAGGAATAAGGAGATGCGGTCATGCTTCCTGGCCACCCTAGCACTTATGCTGTGACTCTCATCTCCTGGGGCGGCAGTGTCTGTCATGCCATCCTCAGCAAAATGAACAAGACAGAAGTTCAAGTCTTGACAGCTGCTACCACCAGCTCCTGTAGCCTACAGTTTGTTATCAGTGGTCCAAATAATTTTCATGCATGGCTGACAATTCAGAAGTAGAAGTTCAAGTTCACCTAGAGGGGCCCTAGAAGAAAAGCCTAATGATCTACCTCTGAACAACCAGCCATTGGAAATACTGTGGAACCCATGGGTCACCAGGAGGTAGAGCTGACTCCACTGTAGCTGGTGTGAGAGGAATTTAGAGTTCAGCACCATGAATCCGAGGCTTTAAACCGGACTCATACTTT
Source organism: Elephantulus edwardii (assembly GCF_000299155.1). Classification (NCBI taxonomy): domain Eukaryota; kingdom Metazoa; phylum Chordata; class Mammalia; order Macroscelidea; family Macroscelididae; genus Elephantulus; species Elephantulus edwardii. Next base: position 3,026,997 of record NW_006399782.1, on the reverse strand, counting down.
CCCCATCTTTCTCAAAGGTAAGAGAAGTGTGACAATAAATATGGTGGGGGGCATTTTGTTGTACCTCGAATGACGGTAGGGGTGAAATTGTTTCCAGCCAGGAAGCAACGGTTGTCTGTGAAGGCTGGGGGGCATAAGCAGGTGGGCTTGCAGTCTTCAGTCTTGGCGATGTAGCAGTGGCCATGGTTGTAGCAGTAATTGACAGGGCAGGACTTGTTCTGACAGTGGATAGTATACTCCTGAGCTGCAGAGGGAGCGGGTGGTCAGCCACACCAGAGGGGAATGAGGGATGGCGGCTCCAGCCCATGCAAAGCTGCTCATTGAAAAAACCAAAAAAAAACCCCACAAACCACCTCCCTTCTTTCTCCCACACCCACTCAATGTAATTCCGTTTGTGGGCTACTCTAAACCCTAAATTATCCTTTGCTCTTTCTCCAGACATTTTACTACCTGCTAACCTATTTTCTTCTTCCAAGTAGCTTTTCTCCAAGTGTGCAGAAGTGTTTACGACTCTTCACATCAGGAAATGACCCAGGAGCTGGTGGGAGGAGGACCTACCAGCCTGGTCTCCTCACTCCCTTACTTCTATCTCCTTTTCTGCCTTGATAACCTGTGATTCAACCCATCTAGCTCCCCACAGAAGACAAAGCAGTCTCTAGATTTTATTTGAGAAGCCTGGGAGGGGGAGCTGAAAGGAAATTGAGGCACTCCAGCTACCCAACCTCTGTGGCAGCCTAGGCTGACTTCTAAGATGTGGAAACCCCTGAGCCTAAGGGCTCACCTCGCCTCTGGCTCAGTGGCCCTGCAGGATAGCCCCTCCTCAGTCTTTTTGTCCTGGCTTTTCTTCAGCAATCCTATCATCCTTTCCCAAGCCCTTCTTATCAGCCACCTGTATTGAACATTCTAGAGATATGCTAGGAGCAGGTTTGTTTTTTTGGCTGTCCTGGGCCCTGAAGATGATATGATCCCTGGAAGCTGGGCCCTGTGCACAGCTCACCTGCACAGTGATGCCCATCCCCAGTCATGTCTGGGGGGCAGGCCCCGCAGCCCGTCTCCGCAGTGCAGTGTACACCCGGGAAGCACTGCTCACAGGGGTCCCTGCGGCGTTCACACTTGGGACCAAAGGTGCCCTCGTCACACTTGCAGTCAGCCACCTGGAATGGACAGGGAAGCTGGTCACTGGGCCTGCAGGGGACTGAGCCCCAAGAGCTCAGAGCTGCTGAGTGTTCAGCCACCTGGAATGGACAGGGGAGGTGGCCTCTGGGCTTATAGGAGACTGAGTGGGTGTCCTGCTACTGACCCTCTGGGTCCTTGTCTCAGCTCAGTCAGCACGCATGGAGCACTTCCAACAAGCCCTGGACCTGCAAGTCCCTGCGTCATAGGACACACAGCCCTCTGCCATTCAGACTCCCTGAGCCATTCTTTGCCCACACTCCCTCTGTCTGGCTCGGGCATCAGGGCTTCAGTCATCTTCTCTATCTCTTGATAACTGTTCCACTCATATTAGATCTTCTTTGCCTGAAATCCTTTCTAGAGTAAGACAGAATCTACATTCATATAAATACACACACACACACACACACACACACACACACACACACACACAGAGACATACCTACATATGTATCCTACTATCTTTAGAAAAGAAATCCCATTTAAGCTATAATTTTCTCACTCGACCCCAGTCTTTTCTGTCTCACCCCAGTTCTTGTTGATTCTCAAGTGAAGATACAGAATCCCAGGGCACGCAGAACAGGGAAAACCCCCTGGGAACAGTCGACAGGGAGAATCTCAGCATATCCCCATATTCATCTTTCTTTTTTTAAAAAAAATTTTATTTTCCTACTGAACTAAGTTTGGAACTCACCCTAAAATGGAATCTTCCGGCCCTTAGATTTCTACTTCCAAAAAGGAAAATTTTGGGAAATTTAGATTAATACGTTGATTTTAACTTCTATCAGTCCTATGCTGTATTTTTTCCCTTTTCTTCTCCACAGCATTTCCTACTTTTACCGTTTTCTTTATTTTTTTTTTTTTTTTTTACTTTTACAATTTTCAAGTAGCAATGCTCTGCTCATGCATCAGGGGGGTTGTGTGTTGTTGGAGCTGTTAGGCTTTTGCCAACCAAACACTTTCCTTCTTGGCTCCTCATTTGTAATCAATAAACAAAGGCCGATGGGACAGGATTTGTGCTTAGGCCAAATGTATTGTCTAGAAATTTGAATAGAGAATGATTTCCTCCAAACTAGAAAAGAGATGCTGCTCTTAGCTGGAGGAGGGCAGGAAAAAGAGAATGAAATCTATTTGGGGGGTCAAAAGTCAGAAGGGATCTGCAGCTCTCTTCCTGACATCTTGAAGGTCCAACAGAAATGGTCAGGTGGGGCTTCTAGGCAGATGGGACTGAACTGGTGTCTGAGGAAGGCAGTGCCAAAGCAGTAGACCGCCTCCCTAGGCTTCTCTTGATGGACCCCATGTAGACACACGCCCCAGAGACACATGGTCAACTTTCTGCCCTGCACCTCAGCGCTGTGCACTGGGTAGGACCCCTGAACTGTGGAGCTTAGAACAATCAGGGAGTTCTAAGAATGACTGGAAGTTCCCTTCCAGCTTGATACAAAGGGACGTGGAGGTAAAAATAAGGTTCAGCTATAAATCAGAAAGTTATATTTCTCACTGGAAGCAGGTGTGGCATCCACTTCCTAAACAACATGCCTCTGGAAACTATGAACTTCGATAAATGACGATAGTTATAGAAAGGCTTCACTCCTTTTGTTCCTAGGGTTGCTATGAGTTGTACTCGACTCGACAGCAATCAACAACATATTTCTCACACCAGAGAGTGTGTGCCTGAGATGAGGATCCTCTCTATTCTCTCCCTACAGCCATGCCCTACCTCCAACACACTCATTACCCAGGAAAGGCTGAGTTACAGAATCTTTTCCATCGTTATTTTTTCCCCCTAAAATAGAAATCTCCAGAATTCGGCTTTCTACTCCTAAAAGCAGATATTTTGGGAAGGCTAGAGTAATTGATTGATATTTGGTTTTTTATATTCTGAGAGCTTCCCCTTCCTCCCAGTACTCACCTGGAGGGAAGAGTTGCTCACCCTCGTGGTCTGGTTGTACACACACTGGCTCTTTGCGCTACAGAAGCAGGCCACAGGGTCGAGGTGCAATGCAGCTGACAAGTCATTCTTGGTATTTCTTGCTAGAATCTCTAGACTGAATGGTTCCAGTGACGTTGGTGTCCACCGCAGTGTGCCGTTCTCTGCCCCAGGCAAGACAAGAACAATGGGAGTCAGAAAATCTTTGCTCTACCACTGGAGCTGGTTATATGCTAATTTAATATGCTGACTGCAGATGCTGGACTTACCATAGTCCTGCTCAGGCCACCCCCAGATCTCATCAGGTGTTTCCTTGAGCAAGACTGTCTTTTTAGCGTGATCCTAGACCCAGCTTATTGCTTATAGGATGGAATTAAACAGAGGAGAAGATAGATCCCCTGAAGAGGCAACTTTGCCTCAGCCTGAATTATGAGTGTGTGTGTGTGTTTGTGTGTGTAACTCATATAAAATCAGTATATGTAATCCACCTATAATCGGTATATAATATACACCCACTCTCTATGTAATTAATATATTTTTAAATACATATTCTGTATATAGATACACTAGATAGACTTATAGGTGTATAGACATATTATTTGCTGTTATGTACTGTCTAGTTGGAGCCAATCCATAGCTGACCCTCTGATCAGCTAATTGCTACTGAGCAGCTGATGGGATTCGAACTGCATGCCTTTGGGATTACAGTACAGCTTCTTGCCATTAGGCCACCAGAGCTCACCATATATACATATCTGCCCTTTAAATTAAGCCATAGGGAACTCTGGTGGCCTAGTGGATAGAAAGCATCATTGCCAACCTGAAGGCAGGCATTTCAAATCCACCCACTGTTCCAAGGCAGAAAGATGGACAATCTCCTCGTGTGTGATTTAGAGCCTCTGAAAACCTCCTGGAGGGTCAGCTGTGGGTCAGTTCCAACTTGATGGGAATTAACAACCATCAAACCGATATTACACATCTAAAGAAAATTGTAAAGCTTCCTTAAAATAGCAATTTGAAAGGAATTACTATCAGGGAGTAGATGAGAATACTCTGGGCATGTTATGAGAAGGAGCCAAGCCTTGGAAGAGGATATCATGCTTGGAAAGGTAGGCTGTCAGAGAAGGAGGCCATCTCCTCCATGAGATACACTGACGCAGTGACTACAACAATGGGCTTAAGCAGAGTGGAGCTGGTGCAGATGGTGCAGGATTGGGTAAGATTTTAATCTGTTGTATGTACATAGGGTCACGTTGAGCTTGAGTTGAGAGTACGACATCTAATAACAATATCAACAGCATCACGCTTCTTTTTTTTTTAAGAAGGAAATATCCCATTTATTAAAGCAACAAAAATAATAAAATATGTAAAATTAAAATGCCTCTGGAAACTATGAACTTTGATAGATGTCAATAGTTATAGAAAGGCTTCAGGCCTTTTGTTCATAAGGTCACTATGAGTCGTGCTCAACTCAATGACAATCAACAATAACAACAACAACAACAACAAGAAATTCATAGACCCTATTTTTAACCAATTAATAAGATCAAACTAATCATCCTAGAGAGGGTTAAACCAAGCTGCTCCTTGGAGGCAAGGATTCTGAAGCTTCGTCTGACATACTTTGGACATGCTGCAAGGAGGGACCAGTCCTTGGAGAAGGATGTCATGCTCAGGAGGGTGGAAGGACAACACAGGAGAGGAAGACTCTCTGTGAGATGGATTGATTCAGTGACTGGGGTAATGAGGGTGAGTGTGACAGTGAGATTGGCACAGGATAGAGCAGGGTTTAGGGCTGTTGTACATAGGTTGCTATGAGTCGCAGGTGACTGGACAGCACATAACAACAACAACAATTTTTAATTACTTAAAAAAGGAAAAATTAATTTATTCTCAGAACAAGCTAGAGTTTAATATTCCATAGAGAGAGTAAAGAGATTCAAATTACATAAGAATTTAGCATGTATTTGAAAAAGGTAAAAATTTTTATTGTTGGGGAAAGCATCACTCTTCTTGAATAGAACCTTGTTGTTGTGTACCGACAAGTTGTAAATGACCCATAGCTGACCCTCCAGTGGGTTTTCAGAGGCAGTTAATCACACCAGGGAGACTGCCCATCTTTCTTGCATGGAGTAGCTGGTGTCCTTGAACTGTATGCCTTTGGGATGGCAGAGCAGCTTCTTGCCACTAGGGCACTAGAGCTCCCTGGAATAGAATCTAGGGATGGGGGAGGGAAACCTATATATTTCTCTTGATGCTATTATCTTTCATTGATAGCATGTCACGCGGAGCAGGAAGGATACAGATAATCCCTTGTGCACAGAGCCGAGAGGCAATCAGAATTCAGAATAAGGTTACATAATGGTTTTGTTTAGCATAAAACAGTGACTAGTATAATTGATGACGACAACAGGGAGCAAGCTGCACCCTTGAGCTCTGACTCTGTGGTGCAGATCATGGGTGCAGGCCTGGGGATCCCTGATATCATAACTGACAGGGAGAGATGGAGCTTTGATCAGCGCCAGCACAGAAAGTTAGACGAGGAAAAACAAAGCTGTGTACAAATGGTTAAGAAACACACAAAAGTAGTGAGGAAATTATCACTGGCATTTCTTTAAATGCTCATGTTTTATTCTCTAAATTGATATGAAGATGTTTTAAGTCAGCGTTCACTTCTTATTGTACTTGATTATCTTAGTAATATGGTAATAGCATAAAGATCTTGTTATTATATGAGAATAAATGGTCTTTAAATTAGTTGTACGTGTCCAGAGTAAACCTAACTAGTTGACAAAAGCAGCACAAAACCATCACTACTTTTCACCGGGAGGGCAGGGGTAAGGGCATCTACTTGAATGATAGGAATCAATCATTCCCAAAAAGTGCTGACTCTGCTTATCAGATAAGTGGCAGGAACTTTATAAGATATTCTATTGTTGTTATGTGCTATCAAGTCAGAACTGAATCAGAGCTGAGCCTCCAGCGGGTTTTCAGAGGCTGTTCATCCATCACACAGGAGGATGTTGCCCATCCTTCTCCCACGGAGCAGCTGGTGGATTCAAATCTCCTGCCTTTGGGTTTGCACAACTCCTAACAACTAGGCCACCAGAGCTCCCCTGTAGGATATACAGATGTAAAACTGACCAAAGCTTTGCTCTGACCTCATCCCCTACTTCCCCAGGCAAACATTCTTACCAAAGAGTTTGAAGTCGGTAGAGTTACTTCTGAGTGAAAATGTGACATTTTCAGAGCTGCTCTTGTAGTGGAACCAGTTGGTCTGCCCCTTGTAACCCCTAACCACCTCATCACCCTCGATGGTGGGCGGGTTCTCATCTGAAACACAAAAGGGAGACTCTGAAGCAGGACACTTCTTACTTACCAGCTTAATTTGTCTTTACTTTCTCTAATCCTTTGATTTGTGTGAGGCCTTCCCAGGCCTGTAACCCACCTCCAGGAACAGGGATTTCTTTCCTGTACCTGCTCTACATGGCAGGCTGGGGTTGACTTGTTCAGTGGGTCAAACCTTAACCTTCCTTTTTTTTTAATTATTATTAAATTTTATTAGTTTCAATGAACATTCATTCACAGGGATTCTGGTTAACCTTCTTTTTGATCTCCTTCTGAACAAGGTGCTATGCTAAATGTAGCATAAAGTGAATCAAAGCGCGAGGTCATCCCAAGCAGCAGAGTCAGTCTATCCATGGGGTTAATACTCAGATGGACATAGACTTTGTTAGGGGACAAAGAGGAAGTAAACAGCTTTTAGCTGGTCTCCATTTATGGTGCCCTACCATTTCCATTTCGTTATTTGTACATTCATTCATTATCGGACAAATTATTTTTTTTAAATTTACCATGTGATTGGCACTGTTCTAGGTAGTGAAGCTACAATCAACGACAAAATAGACAAAACCTCTGCCTTGCTTTTAGTGGTCTTACAGGAAGAGAGAAAGAATTAAAAAGCAATATATGAAAATTATTGAAAGATTAGATATAAATATGAAGCAGGAAAAAGTAAAGTCAGAGAGGTGCATAGATAGGGCAGGTGAGTATGAAATAAATGTTGGCTAGAGTAGCCAGGAAGAGTTGAGAAGGTGATGTTTGAATAAAGACGTAAAGGAGGTGAGGAAACGGGGGAAGAGCATTCTGGAAAAGAGAACATCAAGTGCATGAGTTTGGAGTTGAGAGTGAGCCTGATGTGTTTGAAGAACACAGCAAAGAAGCCAGTGGAGTTGGAATGAAGTGAAGGTGTGGGGGAGAGCAGGAGAGCAGTTCAGAGAGCCCCATCTCCATGGAATTCTGATGCACAGTCACCCTGTTAGGCAGAGGAGAAGTGCCTCATCTTCCTTCAGCTGGTGTATTTGAACCACCAGCCTTTCCATTAGCAGCCCAACGCTTAACACATTCCACCTTCAGAGCTCTTGACAAGCATCGATAGAGTTTTGAAAGTCATCATGAGGACTAAACGAGCTAGGAAGTCATTGAGACATATTGGGCAAAGGAACTACAAAAGCAAAAGAATCTGTTAAGGATGCTACAAGTCCTTCACAAGGGAAAAAACCTCCATAATAACTCAGTTACAAAATGGGGAAAAGATATGGAAAGAGTTTTCAAAGAGGAAGACCTTCAAATGGCCAACAGACACATGAAGAAATGCTCAAAATTACTGATAATAAGAGAGATGCAATTCAAACTCACCATGAGATAGCATCTCACCCCAGTAGCAGTGGCAAAGTTTAACAGGACAGCAAGCAATAAATATTGGAGAGGACTGGGAGAGATAGGAACTCTTATACACTGTTGGTGGAATTATAAAGTGGTACAACCACCTTGGAAGGCAGTTTGGCGCTTCCTCAAAAAGCTGAACATAGAAATTCCTTATGACCCAACTATTCCACTGCTAGGAATATACCCAGAGAAAAATAGAACTGAGAAAATAGATGTATACCAATGTTTATAGTATGATTGTTCATGTACCATTATTCACAATTGCATGAACATGGAAACAGCCCAAATGTCCAACCACTATCAAATGAATTGAGAAATTGGGGTGCATTCATTCACCTATTGGAATACTACGCAGCATGCAGGAGCAATCATTTAAAAAATTACTATATAAGTTGAGATACTGGAGGGCATTATGCTGAGTGAACTCAGTCTCATAAGGGTAAATACTGCAAAAGACCATTGTAAAAACAGAAGCATAGCTACTGAAATGGGTATGGGGACCCAAAGGGGGGAAAGATAGGAGCAGAGGGGTAAGAATGGGCAGGGGGGAAATGATAGGGTTGCACAATTTGGTGGATGGAGGGAGGGAGATATAAAGGAAATGAAAAGGATCTCGTCGGGATGTGGAAGGGCGACCTAATGGTGGGCATAGTTCAATAGTAATTAATTTTATAAAATATAATGAATAGGAATGATTGTATGAAACACAATATGAATGAAGGATAGTGTGAACCACAATGTGTGTGAACTTTGTATGCAAACCAATATCAAATAGAAATTAAAAAGAAAAAAAGAATCTGTTAAGTGAATGGGGAAAAAAGGGGGGTGTCATGTGGGGAAGGCTCCTGATGTGCTCCCTGACTCTCCGGATCAGCTGTCACTTACTGAGGGTGCTGTTAATGTCCTGGAAACGTCTTCGGAGCATCTGTGTATGCAGCCCAGTGCTTGTGTTCTTCGTGGCCAGAGTGTCAAAGATGCACTGTAAATCTCCTTTACACGTGGCCACATTTTGATCCGAGGAGCTGTTTCTCAATTGTTCAAGGAAGACGGGAGTGAAATTGGAAGGCAATTCATCTTTCCTCTCTCCAAGGAGACTTGTTCCATTGATTTGCCCTATAACACATGAAGTATGACAGTGACAGTGCCCGGGGAATGGTTCCAGTTGTACTTTCCCCATGTTTACTTATTATCCTCTCTTTATATACTTGGGACAGGGGGCAGAGGTGTGGAGGGACAGAATGATGGTCAGGTTTTGGCCCAGAGATCTCTGTTCAGTCGGAGGGGCATCCAAGTTCTCCATCTCATCTCCCAAGTAGAGAGATTCAGATGGAATGAAATAGGGCAAATCTGAGGTGGCATCAGACTCTTCAGAGTCTCCTCCTATCTTCCCACCCAACCCTTATAAAGTGCACAGGCATCACCCTGCACTGCCCCATCTGTTCTGAGGGCTCAGGTCCAGACTTACAGGTCATTCCATAGTGAAAAATCTTCTCCTCAGAGCTCCCGGGGGGAATGGTGGAGCCATTGGGCATCTTGAAGTCGTCATTTGGATCACCATTCCAGACCCCTGGAGGACACAGAGAGAGGCTGGTCACCATAGGATTGTGCTTTCCTTCTTTCTTAGAAACAACCTAATTTGTCATAGTCAAGAGGGTAGGAGTAGGAGGACCCTGAGATGCCTCTTTCAATTAGTTTAGTCCTCTTTCTAGAGGGGAGAGGGGAGAGGGGAGAGGGCCATAACCATGTCTCCACCCTCCCCAGATTCCCTTTCTGGTTGCTCCCTTGGCTGCCCTGGAACCTAGAATGGAGGAGGAGGACAGGGAGTGGGTCACACAGAGAGTTGAGAGAAGTCTCTCCTTTCCTCTTGGCCCGCTTTATGCCCTGAAGGTTCAAGAGGGGTAGGGAAGGAAGTCACTTGGGATGTCCACAGGTCATTCCATCAGGATGGTTGGGCTCTTGCCACAGAAGCAGAGTCTAGTCCATGTCTTACCCAGGAGGCCCTCTGTGTGATTCTGATACTCCTCTGGAAGGCTGGAGGAGGCATGGAGGAGGTTGGAGAGCGCGATCACTGTGATGGCCACTGTCCCATCAAAGCTGGCTGAGACCAAGGAGCCATTGCGGATCAGTATGATCCCAGTGGTGTTGATGGATCTCTCTTGGCCTAAAACATAGCAAGAGAGATTTTTTAAAAAACAAACAAACAAAAACCAAAAAACACAGGTATTTAGGGAGAGGAGGATACAGAGGTTAGGAATTTGGAGCTAAAGCATTGGGCTTTCTAAGGGTGATGACACTGTCCTAAAGTTGACTACAGCGAGGAAAGAAGACATTGTCATGGCTGGCATGGATCAATGGTGATTATTTTTATAAAACACAATGTATGGGAATGCTTGTATGAAGCACAATGTGAATGAAGGAATGTGTGAAACCCAATGTATATGAATTTTGTATGCAAAGCAATATAGATTATTACCTAACTTGGGAGGGACTGGAGAGCATTATGTTGAGTGAACTAACTCAGAACCACAAGGATAAATATTGTATAAAACTGTTAGTGTGAATGAGTATAAGGATCCAGGAGGGGCGGGAGAGGCTGGAAGCAGAGGGATGTGGATGTGCAGGGGGAGGAGGGGATTAATCATTGGGTTGTACAATTTGATGGAGGGGGTGAGGGAAATTGAAAGAATTTGTTCGAATTTGTATTTGAGTTTTGTAACTAAACTAGTAGAAAAAATTTAAGAAAAAAACCACCATTGATTGTTTGGGCGAGGGAGTTGTACAACATATTAACTACATCTCCAGAAAGCTGTTAGAAGGAAAAAATAATAATAATAATAAGGAGCTCTGGTAGCCTAATGGTAAGAAACTGTGCTACAATCCCAAAAGCACACAGTTCAAATCCACTAGCTGTTCCTTGAAAGAAGGATGGGCAATCTCCTTGAGTGTGATTTACTATCTCTGAAAAACTGCTGAAGGGTCAGCTATGGGTCGATTCTGACTTGACAGTACACAACAGCAGTAACAGAAGAAGAAAGACCAGCCAGGAGCCCTGGAGGCCTAGGACCTGGCAGTTCTGGTGGCTCACAGTGCAGAAAGGAGACTCTAAACAGCTTTGGGGTGTCCTGGTAGACTCATCTCTAGTGGTCCTAAACCAAACTCGCAGGATACCCCCCAAGACCTACACCATCTCCTTCTTTCTGAAGACTGAAAAAGAGGGAACTCAGCATAGGAAAAGAGGACAGAAGTGAGAGGGAATAACTAATGCCCTGTTCCTGGGATGATAAAATTGCTTGGTTACAGCTACTGAAGAAATAGGGGTCACTATTCTTCTCGGCACCCCTGCTGCTGCTTTCACATCCCAGCACATAGAGCCTCCAGGAAACTGGGCACCTCATGGAACTCCACGGAAGCAGGAGAGGTGACTGATGGCTGTCTTCAGCCTACCTTCAGCATCTTCAGGGTTGACCTCAAATTCCACAGGCTTATTATTGAGCGTAACTTTGATTTTGTCATTGGGCTCAAGGAACCATTGAACCTGGGGGGGAAAAAAAGGAGGAGGCTTACGTCTGCCACGTAGGTGAGTTCAGAGGTCCAGAAAGGAGGCACCTGAGAGCAACTCAGGGATTGAAGATGAAGTGACTGAATGTGGCAAGGAGGGTCTGATAACTAACATTGACTGTTTGACACGAGTCAGACTTTGTGAAAGGCACATCCCTCTAATTGTCTCATATATTTCACAACAGCCCTGAGAGGTAGGTAATATATTATTATCTGAGGCACTGAAAATGAATTTCTTTAAAATTACACAGGTGGTAAAAATGGTGGAGCCAGTATGCCAACCTTGTCAACTTGAATGCTTACTCTCAAAGCCACCGTACTATCAGTGTGTGTCCTCCTCCACTTCCCAACTCCTTTAGCTTCTTTGTCTCTCTTCCTGCTCTCTTTTTATTCCTGGACCTCAATTTCCCATTGAACGGCTTTCAATGGGGGATGCAGGGATGGCCCGAGCTCCCCCTCACTTACTGTATTTGGGCCCAGGCTGCTGGATTTGTACTGAGCAGCAAAGGCAATGAAGTTGGTGGCCTGGGCCGTGCCCGTCTGGGCAGTGCGGCCTTGCAGCAGGAAGGAAGAGTTTCCATCCTGGGCCTGGACCAGCAGGAAGTCCCCTAGACCATTGAAGGTATAATTGGCGCCATCCAAGGTGGTAATGTGAGGGTCTCCAAACATCCAGGCTAGAGAAAAAAGGAGACATCACATTGGCACCCAAAACCAAGGGTGATTGCCATTGTTAGTTGCTTTCAAGTTGACTCCAATTCATGATGACCTTGTCTGACAGAAATAAACTTTGATTGGTCCTGCCCTATCTTCATGATGTGTTTTATTCCATTGGTATGACTACTATAACAATCTATCTCATTGGGGATTTTCTTTGGCCTGCTACCAACCAACTTATGCTTTTCTAGGTCTTGTTATTCAGGACAAAACCAGTTGACCCAAAGTCTTGTCATCCTTGCTTGCATTCTGATTGTATGTTTTCTAAGATGGATTTGTTCATTCTTTTGGCAGTTCTCCAGAATCTCTCAGCAACAGCACAATTCAAATGCAGCAATTCTTATTCTGTATTTCATTGTTCCACTTTCTATTTTTTTTGGTTAGGAAATGTGGAGGGTCAGTGAAGGAGAGGAAGACCCTCAACCAGGTGGACTGATGTGGAGACTGTTGCAATGAGCGCTTGTGTGTCAGAAAATGTGAGGATGGCACAGGATAGAACAGGGTTCAGATATTTTGTTCATAGAGTTGTTATGAGTTGTACTTAACTCGATGGCACCTAACAAGACATCCTCCTGTCCACCTCACTTGCCCAGCAGCTACTTGTCAGTAGACTCAAGCCAGAGGAGATGTTAATGGAGTATGAAACTCTCCCATGAAGTCCTCTTACACTTAGGATCCCTTGCTCCTCCCATTCTATTCCTTTTTCTCTACTCCTACTCTCAGCCCTTCCCTGACCGCATGAACAAAACTCCTCCATTTACCATGCCACCACACTGGAAACAGCTTTACCTTCCCTACAGCTGTAACTCTGGTTCAAAAGCTAGCCCTTCTCTGGTCAAATCTCCTTGTCCCTGAAGCCATGAGGCCACTCTCTACCAGTTGCTCTGCCTCACCTAGTCTTGGAGGCCTGTATCCAGTACAGCTGATGCGGGGCTGCCTTTGTCGGTATTGAGTACAGAAGAAGAAAGGCTTGTCATTCCAGCGGCAACACCAGTTCTCTGCCTCTAGCTCTTGATCTGAAGAGAAGAGCAGCATGTTAGGGGAGATGGAGGAAGGGATGGAAGACTTGAGGTTATAATAACAGTAGCCTGGTTTTGCAATCAAGCACACCTCAGTTCATACCCTGCTCTGCTCAATGATCTTCAGTGACTGATCTATATACTTTCTGTCCCCTTTGCAGGCTTGTAGGATAAATTATTGTGTAGAAGAAGTCATGGCACATGGTAGATATGGAATGAGATGGGCAGTCTCCTCCCTTGTGACTTACAGCCTCCCAAAAACTTTAACTCCTACTTACCTTGGCACATGATATATGATACATGGGAGCTAAAAGGTATTCTTTTCTTGAAGATTATATCTACTATCTTTACAACACTTTTGATGTTATTAGTGTGGCTTTTAAGCCCCTCTATTTCCTTAAGAGTTTTCCTTGGCCTTCTACCAACCAAGATACGCTTTTTCAGTGATTCAGAATGGATGGAGGAGCAATGCATGGTCTGGACATACTTACCAAAGTGCCACAGACTTTGCACTCTCCAGCCTCCTTGAAACTCTCCCCAGAGTCCATAACTGCAGCACACACCCCCTCGCCAGGATGAGTAGCTGCACAGCTGCCTGTTGCCGCGACCCCACCAGCCTGCAACAAGTGCAGACATACTCAGGTCAGCATGACAGGGTCGGGGGTGGGTGGGGTGTTGGAATCACGGTGAAAAAACCCTGGGAAGGGACATGTGTGGAGATTCCGGGGAAAAGCTGAAGACTCTTTGGAAAAGGCTGGTCAGGCATTACTCGAGGTAATGATGGGTGGGTTTGTATGGGGGTAGCGAGGATACCCCAAGAGACAAGAAGAAGGCATCACCTATGTTGGTGGGCAGAAAGCGTAAATCCCAACGTCCTTGCTGCCAGGAACAAGGGCAGGAGATGTGGTTCCAGCCCCAGCTGGGCCGCTGAGGTTGGCTGTTCAGCCACTGGAGGCACTTGAGCCGGTAGTTGGGCCTTTCTTCCCTGTGCAGTGTGTAGACCTGTAGTCCCCGGTAACCTGAAGGAAAGAGAGAAAAAAGGGGTCATCGCACAGGCTGGGCTGTGCAGGTGGCGTTAACTTTGCAAGAACCGGAACTCAGAAATATACCTTCACATTTCACCCTTCCTTCATTGAGCAGCTCTTCAGGGCTGGTTTGATCCAGTACAGATTGGCAATGATTCCGCCTCAAAAGAGCTTTGACATAAGCTCCCAAAACTCTCAGAGCTTGGATCTTAGCAATACTTTGGACAAGTACTGGGCAAAGAGCTCTTCTTAGCTTCCAAATCTGAGTCAACCCCTGAACCCTCCACTGACCTCATCCTTCACCCTGCTGCCCTGTTATAAATCTCAACAACTTCTAGCCCCCCAGATCACTTCCTCCCCACACCCGCTCTCTGAAACATCCAGGGATGCCATCAACTATGCTGTGAATGCACCAGTCATTTCCTTTGCCACTCTCTCCCCCAGCAAAGACTCTTTAGTGGCCAAAGGAGCCAGGGTAGAGGAGAATGCCCAGAGGCAGCGGGGGAACCACAGAGAAGTCAAGCATGTAAAGGAGAGGCTTGCTTCAATATCACAAGGCTGTGCAGTGTACAGTGTCCTCTGGGAGGAAGAAGTAGTAACCGGGAGGAGATACTCTAATACAAGGTTGAGCTTTCACTAGATCTTTAATTGGTAGTAGTTGTTGTTTACCGTTAAGCTGGAACCAACCCATAGCTGACCCTCCAGCAGGTTTTCAGAGGCAGTTAATCACACAGGAAGAGACTGCCCATTGTACTCCCGTGGAGGAGCTATAGCCTTGAACTGAGTGCCTTTGGGGTTGCAGCACAGCTTCTCAACACTAGGCCACCAGAGCTCCCATTGGAATGGGAAGCATACATATTCCATTGTTTATCGTAACCACAGTGGGTGAGAAGAGGAACTCCCGAACCCAGTAAGATCAGTTACAGGGTATTGTGCATTAGATTTTAACTCGAAATGCATATATTGCCAAGATAACTAATTTTATTAAAACTTTGAGAATAATCATTGTTTATAATTGCCTATTTGTGGACCAAGACACTTGATATCAGGGGAAACATGTCAAACACTGTTGCTAACACACACACACACACACACACTCACCATCACTGTCATGATTCTACACTGAGGTCACTGTATCCTGGTTTGTTGTTGTTAGGTGCTGTCAAGTTGAGAATGACTCATAGTGACCCTATGAGCAGCAGATCCGAGACCTGTCCCATTCTGTGCCATCTTCAAAATCTCTGACACACTCAAGCCCATTAGAATGTATCATTCTGACACTACAGCTCCCTCCACAAGGTGGCAGCCATGACTTGACTTGATTTGTATTTCTGATGACCCAAGAACTATGTATGAATGGAAATCCAAAGTCTCTGTAAATTTTCATTAAAATTAATAATAAAAAAATAACAGCAATAAGCCACCAAAAAACCCCCTCCTAATTATTTCTAAATTATTTGTAGTTGTTGGTGGAAATAATTGTAAGGGAGGAAAAAATTCTCACAATATAAATGAACAAAATATAATGTAGATGAAAATCTATATGGAACATAATATACATGTATGAAACACAATGTATATAAATGCTAAAATACTAACAATAAAATTAATTTTTTAAAAAATAAGACAAATAAAATTTCCTTTGATCTATTACATTTGGAAATGATGATTTCATTTTTTTGAGTCTTGAGTCATTGCACTGAGTCTTGGAAAGGAGGCATAGTTTGTATCTTGATAGTGAAGCACTGGCCTCCTTATCAGAGGCGGAACCCTTTGAGAACTAACCTAACAACTTACATCTTGTTCTTTTCTTTTGTATGCCTGCCACTTAGTCCAGTGTCCAACATGTAACAGATACTCAGTAAATGTTGAATGAATCAATGTCAGTCTTCCAGACTCGTGGTAGATTTTTATAAGGGATGTCGTCCAGGTTTTCATCCCAACTCTGGGACAAGGCAGCTGGAGTATTATCCTACCTGTCCATTCAGATTCCTATCTCCCACG
Organism: Elephantulus edwardii; assembly: GCF_000299155.1. Lineage (NCBI taxonomy): Eukaryota > Metazoa > Chordata > Mammalia > Macroscelidea > Macroscelididae > Elephantulus > Elephantulus edwardii. Next base: position 3,010,846 of record NW_006399782.1, on the reverse strand, counting down.
ATATTCCTGTTCTCATTTCTAGGGTCCGGCCCCTCACTGAAGAGCTCTTGGACTTGGTTCATCACAGGCAGGAGACACAGCCTGCGAAGAGACTGTACTGTGTCTCAAGGCGCACAAAGCAGCAGCTGCTCTCTGACCAGTACCAAGCCCTAATTCCACCCACAGGAGATGGGTGACAGCATTAGGAATGGTAGAGAAGCTAGGGAGCTGCCCACCAAGACTTCCGTGACCCTTGGAGAGGAGAGCAGAAGGGAGCTCGAGACCAGCACTAGTGAGAGGAAGTGGTGCTTTTACCTGAGTTGAAATCCAAGAATTGATCTGGACGATACTTCTCCCAGATGGGCCGGAATGTCAGGGGGCTGTTCTGGAAATGCCCATCTCCACTGTAGGCAAAGGAAAGACTCTCAGGTCTCTGTCACACACAGGGAATTCGCGACAAGTCTGTCACACACAGGGAATTCACTGCAAGTCAGTCCTTCCTTCCTTTCCCCACCTCATTTCTTCCTTTTTCCTCCCTTCCATAAATCATTCATTCGCTAGTCGTCAGTTTTTCAGCTCAGTCATTGGTCAGTTAGTTGACGGATTCGCCAGTTAGAATCACTAAGGTTGGTAATAAGTGTGAACAAAGAAATGGATATATAGGAAGGGGGGGGCTCCAACTAACTCCACATCTGGTTACTAAGCATGAGAAACTGGCCATTCTGCTTGGTCATGAGACAGGCGTGTGAAAACAAGAGGCTCAGGCCTCCTTCTAATACTTTTCTTAAGCTACAGATTGAAGGGAGTCCCTGAGCGGCACAAATGGTTCACTTGGTTGGCTGCTAACAGAAAGATTGACCAGCTACAGGCACCATGGAAGAAAGGCCTGGCAATAGACTTCAGGGAAAGTAGTCACTGAAAACCCTATAGGACACAGCTCTACTCTGGTGTGTAAGGGTAGCCACAAGTTGGGGCTGACTCCCCCATAATCATCTTTAAGGTGTTCAGGATCAGGGAGCAGTGTGTTGTGATGGTTCGGAGCTCGTCTCTGGATTTCGAAAGTCAGGGTTGAACTCCTGATTCCAGCACTTACTAGCTTGGTTACCAAAGGCAAGCTACCAAATTGCTCTGATTCTTAGTTTTCTCATTTGTATAAAAGAGATTATGATCTTATCTTCAGTATTGTGAGGATTAAATGAGGTAGCATTTTTAAGTCTCTCAGAACTGAGTGAAGACCCAATTACTGGACACTGTTGCCATTACAGCCGTCATCACAGCCTCAGATGTGGGGTTGGAGCAGCAGCCTCCAGCCTCAGCCAGGCGCATGCCTCCCAGCTGTCTCTGTGTTTTCCTCCTCTCTGACACAGCAGCAGATGACTGTCCACATGTGTGCCTCCTCTCCAGGGTGTACTCAGGACGGTGTGAAGCACCTAGCTTTCTAGGAATTCCTAGTGGTTGAATAGTTGCACTCTTTTTTTCCCCCCACAGCACTTCCAAATGTGAGTGAAAGTCATGGAATGACAGTGGCGATCCTGAGCTCTGAGTAAATCATTTGCAGCAATTACCAATGTAAATTCAATGTGATTCCTTTACAAGGTAGACTGCCACATACTAGCCACTGAGAACACCATGGTTGAGAACTGTTATGTCAGAGATCAAACAACTCTATACGTGGAAAAGCCAATAACCTTTCACCCTGACCTCTTCTCCTTCTTCCTGCCCCACATAAGGTGTTGGGTGCCCCTGGGAGAGCAGTGTTGGATGCTCCTGGGAAAGCAGCTAATTTTCAAACTGAAAAATTAGGGAGGCAGAGTCCAACCTCTAATGTCTGGGTTCAAATGCTTTCTTTGTCCCCAACTAACTATGTAACTGGATAAATTACTTAGGAACTATCTATGTAACTGGATAATTACTTTAGACTTCATTTGTACCCTTAGTTCCTTATGTGTATCATAAATACAACTTACCTCATGAAGATCTGGTGATAATTAAACAAAATAATACATATAAAGTACCTAGTGGAATAAGTGGTAGTTATTTTTATTATAAGCAACTCTAGTGATGTGGTTATGCACTCAGTGGCTGGCTGAAAAGTTATTTGATTTGAATCTTCCAGCTGCTTTGCCTGGGAAAGATGTGGCAGTCTCCTCCCATAAAGATTGTTAGATGTTGTCAAATTGGCTCCGACTTATAGTGATCTCTAAGTACAGAACAGAACGACAGTCTGCCGGGATGCTGCACCATCTTTGAAATTCTGCTCAAGCCTGTTATTGCAGTTCTTTCTACAGAGTATAACTCATAACTCTGGTGTTATATATGGGTCAGAAGATATCTGATGGCAGTGGGTTGAGTTTGGTGTTTTTATAGTGATATTTGAGAAGTCAGGAAATCAGGGAAGTCAAAGAAGGGAATTCTTACAGTGTGCGGGGCTTGGTTTCCTTGGGTGGGGACGTGGTTGGCAGGGCTAGACTGAATGAGGACATTGCAGTAGGGTGTGTGAGCAAGGCATAGCTTATGGTTACCAGGATAAGAAAGACATGGGCAGAGCAAACAGGCATCTTTTTATTTTAAATGGAATCCCTGGATGGTGTAGTCAATGCACTGGGCTGTTAACTAAAAGTTTGGAGGTTCAAGTCCACCTAGAGGTACCTTGGTGAAAAAGGCTTTCAATCTACATACAGAAAAATCAGCCACTGTAAACTTCATGTATACATTCTGCTCTGACGCCCATGCAACCGCTATGAGTTGAGGTCAACCTGAAGGCATCAAGTTGGTTTTGTTTATATTCAATTTTAAATAGCACAGTGTGTGACTCCACTGGGAACTGGAGACAGCATGATTCAAAAACACAAGGGAGAAGGATTCACGCCTCATCCTGAGGGATGACGGTGTGTTGATGTAGTGAAAACCTTGGCCACGTTATACATCCCTTTGTGATATTCAGTCAGTGCGTCTTACCTGGTGAAGCCCATGAGGACCAAGTTGCCTCGGCGCTGGGCAGTGTCCCACTGCATGCCTCCATTTTGGTAGAGAAACAGGGCATAGGACTTGCTCCCATCTGTGGAGAGGATGGCTTGGTAGGTATTGGTCTAGGGGTTGGTTGGAGATAAACATAGGAATGCTTGTGAGAGATTTGGGGTGTCTGCCCAGATGCCCCACCCTACTGCCTCAGTACACATATCACCTATTCCTGGCCTCCCAGAGGAAGTTTGGGACTGTTCATGGCAACGTTTCACCTGGGTGTCAAAATATGTAGCACAGTGGACCTGCCTTCTTAGTGGCTTATTTCCAGGGACACAAGATAAAGGGCGCTGGGTTACAAGTAAGATGTAAGAGAGTTTGTGAAAGAAAGTTATGGGAATCTGAGAGATTAGCTGAGTTGAGAAAGTTTTAATTGACCAAAAGCCAGTTACTTATGTTTCCTTGGGACTATTTAAAGACAATGTGCCGATGTCCTCTCAACCTGAATGGAGTGGGAACACGTGTGGCAGGTGAAATTGGAGGCTTTATGAAGGCAGGGCCTGACTAGGTGTCAAGCACTATGTTTGGTACAAAGGACATAATCCAAAGTTTTTCTTAACCTTCAAATTTTTGTAGAATGAATGGAAAAGTGATTTTAGACCAGACATGAGGAAGAACACTGTGACTAAGATTTGTGATTCTCTAGAAGGAAACTAAGAAGATTGTGTGGCTTGTCCCGCTTCCAATAGGTGGCACTGGGATTACGAGTCAGAGTTTGGAGTCAGAAAAGCTTGGCTTATAGGCCTGGCTTTACCATTTACTAATTTACTAGCTGGAGACCCCAGACAAGTTGCTTAACCCCTCTAACCATCTCTTCCTCATTTCTGAAACTATTACCTGGCTAGTAATATCAGATTGAGCCATAGGAAACTTCCAATAGCCAGTCATTTTTTTACCTACAGAAATTGTGTTTCTTGTTTCCATCTAATGATCCCTCCTGCACTGGACCCTGGGAGACAGCATAAGTAGGGGCTCAGGCAGGTGTGACATTTGACCAGAACTCTGCACACCGGTGTTGGCAGTATCATCTACTGTAATCAGCAAGCTCACAAGTTAGAGAATATTTTCAGAGCGGCCACTGCCTGGGACTCTAGGATGACTAACCTACCGAGGGCGTACAGTTCCCCTCCATCTACTCACCCCGAAGGTCGAGTGGGCAGGATAGGCAGGGACGTTAACCCAGGTGACCTTTAGGGTCCACCTGGCTTTGTACCAGGTATGTGAAAACTCTGTAATCCAGGACTCCACCTGATGGACTAGTCGGTTGCTTTCCCCATAGAGTGTATTATATTCCTAAGAAAAGAAGACATATAAAGACAAAGAAATGAAGACCTCTCCCACATCCCTCAAAACCCCCACTTTCTGCATATTTCTACTTATGGGGCCCATTGCCCCCTTTCTCAGGTTTGCTAACACCTATGACCTTAAGACCTATTTAAATTTTAAGTGCTGGGACGCTTGGGGATAAAAGTCCAGGTGCAGAACTCCAGGCCAGTGCAGGTGCTGTGCTCCTCTGAATTGCCAATTCATGCACCTCAAAGTGCAAACTAGTTAAGATCTGGTAAACCACTTTGTATCAATCCATCTCATCCGGCGTCTTCCACTCCTGCATTGTCCCTCTACCCTTTTATCTCCTGTTGAAGGAAACTGTTGGCATAGTGTGTTGTTATGTATTGGGTTGCTAACCAAGAAGTTGGCATTTTGAATATATCCATCATAGATGAGGGAGATCCAGGCCATGGTCTTTGCAGTTACTTGCTATGCATCAGAGAGCTGGACAATGATTAAGGATGACAGAAGAAGAATTGATGCCTTTGAGTTGTGATGCTGGAGAAGTCTTAAGCATCCCAAGGACCGCCAAGAAAACAAGGAGGTCTGTTTTGGAGAGGGTGAAATGAAGTTTTTCCTTAGAGACTAGGATTTTGAAGCTCCATCTCACATACTTTGGGCATGTGGCCAGGAGAGACTGATCCTTGGAGAAGGACATGCTTAGAAGGGTGGAGGGACAGTGCAGGAAAGGAAGACCCTGGATGAAATGGATTGATACAGTAACTGGGGCAATTGGAGTTGGTGTGTTGGAGTCAGTGAGACTGGTTCAGGACAGGACAGGCTTCAGAACTGCTGTACATAGGGTCACTATGAGTCGCAGGCGATGCAACAGCACATAACAACAACATATGAGGGAGAAAGATGGGACCATCTGCTCCTGTTAAGATTTACAGCTTACAGAACATGATAGAGGGTTGGTCAAAACTGGCTTTACCATAGTGAGATAGGGGATAAGTGCTGTTTTTCCATCTCTGGACCCTCTACAGTGCTTTCTCCAGCAGACACACAATGCACATTTCCAGACACCTCAATATAAAGCACAATCAAAATCCTTTGTCAGAGCAGTCAGGAGATGAAAAGATATTGCACTGGGCAAGGATCACTGTTAGGGTCAAATCCATTGTCAGGGACCACTCCAAAATAATGAGTAGCAATGATGTCAGTTTGAAGACTAATGTGCACCTAATGTAAGCCGTGATCTTTAAAATCTCTAGTTATGCATCTAAGAGCTGGACAGTGAATAAGGATGAAAGAAGAAAAATTGATGCCTTTGAACTGTAAGTGTTGGAGAAGAGTGCTGAATCTCCCATAGACTGCCTGAAAGAGTAAACAGATATGCCTTGGAAAAAGCACAGCCAGAATGCTCCTTGGAGGCAAAGATTAGGGCATGTTGCTAGGAAAGGTTATTACTTAGCACGAGATATCATGCTTGGAAAGGTAGAAAGTAAGTCAAGGTTGGGAAGACCTTCAACAAGATGGATTGACACAGTGACTGCTGCAATGGGCTCAAGTGTGCCAGAGATGATGAGGATGGTACAGGATAGGACAGGGGTCAGGTCTGTTGCTCATAGGTCACCATGAGTCAGTCATACTTGACTCAACGACACCTAAAAACAACATCTATAAAGCTCTTTCATTAGTACTTGCACTGACCGGAATGATTTCCTTCTTCTGGGAGCCACTGGCTGGCCTTGGATGGTGTCGAGTCATTTCCACCTTGAGGACTCGGAATCATCCTCGCCATCTCTGCTGTGTTCAAGCCCACTGTGACAGTCACCATAACAAGCCACTTCTCTGGAGCGATTTCCTTTCTTTCTCTGACCTTACTACACACAATATCTTTTTCCAGGGATTGGCTCCTTCCAATAACATGCTCAAAATAAGTGAGATGAAATTTCATCCTTTTCGCCTGTAAGGAGGACTCTGGCTGCTCTTGTTCTAAGACAGATTTGTTTGTTGTTTTCAGCAGTTCGTGGTGTATTCAATCCTTTTTGCCCACAGCACAATTCAAAGGCATCAGTTCTTCAGTCTTCCTTATTCACTGTCCAACTCTCACATGCAGATGAGGCTGTTGAAAATCCATGACTCAGGTCACATGTACTTCAACCTTTAAAGTGATAGTCTTGATTTTTCGCACTTTAAAGAGCTGCTTGGCTTCAGATTTTCCCACAGTAGTACGTCATTGGATACCTTGGCTGCTGCTTCCATGGCTGACTGTGGATCTAAGTAAAAGTAACTCCTTGACAACTGCCATCCTTTCTCCATTTATCTTGATGAATGGTCCAGTTGTGAGGATTTTTGCTTTCTTGATGTTGAAGTGTAATTCATACTGAAGGCTGTTTTCTACAAGCTTCATCAGCAAGTGCTTCTAATCATCTTTGCTTTCTGTAAGCCAGGGTGTGCAATCTATCTGTACAGATTGTTGGTGAGTCTACCTCCCATCTTGATGTGGAATTCCTCTTTATACAGTTCAGATTATTTGCTTAGTATACAATTTAATCGTTGTCATTAAATCAGAACTGACTTATAACTTACCCTCCATTGGCGTTTCAAGAGGCAATATTTCGAACAGGTTTTTCATTGGGTTTTCATTGGCAGAGAGTTGTGATTGTATGGTGAAAAGATATGATCTTGGCACAACTTTTCCTGCTTTTAAACCATGCATTGTGTACGCCTTACGATCTTACTCCAAAATAAAATACTGATTTGACAAGCCATTCTTGTCATCTGTAGGTCTTCTTACGACTGTATCAGGGTTTTCCAGAGTCTCTGCTGGCTTAATATTTCTTATCTGCTTCCTCCTTCCACCCTACTAAATTACCTCCAGCCTGTCCCCCTCCCACGTTTCGGGCAGTTGTCCCTGCCCACCCTGAGCCCAGGCTCTGGCCACAGCCCCTTTGTCTTTCTTTGCTGACTGCTAGGAGGGTGCCAAGGCCAGGCTTTGAAAGGCTTACCTGGTAAAATATGGTTCCTTGGTAGCCGGAGAAGTCAGCATCGTCCCAAAATGGTGCCACCAGGGCCACAGAATCCCATCCCGTGAAGCCGCTGCGTGGTGGGTATGGATAGGAGAAAAGCTGGTAGTCAGAATCAGGGAAGATGACCTGGCCGTTATCTGTGAACTGAGCACAGTGGAGCTTCAGATTAAGATTGAGGGAGAGAAAGAGAAGGAAACTTTTTGGTCTTGGTCCAGTTACTCAGGAATGCGGCCCCTACGGATCTCTCTGGGGAGAAGATCAGATGCCGACGACCCCAGAGAGATCATTGTGCGTTTCCCTGCATGCCGGTAGAGCCCTCTCGCATCATAAGCTTTTCACCACTTGATACTTTTATGGTTCTAAATCTTTCCTAAGACAGTCTACTTGGTAGACACCCACACAGATGCCTCCTTCACACACAAAGAGCCAACCTCAGATCAGCCCTCCACTTAATAAATCTTCTGGGCCATCTTGAAGCTCACATTATATTAGATGAGACTGAAAAGGTTTGTAACATGTACTCCATTGCTGTTCATTCTCTCTTACAGTGTCCTGGCTAATATCCCCACCCCCTCCCTGTCCCCTTGTAGAGAGCCAGGGAGATCAGCATTGTTCCCACCCTATTCCAGGGGATACGAGGTACTTGAACCCAGGCCCCAGGAACTAACCACAGAAAGTGCAGTAGCATGAAACTGTCATGTTTCCCAAGTATAGCTTCCTACTTACTCATCAAAGGCCTCGTGAAGAGTGAGGATCTTTTCACTGGGTGAAGATGCTTTTGCTCACGTGAGTAGCAAGACCTTACTTAGCTCCCTGCGTTCCTCAGCTAGTGCCCTGACACTGAAGAAGTTGATGACTTCCAATGAAACCAGATGTGACCCAATAAATGTCTATTGGTGGCTGCTTCCATTCTCCCTTCCTCTTTCTCCCTTAGGTGCAGGTGCTAGAGAGAGAAACAGGGCCCTAAAGGTTGGGTTACATCTGGGTACTCACGTAAAGGGAATCGCGGAGAAAGGAGCCGAAAGGGAAGCCTATCCTGGGTTTGAAGAGGGGTGAAGTGAAGTCCACTGTCCTCCTGACTAGTGTTTGGTCTCCAGCAGGCCTCCCGAAGAAGAAGAGGGAAACACCTGGGTGGTACAAACAGAGAAAAAAATCCTTGTGGACTTGATCTTCTTTAGGGCCAAGAGAGATCCCCGGAGAGCTGTCCCTCTCCTCTGCTCTCTGAGAGACCCCTGCAGACTCTACCAGGAAGCCACTGAGAACTTCTCTTTCTCCTCCCCTCTTCACTTAACACTTCTCATTTCATCCCCGAACTTGAGACTCTCAACTCTGAGAACTTCAAGTCCAGTTTACAGAAACAGGTCCTGCTCTCAGAAGACCAAATATTTTGCCTCTGCTCTGGTAGCCACAGTTCTTTAAGGAGTTAAACATTCTCTGATACAGGAATGGGCAAATGTAAGTCCTTATCTGAAACATCTAGTTTTCCCTAGATATTTAGAAGTGCATGACATATATGAAAAGTAGAAAGAGTAAACAATGATTAGTAGGTATTCTTTTGTTCAAATTCATGTGAAATGTGTTCTTTTGAAACTGCAGTGGTCAAACCACCTCTTTGAGCAGAGCATGTTATGTCGATGCTGATCTGTCTCTTGGACTTAAACTGTGTGTTTCCTGAAAGCAGGGACAGCACGTTGGCCATTCCTCTCTCCAGCCCAGGGCCACATATGAAGCAGACACTCCACACCAACCTCTAGTTCTGTCTCCCTATTCCCTGACCCTCTGCCATGGTGACTCTGTGTGTGTGTCAGAGTAGGTTTGTACTCCGTAGCATCTTCAGTGGCTGTGTTCTTTTGAAAATAGATTGCCAGGCCTTTCTTCCGAGATTCTATCATATGAATTTGAGCAACTAACCTTTTAGCTGGTAACTGAGTGCTAAACTGCACCACCCAGTGGCGATAAGAAGGCTCTTCAAACCTGGGAGGGCAGAGCCTGTGAGCAAGCAGGCAGAGCCTGAACGCTCAGTTACATCACCCCTCTAAGGGGAAGATGAGGAGCAGTTAGACCTCCTGTGGCCCAGAAGCCATGCTGGAGACATCCAGCTACTACATCCAGCTCCTCCAATCTCCAAAATGAGCCCTCAGTGATAGACACGATCCTAGTTCCATGGCTGCACTGATAACCACCACATTCACGTTGACCTCAGTCCCAAGGTAGAGAGGTCCCAGTCACCTTTTTCAGGCTCAATAGGGACCAGGGGAGCTGTGGAGCGGGTGACTGTGGTGGAGGTGGAGGTTGGAGAGGTCTGGGAGGTAGTTGTTGGTAGTGACGTTGTTACACTGCTTGCACTGTTTGTTCCTGGTGAAGTTGGCATCGTCCCTGGAAATGTAAGGAGAGAAGACAAGCATGAGTCTTAGGGTCAAAGAGATTAAAAGAAAAGCAGAAAGAGACAGAAACTCTCTTCTCCATCCTGTGCTTAAAGGGCAGGGTCACAGTCTTAACAGTTGCTCTTTACAGATAGTTTTCTCCTAGGACAGAGAAGGTAGAGGGCCTGTTAGCCCCGCTCCCTATCATACTAGACTTGTAGGCCTTGCCTCAGTCCTAGCCTGTTGTTGTTTCTATGTAACATCAAATTGGAACTGACCCATAGCTGACCCTCCAGAGGGTTTTCTGAGGCAGTTAATTGCACAGGAGGAGACTGCCCATCCTTCTCCTGAAGAGCAATTGGTGGATTCGAACTGTGGTTTCAAGATTGCAGTAACAGCTTCTTAGCACTAGGCCACCAGAGCTCCCTAGGTCACTCCTAGCCTAGTAACACTAATTCACTGTCCTTTCTCAAGCACACTCTGGAGTCCCTACATCTCAGGTTGAGACTTTTCAATGTGGTCTGCGGAAAGTGTGATTATTTATGCTGGTTATTAGAAATGCTAGTATTAGAAGCAGTATGAATGCTCCAAGTGACTGTGGGACCAGAGGCTGATTAAGAGAATGAAGAATTACTGGTTGAAATATAGGAACTTGACACAAGCTGATTATGTTTATGTTACTAGAGAGAACAGATTCAGAGAAACTATACTCAGTGGATGAGAGTGAAGTCAAAGCAGACCCTCAGAATGCTTTTTAGATGCTTAAAAATAATCAATAGTGGTTTGACCAATGGAATGGATAAAAGTAGGAATAACAAAGATGGTTGGATCCAACTATGCTGCTGAAATTAGTTGAAGAACTCACACACTTTATTATTGTGGTGTGACCAGTACTGGATGACACTGCTTGAAAATTTGTTGGCTAAAGAGAAGTTAATGTACTTAGTATAGCGATACGAGGAGCCCCTTCAGTGACTTTTGTCAAGGAGACATGGCTATCAGTGGAATAACAACTGCAAAGATGTTTTCAGGGTAAAAAAAAAAACTAGGGCATACAGTTAGAATTTCTTGCCTAAGAGGGACAGAATTCTGGAAGGGGAAGAAAAGATTGCATCACCCAATATGGTACAGATAACCATCATTGGCCTTCAGCTGTTTCCTCTAACAAGGCTTCTATTGCTAACATTGCTGTATGGATGCGGAGGGTGAAGATGACAGGAGTTGATATGAAGATTTCGATGTTACTTAAAGGTGACAATGTGTACATAAAAAGATGTTCAGACAGCAACATAGACATTTGTTAATGGGTGTAACTGAAGGACTGATAACGGTCAGTCTCACCACTCTGAGAAGGTTATCTTACTAATGAGTGGACAAAATACACAATTCCCCATGTTCCTCAGTGGGCTGGTTAAACACACGCACCTTGGAGCACCCTACAACTATTCAAACATTTCATGTGGCATATGAATAAAGGAAACAGGTAATGCAGATGGTTGAACAGTTAAATAACTCCTAGTAAAGATATACACCTGGAATTAGGTTGTCATGGATAACTGAACTAGGGCTTATTACCAGACTTTCTCTGTCTGTTGAAACAATGATGATGGAAGGAGAGGTCACATCACTCAGCATAGTGACTATACTTGATCTTTCAGTTACACCCAGTGACAAGGTTGATAGATACTGCTTCTGAGTTCTGTGGCAGTAGATGTTAAGGGTTGAGAAAAATGTTGCGCTGGTGCCTGAAGGTGTTAGAAAATACATCGTGGTTTGTGGAGATGTATGTCCATCGTGTGTTAATAAAAGAGGGGGAGATGTAGCTGTTGAGAAGTGGTATGTTAGCCAAAAGATGGAAGTGAATATTTCAGATCTTCAGGCAGTTACTGTGCTTATAAGCCCAGCCATCTGAGAAACAATGGATGTTTCCTGAGGAGAGGTACTGAAAGTGACTAGCAGTGCCTGTCCCTTTGGTCCTATTGATAGGATCTCAGAAATGGTAGGCAAAATGGGGCTGGTGACAAGAATGGACATTTTTTTGCATGATAGTTCCTAAGGGAGTGACAAGACTGAGTACAGTGTCCAATGACATAGTTGCTGAGTGAGTTGTGTGGCAGTTACCGAATGGAATTGTTGAAAAACTTGAAACGTTATCTGAAGTCTTTTTTTTTCTTTCTGGGAAATGCTTCCTGAAAATGTCAGACTATTTGTGGTGTGTGAAGAAGTTGTTGTACTCTCCAAGAGTATGTCTGTCCTTAGAGAGGTTGATGTTCTAGTGTGAGGTTGTCTCTATGAGCCTGAGGGGTGAGGCCATTGGCTACTGTGGCATCAGATAAGGTGCTGATAAAAGACGATTGTACCCACTGGACCTTGTGAGGTTGAAACTAAAGAACTAGCTTGAAGAATGATGTTTGTTTTGGAATGTTTCTGCTGGGGTTCCCATGAAGGTTTAAGGGCTAGTTGTCAGTGGTTCTGTTGAAACTTTGTTAGTGTTTGTGAAGTATGCTGGGGTAACGGCTGCAGCTTCAAGGGCCACATAGCTTCACTTGGCTGGTATATTCTGAGGTACTATTTCTGAGGATGAAGACTTTACGGGTTGTAAAGAAGGTGGTGTTGTGGCTAAGTTCATAGTATCAGTCATACAAAAAACTGAGCTCATGATTAGAGGTTTTCGGATAGAATGAAAGTCATGAGTTTACTCCATCTGGGTACTGAGAAAGAGAAATGTTAAAATTCATGTAGAGTACTCTGCTGCGGAGCAATCAGAGGTTGTGTTACTGAAAGTAGCTATTTCCAGAATTCACTTGGGTTAGGGTGATGGGCTGACAGAACTACACTCTATTTTGATGGTTTTGTCAGAGTTACTGACTGGGAACCAACGAGGGGCAGATACATAATGAAAGTATAGGTCATGGTTCATACAGAGGTTAAAAAAGTGATGGGAAGTGATGAGTTAGAAGCATAAGAGCAGACCTGGAGTATTCGTTGATTGTACAAAGTCTGGTCTCGTCACTGGGTTGCTGGTATACACTATTCCTTCACGACTGGTAGGAGCTTGAGAAGTGGATGTGCTTGAAAGGTTCACTGAAGAAGATGGGGTTGGTGTGGTATTTGACTGGTTATAGCCGGGACTTCCATGTACTGGAGGCAAGACCACTGCAGTGATGTTTTCATGGATGGCTGAGCTTGAACTTGTGGTCACACGTTCTTCATTTGTGGGCAAAATGGTGGCAGAAGAAGGATAGGTCACATCCCTTAGAGTAGAGGAACTGACCACAGTTGATCGTTCAGTCATTCCCACTGACAAGGTTGGTGGTGCTGTTTGCGTTCTGTGGCTGTAGCTGTCAGCAGTTGAGAAAGGTGTGGTGGTGGTACCTGAAGGTGACAGAGTGTGCCTTGCAGTCTGTGTAGATGTGTGCCCATCTGGTGCTGACGCAGGAAGGTTAGAGATGTTGGTCACCTGAGAAACTGAAGTGAAAGTTTCAGATACTCTGGTAGTTGCAGTACTTAAAGTCTGAGGTGTTTCGGAAGCAACAGATGTTTTTTGAGAGGAGATGTTAAAAGAGGCTGGTGATGACCTCCTCATTGCTTCCCCTGTTGTTGGAACCTCAGAGATTGTAGGCAAACCAGTGCTGGTGACAAGAATAGACACACTTCCTGTAGATCCTAAGGTAGTCACTTGACTAGACACAGTGCCCAATGAGTCAGTAGTTGATTGAGTTGTATGGTTGTCACCAGATGGAATTAGAGTAAAACTTGTACCTTTACCTGAACTGGTTGTTTCTGAGGAAGCACTTTGTGAAGGAGTTTGGCTGCTTGTGGTGAGTGGAGAAGAGGTGACTGTGCTAACCAAGGTGGTGTCTGTCTCTGGAGAGGTTGGTGTGCTGGTGTGAGGCTGTGCAGTGTTTCCTATGCTGGTTTTCTGGGTGGTTTGGACATTGGCTGACGTGGCATCAGACGAGGTGCTGGTAGAAGATGGTCCACGTGTGTCCTCTGATGTTGAGACTCCAGAGCTGGCTTGAGGAGTGGTGCTTGTTTTGGAAGAAGGTGTTTCTGCTGAGGTTGCCAGCGTGGTTTGAGGACTAGTTGCCAGTGGTTTTGTTGAAGTTTTGTCAGTGTTTGTGGAATGTGCTGGAGTGAAGGTTGTTGCTTCA
>NW_006399782.1:2989628-2996765 GCF_000299155.1 Elephantulus edwardii | reverse complement strand
GAGGCAGAAGTGTGACCTGTCTGGGAAACGGCCAGTGAGAGCTGAGCAGAGGTGGTGATAGAGATTGATGTTGAGTTCTGGGCATGGCCCTGTATTGTGGAGCCGTCAGACGTAGCTGCACTAGTGAAGGTAGCTAAGGTGTCTTCAGAACTCCTTTGGGTTGTGACTGAGCTGCTGGCACTAGAGGCCATTTCAGTGGTTTTGTCAATATTACTGGACGAGGATCCAGGCGAGGTATAGGTCATGGTTGGTTTAGATGTACCAGTCTCTGTAGTGGTTCTAGAAGTTATAGAGAGTGTAGGGTGAGAAGCAGTTTCCTGGGAAAGCAAAAGAGCAGAGCTGGTGGGACTATGTGGAGTACTTGTAGAACTTCCAAAGTCTAGCCTTGTCACTGGGTTGCTGGTAGACGCTATTCCTTGACGACTGGTAGGAGGTTGAGAAGTGGATGTGCTTGAAAGGTCCACTGAAGAAGATGGGGTTGCTGTGGTATTTGACTGGTCATAGTCTGGACTTCCATGTACTGGAGGCATGACCACTGCAGTGATGTTTTCATGGATAGCTGAACTTGAGCTTGTGGTCATACGTTCTCCATTTGTGGGCAAAATGGTGGCAGAAGAAGGATAGGTCACATCCGTTAGGGTAGAGGAACTGACCACAGTTGATCGTTCACTTGTTCCCACTGACAAGGTTGGTGGTGCTGTTTGAGTTTTGTGGCTGTAGTTGTTAGTGGTTGAGAAAGGTGTGGTGGTGGTACCTGAAGTTGACAGAGTGTGCCTTGCAGTCTGTGTAGATGTGTGCCCATCTGGTGTTGACGCAGGAAGGTTAGAGGTGACTGTGGAGAAGGTGTTGGTCACCTGAGAAACTGAAGTGGAGGCTTCAGATACTCTGGTGACTCCTGTATGTATAGTCTGAGCTGTTTGGGATGCAATGGATGTTTCCTGAGAAGAGGTGCTAAAAGAGGCTGGTGTTGACTGTTTCATTGATACTTCTGTTGTTGGAACCTCAGAGATGGTAGGCAAACCAGTGCTGGTGACAAGAATAGGCACACTTCCTGTAGGTCCTAAGGTAGTCACTTGATTAGACACAGTGCCCAATGGTTCAGTTGTTGATTGAGTTGTGTGGTTGTCACCAGATGGAATTTGAGTAAAGCTTGTACCTTTACCTGAAGTGGTTGTTTCTGGGGAAGCCCTTTGTGAAGGAGTTTTGCTGCTTGTGGTGAGTGAAGAAGTGGTGGCTGTGATAACTACCGTGGTGTCTGACTCTGGAGAGGTTGGTGTGCTGACATGAGGCTGTGCCGTGTTTCCTACGCTCTGAATCTTGGAGGTTTGAACATTGTCTGATGTAGCATCAGATGACGTGCTGGTTGAAGATGATGGTCCATGTGTGCCCTCTGATGTTGAGATTGCAGAGCCTGGTTGATGAATGGTGCTTGTTTTGGAATACAATGTTTCTGCTGGGGTTTCCTGAGTGGTTTGAGAACTAGTCAGCTGTTTTGTTGGAGCTTGGTTAATGTCACTGTCTGTAGAGTGTGCTGAGGTGAAGTCTGTTACTTCACTCTTGAGAGATATATCTTGAGATACTGTTTCTGAGGGTGAAGTCCCACTTGTTTGAGAAGAAGTTGGTGTTATGACTGTTTTAATCCTATCAGTCATAAAAGAGACTGAACTCATGACTAGGGGATCTTTGGTGGTATGAGAGTCATGAGTAGGGTCTGTCTGGGAAACCATGAATGAAAGCTGAGCAGAGGTGCTGGCAGGCATTGATGTTGAGTCCCTTGTAGGGCTCTTTGCTGTGGAGCGGTCAGAGATTGTGGCACTAGTCAAGGTAGCTGAAATATCTCCAGGACTCCTTTGGGTTGTGACTGGGCTGTTGCTACTGGACCCCACTTTGGTGGTTCTGTCAGTATTACTGGGTGGAGTTTCAGAAGAGGTAGGTGTGTGTGTGGTGGCATGGGTTGTGGTTGGTTTAGAAGAGTCAGCCACGGGAGAGGTTCCAGAAGTGACTGGCAGTAATGAGAGGGGGGAAACTTCCTGTGAAACTGTAAGAGCAGAGCTGGTTGTACTACCTGGGCTATTTGTAGAACTTCCAAAATTGGGCTTTGTCGTGGGATTGTTAGAGGACACTACTGCTTGACCTGTTGCAGGAGGCTGAGAAGTGGATATGTTTGAAATGTCCACTGAGGAAGATGAAGTTGGTGTTGAGTTTGTCTGGTCCTTGCCTGTACTTCCATGTACTGTAGGAGAGACCACTGTAGAGTTAATGCCATTGTTGACTGAGTGTGGGCTTGTGGCCAGATCATCCCCACTCATGGATACAGTGGTTCTAGAGGAAGCAGAAGTCACATCACTCAGAGTGGTGAAACTGACCTTAGTTGGGCCTTCAGTTGTGCTCATTAAAAGGAGTCCTCCTGTTGCACCCATTGCTGCTGTCTGAGTTGGATGGTTGTCACTGTCAGGGGTTGAGAAAAGTGTGGTACTGGTGGCTGAAGGTGACAGAGTGAGCACAGTGGTTTGTGGAGATGTGTTTCCATTTGGTGTTGACGAAGGAGGGAGAGATGTGACTCTTGAGGAAGTGGTTGTTCCTGGGGAAGCACTTTTTGAAGCTGTTTGGATGGTTTTGGTGGCTGAAGAAGAGGTAGCTGTGCTCTCCAGGGTGGTATTTGTCTCTAAGGAGGCTGGTGTGCTGGTGGGAGGCTGTGCAGTGGTTTCTATACTCTGAGTCTGGGAGGTGTGAACATTGGCTGATGAGGTGCTGGAAGATTGTTCCCCTGTGCCACCTGATGTTGAAACTGAAGAGATGCCTTCAGGAATGGTGCTTGTTTTGGAATTTGGAATTCTTGCAGAGGTTCCCATGGTGGTTTGACGACTATTTGTCAGCAGTTCTGTTGAAACTTGGTTTGTGTGACTGTCTGTGGAGTGTGTTGGAGTGAAGACTGTTGTTACACTCTTGGCCAACATATCTTGGGGAGCTGTTTTTGAGAGGGAGGGTCCATTTGATTTATTGGACAAAGTTGGTGTTGTGACTACTTTTATGTTCGTCGTAAGAAAGCGTGAATTTGTAATTGGAGATACTTGGGTGGAATGAGAGTATGCTGAGGTAAATGTTGCTTCAATCTTGGTCGTTGTATTGTGGGAAGAGGATGAGGATGAAGTTGAGATGTCAGTTTGAGATTTTCTTGTAACTTTAGAGGTTTGAGTATGACTGACTTGTGAGGGTGTTGATGTCTGTTGAGTGGAGGTATTGGTAGGAAGAACTGTTGTAAACAAATCTGTTTTATCAGTAAAAGCTGAGTCACCACTGGTAGTCATAGCAACATTGGAAATGGCATTTGTTGATGTTTTGATTCCTTGTGTCGTAGCAGACCATGTTTTGTCTGTTGTCTGTGTTATGGAATCGTTAGCAGAGGAATATGGCACAAAGCTGGTGAAGTTATTTGAGGTAGTACTTCCGCTAACTCTACCTGTACCAGTTGGCTGGATTAGTGATGTCTTTGTTTCAACTGAGTCTGTACTTCCAGTTGCTGCTTTCAAGTCTGATTGCCTGTTCGTGATTGTTGGTGGTACTGTTGAGTTTGTGGCTGTCCCTGCAGCACTACTCATTATGGTTGCACCTACGAAAAGAAAATAATCTCAGTGAAAACATGAACGCTAAGTCATGACCCTGTGTGCTCTGCCTTTTCAGCAGTAGCTAGAGATCATGGCATTCCGCATTCTGAAAAGTAAGTTCATTTCTTTGCTTTGCCCTGTGTGATACCTACCACTCGCTGGCAGAAACATATTTTATACAAATCTTTTATTAAAATTGTATACATACATGTTCCCAAAGGGTTTCAAATACCAATTCTGATTTAAAAATAAAATGGTAATTATTGCAGAAATTAACACAAAAATAAAGGAAAAGAAAACATCAAGGACTCAATTGTTATTGCTGTTGTTAGGTGCTGTCAAGTGGAGTATGATTCATAGCAACCCTATGAACAAAAGATCTGAACCCTGTTCTATCCTGCATCATCTTCACACTTCCTGGCACACAAGAGCCTATTGCACCTCAACAAGATAAAGGTGAACAACTCAATTGAAAAATTGAGTTCATATCATAGGATATGAACAGACACTTCACCAAAGAAGACATTCAGATGGGGAACAAACACATGAAGAAATATTCAAAATCCCTAGCTCTCAGAGAGATGCAAATCAGAACAACTAAGATGTCATCTCACCCCAGTAGCAATAGCAAAATTCAACAGAGCAGAAAACAACAAATGCTGGCAAGGTTGTAGAGAAATTGGAACACTTATTCACTGTTGATGGGAGTGTAAAATGGTGCAACCACTCTGGAAGGCAGTATGGCGCTTTCTCAAAAAGTTGTAAATAAAAATACAATTTGACTTAGCAATTGCATTACTGGTAATATATCCTAAAGAAAATAGAACTGTTACCCAAACAGATATATGCACACCCATGTTTATTGCTGCATTGCTCACAATAGCAAAGAGATAGAAGCAACCCAAGTGCCTGTCAACAGATGAATGGGTAGAGAAGATGTGGTACATTCACACAATGGAATACTATGCAGCACTGAAAAACATACTATAAAATATTATTAAAAAATTTATTAAGGGGAGCTCTGGTGGCCTAGTGGCAAGAAGTTGCACTGCAATCCGAGAGGTGCATGGTTCAAATCCACCAGATGCTCTGCCGGGAAAGGAGGGACAATCTCCTCCTGTACCAGTCAGATCCAATTTGATGGTACACACACACAAAATAATAGTAAAAAAATTTTTTTTAAATTATTATATAAAATCGGTGACCCTGGAGGACATTATGCTGAGTGAAATATCTCAGTGGCACTACATAGTGCCACTGTTATAAAACAGAACTGACATGGGGGTTGGGGAAAACTAAGAGAAGAGGGGATAAATAATGAACACTACCTTTAAGTAGATGAAGGAAAAAACTGTCTAAAAGAAATATATGATTAGGTATTATTTGCAGGACAAGACTCCAGTAATAAGAGGCTCATAGCAAAATGTGCTGGTGGGAGTGGGGAGGGAGGAAATTGTGTAACAATGAAATAATCTTTTTAAAAAAAATTTTTATGAATTTTAATGAAAGTATACAGAGACTTTGGATTTCCATTAATACATTTTTGCACTTTTCTCCCTACCCAGCCTCCCCCTCCATTTGCTCTTCTCTTTGAAAAGTAAAAGAAAAATTCTTTTATTGTTATACAATCCCTCCCTCCAAGTCCACTCCACTATGCAGTCTTCAAAGAGAAAAACTGACTTGGGGAGTGTAGGGAGGAAAATGTGAAACAATGAATGAATGGAAATCCAAGTTTTCAGTAAACTTTTGTTAAAATATCAATTAAAAAAATAATAAAGATGCACAGCTTTAGAACCTCCCCCGCAAAAGGAGCCCATTGCAGCAGTCACCATGTCAATCCACCTGGTTGAAGGTCTTCCTCTCCTTCACCAACTCTCCGCCCTTCCCAGCATCATGTCCTTCTCCAAAGAATAACACCTTCTAGCACATGTCCAAAGTATGTGAGGCAAAGTCTCATCATTCCTCCTTCCAAGGAGCACTCTGGCTGCACCCTCTCGAAGACATAGTTGTTATGCAACAAAAAATACTATCATGATTTTTCTGTGCATCTAAATTTGCATAAACTCACTACTATCAAACCAATTTCAGTTACTAGTAACTCTATTGGGTTTCTGAGATGGTAAATCTTAACCAGAGGAGACTGGACTTTTTTCCCTCTTATACCTGCTGGTGGATTCTAATCACCAGAAATGTGTGGTCTTTTGGTAGAACATACTATAGATTACATCAGAGTTCCAGGTACCTAGGTAGCTTTAGATGAAGGAATAAGGCATCAGGATTGGAGGAGGACTCATTAACAACCAGTGTTATGCAGACGACACAACCTTGCTTACTGAAAGTGAACACATCTGAAGCATTTGCTGCTGCAGAAGATCAAGGACTGTAGACTTCAATATGGATTGAAGCTCAACATTAAGAAGACAAAGATTCTTACTACTGGGCAAATGGGTAGCATCATAATAGGTGGAAAAGGAACTATGTTAGTCTAGAGAATAAGGTTCACCTAATTCAGGCCATAGTCTTCAAAATTACTTGCTATGCATCAGAGAGCTGGACAATGACTAAGGTTGACAGAATAAGAATCAATGCCTTTACAGAGGAGGTAAAATTATCTCTCTATGCAGATGATATGATAGTATACTTAGAAAACCCTGAAGACTCAGCAAGAAAACTACTGGACATAGTTGACCAATTCAGCAAAGTGGCAGGATACAAGATCAACATACAAAAATCAATTGGATTTCTCTACAGTAACAAAGAGAATTCAGAACTGGAGCTGAGAAAAACAACACCCTTTACAATAGCTAATCACAAGATTAAATACTTAGGAGTAAACCTAATCAGAAGCACAAAGGATCTGTGCAAAGAAAATTACAAAACATTATTATAAGAAGCAAAAAGAGAACTGGAGAGGTGGAAGAATATCCCTTGCTCATGGATAGGAATATTCAGTATTGTGAAAATGACAATACTACCAAAAGCAATTTACACATTCAGTGCAATCCCAATACAAATACCAATTCCACTCTTCAACGAGATGGAAAAGGTAATCTCCAATTTCATTTGGAATGGAAAGAGGCCCAGAATAAGCAAAGCACTCCTTAAAAAGAGAAGCAAGAGAGGAGGCATCTCACTTCCTGATTTCAAATCCTACTACATTGCCATGGTGATCAAGAAAATGTGGTACTGGTACAATGACAGATGCATAGATCAATGGAATAGAATTGAGAATCCAGAAATCAGCCCATCTACCTATGGTCAACTGATTTTTGACAAGGAGATGAAATCAGTGAAGTGGGGAAATGACAGCTTTTTAAACAAATGGTGCTTGCAAAATTGGAAAATTATCTGCAGAAATGTGGAGAAATGTGGGGTCAAGATTGGTGGAAGATCTACCTACAATCTGCGATATGCAGATGATACAAACCTGCTTGCTGAAACTGAGGAGGACCTGAAGTGCTTCCTGCAGAGGGTCAAGGACTGCAGCCTCCAATATGGATTGAGGCTCAATGTCAAGAAGACAAACATTCTC
>NW_006399782.1:2987992-2989138 GCF_000299155.1 Elephantulus edwardii | reverse complement strand
GCAAGCGACTCGATAGCACACAACAACAACAACATCTGCAGAAAACTCAAGTAAGATCCACATCTCACTCCATACACAGAAACAATTCAAAGTGGATTATGGACTTAGGACTAAAACCAAAGACTATAAACTTCATTAAAGAAAAGCTTGGAAGAACTCTAGACAGCCTAATTCACAATATAAGCAGTTTCCAAGCATCCTGGAAAATCTACAAACAGGAGAGTATAAAATAGATGAATGGGACCTTCTAAGAATTAAATCCCTATGCACATCCAAAAACTTCTCCAACAGGGTAAAAAGGGAAGCCACAGACTGGGAAAAAATATTTGGTAATGGTATGTCTGACAAGGGACTTATATCTAGAATTTATAAAATACTCAAGCAGCACAAGATAAAAGTAAATAACCCAATTGAAAAATGGGCACAGGATATGAGCAGACACTTCACCAAAGACGACATCCAGATGGCAAACAAACACATGAAGTAATGTTCAAAATCCTAGCTCTAAGAGAGATGCAAATCAAAACAACTGTGAGATATCATCTCACCCCAGTCAAAATAGCAAAATTTAACAGAATTGCAAACATCAAATGCTGGCAAATTTGTGGAGAAATTGGAACCCTTAATCACTGTTGCTGGGAGTTTAAAATAGTGCAACCACTCTGGAAGGCAGTATGACGCTTTCTCAAAAAGTTGCAAATGGAAATACCATTTGACCCAAGAATCCCACAACTTGGAATTTACCCTAAAGAAACTATAACAGCCACCCAAGCAGATATATGCTCACCTATGTTTATTTTGGCTTAGCTCACTATAGCAAAGAGCTGGAAACAACCTAAGTGCCCATCAACAAACGAATGGTTAAAGAAGCTCTGGTATATTCACACAATAGACTACTACGCAGCACTGAAAAACAAGGAACTCATGAAATATGCAAAATGGATGACCCTGGAGGACATTATGCTGAGTGAAATATCTCCATCACAAAAGGACAAATAATGCATAGAGTCACTGTTTTAAAATGGGACTGACATCAGGGTTGAGGGAAGACAGAAAAGGAGGGGAGGAATGATGTATAATGCAATCAAACAGATGAGGGAGAGAACTGTTTAAAAAGGGGGCATATGAATGGATATTCTTGTCATT
>NW_006399782.1:2914628-2987437 GCF_000299155.1 Elephantulus edwardii | reverse complement strand
ATTTGTAATAAACCAAATGGTATGTCACTTTATGAGGGAGGCTGATACAGCTGGAAATCACCCTGAAGCCCTAAGGCAATCCTTAAATGTTTATAAAGGTAGACACTAAGGCAATCCTTAAGCATTTGCAGAATTCTTGTATTCTATTTGCTAACCACTCCCTCCTGAGTCAAACATAAGTTTTTCAATAGGAAGAGCTTAACTTCATTTGCATTGAATTCTCTTGGTGATTTGCTCTCTGGCAATTGTCAATAAAGACACAGGGAAGGGAAGGTCAGCACCTCAGTTGTTTGAGAACTGTTTGCCCTGTGCTTCACCTGTTTCCTCCTACATTCTTGGTGCTCTGTCTTGTACTTATTAATACACTGTACCCTCAGTCTGCAACACATGGCTATAGGGATTTATTTACTTAATGTGAGCTAAGAAGTTTTCTAACACAAGGAAAGACCTACTCATAAATAATACTTTAATGAATTATCTTTGTGCAAATATATTGGTACTGCAATAGATTATGTTGGAAAGTAAGTGACCATAAATGTAATCACTGGATTGACTGTATCTTCTGCCTTTGCTTGCTCCATATATTACAAACTTTATAAAGTTTGTAATCCAAGAACAAAAGATTAACCATAGATAATGCCTCTGATTTCTGGAGAGAGGATGAAAGGCACCTAAGCGTCAAGGACTCTCCTTCATAGGGTCACTAGGAGTCGCCTGTGACTAGACAGCACTTAACAACAACAACAACAATGCCTCTGACTTATGCACTAGAAGAATGTTGAAATGGAAGATGATTTTGTGACATATATATTTACCAAATAAAAATACATTTTAATTAGAAAAAAATGCAAAGTTTGCATGGTACTAATACAATGACAGGCACATAGACCAATGGGGTAGAATTGAGAACCCAGAAATAGACCCAACAATCTATGGTCAATTGATATTTGGCAAGGAAATAAAACCTATCAAATGAGGAAATGATACTCTTTTCAACAAATGCTACTGGCAAAACTCAGCTGCTATCCAAAGATAGCTGAGATAGGATCCACATTTCACACCATACATAAAAATCAACTCAAGGTGGAAGAGATCTGGGAGTAAAGCCCCAAACCACAAAGATCATCAGAGACAAACTGGAATCAAGCTTAGAAGGCGTAGTCTATGGAATAAAGAGACTGACAAATACCACCAGAACTGCACAATCTGGAGAGGATAAAAATGATGAATGGGACGTTCTAAAGATTAAATCCCTGTGCACATTAAAAAAAAAAACCCAACCAAAACATTTTCCAATAGAGTGAAAAGAAAACCTACTGACTGAGAAAAAATATTTGGCAATACCATTTTAGACAAGAACCTCATATCAAAAGTTTACAGGATCCTATAGGGCCTACACAAGACAAAAACTGATTACACAATTACTAAATGGGTTAAATACATGGAAAGAATTTTCACAGGGAAAGATATTTGGATGGCTAGCAGACACATGGAAAAATGCTCAAAATCACTGACAATAAGAGAGATGCAAATCAAAACCACAATGAGATACCTTCTCACTCCACTAGCAGTGGCAATGTTTAACAGGACAACAAGTAATAAATGTTGGAGAGGATGTGCCAAGATAGAAACTCTTTCACATTGTTCATGGGATTGTAAAATGGTACAACCATTCTGAAAGGCAGTTTGGTGCTTCCTCAAAAAGCTGAACATAGACTCGTGGCCTAGTGGTAAGAAGCTGCACTGAAATCCCACAGGTACGCGGTTCGAATCCACCAGATACACTGCTGAAAAAGGAGGGACAATCTCCTTCTGTACCAGTCAGATGCGATTTGATGGTACACATATTTAAAAAAAATAAAATAAAAAAAGCTGAACATAGAAATACTATATGACCCAGCTATTCCATTGCTTGGAATGAAAACTGAAGCACAAACGGAGACTTGTACACCAGTCTTCGTAGCAGCTTTATTTGCCATCACAAGAACATGGAAATAGCTCAAATGTCAAATCACAATCAACTGGATTGAGAAATTATGGTAAATTCACACAATGAAATACTACGCAGCACGCAGGAGCAATGATTTTGTAAATCACTACCTAACTCGGGACGGACAGGAAGGCATTATGCTAGGTGAACTCAATCCCATAGGAACAAATACCGTATAAGACCATTATTGTAGAACAAGAATGAGGATCTAAGAGGGGTAAGGGGGGAACAGAGAGGAGTGAGAATGGATAAGAGAAGGGGGTATTAATCGTAGGTTCACACAATTTGATGGGTGTGAAGGAAATGGGGAAAATCAGGCTTGAAAAACAATGTACATGAACTTTGTGAATAAACCAGTATGTTGTTGTTGTTGTGTGCAGTCAAGTTGCTTACGACTCATAGTAATCCTATGTACAAGAGCCCTGAAAGTTGCTCTATCCTGTGCCAAATCCACTGTCTCTGACACACTGACCCTCGTTACCCCAGTCACTGAGTCAATCCATCTCATTGAGGGTCTCCCTCTCTTTCTCTATCCTTCCAAGCATGATGTCCTTCTCCAAGGACTGACCCCTCCTTGCAGCATGTCCAAAGTATGTCAGACAAGGCTTCAGAATCCTTGCCTCCAAGGAGCAGCCTGATTTCATCCTCTCTAAGATAAACCTGTTTGTTCTCCTAGCAGTCCATGGTATATTCAACACTCTTCTCCAGCACCACAGCTCAAAGGCATCAATTCTCTTTCTATCATCCCTAGTCATTGTCCAGGTCACTGATGCATAGCAAGCAATTGTGAAGACTATTGCCTAGGTCAGGCACACCTTAGTCTCCAGACTGACATTGTTGCTCTTCAGTACTCTGGAGAGGTCCCTGACAGCAGACTTCCCCAATGCAATTCACCTCTTGATTTCCTGACTGCTAGTACCAAGAGTGTTGATTGTGGAACAAAGCAAACTAAAGTTGTTAACATTCTCAATCTCTTCACCATCTATCGTGATACTGCAATTGGCCCAGTGCTGAGAATCTTTGTTTTCTTGATATTGAGCTTCAATCTATATTGAAGGCTGCAGTCCTTGACCTTCTGCAGCAAGCGCTTCAGGTCCTCCTCAGTTTCAGCAAGCAGGGTTGTGTCATTTGCATAATGTAGGTTGTTGATGAATCTTCCTCCAGTCCTGATGCCACATTCCTTTTCATACAGCCTATCTTCCCAGATGATCTATTCTGCATATATATTGAAAAGGTATGGAGACAGAATACATTCCTGGTGCACATCCTTCCCTATTTCGAACCATGAAGTGTTTCCTTGCTCTATTCTGATGACTGTCTCCTGGTCTAAACACAGGTTTTGCATAAGCACTATCAAGTGTTCTGGAATTCCCATTTTTCTCAGAGTCAGCCACAGTTGTTGTGATCCACACTGTCAAACCCTTTGCACAGTCAATGGAATACAGACATTCCTCTGGTACTCTCTGCTTTCAGCCAAGATCCATCTGACATTAGCTATAATATCCCTAGTACCACGGCCTCTTCTAAACCCAGTCTATACATCTGGAAGTTCTGTTGATGCACTGCTCTAGTAGATTTTTTATAAAATTTTTTTTAAAAATTTGAATCAATAGTTTAAAAAGAATATACTCAATTACCACTCTTCTCCCAAATGTAGACCAAATTGATTGTTCAGACACATAAGGAATAAGTCATTCCAAGTTTATGCAAACTCTTTCAGACATTTTATGTGGCCATTAAACATTAAATAATCTTCCACCATAAAGATAGACCATAATTAACTCAATGTTGAACACTTAGGTTGTTCCCTGTGTGTTGCTATTACAAATAAAACCAAACCCTTATCTTACTGTTGTGGAGTCAGAACTGACTCATCCAGAGGGTCTTTTGGGCTGAAAATCGCACAGGAGACAATTGTCCATCTTTCTCCCAAGGAGCTGCTGGTGGATTTGAACCAGCAGAGAGGTGTAGCCTGTAGTTAGCAGCTCAACTCCCTAAAGACTATGCCACCAGGCCTCCAGAGTTTCGGTTATTATCTCTGTTCATAATGTTTTAGATTTACTGTCTCAGCTCATTTCCTTGAGATAAATTACTGTAAATGGGATTACAAGTTAACACTATTATAAAAATGTTCATGATATCAGGACATCGCTGCTAAATTCTTTGCAGGAAGGTTATACCCAGTAATGCACGAGAGAGTATCTGTTTCCCAACACCCTTGCTTTTTGAAAAAATAATTTGCTTCTCAGTGTCAATTTTAAATGTTGTCAAACAGGCCAGTGCTTTGGTATTCCTCCATTTAAATGTTTATTTAAAGAACTTGCTGTAAAACTGGGGCCAAGCTGATTACAGCCCCCTGCAACAGGTAATAAGAGAACAAGAGAACCTCTCTGTGTTGACATTGTTTTTCTTGTCCAGGGGAGTGGTCTTTAAATCTGTTAGGGTGCTGTTGTCAGAAGTAAGAGATTAACATTAATCATATAAAAACTACCGTTACTGTGTTTGTCTTTCACCACCATTTATACAATAAATCTCAAACCACACCTCCCACAGATTACTCAGCTGTGTAGGAAAACAGTTTGCAGATAACTTCCGTCTATTGTACTTGAATAGGTTATTCTCAAGTACAAAATCTTGGGGAGGTGAGCTAAGAGGTTAGCAGGGAGCTGAAGAAAAGTTCTTTTTAGTAAACAATTTTCAATAAATAGAATGCATCAGAATCCTGGGGAGCTTGTGAAGAGGAAGGTGAATCTTGGACCCATTCACCACGTTTGGAATAGGGCCTTGCAATCAGCAATGTGCCCAAAGTGTTTCTGACACAGCTGATTCAAGGACCACGTTTAAGAAACACTGTCTCTACAATAGCACAATAGCACCAACTTCTTGGATTTTCTGCAAGCTACAACCATCTTACTGAAGCTGTAAGGACTTGAGGTTTATCTGACAGAATGTTCCCAGCCTCAATCTTGCTGCTCTGGTGTTGTATTCTACCGGAATGCAAGTCAGGATCTTCAGGTTCTATCAGATGGTTGGACAACTGAAACCAGTTGTTCTCACTCAAGACAAACACAAAGCTTTTATAGAGCAGAAAGCTCAGAGATTTGACAGGAAAGAACTGATATTTGAGAAAAACAGGTTTAGTCTTTTTTCTCTCCTCTTATGACACTCCATCTTCTGCTTCACTGACAAGACCAAAACTGTCTTGTCTGCTCTCTTCTGGTGGCCCAGCACGTGTCCAGCAGGAAGTCAAACCCTCACATTGCTTCCTCGCCCCCTGGACGCCTTAGCTCATCAGATCTCTCTGACAAACATGTCTTTCTGCAATCTCTCCTTCGTCGTCGCCCCTTCTCTTCTGCCAACAATCATATTTAGGATCCTTGTGCTCTAAACCCAAAGTCTTTCACTCACTGTGTCTCTATCCATCTTGTCTCTATCTTTTGCCCACCCTCAAATATTCTAGGAGAAAGGTCTACAGTCCACCTCATGTTTAAAGTCTCTCCTCTACCTCAATCACCTCATACAAATGTTTCCCTCAAAAGTGACTGTACGCTGTCTTCCTGATCGCCAAAGCAGGCCCTGGTGGTACAAATACTTAATGTGCTCAGATTTATGAACTGGAAGATTGTTCTAGTCTGCACAGAGATGCCTCAGAAGGAAGACCACATGATCTACCCCTGAAAGGGCGCCAGCATCATGGAGAACAATTCTATTTCAAAACATGCAAGTCACCACAAGTCAGAATTGACTCTCCGTGATATCCGGGAATTACCAAAACCAACCTTCTCTCACTCTCCATCTTCGTGTGTCCTTGTAAAATTTTGTCATTCCAACCTTTTCAACAAATGATGCTGGCAAAACTGGACTGCTACCTGCAGAAAGCTGAAACAAGATCCACATCTGACACCATACACAAAAATAAACACAAGGTGGATCAGAGATCTAGGAGTAAAAGCTGTAAAGGTTCTAAGAGAGAGGCAAACTGGGACCAAGCTTTGAAGGCCTAGTCCATGGTATAAAGAGGCCAACAAATATAGCCAGAAATGCACAATCTGGAGAAGATAAAATTAATGAATGGAACTTTCTAAAGATTGTTTTTTTTTTCTTCTTGAAAAAAAAAAACAACAAACAACCAAAAAACCCTTTTTCAACAGGGTAAAATAAAGTCTACTGACTGGGAAAAAATATTTGGCAATTCCATCTCAGACAAGGGTCTCATAACAAAAGTTTACAGAATCCTCCAGGAACTCCACAAGAAAAAGGCTGATAACACAATTACAAAATGGGCTAAAGACATGGAAAGACTTTTCATAATTAATGGCACTAAAAGAGATGCAACTCAAAACCACAATGAGATATCATCTAACCACAGTAGCACGGCAAGGTTTAGCAATAAAAGTTTATCAGGGCAGCAAGCAATAAAAGTTGCAAGGATGTGGAAAAGTAGGAATTGTTATACACTGTAGTAAAATGTCATACCCACTCTGGAAGGCAGTTTGGTATTTCCTCAAAAAGTTGAACATAGAAACTCCATATGACTTAGCTATTCTACTACTAGGAATATACCCCAAGGAAATGTGAACTGAGACACAAATGGAGATTTGTACACCAATGTTCATAGCAGTGTTGTTCACCAATACAAGAAAATGGAAATAGTCCAAATGTCCAACCACAGTGGAATGGATTGAGAAATTGTGGTACATTCACACAATAGAATATTATGTAGCATGTAGAAGCAATGATTTTAAAAAATACTAAATAACTTGGGAGAGTCTGGAGAGTATTATGCTGAGTGAAATAACAGTCTTCTAAGGATAAATAGTGCAAAAGACCATTGTTGTAAAAATAGCAGGAAAATTAGTAAAACATGCATGAAGGCCCAAGGAGTGAAGGGTTGGGAGCAGAGGGGTGAGAACAGGTAAGTGCAAAACCACAGGGTTGCACAATTTGGTGGGTAGAGGGAAGGAGTAAGAACCTGAAGAGACAGGGTAACGATGGGAAAGGCCCAGTAGTGATTAATTTTATAAAACATAATGCATGAGAATGATTGTATGAAACACAAGGTGAATGAAGAATAGTATACAAACTTTGTAAGCAAACCAATATAAATTCAGTTTTTTTGATAGTTTGCCATTCAATAAATAGTTACTGAGCATATACTTCAATCTTTTTTTTTCCCATTCACTAGGAGGCTCTGGTGGCTTGATGATAAGGAGTTTGGCTGCCAATCCAAAAGTACATGGCTCGAATCCACGAGCTGCTCTGTAGGAAAAAGATTAGCAATCTCCTCCTATACAATTAACTGGAGGGTCAGGTCAGCTATGAGTCAGTTCCTACTTTCAATATTTCCATGATCTTCCCCTCCTTGAGCCGGAGGATTCTGATGGTCCTCCCAACATTTGGGGTGATCCTGCTGTCTCCCTTTGCTATGCCTCTCTACCCTCAACTCCCAAAGTCAGTCTTCTGTCATCTGAAGTCCCTCCCTTTTCTCCTCTTTCAGTGTTCTCTTCCTGTCTAAACTGTATCCATTTCATACCTCATTGCTATTATTGTTGTTGTAAGGTGCTATCAGTTAAGTACAGTGCATAGTGGCCCTTTGAATAACATATCTGAACCTTGTCCTATCTTGTACCATCCTCTTCATTTTTGGTATTATTATTGTTGTGTACACTTGAGTTGGAATCAACCCATAGCTGACCCTCCAATGGGTTTTCAAAGGTAGTTAATTGGAGGAGATTGACCATCTTTCTCCCATGGAGAAGGTGGGTTTGAACTACGTGCCTTTGAGATTGTAGTGCAACTTCTCATCATTTTTTACATATCTGAGCCTATTGCTGAAGTCACTGTGTCAGTCCATCTGGTTGAGGGTCTTTCTGTCTTTCACCAACCTTTCCAAGCATAATGTTCATCTCCAAGGAAAAATTGTCCTAGCAACATTTCCAAAGTATGTGAGACAAAACTTTATCATTGTTGCTTCCAAGGGACACTTTTTCCAAGTTGTACCTGTTTGTTCCTTTGGCAGTCTGGGAGACGTTCAGCATTCTTCTTTAACATCACAGTTCATAGGCATCAATTCTTCTTCTGTCATCCTTAGTCACTCTCCAGCTCTCAGACACATAGCAAATGATTGAAAAGAACATGGCCTGAATCAAGAACACCTTAGTCCTCAAACTGACATCATTTCTTCTGAGTAGTTTGAAGAGGTCCCTGACTGCAAGCTTTCCCAGGCAATACTCCTGACTGCTAGTGCCATGGATGTTGATTGTGGTTCCAAGTAAGATGAAGTTATTGACAATTCCTATTTTCCCCCCATTTATCATGATGCTATCTATCAGTCCAATGGTAAGAATTATTGTTTTCTTGATGTTGAAATGTAATCAAGGCTTTGTATTGAAGGCTTTGATCTTCTGTAGCCAGCACTTCAAATCCTCCTCATTTTCCATAAGCGAGGTTGTGTTGTCTGCAGAATGCAGGTAAAACTATAATTCTATCTGATTTCTCACCCATTTTCCAGATTCACTTTTCTGTGAGTGAAATACAACTTGTCAAATGCAACATACCTAAGCTGAGCTTGTCTTTGAACTGCTTCTTCTATCTTCTTTACAGCTGATAATAACACCAACCTACTGCTACTGTACCAGTTACAATTCATAGCAACCTTCTTTCTGACTTTAAGGCTGTAAATCTTTCTCGAAGGAGACTTTCCACCTTCTGTGGAGCTGCTAGAGGATTCAAACTGCTGACCTTTTGCTTTGTAGCCTGATACATTATAGCCTACACCACCAAAACTCTTTTGGTAAGTCCGCAGGTATCCAGATCACAAACCTCCCAATTATCACAGATTGGTTTTTTTTCCCTGATTGTAATGTTGTTTGGCTGCTAACCAAAACATCAATGGTTCAAATCTCTTAGAGATTTCTTGATAGAAAAATGTGGCAACCTGATCCTATTAGCTTCAGAAACCCAATGCAGGGTCATGATTAGTTATAGTTAACTCAAGGACAGTGGATTTTATTATTTCACAAATTCCGCCCCCCCCCCCCCGATGATATACCAGTCTTGCTGTTTGCCATTACTCTGACACGCTTATTATTGTAACTAGCTATTGTGGCCTAGTGGGAAGGAGCTGCATTGTCAATCTGCATGTCAAAGGCAAAGCATGGCTTTCAAAGCTGCCAGTGACTCTGGGAGAAAAATGGGTAATCTGTTTAATTTACAGCCTCTGAAAACCCATTAGAGGGTCAGTAATGAATCTGTTCCAACTTGACAGTACCTACCAACAACAACAACATTGCAGTGGCCTCTTAAAACTCAACTGTTCCTCATGATTCTAACTTTCTCACTCCCATTCTGAATTTTCTCCCCTCACACGATAGCTGGATTCATTTTCTGCTCTGGGGACCAGAAAGGAGAATTTCTCTCATTGGCTCCTTACCAGGAATCTCTTTGAAGAATGGCCCTGCCCTATGATGAAACATCTTGGATTCTAAGGACCTGGGTCTGGTTGTCTTGTTAGAACCATGGAAACTGGTGATTGGAATTGCTCCTGTTACCTTTTCATGTCTATGCTTAGGGTGCCAGGAAGCATGGTCCTGAACCACATCCCCTCAAAGGGGGACATTTGGTGAAGGATGATCTTACTCTGTTTGTGACTATGAAGAGAGGCGTCCAATAGTCATGACAATGGTTGGCCTGCCCTGTAATTAGAGATGAACATTATAAGGTGTTTCTTCCCTGGAGCCTGTGGAAAATAGTGTCTTTATTTTGGGCTCTTGTATATCAAGTGACTTTTTTGTGATTAATTGATGAAAGTATCTTAAAATAAGAATTTCTTTTCTATTTTTCTCAGGAGACATCCATAAATAGAAAAATGGTCATATGGTATATTTGTGTACTGTTTTATAGTTTTCTTATTTAATAACAAAATCCAATTTATTGCCATTAAGTCTGAACTGACTCATAGCTGACCCTCCAGCAGATTCTCAGGCACTAAGTCACACAGGAGCAGAAGGCCCATCTTTCTCCAGGGTGACCTGTGGATTTGAACTGCCAGAGGGCGCTGATGTATGTTTGGGTACACAACTTCCTACAGCACAGGTGAAGAGACAGCCTTCTGTGACTTGCCCAATATCACATACCTTTATCAGTGGCTACACTGGGGCTCAAAAATAAGAGCCAAGGCTTGGAAGGTAAGAACTACTGTTCAGTTGGTGAATTATCACCAACCAGACGACTTCCTCACAGTTTAGGTAGGAGAACTGCAAATAAGGGATGGAGAAAGTTGGCTAGAGCGAATTCTTTGTCTGCTGGGTGTAGAAATGTCTGAGCCCGTGACAAGTCTGGTACATTTTTAGGGGCAATGGATATGAGTCACTGGATGTTAAAAATTATTAACACTCTCGGCTGCTAACCAAAAGATTAGAAGTTTGATCCCATCCAGACATTCCTTGGAAGAAATAGCTGGAGATTTGCTTCAGAAAATGCAGCCATTGCAAACCCTAAGATGCTCCAAAGGACTAATGAACCATGAGAACCTCCACCTCCGTGGCCCCGAGACTAGGGGAACTGTGTGATGTCCAGCTACCACTGCTGACCACTGCAAAAGGGGCCACAGTAGATAGTCCTGGACAGAGTGTCGGGGATGCGGATGATGGCAGTGGAGATGTGAAAGAAAACTAAAACACCATAATAAATAGAACACCCAGGCTTACTGGTCTGATCTAGATTGTTGGAACCCTTTGTCGTCCTTCAAGCTGTAACAAAGTTCACCTTGTGACTCAGTTTTCACCCAAACAATAGAGAAGTCTAAAAGGTGGCAAAATAACACCAGGGAAGTACCCACTTCTTAGAACAATCAACCTTGCAAGATCAAAAGGACAGCACTTCCCCTGGATATAGCTCAAAAAGCAGGAGGCCAGAAGGGGTTGGCCAGAAGGAGTAGGCTAGGAGGATTAATGAAAACAAGGCACACAGGGGAAGGAAGCAGTGGAATGTGAATTGTTGTGTACCTTCCAGTCAGAATCAGCCCATAGCTGACCCTTCAGTGGGTTTTCAAAGGCAGTTAATTGCACAGAAGGAGTTTATCTTTGTCCTGTGGAGCAGCTGGTGGATTTGAACTGTGTATGTTTGGGTTGCCAGCACAACTCCTTATCTCTAGGCCTCCAGAGTTCCCTATGTGGGAATAAATGTAAAGGTGCATAAATGTGCAAAATGTGGATAAGCAGTTGGATGGTAAATCAATTTGCTCTGTCAACTTTCATTCACCTCACAATTAAAAAACAACAAAATAAAAAAAATGTCTGTGGAGCAATTCCACTTTGACACATGCATGGGGTTGTCATGAGTCAGATTTGACTTGTGGGAAGCTGTTGTTTGGTATTATTTTGGTTATATGACACCATGCTGTGTCCCCTTTTTATGATCATGTCAGAGGATGAGATGATGGCTTCCAGCCCTTAGGGTGACATGACTTGCCATCTAAATTGACAGTTTTTAAGAATTTCTCTTGGAGGGGGCCCTTTATCCAGAGGGGGTATGCCTCACAGCTGAGTTCTGGAATCTTCCATGGATTCTCTGCCACATTTCAGCCAGAGAGCTCTCAATGAAGGTGATCCCCTCCCCGCTTTGAACTGTGTCTTGTAGGGCATGCCCAGCAGTTGCCTCATTCTTCTCTGGGTTGCAGGGGTGGCAAGATTGATGGTGTCACTATTTCTTGTGTGCCCATATTTCTTCGTGGCTGTCTGGAATTTCAGAAATATGCAGAGGTGATGGGTGGGTTGTTGGCCTGGATGAAAGAGTGAGGGTAGAAGCGATGATGGTGGTGGAAGATAACAGTTTCACAGAGCGATGAAGTCACTTCCTGAAGAGCAAACAAACTCTGTGTCTTTGTGCATTATGCATTATGCATTGAGGCGTAGTCTTATTGCTTGGTCTATTTGTCTTGAGTTATTCCTGGAACTGGAGGTGAGAATCCCATGAGTCCTACCACACACAAAGTTTCTGCTTTACTGCTATTTCCTGGTTTGTGGGGCTGTTGGCTATGCCCAAGGCAATGCAGAGTCAGGAACACAACCTTAGGTCTTACTTTCTGAGTCTTATTTTCACCTCACCAGTTGCAAGGACAGCCTCAAAGAGAAAATTCCCAGAAACAGGTAGCAAGTGCTCTAAGATGTATCTAGAAGTGGAGGGAGATCCACCAGCCTTGTCATCTTATATGGGAACCTAAGGAATATAGATTCTCATCCCTCGACTAAATGGTAGAACCATGATAGATGGAGAAGAGATTGAGGTTGTTAACAATTACAGCTTGCTCAGCTCCACAATCAACACTCTTGGCACCAGCAGTCTGAACATCAAAAGGATGAATTACATTGGAAAACTCTGCTGTCAGGGACCTTTCCAGAGTACTGAAGAGCAATGATGTCAGTCTAGAGACTAAGGTGTGTCTAAACCAGTCCATGGTCTTTTGTAATTGCATGGTCCTTGCTATGCATCAGAGAGCTGGACAATGACTAAGGATAGCAGGAGAATAATCAATGCCTTTGAGTTATGGTGTTTGAGAAGAGTCTTGAGCATACTATGGACTGCCAAGAAAACAAATAGGTCTGTCTTGGAGAGGGTGAAACCAAGTTTCTCCTTGTAGGCTAGAATTTTGAAGCTCTGTCTCACATATTTTGGGCACGTGGCCAGAAGGGATTTGCCCTTTGGGAAGGACATCATGCCCATAACGGTGGAAGGACAGCACAGGAGAGGAAGACCCTGGATGAGATGGATTGCTACAGTGACTGGGGCAATAGGGGTAGGTGTGTTGGAGTCAGTGAGACTGGCCCAGGACAGGGCAGGCTTCCGAGCTAATTTTACATAGAATTGCTAAATGTTTCCCCTCCATTGTTCCTAGAATTCAAGATGAGGAAAGACAAATTCCAAATGCCCTTGGGATAGCTGTTCTCACAATATCTCCAGCACTTAGAATGGTGCCTGGCACAGAGTAACGATGGCACAAACATTTGCAGATGAATGAACTCATGTATTGCCTGTCACCTGATCGCTGATCTCTGTAGTTGAGGTTCTATCTGTTTCTCCTGTGCTGTTGCAGGGGGCCTGGAGCAGAAGGAGATGAATGGGACCATAGCAGCCTGAGATGTGTGACCATCACAGCATCACATGACTCCTGAAGGTAACCCTGGGCAAGGGGGAATGTATCAGCCTCAGACAGTAGACTGGGAGAGATGCACTCCAAAGACACAATGGTGCAAATTGGAGATTAAATTTCTGAGGAAGAGGAAGTGGGAGGGAAAGGAAGTTGGAGCTTTCTAGGCTGAGTATGCAGGAGCTTTGGTGGCCTAGAGGTAAAAAGCTGCACTGCTAACTCAAAGGCACTCAGTTCAAAACCACCAGCTGCTCTGCAGAAAAAGAAAATTGTTACTTTCCTCCAGGGTGATTTATAGCTTCTTTAAACCCGCTGGAAGGTCAACTATGAGTGGCTTCTGATTCAAAGGCAGGAAACAACGACATCAATGGGGTAGGGGAAGTAGGAGAGGAAGACTCTCAAGGAGAGGGACTGACACAGTGTTCACAACAATGAGTTAAAACCTAGCGCCGACTATGAGGATGGTGCGTGATCCAGCCGTGTTCCGTTCTGTTGTGCATAAGGTAGCACTTAACAACTGCAATGTGAGTGTGTGGTCCAAGCTGGGTGCTGACCCTTCTTGACTTGGTCTTGGAGCTTCTGCAGTTATCACCAGAACAGCCTAGGGGTTTTGCATCAATGGCTGAGGAGAAATGAGATCAAAGGACTGTGGTGATATCCAAGATAAAGAAATGCCAGGTGGTAAACATCGTTTGAGCTGTGGCTTCAGTAAGTATAGTTTTGAAGAATTAAGTCTCCAGCCTCAAAGCTAGCTGTGAAGGGTGGACAGACTACTATTAATTATTTCCCTCAGTGTTACTGGCTTAGGCTTTTGAAGTCAATCCAGAAGGGACAAGTCTATTTACTGCTAAGGGAACGAAAGGCGAGCCTGAGAAAACTGGAATGTTACCAGTGATGTTTTAGATACGCCAGCTCCCCAGTTCCCTCAGAACATTGGTCAGCTGGTCTTTGACTAAGGGGGGAAGGAAACAAAACTGAAGTAGTAACTATTGTGATTTAGTGTTTGTTTATCTTTGCCGAGACCCTAGCCAGACATGGTGCTTCTGACACCCCCTAAAAAGGTCTGACATGGGCAAGTAACAATCAAATGTATCTGTGAGGCCAGGTAGTGATTAAAAAGTGTGGGTTCTCAAGAAAATGAGAACTAAGGCACAAACGGAGACTTGTACATCAATGTTATAGTAGCGTTATTCACCATCACAAGAACATGGAAACAGCCCAAATGTCCAAG
The DNA here is from genome assembly GCF_000299155.1 of Elephantulus edwardii. Classification (NCBI taxonomy): domain Eukaryota; kingdom Metazoa; phylum Chordata; class Mammalia; order Macroscelidea; family Macroscelididae; genus Elephantulus; species Elephantulus edwardii. The sequence continues at coordinate 2,973,070 of NW_006399782.1, read as the reverse complement.
CACAATTGAATGGATTGAAAAATTATGGTACATTCACTCGACGGAATACTATGCAGCATTCAGGATCAATGATTTTGTAAATCACTACCTAACTTGGGAGAGACTGGTGAGCATTATGCTATAGGAACTAACTCAGTCCCATAAGGACAAATACTGTATAAAACTATTATTGTAGAATAAATATGAAGATCCAAGGAAGAGGAGAATGGGAGCAGAGGGGTGAAGTGAGCTGGTGTGTGTGTGTGTGTGTGTGTGTGTGTGTGTGTGTGTGTGTATTTAATCATAGGGTCATACAATTTGATGGGTGGAGGGAGGGGTGGGTAAAGGAAATGAGAAAGATCTGGTGTGAAAATGTGTGTGTGTGTGTGTGTATTTAATCATAGGGTCATACAATTTGATGGGTGGAGGGAGGGGTGGGTAAAGGAAATGAGAAAGATCTGGTGTGAAAAACCATGTACATGAACTTTGAAAGTAAACCAGTACAAAATAATCATTTTCTTAAAACAAAACAAAACAACAAAGTGTGGATTCTGCAGTCAAACTGACCAACATGTGCTGTGTGATGCTGGCAAGTTACTTAACCTCTCTGAGACTTGGGGTCCTTATCTATGAAAATGAGAGAACAGTAGATAACAATACCAAGCTCACATGGTGGTTGTGTGGATTATAGGGAAAGTGCTTAGTGTCTTAGTTCTGTAAATGTATTGTGCACTGTCTGCTGTCTTCGTCTCTAGACAATTCTGAGATCCAGGCAAAGGCAGCAATCCTGTCCATATTGGAGCAGAGACCCTGCTTACAGCTGCTCTCACACACGTTCATTTCTTTTTCCTGCCACTGCCTGGGCCAAGTCATAGCACCTTCTACATGGACATTTTCCCCTCTCTGCTCCTTTTCAAATCGTTCTCCTCACAGCATCCAAGGTGAACATTTCAACACGCAAATTTGATCACATCTTTTCTTTGCCTAAGGAGCTCTAGCGGCCAAGACGTAAAATACTACACTGTGATTCCAAAGGCACATGGTTCCAATCTACCAGATTCTCCATGGTAAAAGGAGGGACAATCTCCTCCTGTGAGATTTACTGCCTCTGAAAACCGGTGGTTCTGACTTGATGGCAAGCAACAGCTCTTTTGCCTAAACCGCCGTCCATGTGCCCATTTCAGTCACGAAAATCCACAATCCAGGCTTACAAAGCCCCACGTAGCACAGCACCTACCTTCTTCTTGCCTCTTGCCTCTGCTTGGCTCATGCTCACCTCACGTTCTCCACCTGGCTTGTTGTTTAGCAGGGGTGACTTGGCTCACAGGTAGAGCACCTCCTCACAGAGGCCTGCTCAGAGTTCTTAATCTAAATGAAGCCCCTCATTTTGTGTTCATCACACTCTGTGCCTTTCCACGTCTGGAGTTGAGAGATTTTTGGTATCATTTTATGTCTGTCTGGATGCTGGGGTTTAACTTCAGAAGGCTGAGCCATCTATGTCTCTTCAATTCCTCACTGCATACATGGTGCCCTCGAGCAATGCCAGGTGTATATTAGGTACTTAAAAGTATTGATTAAATTAAAATGTGTGAATGAGTGAATGAATGAGCAGGGGCTGTGAGTGTTCCTGGTTTTCTATTCACGGATGAGCTGGGCTGGCGTGAAGGCTTGTTTGTGAATGAAGTGCTGCAGTGGAAACACAATGAATGAGGAATTTGGGGCACCAGGCTTCCGGTCCCAGCCTCCTAAATTAGAAAGCTGTGGAGGTCAGGGACCAGGGCTTATCCCAGTGTTCAGAGAACCTGGTGTGAGTAGAAAGTTAGCAAATGAATGAGTAACTCCTCAGTCTGAGCTCCCTCCTCTTCTGAATCTCCTAAACCCTCTATTGATTGTTGTTGGTGTGTGTCATAGAGTTAGAACAGAGCCGTAGCTGACTCCTCAGTGGGTTTTCAGAGGCAGTTAATCGCACAGGAGGAGATTGCCCATCCTTCTCCCATGGAGCATCTGGTGGATTCAAACTGTGTGCCTTTAGGATGGCAGCACAGCTTCCTACCACTAGGCCATCAGAGTTCCAGTCCCATCAGCAGTGTGGATTGGGATATCTGTGTCTCGCGTAGATGCCCATCCTTAAACATGCACACATGAAGGGAGCTGCCTGCCACACAGCACTCAGGGTCACTGCACATGAACAGGCCCTCCATCTGAGTCTGGCCTTGTGCATAAAAGCAGATGCCCATTTGTGGGGCCTTTGCAGAATTTCACAGAAGATGTTGAGTATGTCATGCACTGTTCTCTATCCACCCAAAAATCACCACTTCCGAGTTGGTTCAGACTCATAGAAACTCTCCATCTTCCAAGGCTACAAATCTTTACAAGAGGAGACTGCCTTAGTGAAGATTGTTTTAGGTAGGTGAAAGAAGGTTAATATGAAATGAATAAACGATCAGATAGACTGAAATTAATAATCTGGAACAGGACATACACCACAGTTTGAGTAGATGGTAGACAAAGAAAAGAAAACAAATCAAATGTATATGAAGGAGTGAATTAAAACCTAATTTCTTTGTAAACTTTCAATCAAATAACAACTTTTATGAGGTGGGGAGAAAACAAACCCATGAAAACACAAGTGGAGACGGCCCACTTTCCCCCCATTGGATTTGAACCACCGACCTTGTAGTTAGCAACCTGAAATATTACATATTCAGCCACCAGGGCTCAACATATTCAGTTCCTTAGTACTGTGCTGGGGGTTGTTGGTTGTTGTGTACCATAAAGTCAGACCCAACCCACAGGTGACTCTCCAGTGGGTTTTCAGAGACAGCTAATCACACATGAGGAGACTGCCCATCCTTCTCCCACGGAGCAACTGGGAGCTTCGAACTGCAAGCCTTCAGGATCACAGCACAGCTTCTTACCACTAGGTGCTGAGGAACAGGATGACCAAGTAAGTACCTGCTTACAGTGAACGAGCTCACTGTAATGGGAGGTGGGGGTGTGGGGTGTGGGGAGAGCACATTCGAGGCTAAAGGTTGGAAGTCGGGGTGGAGATCTCTACCTCCAGTATAGCTCCAGCCCTGGCCTTCAGAAGCGCGGTGCCGGAAGCTGCTACCTCTGTGCCTGTCTGAAGCGCGTGCAGGAGCCAGGAAACAAGAGAACATGCATGGTAGCAAAATCACTTGTGTGAGCTAACCACTTGGCAGTCTCTCTTGGCAATGAAGGCAAATCACCATGGACTGCTAAGAGAACAAACAGGTCTGTCCTGGAGAAAGTGGAACCAGGGTGCTTCTCAGAAGCAAGGATGATCCTATGAACCGCCAAACGCTGCCAGGCCACCACCATAACCACTAAGTACAGAAACCACAGGTGTGGAGCCAGCAGCCAAGCGAAGAACCATGATGCCTTGTCAGACACTGACACTCAGGTCAGTACATATGACAAGACACCCTCAGATAAGCCAAGCCTCACAAACCCACAGGAAGCGCTTGGATCTGCTGTGGAGTCTATTCTGACTTCGAGCAACCCAATAGCACAAAGCAGAACTGCCTCAAGGAGTTGCCAGGCTGTGAATTTTTATAGACACAGATAGCCACGTCTTTCTCTGCAGAGTGGCTGGTGAGTTTGAACTGCCGACCTGTTGGTTAGAACCTGGGTGTTTAAACTCCACACCATCAGAGCTTCTTACAGAAAGCACAGGGGTGACTTTTTAGGAGCATAAGGAGTTTTGGAGGGGCAGAAATAGCCCTGAGCCAATGGAGGCTCCCATCCCATTCCTGATTCAATCCTCCTCCTCCCCACCAGGCTCTCCCACTTTGAAATAGTGTCACACAATGACTTTATACCAGACGATGTCACTTCTATATACTCACTGCCAGGAAGCCAGGAGTCAGGGCATCGCTGCCTCTCCCCAGGGTCATTGTGAGGGCAGCTTCCTCCATCACTCTGCTCTGTGGCAGCCTCCGGCCCTTCTCGCCTTCTCCGCCCCCTCCCACTCCAAGGCTCCTCTTTCTAGACCCACATTCCTGCCCCTCCTGAGCCTGCTGACATTAGTGCAAGGCCGTGTGCTGGGCTGCTCCTTTACATTCTTTGGATTGACTTTAAATCACAGAACGTCATACTCAAGAATGCAGAGCTTGGAGGTCAAATCATTCACTGCCCCCACTTTCTACAGGTGGGAGACACCTTTGAAGAGATAAAACAGGACTCAGGCACAGAGACCAGAATGGGAAGCAGGACGAGACAGGATCACCAGAAAAGCCCAAACCCAACTGGGTTCCAAGTCACTTCCAACTCATGGTGACTGATACATTGCAGAGTGGAACGATCCTTCCAAAGGTTTTCAAGGCTGTCATCTCTAAAATAAAAATGTCTTATCGCCAATGAATCAATTATGTCTCCTAGTGACCCATTATTGTTTCTGTTAGGGTTTGTGACCCTTGAACAGCTAACCTGAGCCCTGTCCTATGCTGTGCCATCCTCACGATCTCTGACACACTAAAGCCCACTGCTGAAGTCACCGTGTCAATCTATCTCGTTGGAGGTCTTCCTCTCTTTCACTGACCCTCCATCTTTTCAAACATGATGTCCCTTTTCAAGGAATAGCCTCACCTAGCTACGTGTCCAAAGAAGGAAAGGTGAAGCTTCTTCATCCTTGCCTCCAAGAGCACTCTGGCCGCACCCTTTCCAGACATATCTATTTGTTCTCTTGGCAGTCCATGGGATTTTCAGTACTCTTCTACGGCATTACAACTCAAAAGCATCAATTCTTCACCAGTCATCCTTATTCATTGTCCAGCTCTCTGATGAGTAGCAGGCGATTGAGAAGACCATGGCCTGAATCAGATGCACCTTAGTCTTCACACTGGCATCATTGCTCCTCAGCATTTTGGAGAGGTCCCTGACAGCAGACTTACCCAAGGCAATATATCCCCCCACACTAGTAGCTTTCTAAGACTGTAATCTTTACAGAAATTTACTGCCACGTCTCTCACACAAATCACCAACCTTTGGGTTAGATGCTGAGTGCTTTAACACTAAACCACCAAGATGCCTTCTGTGACCTCTGGGTGGGTTCAAACCACCAACCTTTCAGTTAGTAATTGAACAGTTAATCGTTTGTGCCACTTAGGAACTCCAGAACAGGGCCCCAGGGTCTCTCTTAAACCAAAGCCACCGTCTCCCATCTGCACTGCACCATGGTCCTCATGGAAAGGCCTTTTCCAGCATCCTTCTATTTCACTCCGTGACAAGAGCCTGAGTGGCTGATCACTGCAGGCTCCAGAGCCTCCCTCAAGGCCCTGTGTCCTCACTGTGTGATGAGCAGGGGTGTGGGTGTGTGGTGAGGGTGCTGGTGAGCAGAATGACATTTTTCTCATTTGCTCTTTCTTAGTCAAACTCATAAACAGTTCAAGGAAGGTGGAAAATTCTACAACATTGTCCTGTCTTTCAGCATCTGTAACAGGGTGAGTGCTTCTAATTCACTCCCCAAGAAATGATCCTTTCTATAAAAGCTTTTAGGTTGGGGTGGGGCTGTGATTCTGTCATTGTCCCCATGAATGGCTCTACTCTTCCCTAGGAGCCAAACCCTCCCAGGGAAGAAAAAAAAAATGGGTTCTCAGTTGAGACCCCACGTGTGTCAGGGTAGAATTGTGCTCCATAAAGGTTTTGTTTGTTTTTTGTTTTCTTGTTGTGCCCCTCCTTCACCAGTGAAGCATCGAACTGGTGGATTCGAACTGCGCACCTTCGGGATTGCAGTGCAGCTTCTTGCCACCACACCAGCAGAGCCTCCTTTCCATAAAGTTTACAATGAATGCCTAATTTTTCAGGCTCTTTTCTAACACAATCTTCAGAAGACTCAAATCTAACTTTTCAGCTAGTGCATCCAGGCCTTCCATGGCAAACTCAGATGCCCAGAACTCCGAATGAAACCTGCTCTTAAGTTAAAGGGGCAGCAGGGGGACAATGAGGAGAAGCCTGGAGGACCCCAGAGGTCACTTCTCTAACATGCCTTGCTTCCATGCCCACCTACCCAAAACTTCATAGAAGGTGAATAGGGATGTGGAAAGACATCTAGGTGAATTCCAGGGTTATAATGTCCTGAGGGCATCAACCCAAGAGGAGGCATTCAAACCTAAAATCCTAGGCAAGAAACTTGACTGTCCCAGAATCTTGCTGTTCCCTTGCCCCAACTGACCGTCCTTCTCTCTGTCATTCTCCAAGCCAACCTGCTCTTGGTTTCCTTCAGCCCTCATTTCCGGTTTGCATACCCCCCTCTCATCTCCCTAGTGTATCCACTTTGCTTCAAATTCCTCTTTTCTCCCCTTTTTCCTTAACTCTGTGTATTTCTCTCTCTTGTTTCTGTCCCTTGAGTTTCTTGTTTTTCTATCTCAGTCTCTCTCCTCAACTCTCTCCGACTCTACCTGCCTGTTCCCTCTTCTCCACAAAATGAACCCTGGTTCTACCTTGAATTCCCTCCTGCCAGGCCTCTCCCAGTTCCCCTCTGCTCAGCCCTGTCTCTTCCTGCCCTCTCTGCCTACCATTCTCTCTGTAGCTCCCTGATCCTGCACCATCCAGATCTCTTCTCTGTCTCCCTTTCTCTCTTTTCTCATTTCTCTGATGGGCTCCCCAAAGCCCAGCTGCCCCCTGTCCTCGGATGCTGCCCACAGGGGCATCACTTACCCAGGACTACAGGCCACAGGAGGGACATCCAGGGGACCCTTCTCCAGCGGGTCCCCCTCATGGCTCCAGAAAGAGTTCCTCAGGCTCCCGGGGAAACAGCCTCAGGGAGCAGGTGTGGGAGGTGTGAGGAGCAGAGGTGAACCTGTCTCCACCGGCTTCTGGCCTGAAACAGGTGTATTTCCCTGAAGGGGCCGAGTCCCCTGAGAGGAGACAAAAGAAGGCGGGGCCCTGTGTCAATCACCCTGAGCAGTCTTTTCTTTCCTCCACTCCACCCCTTTCTCCCCCACCAGCAGTTTAAAGAATAAAAAAATTTAAAAATGCTGATACACTCAATGCTCTGCTCTTAGTTAGCCTGAGCCCACTTGGGAAGTAAGGGAGCATGCGGACGGCGGGTATTGGCGACTAAAAAGTAGGACAAGTAGAAGACCTGTAGGCCCCCTTCCTGCCTGAGTCCTGGACCCTCCTCCCTCCTCCGGGGCTGCCCCTGTCCTGCTGAACTGTGGGCTGCTACAGAGGAAGGTGGCTGGGTCTCTTCTGGAGGAAAGGCAGGGGAGATGAGGTGCAAATGGGAGTGGAGAGGGAATGAATTTGCAGCTCAATGGAAAGTGGAAGAGTGAGATCTGAGGACCCCCAGGCAAGATGAGGAATGGGGTGAGGTCTGGGAATCAGAAATACCCTTGGAAGGGAGTGGCGGGCTTAGGACGTTTGCTCACTCGGTGGAACCTCACAAAATAGGTGATTCCTACTTCCTAGGAGAGAGAGAAAAGGGTCAGCGTCTGAGAGGCTGTAAGGCAAGCTGGGGGCATAGTCTGAAGGATCCTGGGTGGGTAGTGGGGTTGAGGGCAGTATCGGGGTAGACATGAGAAACCACGGCCTAGACGGATGTGGAGGCTGTTCCTAGAGACCCTAAGACTCTGGTCATCACATTTTGACCTCCTGGGACTCACAGGTACAATCAAACACGAACAGGAACCCCGGACAGATGCTGGGTGGGGTTCTGAGGTGAGGGAAGATAGTTGCTGCAGCTCTGCAAAAGAAAACAGTGAAGGCTTTCCCCACCCTCTGCCCTTGTGGATTCTGGTTCCTCATGACTTGATTCCCTAAGCATGTGCTGTCTGTGGAGTGACTTATCCCACAGCGAGGAGTTCAGACCCTCAGACGCCATGGAACCAAGAAAAGGAGTCAGCATTTCTATGCCCTCTGAACAGAGTCGACCTTGCTCGAGGGAAAAAAAGACAGCCATCCCAGTCCCACTAAGACCCCACCACCTGCCTCCTAACACTACCCATTGGTTACTGGCTTTCTGAAGCTAAAAATTCAATTATGGGTAAAGTTCAAAGGTGCAGATACTACAGAGAAATAGTATCCCATTGTCCCTCCATCTCTGTGTGAATTGAGTTTATCCCGTTTTCCTTGGGGCAGAAATATCATCAGGTAAAGAGGAATGAGGACAGAAGAAATAACTGAGGAGAACTACATAGACACCAGGGCTCACCTTGACCTTCTTGATCTTTTTCTGTGTTGGTCATCATGGGTTCTCTTACTATTGGATATTTTCCTTGGTTGACACTCTCTGAACTGCAGTGGCCCACCTAAAGAACAGAAAAAAGCATCCCAGATTAGCCTAAACTGATAGTTTTTTGTCAAGTCTACCTAACACAGATACCTCCTACTTCCCAATCTACTTTTAGGAGTTCTGGTGGTTTGGTGGGTAGGAGTTACTCTGACAACCCAAAAGTAGGTTTGAATCCACCAGCTGCTGTGTGGGAGAAAGATGGGCAATCTCTTCCTCTGCGATTTAGAGCCTCTGCAAACCCGCTGGAGGGTCAACTCTGAGTTGCTTCCAACTCCACAGCAATGAGTTACTGAGTCTGCCTTTTGGTTCTAGTTTTGTTTGGTTCTTTTTTCCCCAGATACGAGGAAGTCCAGAGATGTAGCTTCTCTGGAGAGATTGCTGTGGTGGCTAAGGGCCCAAGGGAATCTTAGATTAGTTGGAGCTGAATTCTCAGCCCTGCCACTGCAGGTCATGGACTCTTAACACTTTCTTCATCTCTAAAATGAGTAGAGCACGTGACCACAAGATTGTTGTTGCCGTTGTTAAAGTAACCAGATCTAAACCTTGTCCTATCCTGTATCATGCTTATAATCTCTGATCAATTTTATCCCATTGCTGCAGTCACTGTGTCAAACCATCTCATTGAGGGCTTTCCTCTCCTTCTCTAACTCTCCACTTTTCCAAGCATGATGTCCCTTTTTAAGGAATAGCCTCTCCCAACAACATAGCCAAAGTATGTGAGACGAAGCGTCATCATCCTTAGCTGTGGCTACACTTTGTCTAAGACATAGCGTTTGTCCTTTTGGCAGTCCATGGGACACTCAACGCTCTTCTCCAGCCATGGTCTTTTCAATCACTTGCTATGCATCTGAGAGCTGGACAATGAACAAGGATGATAGAAGGATTGATGTCTTTGAGTTGCAGTGTTGGAGAAGAGTCCACAAAGTGATAATGCTGAAATGAGCTTTTTAGATATGAAAACACGTATAGAGGGCTATTTGGCTCTTCATTTCAGCCTGAGATAATCCCTGAAAATAGACATGAAGAAAATCAAGCTCAGAGATAAATAACTTGCTCAAGGTCAGCTAAGAAGCGGAAGAATCAGAAAATTAAATTCCAGAGCCGTACATATAGAAATTACTTTCTTATATTCCCTTGGAATTTGAAGATATTTGACCAGGAGTATGAGCCCTTGATAATGAAGAGATACTTGATATTATCTCATCTTCTCTCCTCCCGCCTTCTTGGTTTCCTTTGAACCCAGTTATTCAACTTGCTCATTTTTGAGAGTTTAAGGGTGCGTCTAGGCATCTGTGAAAAATACTTCTCTTGGTTAAAGAGAAAATGAAAACAAATCTCCACAAGAGCCAAAATACAACGTTAAGTTCAGCCTACTTGAATTTAAAAGCAACACAAGAATAGATTGGATGCATGTAACACTAATGACTGAAGACCACATGATTTGTGAAATGATGTCAAGAACATCATGCATGAAGAAAGTAGAAGGTCATGTAAAAGACAGACAATGGATGTCAGGAGAGACTCCAAAAACTACTCCTGAGTGTAGAAAAGCTAAGTTTAAAGGGAGAAAATGATAAGAGCAGCTGAGCAGAAAATGTCAAAGGGCAATTCAAGAAGGTGAAGGAAAATATTACAAGGAAATATGAAAAGGTGTAGAGTAAGGAAATCAAGAAGGAAGAGCACACTAGGCATTTCTCAAGTGAAAAGAATGTAATTTAAAAAATCCAAGCCTTGAAATGCAATATGTAATGTTTCCATATGCAAAATACTTGGTAGTTGAGTCTAAACCATTTTATCCACCCAGGAACCCTGTTGGAGACAGAAAGAGGGAAGAAGGTAAGTGGATTTTCTGAGTTCGATCAGAAACCCAGCTAGAGGCTGGTCTGATGGTAGTGGGTTATCAGAAACTATTAACATTAGTGCAACTAAAGTTGGTATACAACCCCCCACTGCTGAATTTGACTGGCTTTTAAAAAAAAAAAAGAAAGAAACCCAGCTAGAGGTCATCTAGGACTGCTGGATTTACTAGGGGAAACGAAGGATCAGAACCAAATTCAAGTTATTCAATGTGGTGAAGATTGGCAAAGAAAGTTCACTCTCCACAGCTGTTGTGTACTATCAAGTAGGAACTGGCCCATAGCTGACCCTCCAGCATGTTTTCAGAGGTGGTAAAATACTTGATAGGTAATTGTCCATCTTTCTCCCATGGAGGGGTTTCTGGATTTGAATTGAGTACCTTTGAGTTGACAGTACAATTTCTTCCCACAAAGCCACTTATTTTTGTTAGGTACCTCTTAGTGGAGTACAACTCAAAGCAATCCACTGAGCAACAGATCTGAGCCTTGTCTTATTCTGCACCATCCTTATTGTCCCAAATATACTTGAGCCCATTGTCACAGTCAGTATATCAATCTATCTCACTTTGGGTCTTCCTCTCTTTCATGGACACTTTCCAAATATGTCCATTTCTGAGGAATAGCTTTCCTAACAACACACCCAAAGCATGTGAAACAACGCTTTACCACCCTTATTTCTAATGAACATTGATTGGTCTTTCTCCAAGACTTATCTATTCTCTTGACAGTCCATGGGATAATCAATACTCTTTTCTAACACAACTCAAAGACATTGGTTTTTCATCTATCATCCTTATTCATTGTCTAGCTCTCTGATGCCTAGCAGGTGAATGGAACGACTAGGGCTTGAATCAGGCTTGATCATTGGTCTTCAGGATTTTGGAGAAATCCCTGACAACAGAGCTTCCCAATGCTATGTCTCCGATCTCCTGACTGTTGGTACCAAGGGTATGAATTTTGGATTCAAAGAGGAAGAAATCTAGTAATAAGTTGGAGGGATATGACTATTAGTTTTCACATGAAAGAAAGAGAACCCACAGATTCAGTCTTGGGTTCTGGGTGGTGAAGTTAGGATCTTAAAGGAAGAATTCTGTTATCAAAGTAGGAATCTTTAAAGTGTGTTTTTATTAGGTGTTAGCTCCAACTCACAGTGACCCCTAACACAATGGAACAAAATGCCACCTGGATCCTTTGCTGTTCTAGAATCACTGTTGCATTTGAGCCCGTTGTTACAGCCACTATGACAATCCGCCTCGTTGAGAGTCTTTCTCTTTTTAATGACCCTATATGATTTTGTTGGGAGCTCTCATGGCCTAACTGTTGTTGTTGACTGCCTTCGAATCAAGCATGACTCTTAGTGACCTTATGAAGCCCCTGTTCAACTATCGACACTTATCAAAGTTTTGTTTATGAAGTGGATACCACTCCTGCTACCAAACCTGTCATGTTGTTGTTGTTGTTACGTGCCGTCGAGTCATTTGCGACTCATAGCGACCCTATGTACAACAGCCTTAAGCCGTGCTCTATCCTGTGCCAATCTCATTGCCTCTGACACACCCATCCCGATTACCCCAGTCACTGAATCAATCCACCTCATAGAGGGTCTTCCCCTTTTGCGCTGCCCCTCTACTCTACTCAGCATGATGTCCCTCTCCAAAGACCTGTCTCTCCTTACAACATGTCTAAAGTAAGTCAGATGAAGCCCCAGAATCCTTGCCTCCAATGAGCAGCCTGGTTTAACCCTCTCTACGATGAATCTGTTTGTTTTCTTGGCAGTCAATGGTACAGTCAATACTCTTCTCCAGCACCACAACTCAAAGGCGTCAATTCTCCTTCTATCCTCCCTAGTCATTGTCCAACTCTCTGATGCATAACAAGTGATTGCAAAAACCATGGCCTGTATCAGGGGCACCTTAGTCTCCAGAGAGACACCGTTGCTCTTAAGTACTTTAGAGAGGTCCCTAACTGCAGACTTTCCCATCACAATATGTTTTTTGATTTCCTGGCTACTGGTGCCAAGGGTGTTGACCGTGGAGCCGAGCAAACTGAAGCTGTGAACACTCTCAATCTCTTTGCCATCCATCCTGATGCTACCGATTGGTCCAGTGGTGAGAATTTTTGTCTTCTTGACATTGAGCCTCAGTCCATATTGAAGGCTGCAGTCCTTGACCCTCTGCAGTAAGTGCATGAGGTCCTCCTCAGTTTCAGCGAGCAAAGGTGTGTCATCTGCATAACACAGATTGTTGATAGATCGTCCACTAATCCTAACACCACGCTTCTTGTCATGTGCCATTGAGTCACCTGTGATGTATAGCAACCCTATGCACAGCAGCTCTGAACCCTTCCCTGTCCTGAGCCAGACTCACTAATTCTGACACACCAACCCCTTTGCACCAGTTACTATACCAATCCATCTCATCCGGGTCTCCTTCTCTTGCGCTGTCCGATCACCCTTCTGAGCATGATGTTCTTCTCCAAGAACCGATCTCTCTTGATCATGTGCCCACAGTAAGAGAGCCAGAGCTTCAAAATCCTAGCCTCCAAGGAGAGACATGGCCTAGTAGTGAGGAGCTAAACTGCCAACTGAAAGTCACGGTGTTCAAAACCACTAGCTGCTCCGTGGGAGAAAGATGGACAATCTCCTTCCATGCAATTTACTGCCTCTGAAAAATTCGCTGGAGGGTTAGCTATAAATCTGTTCTGATTCAACGACAATGAACATCAACAAAACATGAGTAAGAAGTGGTGCTACTAACCTCTAGATGGCATCTCTCTGGCAGTTCAAATCTATCAGCGACTCTGTAGGAGAAAGATAGATAGGTCATTTCCTTCCATGCAATTTACAGCCTCAGAAAACTCTCTAGAGAGTCAGCTATGAGTCAGTTCCAACTCAACAGCAATGAGTGACACCAAACATTCCTTTCTACAGGAACTAGTCTCTCCTGATAACATTTCCAAAGTATATGAGACAAAGTTTGCTATACTTAATACTAAAAACCTTTTTGTCTACACTTCTCTCAAGATAGAGCGGTTCATTCTTTTGGCAGTTGATTGTATAGTCAATATTCTTGTCCAGACCTGCAATTCAAAAACATCAATTCTCCTTTGGTCTTTTATATTATTTGTCTAAGTTTCATATACATATGAAGCAATTAGAAATGTTAGATCAGGCACACCTTAGTCCTCAAAATGGCACTCTTTCGTCCTTGTTAGCACTTGAATGAGGTCGATGGTCATAAATTTCTCCCACAACATTTGTTTTTTTGATTTCTTGACTGCTGCTTCCACATGGATACAATTCTTGGCAGTTTTTTTCTCCATCTTCTCCATTTGTCACAATATTGGGTTTTGGTCCAGTTTGAGGATTTTTGTTTTCCCTATATTGAGGTATGCAGACCCTTTGGGGGTTTTCAGAGGCAGTTAATCACACAGGAGGAGATTGCCCATCCTTCTCCCATGGAGCAGCTAGTGCCCTCGAACTGTGTGCTTTTGGTATTGCAGTGCAGCTTCTTGCCACTAGTCCATCAGAGCTCCCTCCATGTTGAGCTGTAATTAACATAAAGAAAGCACAAAATCAGCATAAAGATTGAAGTTTGGTGACAGTCAAGCTTAACACACTCCTTTCCTGCTTTTAAATCATGCAATTTTTTTCCTCGGTTCCAACAGCTGTTTCTTGGGCTATGCACAAATTCCACATGAGCATATGTAAGTGTTCTGGAATTTCATTCTTCACAATGTTATCCAATTTGCTAAAATTCACACATAAAGTCAAACACCTTTACACAGTCAATATGCAAAGCAAATATAGCTATATAAAATATTATATAGTAAATTAGGAAAAACATAGGATAATGTCTTTCTTGCTCTCAGCCAAGATTCATCTGGCATCAGTAATAATATCCCTCCTTCCACTGAATTCATCTTCATTTTTCTGGAAATGTCCTCTTTACATACTGCTCCAACTAGTTTTCGTTGTCTTCAACAAGACTTTATTTGCTTATGGTAGTAATGATGTTGTTAGACAATTCCTGCATTCTGTTGGATAATCTTTCTTTTGTACAGACACAAATACAGACCACTCCCATTTGGTTGGCCAGGTAGCTGTCTTCCAAATGTCTTGGCATAAATGAATAAGCATGTCCATTTGTATCTATAACATTGGAATTGGTAGTCCATCAATTTCTGTAGCCTTGTTTTTCACCAGTGCTTTCAGCGTAGCTTGTACTTCTTCCTTAAGCACTATTGATTTTGTTTACTATTCAACTTATTTTGGTGCTTCCTGTATTCAGTATTTTGCCAATAGAACCCTTCCATACTGCAGCTCATGGCTTGGATTGTTCCTTCCATTCTTGAAAGGTGAGAAATCCTGAGCCTGTTCTTCCCTTTTGCTTTTCTAATTCCAGGTCCTTGCATATTTTATTATTATATTTTACATTGTCTTTGCTAGTTGTCCTTTTGGAATCTTCTGTTCAGTTCTCTTACTACATCATATCTTCTACTTACTTTAGCTTTTCTACATTCTTGGATAAGTTTCAGAGCCTCTTCTGGCATCCACTGTGGTCTTTTCTTTCTTTTGGGTCTTTTTAATGAACTTTGACTTTCTTTATGTATGATGTCCTTCTACAACTCATGTTGTTTTTGATAATTGGTGTTCAGTGCATCAAATCTAGAGAGGGTTTCTATTCAGGTAAGATATATTCCAGTTTTGCTTTGGTTCTTGTGGGCTTATTTTAACGTTCTTCCAGTTCAATTTGAACTTGCATATGGGTAATTTAGGGTGCACTGACGGCCTAGTGGTAAGAAACTGCATTGCCACCCCACAGGCATGCGGTTCTAATCCACCAGGTGTTCCTCGGGAGAAGGATGGGCAGTCTCCTCTTGTGAGATTAATTGCCTCTGAAAACCCACCACTGGATGGTCAGCTATGGGTCAGTTTTGACTTGATGGTACACAACAACAACACGGGTAATTTATGGTTTTGTTTGGATAACATTTAATTTCCTCATCATCTGGTTATATATCACTTGGGAGGAGTTGCTTTATCTTTTTCCCTCAGAGTCACTGGTGGATTTGAACTACCAGAGGTGTACAGTCTTTGGGTTAGGAAGGCAACTCCATACAGACTATCTCCAGGGCTGCCTATGCATGTAATTGTCACTGTTTATGCCTTGTATCAGAAGCTATTCACAATCAATATGTTTTTCATCGTGCAAAATACTATCACATGACCTCTGACCTCATGTCTATCACCAACGCCATGTTTTTCAACCATTAATCTTTACTAGTTACCAATTTTTGCATTCTAATCACTAATTGTTGTTAATGTATCTTGATTGCATGTTTGATTCATTTTAGACTGCAGAAGTTGGCGAAAATAGCTAATTTCTTCATCTTTGTCATAATGTACAGATATGAATGGCAGTTATATGAACAGATCTTTTTATATTATATGGATATTATTCTATGACTGACAGAATTAATAACTTCAAGATGGATCTCTAAATGTTCATTTAGATAATGATGGTGGCACCATTCCTCTTTAACTCACTATTCCAGGCATGTTGTTAAGTGTCATCGAGTTGACTACAACTCATAGTGACCCTATGAACAATGGCTCTGAACTCTGCCCTATCCTGTGCCATCCTCATCATCTCTGAAACACTTGAGCCCATTGTTACAGTCACTGTGTCAATGTTTCTAGTTGAGAATCTTCTCCTCCTTCACTGACCCCTCTACCTTTCCAAACATGATATCCTGTTCAAAACACTGACCCCTCCTAACAACATACTCAAAGTAGATTATATAATATTCCTATCAAAAACTGGCCAATCCTAGTTAATGCCAGCTCATTCATGCTTAAGACATTGGTCTTTACATGCTCCATTTCATTTCCACCACTCATCTGTCACCTTTCCACACCCTGGCAGCTACATGCTGCTGTGATGCTGGCAGCGATGCACTGGTTTTCCAAATAACATCAAGGTCACCATGGTGGGCAAATTCCAGCAGAGGTTCTAGGATAGGAACTATCCATCTGCTTCTGAAATAACTGATCAGTGAAAATCTTGTGAATAGGAGGGGAACAATGTCTACTATAATGTCAGAAATGAGCCCTTTAGATGGCAAGACACTAAAAATAGGACTGAGGAAGAGCTACCTTCTCAAAGAAGAGTCTACCTTAACGATAGACAGTGTAGAGTTGTGTTTTTTTAAGTCTTTATTTATTGATGTGCCAGGAAAGAAAGAGAGAGAGAGAGAGAGAGAAAGAGAGAAAAAAAGAGAGAAAGAAAAAGAGAGAGGGGGGGAGAGAGAGAGAGAAAAGCAAATACCCTAGTGTTTGGGGCTTCCTAAATCCCTAACCTCCTTGTAATTCATGCCCCAGTAGTACCTCATGCTGCAAAGAAATTACTTCTGGTCAGACTTAACAACATCTGAGCTAAGAAGGTCATCAGGCAATCAGAATTTGAGTTGATTTATTGAGGCATTAACAAAAGACTAGAGACTGGAGTTCCTGGTCCAGTGTATGTCACATCTCATTTAATTCAGTGAGGCGCTCACCACCCTCTCCATTTCATAAGAGGAAATAGAAGTTTAGAGACATGAATGTGTGCTGCTGTCACCTCTGAGTCACGCGCCAGGCTGACTATCCAAGTGAAACCAAAGAAGGCTGAGCCGCCTGATCACACTTGCCCCAAGTCACATAGCAAGTCAATAAGCTGGCATTTAAACCCACGCCATCCTGGCTCCAAAGGGGTAGGAGAGAGTTCACACTGGCTGAGTGTGGTCCATTTGTCAGGCCTTTTATGCCTGTGACTTCTCTGTTCTAGACACAGAGTTGTGCCTTCAAGAAATGACTTGATGTCCATCTCCAAGGACAGTAGTAGGCAGTGAAAAGACTACTGTTAGTTCCTTGAGGGTGCATCTAATCTAAACACGCTCTTTCAGGTGACCCTTTGGTCAATGACTGAGCAAAGCAGTGATGCTCCTAGCCATTCCACAACATGGGGCTTATTTGGTACCTGTGTCCTAGAGAACGCAGTAGAGCAGAACAAGACTTTATGACTTGGAAGGTCTATATCATGATCTCTGAATGCCACAATACAGACAAGTAGTGATGCTGCATGAGGTGCAACAGCCAAGGATTGAACCAGGGTCTCCTATGTGGAAGGAGAGAACTCTACGACTGGATGGTGTTATTCTGCCATAAATGTTTTTAGTCCTACCTCAACCCTATTTCCTCTCTTGCCTTTCACAGAGGTTGTTCTTAGCTGACATACACTCAGCCCCCAATTCATGGTGATTCTCGGCACAATGAAATTAAATGCAACTTCATCCTACTCCATCCCCACGATCAGATTAGACGATTGTAAGCTAAGAGTTTTTATCGGCTGATTTTCAAGAGTAGATCAACTGCCCTTTCCTTGTTCACCTTAGCCTGAAGTCTGCTGAATGTTTACCACTGTCAAACAAGTAGTGATGCTGCACAAGGTGCAACGGCCAAGGATTGAACCAGGGTCTCCTATGTGGAAGGAGAGAACTCTACGACTGGCTGGTGTTATTCTGCCATAGATGTTTTCAGTCCTACCTCAATCTTGGTTTTTCTTCCAGGAAGATTATCATTATTATCATTACAAGTATAAAAACTAGCCCATAGCACAGGATATGAATAGACACTTCACCAAAGAAGATATTCAGATGGCAAACATGAAAAAATGTTCAAAATCTCTAGCTCTCAGAGAGTTGCAAATCAAAACAATTATGAGATATCATCTCACCCCAGCAACAACAGCAAAGTTCAACAGAGCAGCAAACAACCAATGCTAGAGAGGTTGCAGGGAAATTGGAACCCTTATTCACTGCTGGTGGGAGTGTAAAATGGTGCAACCACTATGGAAGGTAGTATGGTGCTTTTTCAAAAAGTTGGAAATAAGGGGAGCTCTGGTGGCCTAGTGGCAAGGAGCTGCAACTACAATCCCAGAGGCACACAGTTCAAATCCACCAGATGCTCTGCCAGGGAAGGAGGGACAATCTCCTCCTGTACCAGTCAGATCTGATTTGATGGTACACTCACAGAAAAATAATAAAATAAATTTTTTTAAAAAAAAAGTTGGAAATAGAAATACCATTTGCGTTATTCACAACAGTAAAGAGATGGAAGGAACCCAAGTGCCCATCAACAAATGAATGGATAGAAAAACTATGGTATATTCACACAAGCAGGGTTGTGTCATCTGCATATCGCAGATTGTTGATAGATCTTCCACCAATCTTGACCCCACATTCCTCCTCATAGAGCCCAGCCTCCCGGATAATCTGTTCTGCATACAGGTTGAAAAGGTATGGAGACAGGACACATCCCTGGCATACACCCTTCCCAATTTTGAACCATGCAGTGTTTCCTTGCTCTGTTCTGATGACTGCCTCTTGGTTCAAGTATAGGTTTCTCATTAGCAAGATCAAGTGTTCTGGTATTCCCACTCGCTAAAACTGAGGAGGACCTGAAGCGCTTGCTGCAGAGGGTCAAGGACTACAGCCTCCAATATGGATTGAGGCTCAATGTCAAGAAGACAAAGATTCTCACCACTGGGCCAATTGGCAGCATCAGGATGGATAGTGAAGAGATTGAGATTGTTCACAGGTTTAGTTTGGTTGGCTCCACAGTCAACACTCTTGGCACCAGTAGCCAGGAAATTAAAAGACTTATTGCAGTGGGAAAGTCCGCTGTTAGGGACATCTCCAAAGTACTGAAGAGCAATGGTGTCTCTCTGGAGACTAAGGTGCATCTGATACAGGCCATGGTCTTTGCAGTCACTTGTTATGCATCAGAGAGTTGGACAATGACTAAGGAGGATACAAGGAGAATTGATGCCTTTGAGCTATGGTGCTGGAGAAGAGCACTGAGGGTACCATGGACTGCTACGAAAACAAACAGATTCATCCTGGAAAGGGTCAAACCGGGTGGCCCTTGAGAGGCAAGGATTCTGAGGCTCCGTCTAACATACTTTGAACATGTTGTAAGGAGGGACCGGTCCTTGGAGAGGGACATCATGCTTGGGAGGGTAGAGGGACAGCACAGGAGGGGAAGGCCCTCTATGAGGTGGATTGATTCAGTGACTGGGGTAATCGAGATGGGTGTATCAGAGACAGTGCGATTGGCCCAGGACAGAGCAGAGTTCAGGGCTGTTGTACATAGGATCGCTATGAGTCGCAAGCGACTCGATGGCACATAACAACAACAACAACATATCACACAATGGAATATTATGCTGCACTAAAAAAAACCCCAAGCAACTCATAAAATATTACACAACAGGGATGACCCTGAAGGACATTAGTTAGCTGAGTGAAATATCTCTGTCACAAAAGGACAAACATTGCATCACGCCACTATTGTAAAATGGGACTGACATGGGAGCTGGGGGGAGGGACGAAGAAAGGCGTGGGTAAATAATGAGCACTGCTTTGTAACAGGTGAAGGAAAGAGCTGTTTAAAAGGAATATATTATTAGACATTATTTGTATGACAACAGTACAGAATAAGAGGTACATAGCAAAGTGACTGGGGAAGGAGTGGGTAGGGAGGGAGGAAATTATGCAACAGTGAATTAATATTTTTTTAAAAGCAAACTGAGGGGGGTAAGGAGGAAAATGTACAACAATGAATGAATGAAAAAATTCAAATTTTCTGTAAACTTTCATTAAAATCACAATTTTTCTAAAAAGACCAAAAAATAAAAAAGAAAGAAAGAGGGGAAAAAAATCTAGCCCATAGAGGTGAGAATCAAATCTAGCCCTGCATAAACCCCAAAAAGTCTGTCATCTTCCCACTGTGTTAAACTGAAAAATTCATCAAGAAGAGATGAGGCCACATAGACTGCTTGGGTAAATTTGAGTCCCACACTACAAAAGATAAAGCCAGAATATCTAGTTAATTATAGCTCTAGTCATAATGTTGCTGTTGTTGTTGTTGTTGTTATGTGTTGTTGAGTCACTTGCAACTCAAGAGACCCTATGTATAACAGATCTTCCTTTCTTGTGCTGTCCCTCCACCATCCCAAGCATGACATCCCTCTCCAACGACTGGTCCTCTTGCATCATGTCCAAAGTGTGTCAGACAAAGCTTCAGAATCCTTACCTCCAAGGAGCAGCCTGGCTTCACCTACTCCAGGTCAAACCTGTTTGTTCTCCTAGCAGTCCATGGTATATTCAATACTCTTCTTTAGCACCACAGCTCAAAGGCATCAATTCTCCTTCTATCATCCGTAGTCATTGTCCAACTTTCTGATGCATAGCAAGTAATTGCGAAGACCATGGCCCTGAATAATTCACTCTAGCACATAGATCTCTTTACTCTCATTGTCCTTAAGTTAGTATCAACTTACAGCTCACCTCCCAGTGGGTTTTTGAAGACTGTAAATTTTACAGTAGGCAATTGTTCATCTTCATTTCTCAGAGCACTTTGGGGTAAGCGGCAAAACTTGCAGTGGACAAGCCACAAGACCTCCCTAGTACATAGTTAGACTTGGACACAGAAACCAATGTTCATTGGTGGTTACCAAGGATGAATGAAGGAGAGAAAGTGAAGTAGATATTTGTTATTTTTGGTTATTTTTGGTGAAAAGATAATTCTAAATGTGGATGAAGTGTGTATAGCTGTCCTGATGGCCAAGTAAATAAAGTCATTAGAAAGTGCATATGGAAAAAGGAAAAGCAAATGCTGTTGTTGTTCAGTGTCATAAAGTTGACTACAGCTCATAGCAACCCTATGAACAACACATCTGAAACCTATCCTAGCCTGTACTATCCTCACAATTTCTGACACACTCAAGCCAATGCAGCAGTCATTGTGTCAATGTTATTATTTTTGTAACAACAACCCAACCCAAACAAATGTGTGTGGTTACTATGGATGTATGAATGCATATATGTACAGTTGTTGTAGGTGTCATCGAGTATGATTCAAAGTGACCCTATGAACAGCCGGTCTGAACCCTGCCCTGTTCTGTGCCTCCTCATCTTCTCTGTCACACTAAAGCCCGTTATTTAAGTCACCATGTCAATCCGTTTCACTGCAAGTCTTCCTCTCCTTCACTGACTCTCCAAGCATGATATCCCTTTCCAAGGAATCGTCCCAACGAGCTACATGTTCCAGATATGAAAGACATCTACGTGATGAGCTCTTCATTGTTTTTCATAGTTACAAAGATTATAGTTGTTGCTGTAGAGAATTTGTAAAAAAGAAATACGAATTAAAAACTTCATGATAATCACAAAAGAAAAAAAAACAACAACCCAAAAATAAAGTATGAAAGATGAAGTTTTGCCATCTTTGCCTCCAAGAAGCACCCTGACTTCACTTTTTCCGAGACATATCTGTTTGTTCTTTTGATGGTCCACAGGATATTCAGCGCTCTTCTCAGCACCAGAGCAAAGGTATCAGTTCTTTTGTCATCCTTATTCACTGTCCAGCTCCCAGATGCACAGCAGGTGATTGAGAAGACCATGCCTTGAATTAGATGGGTCTTAGTCGTCAAACTGTATGTGTATGTGTGTGTATCGCCGTTAGGTCCCATTAAGTTCATTCTGACTCCTAAGTGACTCTGAATACAACAGACTGAAACATCACCCTGACCCACACCATCTTCACAATGGTCGTTATGTATGGATCTGTTGTTGAGGGTCATCCTCTTTTTCACTGACCTTCTATTTTACCAAACATGAAGCCAAAACAAAGGGAAAACATGTCAAAGCAAACAGTTGAACAGAAGATTTCAAAGGGCATCTCAAGAAGACAATGCAACGTATTCGAATAGACCTAGCAATAGTATTAAGTAAAAAGAAAAAAAAAGCAAAACAACAAACCCCCCAACATCCTATCTGTAAATGACCATTGGGAAGGTCGTGTGGGCCTGGGCTGCGAGGCTGAGCAGGTGTGACAGGGCAAAAGTGGCAACAGAGAAGAGGATTATTCTGCTGCGAATGGTGGCCTTGGCATCCCACCAGGCTGTCAGCATGTCCACTGTGGGCACTTTTTCAAAGGAGGTGAAAATTGTAGAAGTTGGTCCCTGGGGTGGATTACAGAATGAAAAAAGAATTGTTCCTACTCCAGTGAAAATCAAGCTGATATAGATATGCTTTCTGAAGCAGGACTTCCCATTAGAAAAGCTACCAGCTTTGTGTCTCCCAAGTAGGTTCCCCAAGATGACTGACAACCTGAAGTCTTGAAGGAAGTTTCCTGGGATCTAATACCCAGTTCTGACCTTAAATCTCAAAGGCTTTGAGGCAGCGGTTACAGCCAGAGCCAAGAAAGTGTCTATCTTTGGAGCTGCCTCAAAACTCTTCGCTAAGAACATCAACTGCTCCATTGAAGAGAGTTTGCACCTCTGATGGAATTATAAAGGCCACTGGAACAGACAATATTTCTGTGTGAGGGGATGTCTCCTGTGTGCTTGGATGCCCCTACAAAGGGGAGATCTCCTCAGCTAAAGTAGCTGAGGGCACCAAGAAGATGTACTCCATGGGCTGCTATGAGATCTCCCTGGGGGACACCATCGGTGTGGGCACCCCAGGGGTGATGAAGGACATGCTGTCTGCTGTCATGCATGAGGTGCCTCCAGCTGCCCTGGCTGTCCACTGCCACGATACCTATGGGCAGGCCCTGGTCAACACATTGATGGCCTTAAAGATGGGAATAAGTGTCATGGACTCTTTTGTGGCAGACCTTGGAGGCTGCCCCACATGCACTGGGAATATCTGGAAACCTGGCAACCGAGGACCTCGTCTACATGCTGTTCTCAGGCCTGGGCATTCACACAGGCATGAACCTCCAGAAGCTCCTTGAAGCCGGGACCTTTATCTGCCAGGCCCTGAAGAGAAAGACCAGCTCCAAAGTGGCTCAGGCCACTTGCAATTCTGAATTCCTCATCCAGATGAAGTCCTGGGGTCTGTTCAGGTGTAGGGCATGCATGGATGAGTCATGAAATGGCAATGAGATTGAAGGGAACAGGTACCTCAAGTAGGGAGGATCAGGGCAAAAGGAGCCCCTTGGCTTCAGCTCTTTCTGCCAGACCTGACAACGAGACCTTGGAGTCTGGATGCTTTCCTTCACTGTGGACCCAGGAGATGAAGGTGCCCATGCAGAGAGGCCGTGGGAGCCCAGTTCCAGGCTGGGGATGATCCTTGATTCCCCTCTGGGTGAAATCTGCCAGCTATCTGCCTTCTATGCAGCTTAACTCTGGTCTGCCTTTGGAGTCATTGCTCTTTGACTTCTTGGAGCAAAGGGACATGGGGAAACCAAACCAGCAAAGGGATGATCAACAGCTACTTCAAGCTCCCCTAGAAATTATCATGGACAATACTCTCCACTCTGAACGTGATTTTTGAAAGCAGTTTATATAATTAAAGATGTAATGACACAGGAGAAAAGAAAATACCATTGGGCTTCCCTCTATGAAGCGTGAAAGATAAAAAAGTGGATGGGGAGAGACTCTTAATCTGTTTAGAATTGGAAGAGACATCGTTAATTGTGAAGTTCGACTTTGTACTTTACACTTACCCTCAAAGAAGCCATGGTCTTTCTGATCACATGTTTTGCATCTGTGAGCTGGACAATGAATAAAGATGACAGAAGAAGAATTGATGCCTCTGAGTTGTGCTGTTGGAGAAGAGCACTGGACTGCCAAGAGAACAGACAGATAAGTCTTGGAGAAAGAGTAGCCAGAATGCTCCTTAGAGGCTAGGATGGCAAAGCTTCATCTCACATACTTTAGTCATGTTGCTAGGGAAGGCTATTCCTTAGAGAGGGACACCATGCTTTACAAGGTAGAAAGTTAGCAAAAGAGAGGAAGACCTTCATTGAGGTGGAGTGACACAGTGCCTGCAGTGAGACGTTCAAGTATGTCAGAAATAAAGAGAATAGCACAGAATCGAACTGATCTGTTGTTCATAGGGTTGTTATGAGGAGCACTCAACTTGATAGTACCTAACAATAACAACATATTTAGCCCCACCTCCTTAAGCAAGAATCAGGCCTGTTGTTTGTCAGGTTTCTGTGACTTTTCTTATTCTACAGCAGGAAGATGTATTGTTCTAGGATTTTTAAAATCTTCTGTACAGTTTTACTTGCATATGATATTAGCAGTATTGTTATATTATCTCCCAGCTCTGGTGGATCATCTTTTTTAGGAATGGGAACACGTATGGATTTCTTCCAATCAGTCTTCCAAATTTCTTGGCATAGACTAGTGAGCACATCCAGGGTGAAGTATGTCTATTGGTATGTCACCAATTCCTAAGGCCTGTTTTGTTTTGTTAATGCCTTCATAGCAGATTGAACTTCTTAAGTACCATTAATTCTTGATCATATACTACTTCCTAAAATAGTCTAGTGTTGATCAATTCTTTTTTGTGTTGTTATTATTATTATGTGCTGTCAAGTAGACTATGACTCATAGTGACCCTATGAACAATAGCTCTGAATCCTGCCTTATCTGAGGTAATCTCACCATCTCTGACACACCTGACTCCATTGTCATAGTGACTGTGTCAATCCATCTCATCCAGAGTCTTCCTGTCATGTGCTGACCCTCTGTTATTCCAAGCTTGATGTCCTTCTCCAAAGACTGGTCCCTCCTCGCAACATCGTCGAAATATGTGAGACAGAGCTTCAAAATCCTTGCCTCCAAGGGGCAACCTGGTTTCACCCTTTCCAGGAGAACCCTGTTTACTGTCTTAGTAGTCTGTGGTATGTTCATTACTCTTCTATAGCACCGCAATTCAAAGGCATTTGTTCTTCTCTCATTCTTAGTTATTGCCCAGCTGTCAGATGCATAACAAGCAATTGAGAAGACAGGTGACTCTGTATTCCTTCTATCTTCTTTTGATGCTTCCTACATCAATATTTTGCTCATAGAATCCTTCAGCATTGCAACTCAAGGTGTGAATTTGTTCTTCAAAATGTGTCATTAAAAATGGCTGAAACAGTGTGACAGAGAACTTCCAGAAATCCAAGCTGGATTCGGAAGAGGATGTGGTACCTTGGTTATCACTGCTAATATAAAGTGGATATCTTCCAAAAGCAAAGAATAGCAGAAAGATCTTTTCTTGTGTTTTATTGACTATGTAAAGGCATTTGACTGTGTGGATCATAACAGTTGTGTATAATATTGATAAAAATGGGAATCTCAGACACTTAGTTGTTCTCACACAAAACCTCTAGAAGGATAATGATGAGGATTTTTGTTTTCTTGATGTTGAGGTGTAATCTATATTGAAGGCTGTGTAGTCTTTGATCATGTACCAAGAAACAGAATAGAACAAGGGGATACTACTTCATTTTAAAGCAGAGAAGGTGTAAGTCATGGCTGTATTCTTTCTCCATACCTATTCATTCCATATACTGATCTTGAGAGGTTAGATTATATGAAGTAAGATCGCAAGTGACTCGATGGCACATAACAACAACAACCACAACAAGATGGGCATCAAGATTGGAAGAAGACTCATCAACAATCTGAATTACACAGATGATACAGCCTTACTTGCTGCAGAAAGTGAAGACTTGGAGTACTCACTGCAGAAGATCAAACACTACAGCCTTCAATGTAGATTACATCTCACCACTGGCAACATCACGATAGATGGTGAAAACATTGACAATACCAATTATTTGGCTTACAGCCACAATTTATACTCACTAAATTAGCAGTTAAGAAATCAAAGACACATTGCTATGGGGAAAAATCTGCTGTCAAGGACCTCTCCAACGTATTAAAGAACGATGACATCAGATTGAAAAGTAAGGTGTGCCTGATCCAAGCCATGGTATTTTCAATTGCTTTGTTTGCAGCTGAAATTTAGACAGTGAATAAAGTTAACCAAAGAAGAATTGATGATTTTTAATTGTAGTGTTGGCAAAGAGTAGTGAGTACCCCATGGACTAAAAAAGAATAAACTAATCTTTCTTGGAAGAAATTCACCCACAATGTTTTTTAGAGGCTGGGATGGTACTCACATAATTTGAGTATGTTGGTAAGAGGAGCCTGTCCTTGCAATGGCATCATGTTGGAAAGGTAGAGGGTCATTGAGAGAGAGGAAGATGCTCAATGAGGTGGATTGACACAGTGATAACGTGTCAATTTATCTGTAACAATGTTGTTGTTGTTATGTGCTGTTGAGTGACTTGCGACTCATAGTGAGCCTATGTACAACAGCCCTAAACTCTGCCCTGTCCTGTGCCAATTGCACTGTCTCTGACGCTCCCATCCCGATTACCGCAGTCACTGAATCAATCCACCTCCTAGAGGGCCTTCCCCTCCTCCGCTGTCCCTCCAACCTCCCTAGCATGATGTCCTTCTCCAAAGACCTGTCTCTCCTCACAACATGTCCAAAGTATGTTAGACAAAGCCTCAGAATCTTTGCCTCCAAGGAGCTGCCCAGTTTAACCCTTTCCAGGATGAATCTGTTTGTTTTCCTAGCAGTCCATGGACCTCTCAATACTCTTCTCCAGCACCATAGCTCAAAGGCATCAGTTCTCCTTCTATCCTCCTTGGTCATTTCCAACTCTCTAATGCATAACAAGTGATTGCAAAGACCATGGCCTGTATCAGACGCACCTTAGTCTCCAGAGAGACACCATTGCTCTTCAGTACTTTAGAGAGGTCCCTAGCAGCAGACTTTCCCATGGCAATACACTGTTTAATGACTAGAAAATATCAGACATCATGAAGATGGCAGAGGATGGGGAAAGGTTTACATCTGTTGTTCACTGGGACCCTGTTACTTGGCAGCATCTCATAACAATAACATACCAAGAAGTGAATGCACGTGCATCAGTTGTATGACGTGAGGCTTATTCTTGGATACTTGGTGTCTCTGAGATCTCTTGCTATTGGCAGTTTAATGACAGAGGCAAAATCAGTAGTAAATGTGGTTATTACTCAGCTGAGCTTTGGTGGCCTGGTGGTAAGAAGCTGTGCTGCAATCCCAGACACACAGTCTAAATCCATCAGCTGCTGCACGGGAAAAGGATGAGCAACTTCCTCCTGTGTAATTAACTGCCTGTGAAAACCTGCTGGTGGGTCAGCTAAGAATCAGGGAGGTTTTGTTTGGGTTTTGTTTTTTTCTTCAAGGAATAATTACACAAATTTACTGACATTTCATATCCATATTCTGAGTTTTATAAACAAAGTATGTATGTGTTGTGCATATTACAGTCTGGTCTCTGCTATAACATACTGAACAATACCACCAAGAGCCCACAACAACTTGAAGGATAACCATAAATGCCAACCCATAAACATGTAATATAAAAATTGAATTTTTCTGGTCAACTATCCAAGCGGGCAGAGCAATTCCCAGGCTTGTGACTTGAGGTCCATCTGGATTTCCAAATTCTTCCCAATTTTTGCTGGGATGCTCACCAGTTAATGCTGCATAAGCTTATGTTTTCCTCATGAACATAATTTCTTCATCTCCTTTATTTGGATGATATTTAAGTGACAACAAATGATACTGTTTCTTACTTTCTGTTACTGTCCTAGGATCCAAATTTAATACTTCATGAGGATTGTATTCTTGATACTCTTGATCTGTTTTGGAAACTTTGTATGTGAGGCATAAAAACAAAGACTCTCCTGCAAGCAGAACAATTTCCTTTATTGTAGAAATAATGTTTGGCTACAGTTTTGATAGCCTTAAGCGATACCACAAACATCTTCCACACACTTTTCTGATATTCTTCAATCCAATTTGCTCCGCATTCTGGTCTCGGGCCCAGAGGTAATATGTGGCTAGGATCACAATAAGCCTTATGAAGGAGGTGAGGGTAGAAGAAGGTGTTCCCGCTGTCATCGTACTGGAACTGCTGCCCTGCCCTGGCACCCCCTCCTCCTCCGTTCTCTTCTCACCGCTGCCATGACTCCACTCTGCCGTTCTGGTTCCAGGTGCCAGGGCCCAGCCCATGTGGCATAGCATCAATGCCGCTGCCACCTGAGTCAATTTTGACTCGATGGCACATAACAAAAAGAACTTAGCTGAACTAAAGCAATGCGGTGGATTGAGGGCTCCACGAGTGAGTTGGGTAGAGCCTCTCCAAGATACTTTCTTTGGTGGGCTTCTAACCATATTCTATGATCAACTGTCCACTTGAATACCTGTGCCTTAACACAGCTCATGTGTATTTTCTAGAGAAAGTTTCCCAGAAGGGGAAAAGACAATGTAGTAGAGTGTTAGATCAGACGAAAATATAAATGGTCCTGGAAGAAGACCTAGCTGACAGTGGAGTTCTCCTTCCTTCCCCCTGGGTCCTTGAGAGAGGGACTAGCTAAGGCAACAGAAAAAGGGGTCAAAGGGACAGAAGGAAGCAAAGCCAGGAAGTCCCAGTGTGCCTGCTCCCTTAGTGTCCAGTGTCTAGCAGTCAACTAAGGGTCAACCTGACAACTCAAATTCCTGCATGATAGGCCAAGCAAGGTACTGCGTGCAAGGAGTGGTGAGATGATGCAGAAAATGTCCATGATTTCATAGGGTCACAGCTTAGAGGGATCATGGAAGGGATATTTATCCACAGGGCCTCTGGGCATGTGAACGTGATGTAAAGGAGTATGTTGGGCAATGGAGTGGAGGAGGGGGAGATGGGAAGGGGAGATGGTTCATGGAAAGTGAACCACCACGATCTCATTGAAGCCCAGGAAGCAAAGGTCATTGAAACGGGGTAATTCTTGCCACATGACTATGGAGGAGACCAGCAGTTGAACCCATGTCATCCTGCTGATCTAGGAAACCCCTCAGCAACCACTGTTGTTATCACTACATCATGAAGCAGGCTGGATGACCAAGGGGATCGGTTACCTAATCCCTTGATCAAACTGAATTGGGTGGAAAGCTGGGTAATACATTTCAAGGTCCTGAGTCCTGTTTCATCAAAGCCACCCTGAGACCACCTTCCTCTCTTGGAGGGTTGGAAACTGGTGACCACAGGAAAGCTGGGCCCAGTTGGAGGATCTAGGACAGAGTCTAACACAAACTAGCCTTGGTAGCCTTGATTTCAACCTCATTCTCTCAGAGGCCAACTTGCTGAGTGAAGGAACCAAACTTCCTGGTTTATTTTGGGGGCCTGAAAAGAGATGAAAAGTGGGTGAGGGGACAGAGGCAGGAGTGTATATTTAAAAAGAAATAAACCCCACCCTGCCCTCAAGCATTCCACAGTAGGCAGGTCAATTCTATCTACCTCTCAAGGGAGGGAAAGAGCTAGATCATGTTTTCTTTTTCCTACGTATAACTCCCGGCTCTCCTTTCATAGGAGAAAGTAACTTCTTACTTGCCGCATTCCTTAAAATTGATCCCTCAAGTGTGCTAGGTATGTCCCTCCATTGTGGGGCATTGAGCTGACTAAGCCCTATGTGCGTGCTCCCTGGAGCACCAGAGCTCGGCAGAATGAGGAGATAAGAGAATTAGGATACTAAACTTATATCTCTCATGGATGTACTAACAGCCAGAAGTTTAAACTGAAATGAAAGTTCTGCTGCTGGATGTCTGGTCAGTGTGAGTCCAGGAGCTACATGGGCAGGTGAAGCCACTGGACTCTTTTTCTTTTGGGACAGGTGGGCGTCTGGGCTGTTGATTTCTAGAAGGCAGGATGCATGCTCCAGGGGGAGATCAAAGGCTTTGGGCCACCATAGGCGATGCATTTGTAGCTGAACCTCAGTTTTCCGATCTGTTGTAATTCTGTTTCGTCAAGTTGACTGTGACTCACAGTGGTTCTATGAACAATGGATTTGAACCCTGCCCTACCCTATGCAAGCTTAACCATCTCCAATATCATTAAGTCCAATATTACAGTCAATGTGTCAGTCTATCTTGCTGGAGGTCTTCCCTTCCAGTGCTGACCTTCCACCTTTCCAAGCCTGAAGTCTTTCTCCAAGTACTGCTCCCTCCTAATGACATGCCCAAAGTAGATGAGATGAAGCTTCTCCAGCCTTGCTTCCAAAGAGTACTCTGATTGCACTTTCTCCAAGATACACTTGTTTGTTCTTTTGGCAGCCCAGATAGAAATATTTCTTCTTCTTCTTGTTATATGCCAGGAATTTGGAATCAGTTCATAACCGATCCTTAATTGGGCTTTCAGAGGTTGTAAATCACACGAAAGGAGAATGCCCATCTTTCTTCCATAGAGCAGCTGGTAGATTTGAACTGCTTGACTTTAGAATGGAAACACAAGTCCTTACTTACAAGAGCTCCCTAATTCCTATTAACATGTTTATATAATGGGCTTACAACAAATGATAGTCTTTGTAGGGAAGTGGACATGGAAAAGGAGATGAAAATTGGAAAGAGAGTCTGGGGCTGTCCTGGGTGGAGAACCAGCTCATGGGAGTAAGGAGGCTAAGAGATTCCTTTTTTAGAATACCATGATCTTGATGAGCGAATAGCTCTGGTAAAAGTGGGCAAGTATAGCTCTAGGGCTCAGGAGCTATCATCCTCACCAGGGCCTTAGTAAAGCAGAGGAAGGCCAATTTGACTGAATCCAGTGAGCTGATATAAACAAGTGCACTAAACTTGGGTGGCTTCGTGTTAAAGAGTTGTACTGCCAACCCAAAGGCATACAGTTCAAATTCTTCAGGTGTTCCACTGGAGAACGATAGGTAATCTGTGCAGTTATTGCCTCTGGAAACCTGCCAGAGGGTCAGCTAGCAGTTGGTTCCAACTCAACAGCAATTGCAAACATGCTTTCTGGGGGTCTTTGAAGTCCCTTTGTAAAAAGAGCAATATGTAAAAAATGCCACTTGAGGGGCACCATATCTGATCTTTACCAACTTTTCAGTCCACCGCATCAATAAAACAAAATAAATTCCTAGGAAGTCAGACATGTCCCCCATGTTCCCATGATTTCTTCAACTAATCTTATCACCAATCTCGCTGCTCTGCTTGGTCCCAAATCTACTGTGACAGCTCCCCGACCACACAGGACCCTACTGGGGGAGTCAAAAGTTTATAATCTAGATTAATAACATAATATAATCAAGACAGCTCCAGAAATGTGCACACAGGCATCTCAGCCTTGAGCCTCGTGGCTCTAAGTATTCCCAAGTTCTCAGTCCTGTCAACATTGGCTTCCCTCTCCAATTGTCAAAAAAAGTTCTTGGTCTTATCAATATTGGCTCTTTCCACTCCCACCCTGCCCAGTCCCATCTCACATCAATTCTCCAGTTCAGCCATAGCTGCTGCTGCTGTCCTGAAGTGTATCCTACATTTTCCTGTCTCCTTTTCACCAGAGTGGGGAAGGTATCTTTCCTCTTCTCTGATGGAGGAGGATTTTTATTCTTCTGGCTGTTGTTGTTATGTCTCATCGAGTCACTGGCAACTCATACCAATCCTATGTACAACAGCTCTGAATCTTGCTGTTTTGAGCCGATTTCAGGGAGATAGACTTACTTCCATACCCCAGTCACTGAGTCTATCCATCTCATCCAGAGTCTTCCTCTCTTGTGCTATCCTTCCACCCTTCCAAGCATGATATCCCTCTCCAAGGACTGGTCCCTCCTGGTAACATGCCCAAAGTATGTCAGACAGAGCTTCAAAACCCTTGTCTTCAAGGAGCAGCCTGGTTTCACCCTCTCTAGGATGACTTGTTTGTTCTCTTAACAGTCCATGGTATATTCAATACTCTTTTCCAGCATCACAACTCAAAGACATTGATTCTTCTATCATTCATAGTTATTGTCCAACTCTCTGATGCATAGCAAATAATTGTGAAGACCATGGTCTGGATTAGGTGCACCTTCGTCTCTAGACTCATATCTATTCAATTTATAGTCAAGACTAGCCAATCTTCTTATAGATTGTTGATAAGGTCCAATCCTCTTGTGGAATAGTAGACAACCAATCCCTTGTTCATAAGCTAACATGCCCCATTCACATAATCCCACCCATCTAGTTAGCAGAGTCAAGTAATAGCTGGGAAAATCATATTGAAAGATAAACTCCATACCCTGGGTGGTGGTAAAAGTTTGCACTAGCCTGAAAGCTAATTATAAGGATGACAGCTCTCTAATCCACACAATGATGCTGTGGAAGAAAGGTTTGGTGAGCTATAAAGTTCAAATATATTTTAAAAAGAAATAAACACTTAGCCATTGAGTTCATTTTGACTCATCACAAGCTTATGTGATACAGAACAGAACCTCTTTGTACAATTTTCCTGACTGCAATAACTTTTTCTCTCTTTTTATTTTTTCAGTGTTGTTGGTTGAAAGGTTACATAACAATTTCATTTTCCATTCAACAGTTAATACAGTTGTTTGTTTGTTGCCTGGCATTTGCTGCAATCTCTTCAATGTAACAGTATTCTTCCCTGCTTCCTTCTTGGGTTTCATTCATCTTTCTTTCTTGCCCCTTCCTACCTTCTGATCTTCGTGGACAAATGCTGTTCTGATTTCAAATGGTTGATTGTTTTCCTTTTTTATTTCTCAGTAGGTTCAAGCAGGGTATTATTTCGCTTCCATGTACTTGGTTTTCTTCTCCTCTTGATTTTTCTGTTGTTGATTTCTAATTTTATAGTATTGTGAACTGAGAAGATGCTTTGTAGTATTTCATTGTTTTGAACTTATTGAGGCTTGCTTTGTAACATACATATTATTTGTTCTGGAAAATATTCCACGTGCACTAGAGAAGAATCAATATTGTACTCTTGCTGAGTGCAATGTTCTATATATGTCTACAAGATAAAGTCTGTTAACTGTATTGTTTAGTTCTTCTGGGTCTTTGTTGACTTTCTTTCTGACTATTGTGTCTTTGTTGAGGGTGTGTGTTGAAGTTTCCTGTTCTTATTATAGCATAGCCTATTTATCTCTTCGAAACTGTAGGAGTTAGAGCTCTGTTATTGGCTACATAGATATTAAAGATAGCATTTCTTTTTTTATTATTATTAAATTTTATTAGTTTTAATGAACATTTACAGGGATTTTGGGTTTTCATGCCTTCATTGCTGCACCATTCTCTCTACTCTCCTCCCCAGTTTGTTCTTCTTCCCCGCCATCCGAATGTCTGTTTTAATTGTCCAATTGCCACAGTGCTTGTCAAAGTCATTCTGATTAATGATAGCATTTCTGTTTGAGTAATTGACACTTTGGTCATTATATATGGCTGATGAGTATGATGAGTATGTTGCTTCTCATAAGTATCAGCTCTTGTGACCTTTTCAGTAGGGAGCTGTGCTGTCAACTCAAAAGCTGTTGGTCCAAACCCAGCAGCTGTTCCAACAGATGAAGATGGATAATCTCCTCCCATGTAATTTACAGCCTCTTCCAACTTAATGGCAATGAGTTCAGTTAAATCTGTTCTTTAGCTGAAAAGTGATTCCCCAAGGGTGGGTTCAGGTCCAGGTTTGTGGGCTAAGGATTTAGTCTCTGGGGTTCTATCAATCTCTATTAGGCCATGTCCTATTTCAATGATTTTAAGTTTTGTTGCATATTGTCCTCTCATTCTATCCAGGACCTTCTATGATGATTCTGATCAGAACTGTTGATTGTGGTAGCCAGGCACTATCTACTGACTCTGGTCTCAGAGTCAAGAATGCTGTCATTTAAAAAAAAAAAAAAGAATGCTGTCATTTGAGCGGTCCACTAGTTCTTCGGACTAATTATTTCCTGAAGTATGTTATTTTATTTAGTCTTCTTTGATGAAGATGGAAAGAGACCAATAGTCGCCTCTTAGATGGCCTCTTGCAAGCTATTAAGACTCTAGTCACTACTCATCATTGTAAGATAAAATATTGTCTTTGTGGATTTGTTAGATGTCTTCAAGTCAAATACAGCTCATAAAGATCTTATGAACAATAGATCAGAATCCTGATCTTTCCTATGCTATCCTCAAATCTCTGACATACTTGAGCCCATTGTTATAGTCAGTGTCAATCATTGACCTTCCACATTTCCAAGCATGATCTCCCTCTCCATGAAACAGCTTATCCTAACAACATGCCAAAAGTATGTGGGACAAAGCTTTGCTTCCAAGGAGCACTCAGGCTGCACCTTCTCTAAGACAAATCAGTTTATTCTTTTGGTAGTCCATGGGATATTCAGTACTCTTCATCAACTCTTCTGTGATCCTTATTCACTCACTAGCTCTCAGAAGCATAGCAAGTGATTGAAAAGACTAAGGCTTAAATCAAGTGTATCTTAGTCCTCAAATATTGTGGAACCAAAGGTGTTGATTGTGGATCCAAGTAAGATTAAGTCATTGACAGTTTCAATCCTTTCTCCATCTATCATGATGTTGCTTAGCAGTCCAGAGGTGAGGATTTCTGTCTTCTTTATATTGAGATGCAATCCATAATGAAGGCTATAGTCTTTGATCTTATGCAGCAAGGGTTTCAAGTCCTCGTCTTTCAGCAAACAAGTTGTGTCATCTACATAATGTAGGTTATTGATGAATCTTTCTCTGATCTTGATGCTACATTCTTCTTCATAGATTTAAGCTTCTCAAATTATTTGTTCTGGATATAAAATGGGTATGGAGAAAGGATACAACCCTGATGGACACCTTTCTTAATTTTAAACAAGACAGTGTTCCCTTGCTCTCCTGTTACAACAGCCTCTTGATCTAGGTATAGATTTCATATGAACACAATTAAGTGTCTAGGATTCCTATTCTTCTCAATGTTAGCCATAATTTGTTCTCATCTACACATTCAAATGCCTTTTCATAGTCAATCAAACACAAATAGACATTATACTGGTATTC
The DNA here is from genome assembly GCF_000299155.1 of Elephantulus edwardii. NCBI lineage: Eukaryota > Metazoa > Chordata > Mammalia > Macroscelidea > Macroscelididae > Elephantulus > Elephantulus edwardii. The sequence goes on along the minus strand of NW_006399782.1, from coordinate 2,938,243 downwards.
ATTGCTTTCAGGCAGGATCTGTCTGACATCAGCAATGGTATCTCTGGTGCCACAGCCTCTTCTAAATCTCTGTGGACTATGACATGTGAATTGATCCAGGTGTCCCCAAGACTATAATCCTGAGGTACTAAGTCCAGCAACACATTTGCTCATGGTGTCCATTTATGGCTAAGAAGTTTGTGTAACTTTCCCCCTGTATTCCATGTATAATATATGTATATATGTGTGGATATATTTACAGGACATATAGATGTTATTAGGTGCCATTGAATCAATGACTTCTGCACAACAAGAACAAAACATTGCCCAGTCTTGTGCCAGATGCACAATCCTTGCTATACATGAGCCAATTGTTGCAGCCTTGTGTTAATCCATTTCACTAAGGGTCTTTCTTTGTATTTCAGTGACTCCCTATTTTGTCAGGCACAATGTCCTTTTCCAGTCACTGATCTCACCTGATAATGTCAATAAAAGGGAAGATGAAGTCTCACCATCCTCACTGAGGAACATTCTGGCCACACTTCCTCTGAGATAGATTCGTTCTTTCTTCTGGCTCTCCGTGATGTATTATGTTTTCTTCACAAACACTATGTCTCAAATACATCAACTCTTTGGTCTTCCTTGACCATTGTCCAACTTCTTCATGCAAATGAGGTGATCATGGCCTGGGCCAGACATATCTTAGTCATCAAGATGATATCTGCACTTTTAAACCTTTTAAAGAGATCTTTTGTAGCAGGTAATGTATGTTACCTATTATATCATAAAACTCACCATTATGATTTTTTATATAATTATGTTGTTTTTATTTAAATAGTTATGTATCTCTGAATATGGAGAAATGACCAAAGTTATACAAGTGTTCAGGTCTTTTGTTTATAGGGTCACAATGAGTCGTCTATGACTTGAAGGCACTTAACAACAATAAAAAATGACAACATAGAGAGAGCTCTGTCGGCCTAGTGGACAGAAAGTTATGCTACCAAGCCCAAGATGGGTGTTTTAATCCGTGGCCCCCAGATCTGGTTTAAATTGTTTTCCTGTCAAACATTCTCCTAGGTGGTATAGCACTGGTTTATGCATTGCTGTACAGTGGTAACTTGTGGTTGCTGTGATGCTAAACCCTGTGACACTGATGTGTCAAATGTGATAATGGTTACCCATGGTGGACAGTGTTTGGTGGAGCTTCCTGATTAAAACAAGCTTGGAAGCAGGAGTGGCATCCACTTCCAAAATAGCTTGCCTCTGGAAACTCTATGAACATGGAGAGATGATGAAAGTTAAACAAGTGTTCAGGTCTTTCGTTCATAGGGTGGCTATAAGTCGTCTACGACTCAATGGCAATTAACAACAACATACACCATCTCTAAAAATACTAAAAGAGGAAAATATATACAAATACATATGCAGTGATATTGTGTTGTCTCATTCACTTTCCCACATCTGTTTGCCTTGCATTCCTACCTGTGTACCCACTAATAGATTGTTTATTATTCTTACTTCAGGATTATGTATAAATCACATCCGTCTTTAACTCTTATTACCTTGAAATTTTGTACATTTCTTGGTGTTTTCCTTTGTCTTAGTCATAGTGTGCTTCCTATTACCGTGCATTCCCTGACCCTTTACCCAAGGTCTACATGCCTACTCTCTAGGTTTTTGTTCATTGCTTTGTTATTGAAGCAGATCACCAAGTTTTTCTTCTGTAAAACTACTTGAAGCTTCAAATTGCCAAGCTTTAGTTTGGCAGTTGAGAGCAAACCTTTTGTACCACCTATTATATCCATTGAAAACTCTGTGCCTGAAAATTTTCATCTTTTGAAAGAGTATAATTTATCCACTTTTGTACTGAGCTCTGGTGGCACTGTACTTTTAATAGTTGGGCTGCTAACTAAAAGGTCAGTGGTTCAAATCCATCAGGTGCTTCAAGGAATAAAAATGAACAGTCTCCTCTCGTAAAGACTGAAGGTCTCTGAATCTCAACGGGGGGGTCACTGTGAGTCAGACTCAACAGCAATGAGTTTTTAGCTATTAGAGGAAAGTATTTGCATTTTCCTTCTCTGACAGTTTTCTGTCTTACATAGATTCCAGCTTTCACAGGTTTTTTTTTATCTTTGTTGTTGTTGTTATGTGCCTTCGAGTCGCTTGCAACTCATAGTGACCCTATGTATAACAGCCCTAAACTCTGCTCTGTCCTGTGCCAATCTCACTGTCTCCGATACACCCATCCTGATTACCCCAGTCACTGAATCAATCCACCTCATAGGGGACCTTTCCCTCCTGCCCCATCCCTCCACTCTCCCAAGCATGATGTCCCTCTCCAAGGACCAGTCCCTCCTTACAACATGTTCTCAGAATCCTTGCCTCCAAGGAGCAGCCCGGTTTAACTCTCTCCAGGATGGATGAACCTGTTTGTTTTCTTGGCAGTCCATGGTACCCTCAATACTCTTCTCCAGCACCACAGCTCAAAGGCATCAATTCTTCTATCCTCCCTAGTCATTGTTCAACTCTCTGACGAATAACAAGTGATTGCAAAGATCATGGCCTGTATCAGAGGCACCTTAGTCCCCAGAGTGACACCATTGCTCTTTAGTACTTTGGAGAGGTCCCTAACAGCAGACTTTCCCATCACAATACATCTTTTAATTTCCTGGCTGCTGGTCCCAAGAATGTTGACTGTGGAGCCAAGCAAACTAAAGCTGTCAGCAATCTCAATCTCTCCACCATCCATCCTGATCTTAGCCTCATTTAAGTGTAAGACTAGCTTTTCAAAAATACATTGAAAGGCTTCATGAGCTGTTTTTTTCTGGAGGAACCCCTAAATGCCTGACTCTCTTTACCACACTTTAACAGTCAAACTCCATATCTCTGGCTACTGCAAACAATTAGGCAGCTGCCCTCAGCTTGGACCCTCCTGCCAAGAAGGGGGTCACACCCACATGACCTCACTGGTACTACGGCCTGGGGTGAGCTCTCCAAAAGAACAGGTTGATGGTTTCCAAACTGCACGGACCTGGCTTTCTGAGAACTCTTGCTGTCTGGAAAATAACCCCTCTTCCACCCACTCGCCTCATCTGAGCAAAGATCACTGTTCTTTGCAAGAAATATTGCAAGAATCTGAAAGCCAGACTCTGTTGTGTGGTGAGAGACTCCTTTTCCCTTCTCATTCCAGCCCCTGCAGGAGTGAGAGGCAGGATTAAGATGGCCGCGTGTTTGTGTCCACTCACCTGTGAATCTGTGTTTCTGCACAAATGATCAGTGTGTTTAATCACCAACTGTGACTGGCCTTACCCTTCCCAGGGCCTAAAATCTGCTTTAGTGGGAGACAAATACAGAGGATGGGGGAGGCAAGGAGAAGACAGGCCGAGCAAGTGAACGGGCTCCATTCTGGCCCCTGACCAGACCCTCCACACCAGATCCCCAGGGACCACCAGGGCCTGAGATGAGTAGAGTCCTCTCATGAACCTGAAAACAGTTACCCGAATCCCAGTGGATTCAGAGGTCCAGCAGCTGCAGAATCAACTGAGATCAAGAGGCTGAGCAGCAGAAGGAACCTGAACAGGACAGAACAAGGCAGTGAAACCAGAGAGCCAGCAGAGGGTGTGTTCATGGTTTAATGCTGTCGACCTGTGTGTCATTGGGAGAAACGTGAGAAGCACCAGTAGCTGTCTCACCAAAATTCCCTCAGATGTGAGTGAAAATCTTTGAATTCTTGGCTGGAGTCCACAACGCCTGCTGGGATAGCTTTGGAAAGGAGGAAAGTTGAAGAGAAAAGTGATGGCAGAACATCCCAGGGACCTGCTCTTTAAGGGGCAGCTTCTCCCACCCCAATGGGTGAAAGGCACTGGAGACCTTTGTGCTGTGGGCTCTGTCTCACTGGAGTTTGTAGTGGTTCCTTGGGGTGTGTTTGTTCTCTAGCTGGGATAGAGGCTAGGAGGGAGACTCTGAGTCCTTTAAAGGGAGAGAGGAGGAGACAAGGTAACCCAAGGTGATGGGAATTAGAAAGTGCAGGTCATTCCCTCCGTAGCAGGTGTGAGGACCATAAGTCAATGACTCAGCTCATTGGCATCGAGTTGGAATTGACTCAGCTGACTCTCCAGTGTGGGTTGCCAGATCTGTAAGTCATGCAGGAGGAGATTGCCTGTCTTCCTCCCTCAGAGCCACTGGTGGATTTGAACTGCCAAAAAGACATGGTCTTTGGGCTAGCAGTGCAATCCCCCAGACAATGCAACCCTAGCAGCCTTGGCTAGAGACTTCCAACTTCCTTCTGGCCCCAGAGATTCTTCCTGGCTTGGCTGCAGCCTCCCAGCATCCCCCCTCCCCCCGGGAAATTCTGATGAGGCCCACAGAAAGCTACACCTGCTTGGTAAAGATGCCTCATTCACCTTCAGGAATTGCTTTTCCAGACTGCATTCACCTGGGACAGGGTGAACGAAGGGACCTCACAGTCACCTTTCCCAGGCTTTCGCACTCCCCTCAGCCTGTCCTTGGAGTGCTCAGGGCTTTACCTAAAGCTCCTTCAGTTGTGATGCTTTCTATCTAAACCATAGCTTCCTGACCTGCTTTGACTGCCCAGCTGGGTCTCTCTACAGCTCCCTCCCACACTGGCCTGAGCACCATCTCTTCGCAGTTTATTTACTGAGCTGCAAAGGGCCCACCCACTTGATGTCAAAAACTGTGAAGGGCTTGAGATGCTACCTACTTACAATTTAGGAGTTAGCATGACAGTCTCATGCACACTCGCAGAAGATAAGGGACTCCTGGGTTAGAGACAAAGAAGTTGTTCATGGCCCAGCAGGCAATGATCACTGCGCACTCACACCAACGCCTCTCAGCCTCATGAAGCCGGCACAGAGGTAAGGCCCACTGGAGTCTGGGGACCCGATGGTTTGAATCACAGTCAAGGAAGACTGAGTTTAGGGATTAATGGATATATGGAGAAAAAGACAGTGTGGTGCTTCCTAAAAATACCTGAAAAATAGAAGTGCCATATGACATAATGTGGACACTCCTAGGAGTGTACTCAAAAGAATTGAAAGCAGAGGCTCAAACAATGTTCACTACAGTCAAAAAAGGTGACAACAACCAACATGCCCATCAACACCTGAATAGATAAGCAAAATGTAGTAATACATGAGCTGGAATACTACTCAGCCTGCAGGAGAGATAAAGTCTTGATACATTCTACAGGATAGACAGAGTTTGGATGCATTATGTTGAGTGAATTAAATTCATCACAAAAGGATGAATATTATATGATCTCACTTACAAAAAAATAATACCAGAACCGGCAAATGTATAGATAAAAAAAGTTTCTTAATGGTTACCAGGGACAGAAGGGAGCAGAGAAGAAAAAAACCATCATGGTCATGGAAAAAAATCACACGGATTAAGTGTAAGGGTGTAGAGCTGCTTATTGAAATTTGCTGGCAAGTTACTCACCTGTGAAAAGTTGAACTGGCAAAAGCTATGAGGTAGATACTCTTAGAACAGCAGCAGCTATAATAAAATCATAATTGCTGAAAATGCTTATACATAACCAAACACCTCATGGGATTTAATTTTTCCCCAGCTTAGAGGTGTAGAGTCATGGTTTCATGGACCATCCCTGCTAATTGGTGTAATAATGTGTTTAGTGCTTCTGTTCCACCTCCTCGTTTGTTATGTAGTGCCTGGAGTGTTAAGAGCATGTGAGCAGCCAGCCAAGTCTTCACTATGAGAAGGAGGGACACAGTGACAACAGCAATGGGCTTAAGTATGTCAGACATGGTGAGGGTGGCACAGGATAGGACAGGGTTCAGATCTGTTGTTCAGAGGGTCTCTATGAGTCATACCTGACTCAATGGCACATAACAGCAACAACAACAATAGCAACAGTCTGCAGCAATACAGAAAGAAGGAAAGTCAGGAATTGGGAGAGGATTTAGAATGTGGGGCTAATTAACCCCACAAGATCACAGGAACTAGATGGATGGTGCCCAGCTATCAGTATTGAACATTTTATATCATTGAGAACTCCTTCTCAAAAGCAGTAAAATGCAGAACAGATTGTAAATGTGTATGTACTCTAGATTTTCTGGAGTCATGAAGAGTAGATGATTCCCTGAAGCTACTGCCTTGAGATAATCTTTTAAACCTTGAACCACAAATATCCACTGAAGGAAGTCATCTTAAAACTGAGCAATAGTTTAGTTTAACTAGTGGTCAGACTTGAGCATTATACTCTTGTCGTTGTTGTTGTTGTTGCAAACTACTAATTAAGTTTATTGGGCCTTTGAAGTCCAATTCATGGCAAACACTCATAGTTATTTTGTCAAAGAAGGAATTCCAAGTCATCAAATGGGTTTTTAATGGGATTGATAAGCTTTTATGAAAGGCACTTTGTGGAATTTTAAAAGGACATCCATTTCTTTTCTTCCTCAGTGCAGTAACCTTGCTACATCAGTGTGAATTTGTTCTCTCTCTTAAAGTGCACAACCCATCCAGCAAAGCATTGTGGGTTTTTCTCTTAAATCTCAAACCCTCCCAGTTATACAAGAGAAGAAAGTATTGCTGTCCAAAGCCCTTCTCTATACTGAGTCTATGGAAACCACTGACTAGATACAAGGAAAGTAATAGCAAGCCAAAATTTCATCTTATTGTTGTGATAGAAAGTTAGAAATTTGACTTGGGAGCCCACTTCACGCTTCATCGGCAGAAATGGTCTATCGGCTTGGGAACGCAGGTACTTCAAAAGTGACTCCTCGGCGAGCTCTGTTGGCCTAGTGGCAAGAAGGTGTACTACAATCCCAGGGTTGCGCAGTTCAAATCCACCAGATGCTCTGCTGGAGAAGGAGAAACAATCTCCTCCTGTACCAGTCAGATCTGATTTGATGGCACACACACACACACACTAAAATAAAAAAAAAAGTTACTCCCTTTGCCAGGGTGCATAAAAACAATATCATTTCCCCTGATAGTTGCTGCATTGAAGTGCAGGATTATTTATTTAAACTTTCTTTGTTTTGTTTTTTAATTTATTAATTTTCATGAACATTTACATAGATTTTGGATTTCCATTCATTCATTGTCGCATTTTTCTCCCTGCCCAACCATTTTTCTTTTATTTTTCAAAGAGAAGAGCATTATACTCTTTTAAGAACTATCAGTATGATATAAAATTGGCAACAGCACCCAGAAAAGATTGGGTAGGAATCTTAGTGGGCAGAAAGTCTGTGTTAAAAAGAGAAGGTGAGAATAGTTGTATACAACTCAAGAAACATAATCAATGTCACTAAGTTGTATATGTAGAAACTGTTGTGGGGAAAAAGCAAGAGGAATATTGGGAGGGCTGCGGAAGGTCACAGAGCTCTGGGAGCTCAGAGGATAAGTGCTTGACACCTAACCAAAAAGTCATGGTTGGGACCCACCAGACGCTCCACTGGAGCATGGCGGTGGTCTCTTTCCACAAAGACCTTGGTCTTGGGAACCATATGGAGAAGTTCTACTCCTGTCCCATAGGATTGATAAGAATCAGAATCAACTTGATACCAGCAGAAAAATGGGAGATGAGGGTCAGGAATGAAGCTTTTGTAGGCACCTCTGTGTCAATGAATGCAATGTTTTTTCCCCAGGTTACAGTGGGCTGTGGACCATCAAATCAACAGAGGACTCAGCAGCCAGCAAATTAAAAATTGTATGTGTAAACAGTAGAGGTCGAATGTGCACGGAACAAGCACCCATCGACTCCCCTCCCTCTCACAACATTCAATTCCAGGCTCCCTCCTGGCTCACCTGTCCGCCACGGCCGACAAGCAAGCAGCCTTTGGTGATGCTGTGGAAGAAAGTGTGATTAACAAAGAATGCAAAATATGGAAAAAGAACATGCCATTTCTTTATGATTCAGTGATGACCTGTGCTGTGGAGGGGCCCAGTCTAACTGCACAGTGGCTTGCAGACGTAACCAGAACTGAAGGAAAAGATTTCAGCATTCACCAACTTGTCCTGGAAACACATACATAATATGAACAGAACCACATTGTGATAGCTTCCTAATGATGATGCTTACTCTGATGCCTCACACTCTGACAGAGAGGATGAAGAATTCCGAGGTTTTGGCCCAGTCAGTGAGAAGATTGAAGTAGAGATCAAGATCAACCATGAAAGAGAAGTGAACAAGGCTGTTATATGCCCCAGAACCCTTGTATCATTTGCAACTAAGACTCCACCCTGTGATGTTCTTGTTTTTTACTAGAAACATCCTTCTTAACCAGACCCTTCTGGAGAGTGTAAGCCAGAATCGGAAGGAAGGCTATGAACTTTATTGGAAACCAAATCTCTGTGGACACTTACTTAGTGCTTCAGATGAAAATACCATCTGCCTGTGGGACACCAGTGCTGTTTCAAATGAAGGAAAGGTGTTGGATGCAAAGACCATCTTTACTGGACACACAGTAGTTGAAGCTGTTTCCTGGCATCTGCTGCATGAGCCTCTGTTTGGATCAGTTGCTGATGATCAGAAACTCATGATCTAGGATACTCGCTCAAACAATAAGTCGAAACCAAACCACTCAGTTGAAGCTCACACTGCTGAAGTGAACTGCTTTTCTTTCAATCCTTATAGTGAACCCATTCTTGCCCCAGGATCAGCTGACAAGACTGTTGCTTTGTTGGATCTGAGAAATCTGAAACGCAAGTTGCATTCCTTTGAGTCACATAAGGATGAAATATTCCAGGTTCAGTGGTCACCTCACAATGAAACTATTTTGGCAGCCAGTGGTGCTGATCATAGACGGAATGTCTAGGATTTAAGTGAAATTGCAGAGAAGCAATCCCCAGAAGATGGACCACCAGAGTTATTGGTTATTCATGGTGCTCACACTGCCAAGATAACTAATTTCTCCGGGAATCCCAATGAACCTTGGGTGTCTTTTTTTTTCTGCATCAGAGGGTAATATCGTGCAAATGTGGCAGATGGCGGAGAACATTTACAATGATGCAAGCCCCTGAAGGAATCGTGAATCCAGAAGGACAAGAGTCCTAAATATGTCCAGTCCTTGTGATTTGAGACACTCCATTTTTCTCTCAACCACAAGATTGATTTTAACACTGGTTTTCAAGAAAAAAGACTTGTATGTGGAGAATGTGTACCAGATTATAAAATATATTTTTGTAGGGAATATATTTTTTAAAAAAGGTTTGAGAAATATTGTCCTATACTAGCTCTGCCAGATACAATCCAACCCTTGCTGAGCCCTTCTAATGACCAGGAACTCACTACAATGGGCTGCTTTTTGGCAGCACAAACTACTACATGTTTTTCTGTCACTTGCTAAGCTCTGGCTCATCATCACGCCCAGGCACTGATCTGGCTTCTATCCTCAGAGGTCCCCCACACCCTTGGAGGGCTTTAGACATTGGACAGCAGCCGCCATCACACTCCTGAATCCTGCCTCCTTCCAATACTACCCAGCTCCTTAATCACACTATACCCCAGAGTTTGAGGCCCTCATCCTTCATTCCTTCACTGAGCCATCTTTCTTTAAAGCGGCCTGGTCCCTATTAAAGTCAGTGTCTCTCTCTCTCTCTCCCTCCCTCCCTCCCTCCCTCTATCCCTCTTTTCTTCTCTCTCTCTCTCTCTCACACACACACATATGACAGAATTCAATATGCCAGCCCACTTTACTCATCAATTAACCTATAGCTTTATTCTGTGATCACTAACTGAGCACTAGTGTGTGCCTGACTAGACATGAGTACAGGTGAGACCCCTAGACAATAAGGAGGATCCACCTGTCTGTCCTGGGAGCCCCAGTCTAGGAGTTGGGAAGCGTTCACATGAGTTATCTTTGTGGTGCCCCAGCTATGTTCACCTACAAGGGTGGGTTGAGGGCTGGCTGGACCTACAGTCAGCCAGACAACGGTGATCTCCTTTGCTGGAGTGGAGAAAAGCCTGGCCCTGTGCACCCCAGGAGCCTGTCACCAGCTGGGACCTGGTTGACCCCAGACAAGTTGTGTGTGTCCTGGACGGGCAGCCTGGGGCCATACTAACCTCTGTTCCTTTACCCAAGAGCAAGATAGAACCGTCCACTGGGAGAGCTATCTTGCTACTGACTATTGAGCTCTATACTGAGCCCTTTTATGTTGGTCACTTCTTTTATCCTGTGCTTGTTTTTCTTGAAAATTTGCTTATTCTTGATCATCCGTCATACACTTGATGCTTTAAAACACTATCTCTGCTTTGTGGAATTTTTCTGAAGTACTTGTTATCATTTTTATTTGACAGATAAGAAAATTAAGCAGAGATGTTAGGAAGTTTGGTCTTTCTTTTTGTTCAAACATATCTCCTGAGCACTCATGATGGAGCTGGAAGCAGAGGTGAAGACCAGGCAGAACAGGACCACCAGTCTCTGCCCTCAGCAGTCTGACCCGGAAGCAGATATTTAACAGGAAGGCAACAAAATAATGACAAATGTGTAAGTGTTGTGAAGAAAAAGTATTCTAGGATGATACAATAGGGGAACATAGTGTGCAGTTGGAGGAGGAAGAGAGCAGAGGGATGTGGTAGCAGAGAGGTTAAAGCGTGACTCAGCCAGGCAGAGAGAAGAGGAGGCTGCTGTGAGTAGAAGGAATGGCATGTCCTAAAGACCCCGTGGGGAGGAGAAACTTTGCCTGGTCAAGACTCTGAAAGAAGACCTGAGGGATAGGAGCTCGTGAGTAATGCTAGAGAGCCTTCAGATTTTCAAACTTTTGGGGCAAAACAGATCTTCTGGGAAGCTATCTCCCCACCTCCCACTGAGTCTCATGCTGCTGATCTGAGTGGGCCAGAGAGCTTACACTTTCACTCTTTCTCCAGCAATGTGGCTGCCAATTCCTTTTGGTACAACGACTCTGTATACTCTTTCCATCTTCTTTTAATACCTCCTGGGTCATTTAATATTCTGCCCAAAGGATCCTTAAGTATAGCAACTCGAGGTTTAAATTTGTTCTTCAGTTCCTTCAGCTTAAGAAATGCTGAGCGAGTTTGACCCTTTTGATTTTCTGACTCCAACTCCTTACATATTTCATTGTAATAATTTAGTTTGTCTTCCCGTGCTGCCTTTTGGAATCTTCTGTTCTGCTCCTTAATATCTTGATTTCTTCCCTTTGCTTTGGCTTCTCGGTGTTCTAGTACAATATTCAGTCTCTTCTGACATCCGTTTTGGTCTTTTCTTCCTCCTCTTTCTTTGTAATGACCTTTTGCAGTCTTCCTGAATGATACTCTTGATATCCTCCCACAACTCTTCTGGTTTTCACTCATTAGTGTTCAAGGCTGTTCCTGAGATGGTTTTGAAATTCAGGTGGGATAGGCTCAAGGTCATATTTTGGTTCCTGTGGATTTGATTTAACTTTCCTTAGCTTCAGCTTGAACTTGCATATGAGTAAGTAGTTGGTGGTCTGTTCCACAATCAGCTCCTAGCCTAGTTTTCACAGCTGATATTGAGCTTCTCCAGCTGTTCTTTCTACAGAGGTAATCAATCTGATTCCTATGCATACAACCAGGCGAAATCCATGTGTTGGATACCATGCACTGTTAAGGGAATGAAAAAGCTCATCCTAGAGAGAGTAAAACCAAGCTGCTCCTTGGATGCAAGGATTCTGAAGTTTCGTATGACATACTTTGTCCATGTTGCAAAGAGGGACCAGTTCTTAGAGAGGGATATCATGCTTGGGAGGGTGGAGGAACAGCACAGGAGAAGACCTTCGATGAGATGGATTGACTCAGTGACCAGGGTAATGGGGGTAGGTGTGTCAGAGATAATAAGGTTGGCACACGATAGAGCAGGGTTTAGGGCTGTTGTACATAGGTTCACTATGAGTCACAGGTGACTCGACAGCACACAACAACAACAACCCCAGCAATCCTGAGGCAGATGGCCTGAGGAGGACACTCAATGGGTCTTACTGTTCTTCGTGGAATTCAAGGCTTCTTAAAAAGAGGGAAAACCATGGTGACATATCCATGGATCATGCTGCAAGCGAGGGCAGAACAAGAATTTGATCCCTGCTCTGTCTACTTCCAAACCCAGAGAGATTGTATCTTTCCTAAAACCCTGATGGCGTGGGTGTAGCAAGGACTGGAGGAATGAAAGGGCCAGTGAAGTCAGAATCTACATGGCAGAGAGAGGGCAAGAGGACACAGTGGTCATCTGCCAGGTTGCTGACTGGACCCACATGTCTCAATACACATTTCCTCTGCCATTATCAGTGAATACACTGAAGGCAGTCATGTCACTAGGGTTGGTGTCACTCAGTAGAGTAGTGCATGCTGTTCATCCTTCCCCTGTCCTGTGCCAGACGACATAGAATCCTTGTTGCTGCTATGTGCCGTCAAGTTGCCTGCCACTCATAACAACTCTGTGTACAACAGCTCTGAACTCTGCTCGATGATCATCTCCAACCTCATCATCTCCAACGCACCCACCATCATTACCCCAGTCACTGAGTCAGTTCATCTCATCAAGGGTCTTCCTCTCTTGCACTGTCCTTTCACACTCCCAAACATGACATTCCTCTCCAAAGACTGGTCACCCCTTGCAACATGCCCAAAGTATGTCAGATGAAGCCTCAGAATCCTTGCCTCCAAAGAGCAGCCTAGTCTCATGCTCTCTAGGATGAACCTGTTTGTTCTCCTAGCAGTACGTGGTATATTCAATACTCTTCTCCAGCACCACAGCTCAAAGACACCAATTCTCTTTCTATCATTCCTAGTCATTGTTCAGCTTTCTAATGTATAGCAAGTAATTGCAAAGACCACCGCCTGGATCAGGCACACCTTAGTCTCCAGACTGACACCATTTCTCTTCTGTTCTCTGGAGATGTCCCTGACAGCAGTCTTTCCCAAAGCAATTTGTCTTTTTATTCCCTGGTTGCTGGTGCCAAGAGTGTTGATTGCGGAGCCAAGCAAACTAAAGCTGTTAACAATCACTTAACTGTCTATCATGATTCTGCCAATTAGGACAGTGATGAGAATCTTTCTTGATGTTGAGCTTCAATCCATATTGAAGGCTGCAGTCCTTGACCTTCTGCAGCAAATGCTTCAGGTCTTCCTCAGTTTCAGCAAGCAGGGTTTTGTTATCTGCAGAATGCAGGTAATGTTTATTATCTATTTTATTCATAGATTAACAGTAATGAATATAAGTATACATCGTTTTAACATCATTTTCCTTTAACAACAAAGTAGGGAGTTCTGGTGGCTTAGTGGATAAGTACCTGCACTGACAACGCAAAGGCAGACAATTCAAATCTACCAGTGGCTCCTAGGGAGAAAATATAGGTAATCTCCTCCCATGTGATTTGCAACCTTAGAAAGCCCACTAGAGGGTCAACTATGTGTCAATTCTGACTTGATGGCAATGAGTCAGTTAGCTAACAAGGCTATTTTGTAAAATCTTTCTACATTGCATCACAATGATTATTAGTTACAGCTTTATTAGTAACTAAGTAGAGATCTTTCTTCTTTTACTTGCTACTTGATTCTCCAAAAAGTTATGCTTATAGGTTCACAAATACTAATTACCACAATATTCTACACTCTTGGTACCAGCAGCCAGGAAATTAAAAGATTAATTGCACTGGAAAAGTCTGCTGTCAGGGACCTCTACAAAGTACTCAAGAGCAACGATGTCAGTCTGGAGACTAAAGTGTGCCTGATCCAGGCCGTGGTCTTTGCAATTATTTGTTATGATCAGAGAGTTGGACAATGACTAGGGATGATAGAAGGAGAATTTATGCCTTTGAGCTCTGGTGCTGGAGAAAATGGGTGTGTCGGAGACAGTGAGATTGGCACAGGACAGAGTAGAGTTTAGGGCTGTTGTACTTAGAGTCGCTATCAGTCGCAAGTGACTCAACGACACATAACAACAACATCTACTGCTAAGAGAACAAACAGGTTCATCCTGGAGAGGGTGAAACCAGGCTGTTCTTTGGAGGCAAGGATTTTGAAGCTTCGTCTGACATACTTTGAACATGTTGCAAGGAGGGACCAGTCCTTGGAGAAGAATGTCATGTTTGGGAGAGTGGAGGGACAGCACAGGAGAGGAAGACCCTCAAGGAGGTAGATTGATTCAGTGATTGAGGTAATGGGCATAGGTATGTCAGAGATTGGCACAGGATACATAAGGTCGCTATGAGTCCCAGGCGACTCGATGGCACATAACAACAAAACAGCTAAAGCATTACATTAGAGTTGAAAATCAATGACTATTAAAAGCACCAGCAGAATAAAATAACATCCATGCATCTGGTGAGTACAGATGGAACCACATAATTTAAAGCATCACTGTAATTGGGTAGTAGTGTCATCTCTGACCAGAGTGCACTGGAAAACTTAAACTTCTTGCTGCTGCCTCAGTTCCTAGTCATAGCAATCATCCATCAGGCCTCTGAGGCTGCACATTTCAATGAGAGGAGACAGCTCATCTTTCTCCCTTGCAGCAGCTGGTGGATTTGAACCACCAGAGATGCATGGTCTGGCTTAACAGTGCAACCCGCTCCAGACCACACAACTAGAGCTCCCTTGAAATGCATTACTCAAAACAAACTCAAACTTATTGTCATCGAGTGGGAACCAACTCACTGCCTACCCTCTAGCAGGTTTTCAGAGGCTGTAAATTGCATAGAATGAGTCTGTCCGTCTTTCTCCTAAGGATCAGCAGATAGATTAGAACCACCTGTCTTTGAGCTGGCGGCACAATTCCTACAGGCCATCAAAGCTTCCTGGAGGACATTGTGGTAGTGGTAGTGGCAGTGTTTGCCATCAAGTCAGAATCAACCCACAGCTGATCCTCCAGTGAGCTTTCAGAGGCAGTTAATCATACAGGAGGAGATTGCCCATCCTTTTCCCAAGAAGCAACTGGTGGATTCTAATCGTGTGCCTTTGGGATTGAAACACAGCTGCTTATCACTAGGAAAGTACAAAAAGTTAGCAGAGTTTTAGGCTTGCAGGTATATTGATATGAAAACTGTTTCTGTTATACCTTACTACAGTAATCTTTTTATTAATAAAATTTTTTCTTGCTTAAGCAACGCACAACATTTTTTGGTGTCACTCCTTCTGACAGCATCACCCAGTGAAATCTGCAGCCCCTACAGCCACTGAGTGACAGTCCTGCCTCAGGAAAGCCATTACCCCAGAGCCTCTAACAGCGAGTAGGGTGTGCCCGTGGCTCTGGGACTGGACTTGCCAGTGGGCAGTTCAGGGGGCCTGAAGGCATCCCAGGCAGCGGAGGTTATGGAAGAACAGTGGCCCCTGTTGTCATTGATCCCTTGGAAACAGGAGGCTGGAAAGAATGGCTTCTAGGCTTTTGTCACATCTGTGACTGCTTCTACAGGGCTCTGCTCTAGTTCAGGGCTCTGCTCTGCCCGAGAGATCACAAAACCTTCAGGGCCAGCCCACCATGTTACCTGAGGAAGCAACTCCCCACACTGCCCCTCAGTGTCCTCGTCTGTGAGCCAAGGTCAGACTAGCCCTTCTTTGCAGTCCCCTTCAGACACAGTACTGTCAGGCTCTGAGGCTGCCTGGGTGAGTCTCTGGTTCTGGAGGGTGCTGGCAGAGTTGGCATTCTGGGCTGGGACGGCAGCAATTTAGGTGCCAAGAGGAACAAGGAAGTTAGGGGGTATTTGAAGTATAGTTTCAATCCCAACTGCTCTGAACGCTGGGTGGGGAACGTGCCCTGACAGTGTACTAGGTTAAGGGGAGGGGGACAGGAGTGACAGGCCTGCCCAGCACCTGTGAGCTGGGAAGGGCCAGAATGCAGCTATGAGTTCAGCCGTGGCCAGGCAGAAGCAATGATATCAGCCACCATGGCTGACCGGGCAGAGCAGAGCTGAGGGCTCTGGGGAATGCCGTCTCTCACCTCTCACAGTCACATAGGAGTGTTTTCTCACAAACACAATGGGTCAGAGAAACAAGACTGGGGGGTGGCCAAGGAGTGGAAGAAGGGCAGGAAGCCAGGAACCCTCAGTTCCCAGAACTTATTTGTTACCACCCAAACCTTGGCCCTGTCATCTTTATCCACCTCCCCAGGTGTGAAGTTCAGAGTGTGCCTTCCTCACAGTGACTGTTCTGGTCACCTTCCATGCTTTGCCTGTCCTTACAAAATGAACAGCTCCTGGCTGTGAAGGAGCCAGTTAGCTCTCAACACCTATGGCCTGTACAGGCAACTCTTCTGGGTTCAGCCAGAAACTGCTCTGAAGGCTGGTCCCTCTGACCTCCTGCCTACACCCTTCCTCTTCCCCAAAACCTTCCGGTATCGATCACCTTTAGAGTCTCTTGCCTGATCTCTCACTTCCTTGACTCATCATCTTTGCTATGGTGTTATTAGGTGTCGTCAGGTCAGTTCTAACTCACAGGGAACCTACATACAATAGAAGGAAACACTGCTCCATTCTGCGCCATCCGTTGCTATGTTTGAACTCAGTGTTGCAGGCACTGAGTCAACGCGTTTCAATGAAGGTTTTCCTCCTTTTCAATGATGTTCTGCTTTACCACAGATGTTGTCCTCTAGACACTAGCGCCTCCTTGAACCACATCCAAAGTATGTGAGATGAAGTCTCGGCATCCTTGCTTCTAAAAAACTTTTGACCTGTCCTCCTTAGACAGATTTGTTTATTCTTCTGGCAGTCGGTGGTATATTAAATGTTCTTTATTGACAATTCAAATGCATCAGTTCTTCTTTGGTCTCTTCTACTCATTGTCCAGCTTTTGCATTCAGACAAAACCATTGACAATACCATGACTTGGACCCAGCACACCTGAGTCCCTAACGTGACATTTTTATTTTTTAACACTTCAAAGATGTCTTTTATAGCAGATTTGCCCATTAATTATGTCATCTGATTTCTGGATTGCTGCTTCCGTGGACACTGTGTATCCAAGTACAATTAAATCCTTGGTAATGTCAATCCTTTCTCCTGCTATCACAATGTTTCCTCTTGGTCCATTTGTGAGGATTTTTCTATTCTTTAGGCTGAGGTATTATCCACACTGAAGGCCAATGCTTCAACTTCCCTTCACCTTCAACAAGTAAGGTCATATCATATGCATATAGCATGTTATTTATGAGTCTTGCTCCAAACCTGATGCCACATTCTTCTTCAAATAACGCAGCATCTTGAATTGTTCAACACACAGAATGAAAGGATGCAACCCTAGCACATACCTTTCCCACTTTTTTTTTAATCCCTGTTATCTAATAAGTGAATGTATTTTGGTTTCTACAAGAGACAATGGAATGAAACTGTACGTCATTTCCTCCTCATTTAAGTGACTTCTATCAGGAGGGCAACAGACTAGGGCCTTGGAAATATATATCTGTAATAAACATATGAGCAATATAAAACATCTAAAGAGGAACCAGATCACCAGTGCATTATATCTTTTTTTCGCCATAGTAACTTTTGTAATTTTTATGTGCCCTGACTCAACTGACCTCCAGTGGGTTTTCAAGTTTTTGTTTTGGGGGGTTTTCCCCCCTTTTAAAAAATTTTAATTTTAAAGAAAATTTACAGAGATTTTGGATTTCTATTCATTCATTGTTGCACTTTTACCTTTCCCACTTTTAAATCATGTACTATCCACTTGCTCTGTTTAAATGACTGCCTCTTTGTGTATGTACAAGTTCTACATGAGCACATTTCATTGTTCTAGAATTCCCATTATTTACAATGTTATCTATCATTTATTATGATTCATACAGTCAACTGCCTTAGTCAATGAAACACAGGTATACATCTTTCTGATAGTCTCTGCTTTTAGTCAAGACCTGACATCTTCATTCCACATACTCTTCCATCTTGAACTTCTGGTAGCTTCCTTAGATGTACAGCTGCAACTCTTTTTAATTATTTTGCAGCATAATTTTGTCTGCCTGTGATATTAATGATATTTTAGATCATTTCCACATTGCATTGGATCATGTTTCTTTGGAAGGAATACAAATATGTATCTTTCAGTTGCTTGACCAGGAGAGGTTTTCCATAATTCTTGGCATAGATGAAAAGCTGCTTTCAGGTTTATATCAGTTTATTGAAACATCTAATCTGATTTTATGTCAATTCCTGGGCTTTGATTTTTTTTAAATTTTATACTGATATATTTACAAATTTTGAATACTTTGTTTTTCACTAAAGATCCTTCCCATTTCCTTCACCACCCCCCACCCACCAAATAGTGCAACTCTACGATTAACACCCCAACCCCCTGTCCATCCTCACCCCTCTGTTTCCACCTTTCCCACCCCACCCTCATTGGATCCTCATACTCATTTTACAGTCATGGTTTCATACAATATTTGTCCTTGTGGGGCTGAGTTCACTCAGCGTAATGCTCTCCAGCCCCTCCCAAGTTAGGTAGTAATTTATAAAATCATTTGGAGCCTTGATTTTTGCCAGTGCCTTCAGAGCACATACCTCCTGAAATGGTTGCCTAGCAACCAATTCCTGTGTCTTTCAGTATTTACCCATAACATTCTTGACTATTGCAACTGAGACTTGAAATTTTTTTTTCTTTCTTTCTTTCTGCTTGAGAAGTGCCAAGTGTGTTCTTCCCTGTTGGCTTTCTAATGCCAGGTCTTTCTACATTTCATGATAATAGTTTGTCTTCTTGAACTGCCTTTTGAAATCTTCTGCTCAACTCTTTCACTTCCTTAGTTCTTCCATTCAATTTAGTTCTACATTCTGCAGCAAGTTTCAGTGCCTCCGCTGACATCCACTTTGGTTTTATCTTTCTTTCTTGCTTGCTTGCTTGCTTGCTTGCTTTCTTGCTTTCTTGACTTTGCTTTCTTTCATGACTTTGCTTTCTTTCTATAGGATGTCCTGATGTCATATCACAACTTATCTGGTTTTTAGTCATTAGTGGTCAGCTGCTTGTCAAATTTAGTTCTGAAATGGTCTCTAAATTAAGGTGGAATGTGTTCAATCCCGTACTTTGGTTTGCACGGACTTGCTTTAATTGTCTTCAGGTTCACCTTACACTTACATTTGATACTGTTCTGTAGTCAGCCCCTGTCCTTCTTCTGATGATAATGAGCTTTTCCCATTCTTTATTTCCACTGATGTAGTTGGTAGGATTCTTGTGTATTCCATCCAGTGTGAGCCATGTGTGTAGTTATTGTTTATGTTGCTGGAGGGGGCAGTATTTGCAATGAATAAGTCATTGGTCTGGCAAAATTCTATCATGCTGTTTCTATCACCAAGGCCATGTTTTCTGTTAGTAAAACAGGCGCGGAAACCAAAAGTAAGCAAAGAAACTTTTTATTGGGAACTCATGGGCAACGTTCCCTGTCCCGGACCACAGAGGGGCAAGAAGTGCAGAGAAGTCGCATATAGCATGAAGGTGAACCAGCTGTTAACAACTCAGTGGGAAGGGGCCTTCTCTTGGCAGAGGAAGCAGTCGTGTATCTCACTGATTGGCTGCAGCTACTGGTGCTGTTGGGTGACAGCTGATGATGCTACTAAGCAGACAGTCTCTTTGTAGAGGAAGTGGTTGAGTGTGTCAGAGATGATGAGGATGGCACAGGATAGGACTGGGTTTAGATCTGTTGTTCATAGGATCACTATAAGTTGACTTGATAGCACCTACCAACAACAACAATAGCATAGGACTAGAAGCTATACTGCCAGTACTTCAAATACCCAGCATTACCCCTGGCGAACAGGTTTCAATGGAGCTTTCAGTCTAAGAGATTCTAAGAATAATCTGGACATTTTCTTCCCCTATACCTCACCTCTCTCTTTTCTCTTGAACTTGGGCATGGGACTCCATTGCTAAATTAGTGACCCTCTTGGGCCTCAGCACACTTAGCATTCATGTGAGGTCCATTTCTTAAATCCCCATGATTCTAGAGTAAGAAGGTGCTCTGTGGGAGGTGGCAAGAAGCCTGCTAGAAACTTTGCTTGGGCCTGTCTGCTTAACCCTTAAGCCACGGGGTTAAAGCCCCGGAGATAACTAACAACTTCTAAAGTGAATCCCAATAATCAAGTCTACAGTGGACAATTAATATTGTTAGGTGCTGCTGAGTTGTTTCCAATGCATAACAACCCTCCGGTCAAGAGAAGGAAACCTTGCCTGATGCTGCTCCTTCACAACCTCTGTTGTACGTAAGCCCATTGTTGCAGTCACAGTGTCAGCTTATCTCATTAAGGGTCTTCTTTTTTGCTCACATTCTACTTTAAACATGATGTCCTTTTCCAGAGACTGGCACTTCCTGATAACATGTCCATGGTATCTGAGATGATGTCTCGTCATGTTAACTTCTAAAAACCATTCTAGCTCCACTTGTTCCAAGACAAATGTTTTTCTCCAGATGTGTTGCCTCCAAAGAGCCTCCTGACATCTCACTTTCTCCGTGACAGTCTAGGAGATATCCAATACTTTGTGCCAACATTGCAATTCAAAGCCATCAATTTCAGTCTTCCTTATTCATTGTCCAAACATCAGGTGCATATGCTTTGCCAACATAGCAATTCAATTGCCCAAATATTGCATGCACATGAAGTGATTGAAAATACCATTACATGGGCCAGGAGCCCCTTAGTCCTGAAAGTTATGTCCTTGGCACTTGAAACAGGTCATTTGCAGCAGATTTGCCCTTTGGAATACATTGTTTGATTTTTTTCCCCCCTCATATCAGATGGTTAGAGTGTCTACGTCATAACAAGGTTTAAAGGGCAGCACATGTCATACAGAAGTATGAATGCCCAATCATCATGCTTAGGAATTAGAAAAGGATCCATTTTTTGATTTCTTGACTGTTGCTTCATTGATTATAGATTCAAAGAAAATTAAATCCTTGACAACTTCAATATTTTCTTCCTTATGATGCTGTTGTTCTGCTTAGCTCTTTAATATCTTAATTTCTTCCCTTTGCTTTGGCTTCTCATCACTCTAGTGCATCCATCTTGGTCTTTTCTTCCTCCTCTGTTTTTGTAATGACCCCCTGCATTCTTCCTGGATGATATTCTTAATAAACTCCCATATCACGGGACAATGACCGGGAATGAAAGGAGGAGCTGTGGTGTTGGAGCAGAGTGTTGAATATACCATGGACTGCTAAGAGAACAAACAGGTTCATCCTGGAGAGGGTGAAACCAGCCTGCTCTTTGGAAGCAAGGATCCTGAAGCTTCATCTGACATACTTTGGACATGTTGTAAGGAGAGACAGGTTCTTGGAGAGGAACATCATGCTTGGGAGGGTGGAGGAGAGAAAGACCCTTGATGAGATGGATGGATTTAGTGACGGGGTAATGGGGGTAGGTGTGTTGGAGACAGTAAGATTGGTACAGGATGGAGCAGGGTTTAGGGCTGTTGTACATAGGGTCACTATAAGTCACAGGTGACTCAATGGCACATAACGACAACAACAACATGGTGCTGTTTATTGGTTCAATTATGAGAATTTTTTCCTTTATGTTGGGTTGTAACTGAAACTGAAGTTTATAATCTTTATACTCTTATCAGTTTTCTTTATTTTCTACATGCAGGGTTATATCATCTGTATATGGCAGCTTGTTGATGTATCTTCCTCCAAGACTGAGGCCACTTTCTCCATTTAGTGCATCCTCCTAAATTATTTGCTTGACATACAGATTAAATAAGTCTAATAAAAGGATACAACTCTGATACACACCTTTCCTGATTGTAAAACATGCAGTATTCCCTTGTTCTGTTTAAATTCATGCTTCTTGGTCTGTATACAGATTCTACAGGTACAATTAAGTGTTCTGGAATCCACTTTCTTTTCAATACTTTCCATAATTTCTTATGGTCCCTTAGAATATCATTGTATAGTCAGTAAACACAGGTAAACAACTTCCTTGTATTTTCTGTTTTCAGCCAAGATCCATTTGACTTCTACCATGATATTTCTCATTCCACATCCTTTTCTGAATCCAGTTTGGATTTCTAGCAGTTCCCTGTCTACGTACTGCTTCCACTGTTTTTTATAACTTTCAGCAAGATTTTACTTCAATATTTTATTGGATAACCATGTTGTTTTGGGGTGTTTTTTTTTCTCCCTTGCTCCTCCAGCTTTATTGGATAGTTTAAAATGACATTTCTATTTTCTAGGACTTCAATTGCTTTTTCCATCTGACTTTTAAAAACTGATTCCGCAAATGAAACACAGTTGTCTTAAGTGATATAGCATACAAAAATCACGTCTTGTTTTCTCTGAAAATGCATTTCTCTGCAATTCCTGAATAGCTCCAAATTATGCTTACTCTGAGCATTGATATTTACTCTGGGTTTTAGTCTTTGAAAAGAACCGTTCTAAACCTTTACCATCACCATGTGTATATCCAGCCTCAACTCTGTGATGAAGGCGTTCCTGCTTTTATTTTGGTTTCTCTCTCCAGTCATTAGTGTGCATGTTTGTCTTCGTTTACTCCCACTCAACTGTATGTTCTATGTAGGGTCTGATACAGATGTTACTTAATGTTATTTAACAGCTACTGAGGTCTTTGTGTCAGCTGGAGGGACCTCTGGCTTCTGGAAGAGAGGCCAGGATGGAACGCTCAGGTGCTTGTGTCTTTCTTTTTGCCACAAGTGGGTGTCGGCAGAGCAGACTTGCCAGATGAACCGAAGGTCTCTGGCCCAGAGGTCGTCAGCATTTGGGTGTGCCGGGATGGCTAAATACTGAAATGTTGGGACACACCTGTAGGGTAAGGACATGTATCTTGGGAATCATTATCTTTGTTCAAACATTCTTCTAAGTCATATAGCTCTGGTGTGTCCACTTGCTATACAGAGGTAACTAATGGTTGCTGTGAAGCTGAACACTGTGACACTGATGTGTCAAATGCATTAACGGTTACCCATGGCAGACAGTATTTGGTGGAGCTCCCTGATTAAAACAAACTTGGAAGCAGGAGTGGCATCCACTCCCGTAAATAGCTTGCCTCCAGAAACCCTACAGACCTGGAGAAAGGATGAAAGTCACACAAGTGTTGAGGACTTTTGTTCATAGGGTCGCTATGAGTCGTCTACGACTCGACAACACTTAACAACAACACAACACTGAGGTCAGACAATCCAAGGCCACAATTATGCTAAAATTAAAGTTACTTACAGAAGTTTATAAACTTCCAAATTGTTTTTACATCCTACATGGGAACATTTCAAGAAACCCAAAATGGGCATACTGGTCTGACTCAACTCTTTCCATTCATTAATTATATTCACCAGGGCCACAGAAAGGGGGTTCTTTAACAAAGCATTATACATGACACCTCTACCAAACTAAACATAGAGGGTTTTTTTGGGTTAAATCAGAAAGTCAGGGGGTTCCCCCCACCTCTTTCCTCCTTTTACACAGCAAGTAAAGCTTACTGGCCTGGGAGCAGCCTCTATCTGCCAACCTTTGGCCAGTGAAGAGTTTTCAGAGAAAAGAATACAACCATCAATCAGAAAAAGGAGAGATGACAAAGGAGAATAATTAAGCTCTAGCCTCAATTGTGCATTCCCGTGCAAGGTGCCCTGGCTCTCCACAGCAGTAACAGTTGACTTCACTTGTCTTGGCTGTAGCTGACGGCTACATGACCAGTTTCGCCACACCTATAACACTTCACTTCTGTGCAATCTTTTATTTCCCCCCCCC
>NW_006399782.1:2913025-2914073 GCF_000299155.1 Elephantulus edwardii | reverse complement strand
AAATCTCAGTTTGTGCCTCAGTCAGTTCTCATATTCTCAGGGCATATTCCAAGTAGTGGAATAGCTGGGTCATATGGAATTTCTATGTTCTGCTTTTTTAGGAAGCACCAAATTGCCTTCCAGAATGGTTGCACCATTTTACAGTCCCACCAACAATATATTAATTCCTTTCTCACCACAATCTCTCCAACATCTATTACTTGCTGCCCTGTTAAACTTTGCCACTCTTACTGGAGTGAGATGGTACCTCACTGTGGTTTTGATTTGCATCTCTCTTATTGCCAATTATTTGGAGCATTTCTTTATGTATCTGTTTGCCATTCGAATAGCATTTCTGAAAGACACAATAAAAGACCTAAAGAAATGGAAAAATGTACCCTGTTCATGGGTAGGAAGACTCAATATGGTGAAAATGACAATCCTACAACAAGCAATATACATGTTCAATGCCAGTCCAGGTACCAAATTCATTTTTCAAGGAGATTGAAAGAGAAGTTATTAAATTTATTTGGAGAGACAAGAGACTCCGAATAAGCAAAACATTTCTGAGAAACAAAAATGAGGTTGGAGGCATAGAACTCCCTGACCTCAAAACCTACTATATAGCAGTGGTAACCAAAACAGCATGGTGCTGGTACAACGACAGGCACATCAACCAATGGAACAGAATTGAGAACCCAGAAATAGACCCAGCTATCTATGGTGAACTGATATTCGACAGGGAAATCAAAGCTATCAAACGGGGAAATAATAACCTCTTCAACAAATGGTGCTGGCAAAACTGGACTTCCACCTGCAGAAAGCTGAAACAGGATCCACATCTTACACCAGACACAAAAATCAACTCAAGGTAGATCAGAGACCTGGGTTTAAAGCCCCAAACCATAACGTTCATAAGAGACAAACTGGGATCAAGCTAAGAAGCACTAGTCCAAGGTTGACGGTGTTTCCGAGGGCAGAGAGGCGACACGGTGGCGGTGCTGCTTGTGGTGCTGGCGGCCGCGCTGCTGGGCATCGACGGCGCCTCGGGGGCCGCTGGTGAGGTCTC
>NW_006399782.1:2895628-2911635 GCF_000299155.1 Elephantulus edwardii | reverse complement strand
AAAAAAAAAAAAAAAAGAAGAAGCACTAGTCCAAGGTATAAAGAGACTGCCAAATACAACCAGAAATGCACAAGCTAAAGAGGATTAAATTGATGGATAGGACCTTCTAAAGATTAAATCTCTATGCACATCAAAAACTTTTTCCAACAGGGTAAAAAGAAAACCTGCAGACTGGAAACAAACATATGGTAATACCATCTCAGACAAGAGTCTTATAAAAAAAGTTTACAGAATACTCCTGGGCATCGACACAAAAAAGATTGATAACCCAATTACAAAATGGGCAAAAGACATGGAAAGAATTTTCACAGAGGTGCAGTCTTTTTTAATGTGTCCAAATTCTCCACAAGAATAGCACTTCTGCTCATCAGCACGGTCGCAGTCACGAACCAGATCGCCTGGTTTGCCGCAGTTGTAGCAGCACTGCTCTCGCTCTCTCTTGGGCTCCTTGCTGTCCTTGGCAATGTGACCACCCCTGCCGCAGTTATAGCAGCATCTTCCTGAAGATCACAATCCTTGGCAAGATGACCAGACTCACCACAGTGGTAACAGATGTCAGGAAGAGATGAGGAAACAAACTGGAAACCTCTGCCATGGCTTCTCATTCCATGACCACGGCCTTCTCCAGTAGGGCATTCCCGGGCCCAGTGGCCAGACCGCCCACACTTGAAGCACTCATTGCTGCTCCTGGCTGTAGTTAGGTCTTCTTTGGTGCCTAGAGGAGCCCAGAGAGATGAAGAATAGGACACAGTTCAGGGAAGGCAGCTCACAAGACAGCGACTGTTTATCTTCAGGGTCTCTGCCTGTGCCACACACAGGTCTCTATGTTGGTTTGGTTTGTTGTTTTATTTTAATGGGCACACATACTGGTCTTTTCCTATTAGTTGACCTAGGAGCTGAGCAGAAGAGCAAGGACATCTATTAACACACAGATCCAGGCCTACATCTGTTTGCTGAAACATTTAACTTAGTATTCTGTCAACCCCTGGACCTTTAAGGGGTTTTTTTGCCAATTCTGTCAGTGCTGCATGGTTTTCTTCCTTAATTGCTATCTGTTCTTGATCTTCTATGTCTTCTGAAATGATGGCGCATTCATTAATCAATTGTTTTTTTTATACAGTGGCTCTGTATTCTTTCCCTCTTTTGATGTTTCCTGTGCCGTTCAATATTTTTCCCAGAGAATCTTTCATTCTTGTAACTTGAGGTTTGCATTATTTTCTTCAGTTCTTTCAACTTGAGAAATACTGGGTGTGTTCTTCTCTTTTTGTTTGCTAAGACACACATTTCATGAAATTCTTTGTTTGGTCTTCTCAGGGTGTGCTTTGGGGGAAAAAAATCTTCTGTTCATCTCTTACTTCTTTCTTCCTTTCTTGCTTTCCCCCCATCTCTTACTAATTTCTTTGATTCACTTTAGGTTCTCTGCATTTTAGATCATGTTTCAGTGTCTGTTCTGGCATCCACTTTGGTCTTTACTTTCTTGTCTTTTAATGACCCTTTTTTTTCTGTTTGATGTCCTTGATGTCACCCCATAACTCCTCTGGTTTTCAGCCATTAGTATTCATGGCATTTCTATTCTTTAGTTGAGCTCCAAAATCAGGTAGGCGTGTATGTCAGGTCAGTTCTTGAGTTTCCAGTTGAACACACAGCTGAGTGGTGGATGGTTTGCTCCACAGTCAGAAGCCCTGCACTACTGACTGGTGATACTGAGCTTCTTCAAGGTCTCTTTACACAGGTGTACTCACTCAATTTGATTCCTGTGTATCCCATCTGGCAAGGTGTACAGTCACCATTTAGAATTTTTATGAAAAGGCATTTGCAATGAATAAATAATTGATTGTACAAAATTCTATCATGCAATCTCTTGCCTCAGAGATTACTTCCCAAGTAACAATTTCCTGTTTTCCAACCTTTTATTTCCAACTTCTATATTCCAATCTTCGACTTTTACTGATGCACCGATATTCCATGTTAGATCTATTTCAGACTGCAGAAGTTAGTAGAAATCCTCAATTTCTTCATTGGTTTTAATGGTTCACGTGTTTGGTTTTAATGCTTCAATTTGACCAGGATCTCCTTGTATGCCTAGAGGCCTTATCCTACAGCTGACTGTATTGTACTTCAAGACAGATCTTGAAATGTTCTTTTTGATAATGAAGACACCATCACCATTCCTTTTCAATTTGTCATTCCTGACATAGTAGACCATATGATTGATTAATTCAAAAGGACTTCTACTAGTCCATTTCAGCTTACCATCGATTTTTACATGTGCTATATAATTTTTTAACAATTTCCTATTTTCCTAAATTCATACTTTGCACATTCCATGAACAGTTAATGGGTGTTCACAGTGGTTTCTTCTCATTTTGAGTCATGACCCTTCAGTAAACGAAAGTCCTTCAGTGATTGAAAGCTTTACTCCACCCAAGTTGACACTATAGGCTCTATTTTGAGAAGGCAGCTCGTTTCCTGTCATCTGCTGAGTGCTTTCCTCATCTTCCAGTACTGAATCAGGCAATGTTCTGCTGCTATTTACAGGGTTTTCATTGTCCATTACTTCAGAAATGGAGGGTTAGTCCTGGTTCGTACTCTGCATTAGTCTGGAAGGTGAGATGAAACTTGTCTACCCTAAATGATCCTGCTGGTGCTTAAAACGGTGGAATGCGGCAGGGAGAAAAATGTGCAACAATGAATGAACTAAAACACAGCCTCTCTGTAAATTTTCATTATAATTACATTTTTTTTTCAATCAATACATGTTTTTAGTAAGCAAAAGACCTTCTTGTTATGAATTTTTTTTAAAAGTTGTCTCAGTGCCCTCATTGTGGAGACAAAGACACTGAGTCCCTGAGGGGCAGAGTGACTTGTCCAAAGTCACACAGCGGAGTGAGAGCCAGAAGCCCCTGCCGTAACCATGGCTTCCTGCACACCCCTCACCCAAGCTCCACATTAAAAACAAGCCCCAAAATTTAACATCTCTATAACTCAGTTTCAACAATAGGGTCTCACCAGATTGTTGTGAGGATCAACTAAAATGACACATGATTGGAAGCATTTGTCTCAACTAGGTGTCCCGTAACAACTGACCATCTTGTCATAATCTGTTTACATCTGTGTTGTTTCAGTTCTCTGAGAAATAAGCACAGAGGCAGGATTCAACATGCAAAAAAATTCTTGGAGAAAATGTCTTTGAAGGAAACAGGGAGTGTGTTAGTTGCCTATTCCTACATAACAAGTTACTCCAAAACCTCTTAACTTAAGATAACAGCTATTTACTATTTTCACAAAGTCTCTGAGCATCAGGGATCCAAGAACAGCTTAATTGGATGTTTCTAGTGCAAGTTCTCCATTCAGGTTGTTGTCAGAACCTGACAGCTGGCCTTCAGTCAGCCCCAGGCCTCCATATTCACTGAATGGCTGCTGTTGGAGGCTCTTGTTCCCCACTACGTGGGCCCCTAAATAGCACTGCTTCATGACACAGCAACTGGCTTCCCCAGACTGAATGATCCAAGAGAGAAAGAATGTGTGACCACGATGAGAACACCAGTGTCTTTTATAACCTGACTTGTACTGTAATCATTGATCACACAGACCAAAGCCTTCATAGTGTGGGACTTACATGCAAAGAGGGGTACCAGGAGGTGGGAAAGGAGAAGCCAATGATCTCCAAGAGGGTAAGGGGGAAGGAAGGAGACCTGGGCAGGAAGAGTCTTAGCCTGCAGTGCATTCCCCAGAGCTTCTGCCAAGCCAACAGGGAGTTCTTACGCCAGTGTCCCTCATGTGGGAGTCCCATGTCTTGCTGGAATATGCCTGCATTGGGTCCTCAGTGTTCATTCACTGGAGTCTTTGGGTGGTGCAAATGGTTCATGTATCTGTACATTAAAAGAAAGGTTAGAAAGTCAAGTCCTCTCAGAGGAGCCTCAAGGAAAGAGTTCAATATCTACTTCCAAAAATAAATAAATACATACATACATAAATAATAAAATAAAAGAGCCATCATATTTCTTATGGAACATAGTTCTTTCTTCTCTGACATGTGTGAGTTGGAGTTGACTTGATGGAACCCAGTTCCATTGTTGACTGGATCAGCGCAGGACAAGTATTTTCTCTGTGTAAAGGTGGTGGAGGATGTAGAAGGTGGCAGCCGGAAGTCAATTATACTCCCCATAGCAGGAGACCTGTATGACAATGTTTTCACAGCTGTCACAATGCCTCCTACTACCCTATCTCCTGGTACATAAATGCAACCAGAGAAGGTGATCTTGGGTGTGTGTGCTGGAGGGAACTGTGGGCCAAAGAAGAAGAGCAGTGGCCAAGTAAGCCACAAATGAGTTGTTTTCTACTTCCTTAGCAGATACTTCCAAATTTCTAACTCTCCTAGGCTCTCTTGCCCTCCTTGTATTCTCAGCCTGAGCCAACCTGGCAGGGAAGGGATCATCAAGGAAGCCTTCCTGCAGGAAGTGACACCTCAGCTGAGTCTTTAAAGGCAAAGAAAGGAAAGGGGTGGAGGGGGAAGAAGCATCTGCAAACATCCAGGAGCGGGAAGTGGGGGATCGGGAAGGGTGTGCTACGAAAGCCTGTCCAGACACACAGGTGAGTTTAGCTACGGACAATGGAAGATAATTTTTATTTTGTTTTGGCAAGTGTGACTGAAACAGAAATTGTCTTCTCTTCCCTAGCCAGCTGTGAAAAATGCTGGCTTTGCTTATGCTACTAAACATCTCTCAAGAAGTGACGGATGGGATCAAGTCCTCTGAGGCAAGTCCTCTGGGTTTGCTAGTCTCTCACTTCAGTTCTCCAAGTCCTAAAGGCAATGAGGCTACTAGAATGGTCGACATAGCTGCCTTCTGAGCCATAAGGGAAGCATGGCCAAACCTTTGCTGTAAGACCCCAAACTAAGTGGCCAGCAATGATTCCCTACAGACGATTCTGACAAAGAGATAAATTGTGTTGACAATACTGCATAGTTATTGGCAGGAAATTAAAACAGAACTCATACCTCACACCATATGCCAAAACTAACTGAGGATGGATCAAGGATCCAGACAAAAAACCTCAAACCACAAAGAAAAATTGAGACAAGCTTAGAAACTCTATTCAATGGCACAGCCAGGCTATCAAATGTAACTGGAAATGCACAATCAACAGAGGAATGACTAGATTGTTGGGACCTTCTAAAAGTTAAATCATTATGTGCGTCTATGCTGTTGTTGCTGCATGTGCCTTCGGCTCATCTGTGACCCATAACAACCCTATGTACAGCAGCTCTGAAGCCTGCCCTGTCCTGAGCCAGTTTCACTAATTCTGATGCACCAACACCCATTATTCCAGTTACTCTCATCCAGGGTCTTCCTCTGCAGTGCTGTCCCTCCACCCTTCCAAGGGCAGGTCCTTTTCCAAGAGCAGGTCTCTCCTGGCCACGTGCCCAAAGTATGTGAGATGGAGCTTCAAAATCCTAACCTTGAAGGAGAAACTTGATCTCACCCTTTCCAAAACATAACAATTTGTTATCTTGGTAGCCGATGGTATGTTCAAGACTCTTCTGTAGTACCACAATTTGAAGGCATCAATTCTTCTATCATCCTTAGTCATTGTCCAGCTCCCCGATGCATATCAAGTAATTACAAAGACCATAGCCTGGATTGGATACACCTTAGTCTCAAGACTGACATAGTTGCTTTTCAGCACTCTGGAGAGATCCCTGACAGCATATGCATCTTGTCTCCATATCTTTTTTCATCTATATGCAGAACAGATCATTTGGGAAGCAGAGATTTATGAGGAGGAATGTAACATCAAGATTGGAGGAAGATTCATTAACAACCTACGTTAAGTGGATAATACAACCTTGCTTGCTGAAACTGAAAAAGACCTGAAGCGCCTGCTACAGAAGATCGAGGACTGTAGTCTTCAATATGGATTGAAGCACAACATCAAGAAGACAAAGAGTCTCACCACTGGGCCAATTAGCATCACTATGATAGATGGAGAAGAAATTGAGGTTGCTAACAATTATAACTTGCTTGGCTCCACAATCAACACTCCTAACACCAGCAGTCAGGAAATCACAAATTACATTGTGCATCAATAGATCCCTTTAAAAGAGGCAAAAGAGTAATACAGTCTGGGGAAAATATTTGGCAATGACATATGGGACAAGGGACTCATTTTCAAAATTTCTAGAAAGTTCCAATGCCTCAAGACAAGGCAAACAACCCAATTAAAAAATGAGCAAAGGACATGATTAGTCTTTTCATCAAAGAAGACATCCAGGTGGCCAATAAGTACATGAAGAAACACTCAAGATCATTAGCTATTAGAGATAAAAATCAAAACAACAGTGAAATATCATCTCACATCACATTCTAGATAAATCTAGAATAAAGTTGAGTGACATAAATCAGTCACGAAAAGAAAATTATCTCCCTAATTGCTGTCAAGTCAGACACTCCACAGTTTGTGGAGGCTGTAAATAACACAGGAGGAGAGTGCCCATCTTTCTCCCTCAGTGCCACTGCTGGATTCGAACCACCAGAGAGGTGAAATCTTTGAGTTAACATCATAACTCACTATGGACTACCTCTACTACCAGAATTTCCTAGTTATGGTATAAGATCACGCCAGCCTGCCTGCCTTTTTCCTGGGAGCTGCGAGTGGGTTTGAACCACCAAAGGGGCTCAGTCTCGGGGTTAGCAGCACAATCCCTGCAGACTACACTGCCACAGCCCCCTGGGGAGTTGTTGATGTTGTAACTAAATAATTTTTAGATGAAAAAGTGAAATGAATGTCATAAAGCAAATGGATGTAAATGACTGAATAAAAAACCAATGTAGCATAAACTTTCACTCAAATTCAAAATAAAAAAATTAAATGAGGATGAAACAAACAACAGAAAAAGAGAAAATTACCTGTGGAAAATATTGCATGCAGGGCTAAGGTAGGGAACTCTGATGACCTAGTGGCAAGAAGCTGCGCTGTAATCCTGAAAACATGTTTTCCCTCAGCTGCTCAGTGGGAAAAATATGGGTAATCTTCTCCCACGTGTTTAACTGCTTCTGAAAACCCACCGGAGGGTCAGCTACAAGTTGGTTCTGACTGGTACAAAATAACAGGGCTAATGAATTTTTTTTTAAAGGAGAAAATGTATTCAGAGCTGAAAGCAGCTACTATTGCAAGATTGCTTAAATAAATTTTGGATTTTAAGGGAAAAGAGGAAAGATAGATCTTTTAGAAAGTTACATCCCCATCGGAACAGACATCCCTCCCTGATTTATGACAGACGTCCCTCCCTGAAAGGAAATGTGGAGGGGAGGCCTGCTTATATAAATTTTATCTTTCAATGACATTAATAAATGAGACTCAAGTTACAGAGATGTTCAGTGATAGGTGAAATGCGACCATCTGGGAACCCTACCTTCTATGTAGCTGTGAGTGTTTGCAAAGGAGGGTTTTGTCTTGTTCACCTTTGTATAACTCACATGGTTTCTAGGATAGAGATCAATTTTGTTTGAATTGTGTATCCCAAAAATATATATTGGGATTTTTACATCTGTGCCTGTGGCTGTCATCCTATTTGAAATTTCATTTCTTTGTTATGTTAATGAGGCTATATGGTGTGAGGTATACGGTGTTTCTCAAACCTACCCATGTTGAGATATAAAAAGAGTTAATTAAGCACAGAGAAGCAGCACAAATAGGGGAAAGGTAGACACCACAGGAAGATCACCAAGGAACAATGAAAAGCTAGAGAGGTTGACCCAGAATTTTCCCCTAGAGCGTTTCCATTGTTTATTCCCATAGATGCAATCTGTTTGATTCCTACGTGGTCCACATGTTAACTGTTTATGTTGCTGGGGAAAAAGATATTTGCAATAAATAAGCTATAGGTCTTACAAAATTCTATCATGTTGTTTCTAACACCAAGACCATGTTTTCCAGCTATTACACTTTCTTCTTTTTTTTCTAATTCAGAGCTCAAGCCTCTTCATACTTATTACTATCAGGTAGGAATCAGCTCATACTTGACCCTCCAGTGGGTTTTTAGAAACTATAAATAGCAAGGGAGGAGATTCCCCATCTTTCTCCTGCAAAGTCTTTGGTGGATTCAAACCACTAGAAAGGCACAATTCTCTGTATTCTGTACACAAGAGTGCCCTTTTAGCTTCTTAAATTAAAGAAAAATAAACCTCAATTCATCAAATCCACCCACATGTGGTATTTTAGTTAAAGCCGCTCCAAGTATAGGGAAGATGAGCAGAATTGAACTGAACTACATCACAGGATATGATGATGGAGAGAGTTTCGGGTGAAAATATCTTCTGCTTGGTAAAAAACAAAAACAAAAACATAATTACTGTGATTTGAAGTATCAGACAAGGTGTTAGAACATGTTAGTGGAGACCAGGAGCAAGGAGGCCACCAGCTTCCTCCTTAGCTCTTATAAGGAGAGGAAGTGAGGCCTGGGCAACCCTGAGCACAAGGGGCTCTGCTATTGCCTTGCCAGTCAGGCAGTTCTAAGGGATGTGAGGTCTGGGACCAGGGCAGGTAGGGAAGCTGCTCATAGCACCACCATCAGGAGAGTGTGAAGCAGGCACTCATGGGCCACACTCACAGGACAGAAAGACAGACGCAGGGAAGATCCAGCACAGGCTGTGAGGATAAGTTGAAGGCGAGTCAAAGCCAGCTACCAGGGATGGAACATCATGAGAAGCCCACTTATCTCTGGCTCCAGCAGGGTAAGCCCTGCCAGCCTACAGTGGTGTCCAAGGAGAAGAAACGAGAGGAGGACAGGTGTGGGCAGCCTGAGGCTGGACTGGCACACACAGACAAGTGCACTGTTGTTGTTATTAGGTGCCATTGAGTCAAGAAAGCCCCATAGTGACCCTATGAACAATGGATCGAAATCCTGTACTGTCCTGTGCTCTCCTCACATTCTCTCAGCTTTCAGAGGGAGGGATCAAAAGTAGGAGTCTGGGTGTTACAGGATGTTGGCATTCTAATGTTGACATTCTAATATCTTTGCACCTGTAAATAAGACCTTGTTTGGAGATAAGGATTTTCTTCTGTTCTATTCATGCAATCAAAGGAGAGTAGGGTGGGTCCTACACCTAATCACTACCGAGTTATAAAAAGACCAAAATCATCAGGTGCCTTCTCCTTGCTCTTTGGGGTCATGGCCTCGTTCCTGCTGTCATGGGAGCATCAGGGTGCCTGCACACGCGTGAGCACGCGCGGGTCCCAGTGCTCCTGAGTCCGCACTCCCTCCGGCCACTGAGGGAGCAGGCGAGGGAGCCAGGGGCGGGACAGAACATCACAGGGTGGTAAAGGGCAACCCGGATGTGTCACTATTCCAGCAGTAACCGCGTTCACACAGCTCTCCACTGCCCTTGCCTTTGGAGCCTCACATTTTTGAAAGTATGATGCCTGAACCTTGTAAATGAAACCATTTGACCTCAGAAAATTTTATACTTTTTTGGTGCTTCTTCCTCTGCTGTTGCACAGCCAGTGCAAGTAACATCAGACATTTGCCCGAGTTACCAAAAATATAAAGCCTTGATAATATTAAAAACAAAACAAGAATCAATGAAGAAACACCCTACAGGGAAAACAAACACCAAGGACCTCTGTCACTGTGGACAAGGGCCTACCCCTGGAACCATGACCTGAATTTGGACTTCTAGCCTCCTGAATTGTGAGAAAATAAATCTCCTATCTATTTTTTTTTAAACACCACTCATTTGCCGTATTCTTTGTTGTCATTACAGGAGCCATAGGTCACTAAGACAGGGAGAGTGAAGGGGAGCAATGGCTCTGAGATGCGCAGGACCGAGGAGGCTGGGCCAGCACAGCCAGAGGAGTGTGGGGTAGAGGCAGCATAAAGGGAAGAAGGACACAGAGGAAGATGCTGGACACATAAAGGGTTTGAGTAGATTTTAGAAAATAGAGTAGTTAAGTCCTTGGTGTCACGTTGCCCTACAAGGAAAGTTACACCCGGCTCAGCCTCGCCCAAGGGTGTGGGTCAGCAAGAGTTTTGGTATTGGCAGGTTAATGCCACTTGTGACTTAATTCTTCTGTGTTGTTGTTGCAGGAAGACAAAGGATTCCCATGTCAGGAGAGTGGGCCTTCAAGTCCTCCTGACCCCAGTAAGGACCAGAATGCTGAGAAGGAGGCTTTGACAGAGAAAGAAGCGATGCCTTTGAGCTGGGATACCGGAGAAGAGTACCGGACATACCATGGGCTGCCAAGAGAACAAATAGGTCTGGAGACAGTGAAACCAGGCTGCTCCTTGAAGGCAAAGATTTTGAAGCTCTCTCTCATCTTCCCTGGGCATATCACAAAAGAGGGACCAGTCCTTGGAGAAGGACATCATGCTTAGAAGGGTAGAAGGTCAGCGCAGAAGAGGAAGAGTCTAGAGGAGAGGGACTGACACAGTGACTGGCAATAGGGGCAGGTGTGTGTCTGTGACAGGGAGGTTGGCTCAGGATAGGACAAGGTATAGAGCCATTGTTCATCATGTTCCTGTGAGTCATAGTCGCCTGGATGGAAAATAGCAATAGCAGTAGTTGTGACAGACAATGTGGCCCCTTAGAGAAAATAATTTGTCTCCTAATTATGCACTCACTCACTTATTACTGTTGAGTTGAAACCTACCCAGACCCTCCAGCAGGTTTTCTGAAGCTGTAAATAGCATGGGAAGAGATTATCCATCTTTCTCCCAAGGAGTAGCAGGTAGATTCAAACTGTCTACCTTTGGGTTGGCAGCACAACTCTTTAACCACGAGGCCACCAAATCTCCCTGCTGGTTGATTAGACTATGTGATTCATTAATTACATTAATCAATGATAATTTATATTATAAAATGTGCCTGAATTATCCAGTGAAATTTCAATTACAATATTATTAATAAAAACATGTATAAATGATTGAAAGATATTGTGATTACACTGTCACAAAACAAAATGCAAATGAATGAAACTCTGCCTCCCCCCAAAAAACCCTAATAAATGTGCCTAGCTAGTTTGTGAAAAAGTAAAATGCTATCAGTTAGAATAACTTGAGAGTTAGGCCTACAACCAGGAGAAGATAAAATAGATGACCTTAGACCTTCTAAGAATCAAATCCCTATGCACATCCAAAAACTTCTCCAACAGGGTAAAAAGGGAAGCCACAGACTGGGAAAAAGTATTTGGTAATGATATGTCAGATAAGGGACTTATATCCAGAATTTATAAAATACTTGAGCGTCACAACAAGATTAAGGTAAATAATCCGATAGAAAAATGGACACAGCTCTCTTCCGGTCTCTGGTCACGGCAGCGAAAGCGAGATGACGAAGGGAACGTCATCGTTTGGAAAGCGTCGCAATAAGATGCACACGCTGTGCCGCTGCTGTGGCTCCAAGGCCTACCACCTCCAGAAGTCCACCTGTGGCAAGTATGGCTACCCCGCCAAGCGCAAGAGAAAGTGTAACTGGAGTGCCAAGGCTAAAAGGCGAAATACCACCGGTCCTGGTCGCATGAGGCACCTAAAGATCTTTTACTGCAGATTCAGGCATGGATTCCGTGAAGGAACAACACCGAAAACCAAGCGGGCAGCTGTTGCAGCATCCAGTTCATCTTAAGAATTCCACTGTTTAGTTATGCAATAAATGTCCTGGTACTATAATAAAAAAAGAAAGAGAGGGAGAGAGAGAAAGAAAAATGGGCACAGGATATGAACAGACACTTCACCAAGGAAGACATTCAGATGGCCAACAAGCACATGAAGAAATGTTCAAAATCCCTAACTCTAAGAGAGATGCAAATCAAAACAACTATGAGATATCATCTCACCCCAGTCAGAATAGCAAAATTTAACAGAACAGCAAGCAACAAATGCTGGTGAGGTTGTGGAGAAACTGGAAACCTTATTCACTTTTGGTGGGAGTGTAAAAACAGTGCAACCACTCTGGAAGGCAGTATGGCGCTTTCTCAAAAAGTTGCAAATAGAGATACCATTTGACCTAGGAATTCTACTACTGGGAATATACTCCAAAGAGACCATAACTGACATCCAAGCAGATATATGCACACTCATGTTTATCGCGGCTTTGTTTACAATAGTAAGGAGTTGTAAACAACCTAAATGCCCATAAACAAACGAAGGGATAGAGAAGCTGTGGTATAGTCACACAATGGAATGCTACACTGCATTGAAAAACAAGGAATTCATGCAATATTATTCAAAATGGGTGACCCCGGAGGACATTATGCTGAGTGAAGTATCTCAGTCACAAAAGGACAAATACTGCATGGCACCACTGTTGTCAAACAGGACTGACATCGGGGTTAGGGGCAGACTGAAAAAGATGGGTTCAATAATGTATATGGCACTGAAACAGATGAGGGAGAAAACTGTTTAAAAGGGATATGTGATTAGGTATTTTTGTCATGACAGGAGTCCAGAGCGAAGGCTGCAGAGTGGAGTGGATCTGGGGGGCGGGATTGTAAAACAATGAAAGAATTTTTCTTTTACTTTTCCAAAAGGGTAGTGTACTAGAGGGGAGGGTTGGAAGGGGAGAAAAGTGCAACAATGAATGGATGGAAATTCAAAGTCTCTGTAAATTTTCATTGAAATGAACAATAAATTTCAAAAAAGAGTGACATAAAAAAGACTACTTGAAATATTAAAAAAATTAATAACTTAAGAGTTAGGTGAACCTATTGTCCAACAAAAAATCTGATCAATCTGTCATTTCAAGGTCACAGGCTTTATGGAGTAAAAAACCACCATGAGCAGGGAGCACGCAAACTGAAAACGGTGAGGAACTGCATCTTACACAATCACATGTGGCCTTTCAAAGATGAGATTAGAAAGTATCTTATAGGGAACTCTGGGGGCCTAGTGGCAAGAAGCTGCGCTGCAGTCCCGAAGGCACACTGTTTGAACCCACCGGATGCTCCACTGGAGAAGGAGGGGCAATCTCCTCCTGTGTCTGTCGGATCTGATTCGATGGTACACAAAAACAAAAAAAATTTTAAAAAAGAAAGTATATTGCCTTTAGGGGGAAAGCAGGCCATTGAAGACCATGGAACCAGCAGCCAAGAAATCAAACTGCATATTGTACTGAACAAATATACAAAACAAAAACCTCTGTAAAGTGCCCCAAAGCAAAAATGTTCTTTTTGCTTAAGGAGAGCCTAAGTCATACAAAATATTTTCAATCACATCATATGCATGTGGAAGTAGAACAATAAGGAAGAAAGACTGAAGAATTGATGCCTTTGGATTGTGGTGTCTGTGAAGAATGTTGACAATTCCACAAACTTCCAGAAGAACAAAAAGATGTGTCTTGTAAGGAGCATTGCAGAATGTTCCTTAGATGTGAGGGTGGATGGTAAGACTTCATCTCATGTACTTTGGGCATCTGTCAGGAGAGACCAATCCCTAGAGAAGGGACACACAATAGAGGGTCAGCAGAAAAGAGGAAGACCTTCAATTAGATGGATGGCTGCAGTGGGTGCAAGAAATGGACTCAAGCATGGCAGAGGTTGTGAGGATGACCCAGGACCTCAGTATAGGGTTGTTGTGAGTCAAGAGTGACTTGAAGGCACTTAACAACAACAAGCATCGTGCTTGGAAGGGTGAGGAGACAGTGAAGGAGAGGAAGACCTCAGATGACATGGATACAGTGACCGGGATAATGGGGTATGCGTGTGAGAGTCAGTGAGACTGGCTCAGGGCAAGACAGGCTTCAGAGCTATTGTACATAGGGTCACTATGAGTCACAGGTGGCCCAATAGTGTATAACAACAACAGGTCACTAAATGATAAACTGATTCTTTTATCTTATTGTGGTGAAAACACACAAAACAAAATATAGGCAATTTCAATAATTTCTACTTTTCCAGTTTACTAACTTTGCTTATTTTCCTCCAAGTTGCATAACTATTCTGATGAGAGAAATCACTCTGGTGGGAAGACTGGTTCTTTTCCAAATAATTGCACTGCCATTAGCATAACCTCATTGTAAATGGGATTATTTTGATTGAATGAGTACTGTTTAATCATGTTGATAGATATTGCTAATTCATGGTAAACTTTTCGTTTCTTTGTAAAGTTACCGTTTCTTGAAAATGTCTGGTGATTCATTTTCTGTTCGGTTTTGGTTTCTCTGCTGTAAAATTTTTAACAGTGACTAATTATGTAATGAATTCCTTATGCATTGCACCTCAACACAAAGAAAACAAAAATTCTCACAGCTGGACCAATAAACATCGTGGTAAATGGAGAAAGGCTTGAAGCTGTGAAGCCTTTCTTTTTCATGGAAGCAGCAGTCAAAAAATCAGGTGCGTAGTATCAGCACTCTGTGGCCAAAGATCTCTTTAAAGTTTCAGAGAGCAAAGATGTCAGCTTAAAAACAATGGTGAAAAAAATAAAAGACGAAGGGGTCCCTGGCCCATGCCTTGGTAATTTCAATTGTATCAATCAATAACAGCAATGACACTATCATTTATTTTGATCAGAAAACATAATCGTTGTGTATTTGTAATCACAAAATAGTTGCAATTATATCCTACAATTTAATTAAGAGATAAAGTAAGTAGAGTGTTGTTGCGTACCATCGTGTCAGAACTGACCCTGAGCTGACCCTCTGGAGGACTTTCAGAGGATTGCAGAGAGATTTCCCATCCTTCACCTGCAAAGCAACTGGTGGCCTCAAACTGTGTGCCTTTGAGATTGCAACACAGCTTCTTGCCACTATGCCACCAGAGCTATAATCTTAAAATATGACCTCAATATTTTGAGTATGAAGGAGCCCTGTTGGTGCAGTGGGTAAAGTGCTCAGACAACCAAAAGTTCAGAAGTTCAAACCAACCAGCTGCTCTTTACAGCCTTCACCATTAAGGTAACAGCGCAGGGACCCTACAAGACAGTTCTACTCTGTTCTGTGGGGTCACAGGAGCCGGACCCAACACGACAGCAATGACTCCAGTGGCTGGGTTTTCATCTGTATATCTTTGGTTTTGATAAATTTCATCATTTTTTTAATTGAGATTTAAATGAAAGTATATAAAGAACTTGGATTTCCATTCATTCATTGTTGCACTTTTCCCTCCCTGCCCCCTCCTCCCAGTTCACTTTTTTCCTTTGGAAAAAAAGTTCTTTCATTGTTATACAGTGCCTCGCCCCCGACCACTTTACTATGCAGCTTTATTCTGGACTCTTGTCATGCCAGTAATACTTAATCTTATATTCCTTTTATACAGTTCTCTCCCTCATTTGTTTCAATGCCATGTACATTATTTATCCTCTCTTTTCTTAGTTTTCTCCCAACTCTCATGTCAGTCCTGTTCTTTAGCAGTGGCATTATGCATTATTCGTCTTTTTGCACCTGCGATATTTCACTCAGCATAATGTCCTCCAGGGTCACCCATTTTGCATAATATTTCATGAGTTCCTCGTTTTTCAATGCTGTATAATATTCCATTGTGTGAATATGTCACAGCATCTCTATCCATTCATTTCTTGATGAGTACTTGGGTTATTTCCAACTCTTTGCTATTGTGAACAAAGCGGCAATAAACATGGGTATGTAAAATTTCCTCTTTCCAGTAATTGCTTTTTATAACTATTTTAATTTTTTTAATTGATTTGCTTATAAAATTTGTATACATTGTGTTTCACACTATTCTTCATTCACATTGTATTTCATATAATCATTCCCATGCATTATGTTCTATAAAATTAATGACCATTGGACCTTTCCCATCACAACCCTGTCTTTTCATCCAGATCCTTCCCATTACCTTGCCCCCCTCCACCCACCAAACTGTGCAGCCCTGTGGTTTTGCCCCTATCCATCCTCAGCCCTGCCCTCCTTGAGTTACTATGTTTTACTAGGTAGTCATTTTTTTATTTTATTAATTTTAATGAACATTTACAGAGATTTTGGGTTTCCATTCATTCATTGTTGCACTATTTTCTCTACTCCCTCCCCAGTTCGTTCCTCTCTTTTTTTCCCCCC
>NW_006399782.1:2887267-2891843 GCF_000299155.1 Elephantulus edwardii | reverse complement strand
TTATGTGCCATTGAGTCCGATAACTCATAGCCACCCTATGTATAACAGCTCTGAACCCTGCCTTATCCTGAGTCAGTCTCACTGTCTCCAACACACCTATTCTCATTATCCCAGTTACTGTGTCATTCCATCTCATCTAGAATTTTTCTCTCCTTCACTGTCCCTCTACCCTTCCAAATATGACATTCTTCTCCAAAGACTGATCTCTTCTGGTGACATGCCCAAAGTATGTAAGACAAGGCTTCAAAATCCTTGCCTCCAAGGAGCAGCCTGATTTCAACCCTCTCCAGGCCAGACCTGTTTGTTCTCTTGGAAATTCATACAGTTCCATACAGTTCAACACTCTTCTCCAGCACCACAACTCAAAGGCATCAATTCTTCTATCATCCTTAGTCATTTTCCAGCTCTTTGTGGCATAGCAAGTAATTGTGAAGACCATGGCCTGAATTACATGCACCTTAGTCTTCAAACTGACATCATTGTTCTTTAGCACTTTGGAGAGGTCCCTGACAGCAGATTTCCCTAATCCAATTTGTCTTCTGACTTTTAGGGCAAGTATCTGATTCCTCTAGTACTTAGACTTTGTTTGCAGCATGGCCTGGAAACGCCAATCTTCCCTCCAGTCACAAACAAAAAAAAAGTCACCTGCAGGAGACGGCCTCTGTGAATTTGCCAAAGAGGGGGAAAGAACAGCAGGAAGCAACTGAACATATTGATGAATTATGAAACAAAATAGACAAACTTAATGAACAAGTCTGTGAGGAGATTTTTTTTTTTTGGTGAGGAGATTTTGAAAGTAGAACAGAAATAGAACAAACTCCGCCAGCCGTTCTTTCGGAAGAGGTCAGAGTTGATGGCCAAAATCCCCAGTTTGGGGGTAACAACATTTGTCAACCATCCACAAGTGTCTGCATTGCTCGGGGAGGAGGATGAAGAGACACTGCATTATTTGACCAAAGTTGAAGTGACGGATTTTGAAGATATTAAATCAAATATGAATGATGAAGAAGGAGAAGAGGACGAGGAGGATGAAGAAGAAGGTTTGGAAGATCTTGATGAGGAAGGGGAGGAAGATGGGGATGATGATGAGGAAGAAGAAGGAGAGGAAGACAAGGGAAAAGACGACTAAGAACACTGATGGATTTCAACCGTTTTTCATTTTCTTCAATCCCTGGGAACAAATTGCAGTCTTTTTTTGTTTTGTTTTGTTTATTTTTTTCTTCTTCTCTCTTCTTGTGCTCAGTCGCCCCATTCTTGAGGTCTCTTTTTCCTCCTTCACACCATGGTTCTCAATTTGGGGGAAAATACTTTGAGCAGAATACAGTGGGGAAAGAACCTCTACCCCTTTCTGTTCCATATTTTTTATCCCTTCCTGTCTCAACAAAATATGGAATCAACACACCACCATGCTGTATGGGGAAAAAGAAAAACCTTCCGTTGCCTTCACTCTGCTGGAAGCTGGAGGGTGCTAGGTCCCTGGGTAGTACTGCATAGAATTCTAACTTTTTCTCTCTCTGTATATTGGGCTCAGAGATTACACTGTGTCTCTATGTGAAATAGACAGTTAGCATTTGCCAATAAGTATCTGTCTACGTTCTCTTGTTTAAGAAAATAAGAAAAAAACTTTTTTAAAAAGTGGGGCTATAGAAGGTCAGCAAAGGGTGGATTTGAGATGTTTGGGTGGGTTAAGTGGGCATTTTGGACAACATAGCTTATCCTTTGGCATGTTTAACTGTGATGTTTAACGGACATCCTTGCAGTTTAAGATTACATTTTTAAAATAAAATTCTCTCCTAATGATGACTTGAGCCCTGCCACTCAATGGGCGAATCAACAGAACCTGTAGGATTTTATTTGGCATTGACATTCTCTATTGTAATTTTGTTCCTGTTTATTTCCAAATTTTCTTTTTTGTTTCGCTGGAAAGAAAAGATGATGTTCAGTTTTAAACAGTTAAAAGTGTACAAGTTGCTTTGTTACAAATAAAACTAAATGTGTACACGAAAAAAATAAATTGTCTTCTGATTTCCTGACTGCTGGTACCAAGAGTGTTGATTGTGGAGCTAAGCAATCTGAAGCTGTTGAGCTTCAATCCATATTGAAGGCTGCAGTCATTGACCTTCTGTAGCAAGTGCTTTAGGTCCTCCTCCGTTTCAACAAGCAAGATTGTATCATC
Source organism: Elephantulus edwardii (assembly GCF_000299155.1). Lineage (NCBI taxonomy): Eukaryota > Metazoa > Chordata > Mammalia > Macroscelidea > Macroscelididae > Elephantulus > Elephantulus edwardii. The sequence goes on along the minus strand of NW_006399782.1, from coordinate 2,889,667 downwards.
TGCATAATGGAGGTTGTTGATGAGTCTTCCTCCAATCCTGGTGCCATATTCTTCCTCATAAAGTCTAGCTTCTTGATTTATTTGATGTCTTTTCTTTAGATTAGTTAAGGGTTGCAATGTTTGGGGAGGAAAAATCCCAGAGGTAAAGTGTCATTCTCATGGCAACATATCAAGGGCACTGTGGTGAGTAGATAGTTCAATATGATTTTCCTAGATGTGTTCTTTGACTTTCATCACATGGGTGAGTAAGAATATACAAATGTGAGGTATCTGTAGTCCCACCAGAGGGATTAGCTAGCTTACTAATAATGTAAATCAGCTACCTTTTGGAAAGGAACATGCAAATAAAGTATATAGACTGCTAACAAAAAGACTGGTCAGTTTTGCCATCCTGCCAGGTTTTTTACTGAGCTGGTTAAATAGAAGAAAACAAAAATTTCATTACAATCAAGAAAGAAGAAGTAGTAACTAAGTACATCATATCCTTTTCAGCCAAGGGTTCCTGTGCAAGACAGAGCAAGACACGCCCCCCCCCACACACACACACACAGAGCAGCAGCAGCAAAGGTGACTGAGAACCAGAAACTGAAGTAGAAGTGCTATCCTGTGATGTCAGAGAAGAGGTCTCACTGGCAGAATTAAGGGAAGAGGGAGAACCATAGTAGGCAGAAATGAAATATATATACTGGCCCAGGGCCAAAAAGCTGAAGATCTGAGCAGACCTGTGCACACTCCTGAGAAGCTATCCTGACTCAAGAATTGTGTCCTGAGTGTTTCTGACTTGAACTGTAACCTGCCACTTCCCTAATCAACCTCATAATCATCAGTATTCTCTGTGAGTTCTGTGTAGTCATTGCAATGAATTCTCGAGCCTGAAAGTAGAGTGGCAAAAGCTATAGTGGAGGAGGTGAGGGGGAATAGCTGTGTTAGAACTGAGACAAGTAAGTGGGGGAGCATGCAAATCTGTCTGACTTCACAGGGATTGATTCTGTGCTATTGGTGTGGTTTATGGGGACTCTTCCCCCTTGTAGAGTTGATAAAGATCTGATACACCGTCATGCCTGTTTTTTCAGGTGCACGTAAGAGTTTTCATTGTTCATTGCTATTGAGTTGGTTCTGACTCCTAGTCACCCTTTACTCAACAGAAATGCCACTCAGTCTTGGGCCATCCTCACAATCTCTGCTTCTCTTGAGCCCATTGTTGCAGTTGTTGTTGTTGTTGTTGTTTACCATCGAGTCTGAAACGACTCTTAGCTGGTCTTCCAGCAGGTTTTCAGAGAGAGCAAATCACACAGGTGGAGATTGCCCATCTTCCTCCACGGAAACAATTGGTGGATTCAAATCATGGACCTTTGAGTTGGCAGCACAATTCCTCACCACTAAACTACCAGAGCTCCCTGGGGGGGAAGGGGCTGGTGGGGTTGTGGTGGTGGTGCAGTATTTCCCAATTTATGAAATATGAGCTGCACTTATGATTGTCTTTTTTTCTTTTACTTATAGTAAGTACTACAGATAATGATAAAATGTATCTATAGGTTTTCAATCTATATGTGGAACAAATTATCCAGGAGGCTCCATGAGAAGAAATGTGGCATCAGGATTGGAGGTAGACTCATCAACAATCTGCGATATGCAGATGGCACAACCTTGCTTGCTGAAACTGAGGAGGACCTGAAGTGCTTGCTGCAGAAGGTCAAGGACTAAAGCCTTTAATTTGGATTGAAACTCAACATCAAGAAAACGAAGATTCTTACCACTGGGCCGATTGGCTGCTTCATGAAAGATGGTGAAGAGACTGAGATTATTAACAGCTTTATTTTGCTGGATCTACAATCAATACTCTTGGTTCTAGCAGCCAGGAAATCAAAAGACTAATTGCATTGGGAAAGTCGGCTGTCAGAGACCTCTCCAAAGTACTGCAAAGCAATGATGTCAGTCTGGAGACTACGATGCGCCTGATACAGGCCATGACCTTTGCAATTACTTGCTATGCATCAGAGAGCTGGACAATGAGTAGGAATGATAGAAGGAAAATTAATGCTTTTGAGCTGTAGTGCTGGAGAAAAGTATTGAATATACCATGAACTGCTAGGAGAATGAACAGGTTCATCCTAGAGAGGGTGAGATCAGGCTGCTCCTTGGAGACAAGGATTCTGAAGCTTCGTCTGGCATGCTTTGGACATGTTGCAAGGAGGGACCAGTCCTTGGAGAGGGACGTCATTCTTGGGAGGGTGGAGGGACAGCACAAGACAGGATGACTCTCAGTGACTCAGTGACTAGGGTAATCACAGTAGGTATGTAAGAAACAATAAAATTGGCACAGGATAGAGCAGGGTTTAGGGATGTTGTCAAAAGGGTCACTAAGAGTCAGAGGTGACCCAATAGCACATAACAACAACA
>NW_006399782.1:2869944-2884096 GCF_000299155.1 Elephantulus edwardii | reverse complement strand
AAAAAAAAAAAAAAAAAGATTCTTCCCCAGACCAGAGCCAATGCCCTGATATGGACTTCTAGCCTCCAGAACTGTGAGAAAATAAATGTCTGTTCTTTAAAAGTGCCCCCTTGTGGTAATTCCTCTATAGCAGTGCTGGGCTTAACTAAGACACCCACGCAACTAGAAGAGATTGAAGAAATGCATGAGTAGATCAAATATTTGCATTCATTGTACTTGCCAGTACAAAGTAAATGATTAATGGAATAACTGTAAAGAAAGGTTTGTTCCATCTGGTGAGGGGAGAGAATTGTAAATGGAGATATGAATTGTGGCATAAAAGTCTGCTCCTCAAACATCACAGACGTCACTCCTGGAGGTCAGAGTGAATGTTATCACTGAGTCCCAAACTTGTTATTTTTAAACAATTTTAATTTCATCTTTTTATGAGCTAATATTCCAATTACACAAAACTCCCCATTTTAACTTTTCATTTTAAAGCATGCAATCTGGTAGTTTCTAGTGTATTCACAATGTTGCACAACATCGCCACCACTAATTCTGGGACATTTCGTCACATCACACAAAAAAACCCTTTACCCATTAAGCAGTCTCCTTCCCATTTCCTCTTCCCCCATCCGTGGGAAGCACTAATCTTTCTGTCCCTGCAGATTTGCCCCTTCTGATCAGTAGAATCATCTGTAGCTTTAAAAAAAATTCTTTTGGCCTTTTGTGACTGGTTTATTTTAGTTACTTTCAAGGTTCATTTATACGGTACACTTTGAACTCAACTCAACTCATAGCCTTCAAGTTGGAATCAACTCTGAGCTGACACTCCACTGAATTTCCAAGGCTGTGCATTACATGGAAGGAGATTGTCCATCTTTCTCCTGAGAAGATGCTGGTGCATTCAAACTGCCAGAGCTGCTTGGCCTTTGAGTTAGCAGCACAACTAACTGTAGACTCTGACCTCAGACCTCCCTGTCGTACCCCATATCAGTACTTTGTTCCTTTAAAAAAATGGTATTCATTCAATCATTCAAGCACATTTTGTTTTACTTTATTGCTTTTTAAATAATGAATAATATTCCATTTTATGTGGGCTTATTATGTTCACATAGATGGGGAAATTATTAAAATGGTCAATGGTTTCATCTTACTTGGATCCACAAACAATATCCATGGTACCAACTGTTAACATGTCAAAAGACCCACCACATTGAGAATGTCTGCTGTCAAGGACTTCTCCAAAGTTTCAAGGAGAAATGATGGCAGTTTAGAGACTAAAGTGCCTTTAATCCAAACCATAGTGTTTTCAATTACTTACTGTGTTATCTGAAAGCTGAACAATGAATGAATAAGGATAATAGAAGAATTGATGCCTTTGAGTCATGGTGTTGAAGAAGAGTACTGAATATCCCATGAGCTATGAAAAGAACAAATAAATATGTTTTGGAGAAAGCACAAACAAGAGTGCTCCTTAGAGGCAAAGATAGTGAAACTTTGTCTCACATACTTTGGACATGTTGTTGCTGTGATGCTGAACACTGTGACACTGATGTGTCAAATGAGAGAATGGTTACCCATGGTAGACAGTGTTTGGTTGAGTTCCCTGATTAAAACAAGCTTGGAAGCAGGAGTGGCATCCACTTCCAAAATAGCTTGCCTCTGGAAACCCTATGAACTTGGAGAAACAATGAAAGTTATAGAGGTGTTCAGGTCTTTCGTTCATAGGGTCACTGAGTCATCTATGACTCGACAGCACATAACAACAACTTGGCAAGGTTAGTAGTCAGCAAAAGAGAGGAATACCCTTAATGAAATGCATTGACATCGTCACTGAAGGATGAGCACAAGTGTATCAGAGATGATGAAGATGGCACAGGACAAGGCAGGATGCAGATCTGCTTCATGGATGATATCCTTGATGTCATCCCACAACTCATCTGGTCTTTGATGATTGGTACTCAATGCTTGAAATCTAAGATGATTTGAAATTCATGTGAAATAGATTCAAGATCATATTTTAGTTCTCGTGAACTTGTTTTCATTTTTTTTAACCTCAATTTGAACTTGCACATGAGTAATTGATGGTCTGTTCCACAGTCAGCACCTGGCCTGCTTTTGACCACTGATACGGAATTTCTCCAATGATACCTTCCACAGACATAGTCAGTTTGATTCCTATGCAGTCCTTCTGGTGAAGTACATGTGTAAAGTCCCTGTTTGCATTTTTTTAAAAAGGAATTTGGCAATGAATTTGATCATTCTATATTTGGTTCCATTTCTGTCACCAGGTCCATACCCTTCCTTCTTCTTTGTTTCCACTTTTGCATGCCAGTCACCAGTTATCATTAACACACCTTGATTGCATGTGGCCAATTTTGGACTGCAAAACTTGGTAAAAATCTTCAATTTCCTCCTCTTTGGCTTTAGCTGTTGGTGGATATATTTGACCATATATTGATTGTATTAAGAGATCTTCCTTTTATGCATATGCATGCTATTCTATGATTCACAACATTGCACTTCAGGATAGAACTTGAAATTGCCTTCTCTTTTTTTTTAACTATTAACTCAACAAAGCAAGATACTATAATGAAATGTGCAGAGAGCTTGGAATATCACAAGGGCCGGACTCACTCAGCGTTTCTTAAGCTGAAGGAGTTGAAAAACAAATTGAAGCCATGAGTGGCAATACTTAAAGATAGTTTGGGTAGAATGTTGAATGATCCAGAAAGTATCAAAAGAAGATGGAAGGAGTACACAATCACTGTATCAGAAGAAATTGGCCGACACAGAGGAATTTCATGAAATAACATATGAGCAAGAACCTATGGTGACGAAGGAGGAAGCTGAAGTTTCTATGAAGGAATTGGCAAAAAACAAGGCTCCAGGAGTTGACAGCATACCAATTGCTTTATTTCAACAAACAGACTCTGCCCTAGATGTGCTCACTAAGTTGTGTCAGGAAATCTGGAGGACAGCCTGCTGGCCAACTGACTGGAAGAGATCAATGTTTCTTCCCATTCCAAAGAAAGGTGACCCAACAGAGTGTGGAAATTATCAAATAATATCATTGCTATCACATGCAATCAAGATTCTGCTGAAAATTATCCAAAAACATTTGGAACAATATGTCAACAGAGAACTGCCAGATGTGCAGGCTGGATTTAGAAGAGGTCGTGGTACTAGGGATATTATAGCTAATGTTAGATGGATCTTGGCAGAAAGCAGAGAATACCAGAAGAACGTCTATCTGTGCTTCATTGACTATGCAAAGGCTTTTGACTGTGTGGATCACAACAAGCTATGACAGACTCTGAGAAGAATGGGAATCCCAGAACATTTGATCGTGCTAATGCGAAACCTATACTTGGACCAAGAGGCAGTCTTCAGAACAGAGCAGGGAGACGCTGGATGGTTCAAAATCAAGAAAGGGGTCAGTCAGGGATGTATTTTGTCTCCACACCTTTTCAATCTGTTCGCAGAACAGATCATCCGAGACGCTGGGCTGTACGAGGAGGAATGTGGCATCAGGATTGGTGGAAGAATTGTCAACAACCTGCGTTATGCAGATGACACAACCCTGCTCTCTGAAACTGAGGAGGACCTGAAGCGCTTCCTGCAGAAGGTCAAGGACTGCAGTCTTCAATATGGATTGAAACTCAATATCAAGAAAACAAAGATTCTCACCACTGGGCCAATTGGCAGCATCAGTATGGATGGTGAAGAGATTGAGATAGTTAACAGTTTTAGTTTATTTGGCTCCACAGTCAACACTCTCAGTAACAGCAGCCAGGAAATCAGGAGACGAATTGCATTGGGAAAGTCAGCTGTGAGGGACCTCTCAAGAGTACTGAAGAGCAACGACATCAGGCTGGAAACTAAGGTACGCCTGATCCAGGCTATAGTCTTTGCAATTACATGCTATGCATCGGAGAGTTGGACAGTGAATAGGGATGATAGAAAGATAATTGATGCTTTTGAGTTGTGGTGCTGGAGAAGAGTGTTGCATATACCATGGACTGCTAGGAGAACAAACAGGTTTGTCCTGGAGAGGGTGAAGCCAGAATGTTCCCTGGAGTCAAGGATTCTGAAACTTTGTCTGACATACTTTTGGCATGTTGCAAGGAGGGACTGGTCCTTGGAGAGGGACATCACGTCTGGGAGAGTGGAGGGACGGCATAGGAGAGGAAGACCCTCGATGAGATGGATTGATTCTGTGAGTGGAGTGGTGGGAATGAATGTATTTGAGACAGCGAGGTTGGCACAGGATAGAATGGCGTTTAGGACTCTTGTACGTAGAGTCACTATGAGTTACAAAGGACTCAATGGCACATAACAATAACAACAACATAAACACAACACCATCCTTCCTCTGTTTTTCGTTCCTGGCACAGTATACCGTGTGATTGATTGAAAGTGGACAAAGATAGTCCATCTCCTCTTACATTCATCCTAGAATGTTGATGGTCATGCATTCCATTTTATTTTTCACAACTTCCGGTTTTCCAATATTCATACTTTGTACATTCCATGTTTCAACTCTTAAAGGATAGCTTTAGCTGTTTCTCCTTATTTTGGTTGACTTTCAATTTGGGCTCTACTGCCAATACTACAACTATCCATGTTCCTCTATTGTTCATAGGGGTTTTTAGAGGCCTGCTATTTAAGAAGTGAATGGCCAATCCTGCTTCCTAGGCTGTCTTAATCTGGAAACTCTATGTAAGCCTGTCCTCCAGGGGTGACCCCCCCTGGCATTTGACCCACCAATGTCATAGCTTTCACAGCACCCACAATTTACCACAGTACAACAAACTGACAGACAAGTGTTGTGCTAATTAGAACAATGAAAAACAAGAATTCAGATACACAAGCTATAAAGTAATTGCCAATAATCACATCATTCTCCCAATACAAACAAAAAAATTGACAGATAAATAAGAATGCAAATACCCAAGCTATAAAGTAATTAGTGAGGGACATCATGCTTGGAATGGTTGAGAGGAAGACCCTTAACCAGTTGGACTGACACAGTGACTGCTGCAATGGGTCTGAGGGTCAGAGATACAGGACAGAATAGAGTTCTGATCTGTTGTTCATAAGATCATTATAAGTCATACTCTACTTGATCTTCTAACAATAACTACAATATGCAAACCATTCCCACTATACAACAACGGATAGATAGACGACTTATCTCTAACAGAAAACCACAGCAAAGATAATCAGACATACAAACATTATGGCAAATGACAGCCTTCTCTGGCCATAGCTGAGACCCTTGATGGCGAATCATCTTTCTATTTCCCAAGCTGATCATGTCTCTATTCTGCGTAAGCCCTCCAATGCCTGTGCACTGCATCAGAAAAAAGTTCATATTTTTTACCATGATTTTTAAATCCCTCCAGGACATTTTCCTTACTTGGCTTCATTTTGTATTCCATCCATCTTAGGCCACTGACCGACCAACCGCTGACCCAACTCATTCACTACACTCACCAGTGGCCACTTTCTCTCTAAAGTCGTTCTTGATCTCCTTCCCAACCTCTAAGCTGGAGTAGAGCCACACATGCTGCCCACAGCAGCTCACACACTTTACCACTTGTATTTACCTTTTTCTCAAAGGGCCTCTTGGCTGACCCCCTTCTCATTATTCAAGTCTCCACTCAAATGTGACAACATTATCTCTACAGAGAGCTGAAAGTGAGAAAGACTTGAAGTTCTTGCTGCAGAAGATCAAAGAATAGAGCCTTTAATATAAATTTTATCTCAACATCAAGAAAACAAATATTCTCACCACTGGACAAGTAGGTGACATTATGATAAATTGAGAAAAGATTGAAACTGTCAACAATCTCATCTTATTTGGAGCAACACTCTTGGTACCAGGAGATCAGGAAATAAGTGTATGGGGAAAGTCTGTAGTCAGGGACCTCTCCAAATTAATAATGAGAAATAACATTGATTCCCAGGGCCTTATTTTTTTTCCCCAGTGCCTTCAGTGCATTACAACAGTTGAGCTGTTGAGTATTTCAATTCACAATGAGCTTATTGGACAGAGTAGAAACTTCCCACAGAATTTCCAAGATGTTTAGGGAAGTAGAGAGTCACGCATCATCTATAGAAAAGCTGGTGCATTTGAACCTCTTAGTTAACCTTTTCGTTAACCTAACCTTTTAATTAACTATTGAGTGCTTTAATCACTATGATACCAAGGCTCCACAAAACTGATGAAAAATAACAAGGCCACAAATCTAGAGATGCTCTTCGGAAGTGTAAGATTCTATGTTCCAGTGAAGCATGTCTATGTTATATATAGGTCCTCCTCCTTAGAGAATTCACCCCTTGGTCTATGACAGGTCTATACTTTCTTTACTGTTTCCCTGTCCTTCTCCTCCCAATTGTGGGCTTTCCCCAACATCCACTTCTGAGTTCTCACCTTCAGGATGTAATGCATTCCCTTATTTGTATCTGGATTATTCTATATAGGCAATTCACAGCTCCCTACATCTGACCTGCAACACAGGAGGCTCTATCTGTACTTGGCTATGTCCTTAGAACTTTGTGAGGAGTCTTTGGAAATTCTGTAATCACTGCAAAGTCACCATGTCTTAACTCCAGCATCTCTATGAATTTATACACCGTGGGGTCATTGCAAAGGAAGAGACACATCCACATATATTGACCTATGTGGTACAGTAAGTTGATTATTCAAAACGGCTTTCCTAGCCATTGACTTTGACTGACAGTCACCACATGGCTGGGTGAAATGGTGTTAATGAGGTGAATAAGGTGAATAGCACCTTTTGGGTGGGAATGGGCAAGGAAGGTGTGCAGTCCATTAATGTGGGGATTCGTCACTCTTGCTGTGCCAACACAGCTTAAATCGAGCAGGTTTGGAGGCAGAAAATAGGAATCTATTTTGGCCTAGTGGTAAGAAGCTGCGCTGCAATCCTTAAGGCACAGCGTTTGAATCTACCAGCTGCTCCGTGGGAGAAGGATGGACAATCTCCTCCCATTCTATTAACTGCTTCTGAAAACCCACTGGAGGGTCAGCTATGGGTTGGGTCCTGACTCGATGGTACACAACACACATTTCTTCTAGAGAGAAAGAAGAAATGGAAAGTTCCTGCAAGTGTCCATTTGGGCCACATTTTCCTGCACAAATCAGACCAGAACCTAGACGAAAACCAGGGCATCAACAATGACGATCCAGAGAACCAACACGAGACAGTGTTGAACAGGGACTGTTACCCCACAGAGCCAAAGCTGGGGGACCTTTGCCCTAGCCTGCTGGAAGGCTGGCAGCAGGGTTGGCACAGAAAAAGCGCTTTGTCATACTGACCCTAAAGTTAAGAAGCTGAAGGTCAACAGGCTGGCAAACACATCTAAGAAACTGTCCTGACTGAAGCATTGTGTCCAGTTTCCTACCTGGATTACAGCCTGTTTTCTCTAATAAGCCCAAGATCCTGAGTATGGTTCTGTACATTCTTTGTGGCTATTTCAATGGACCAGTAGGAGAGCAGCTAGAGCCCTGGAGAAGACAGTTGGTATTAGAATTGGTAGAGGAAAGTGCAGGGAGCATAAGGACATGTCTGGCCTCGCAGGAACTAGGTTCATGCTGTGTATATGGGGAGCTCTTGTGGCCTCGTGGTAAAAAGTTGCACTGTCATCTCAAAAGCATGTGTTTCAAATGCACCATCTGCTCCATGGAATAAGGATGAGCAATCTCCTTCCGTGCGATTAACTCCCTCTGAAAACCCACCGGAGGGTCAGCACTGGGTCGGCTCTGACTTGATGGTGCCCGACAACACCAGCGTATTGTGGACAGGGACTTGCGGAGGTCGGGTAAGGCCATGCTCATGCTGGCTGCACCACTCTTTTCACAATCTGTAACAATGTTCAGAAACCTATATGCAGGAAAAGGCAAGGTGTGGAAGACTGTGCAAGGCAGCGCTGTCCAGAAGAAATATAATGAAAACTACCCAAGTTATTTACATTTTCTAACAGCCGCATTAAAAAGAATTTATTATAATCCACAGAGGCAAATTCCTTTGCATAGTCTATAAAGCACCTTTGCATAGTCAGTAAAGCACAAATAATTTTTACTAAAAAATTTTTTTAAAAAGTAAAATCTCATTTCTTCATCTTTGTCCTTAGTAGTTGGTGTATAATTCAAATAAAAGTCATGTTAACTGTTTAAAAAAAAAGTAAAATTTTCTAAATTTTTTACTAAATATATTGAAAAGAGATTAATGATAATAGCATATTTTACTTCATATAATATATAAAAAAATAGTGTCATTTCAACATACAATCAATGTGAAAATTACTGAGATAATATTACTTCCTCCCCCCCATACTAAGTATTTTAAACACAGGATGTATTTGACAGCACACATCTCAGTTTTATCTAGTCAGATCTCAAGTGCTCGATAGTTGTGCGTGGCTAAAAAAAAAAGTAATATTAAAACTCATTGTTCTTAAGTCAATCCAGAGTATAGCTGTTCTGTGGAGATTTTGTTCTTGGCTATAATCTTTACGAACATTTTCTTTTGCTTTTGTGAAACCTATACTTGGACCAGGAAGCAGTTATCAGAACAAGGAAACACTATATGGTTCAAAATCAGGAAGGCTGTACACCAGGGATGTGTCCTATCTCGATACCTTTTCAATCTCTATGCAGAACAGATCATCCACAAGATTGGGTTGTATGAGGAGGAATGTGGCATCAAGATTGGAGGAAGACTGATCAACATCCTGAATTATGCAGATGACAAAACCCTGCTTGCTGAAACTGAGGTGGACCTGGAGCATTTGCTGCAGAAGGTCAAGGACTGCAGCCTTCACTATGGAATGAAGCTCAACATTAAGAAAAAAATTCTCACCACTGGGCCTGGGGAAAACTGTTGGTCTTAGAATTTATAGAGGAATGTGTAGGGAACATAAGGACACATCTGACTTCAACTGGCAACATTATGATAGATGTTGAAGAGACTGAGATTGTTTAACAGCTTTAGTTTACTTGGCTCCACAATCAACAATCTTGGTACCAGCAGCCAGAAAATCAAAAGATTAATTGCATTGGGAAAGTCTGCTGTCAGGGACATCTCCAGTGTACTGGGGAGCAGTGATGACAGTCTGGAGACTAAGGTGTACCTGATCCAGACCATAGTCTTCACAATTCCTTGCTATGCATCAGAGAGCTGGACAGTGACTAGGGATGATAGAGAATTGATGCCTTTGAACAGTGGTGCTGGAGAAGAGTGTTGAATAGACTGAGGAGAAGAAACATGTTCATCCTAGAGAGGGTGAAATCAGGCTGCTCCTTGGAAGCAAGGATTCTGAGGCTTCATATGACTTAACTTTAGGCATGTTGCAAGGAGGGACCAGTCCTTGAAGAGGAACATCATGCTTGGAAGGGTTGGAGGGACAGAGAAAGAGAGGAAGACCATTGATGAGATGGATCGATTCAGTGACTGGGGTAATGAGGGTAAATGTGTCAGAGACAGTTAAGTTGGCACAGGATACAGCAGGTTTCAGAGTTGTTGTACATGTTATTGTTGTCGTTGTTGTTGTTAAGTGCCATTGAGTCATAGACAACTCATAGCGACCCTATGAATGAAAGACCTGGACACTTATATAACTTTCATCCTTTCTTTTATAGCTTTCATAGGGTTTCCCGAGGCAAGCTATTTGGGAAGTAGGTGCCACTCTTGCTTCCAAGCTTGTTTTAATCGGGGAGCTCCACCAAACACTGTCCGCCATGAGTAACCATTCTTGCATTTGACACATCAGTGTCACAGTGTTCAGCTTCACAGCCACCACGAGTTACCTCTGTACAGCAAGTGGACACACCAGGGTTACATGACCTAGGAGAATGTTTAACCAACCCAGCCCACAAGCCCACCACCTCATCAAAGAGATTTTTGTCAAGCAGGCCCGGGCCTCTGCCCCCAGTCAGAACAGTAACACACAACAGAAACTTCCCTTGCCTGACTGCCACCAAGGTGAGACCACCACTGCGACGTCAGCCAGCCAGCCAAACTTCCAGAGTGGAGGGAGACTCCAAAGGTCCCAGGCCTCAGCCCATCCCAGCCCACAAGCTCATCGACTCATCAAGGAGATTTTAAAGTCACACCCTCAAGCAGGCCTCAGCCTCTGCTCCCAGTCAGAACAATAACACAATATTGTATGTAGGGTCCAAAGGGACTCGAAGGCACATAAAAACAATAATCTTTATGAAAACAGATCCCCAGGCTTTGCTTTTGTAGAACCAATGAGTGGGTTCAAACTGCCGATCATTAGATAAATAGCCAATCGCAAATCCTTTGTGCCACCCAGGACTAACGACTATAATATTGGACCTGACAAGTACCAACCTGAGCACAAGTACCGCACTTGAGCAGTAACACAATGCTGCCGAGCACCCTCTGCCTGCTCGGTCGCCTTTGTCCCTTGAACGCTCTGTGGCACTTTGGTGACTGACCTCTGCCTGACCTAAACATTCTGGACCCCTTTCACGATGCTGCTTGGACTTCTGAAAAGGGCCATTATTCTAGGCTTTAAATCCTGTGTCCTTGTTGCCCAGAGACACAGCCTCTTTTAGGAAGTATCCCACTTCTACCATCATTTGAACAGCCTTCTGGATTAATTTCTTCTAAGTCAATCAGAAAATATTAGATGTTGATTGCACATGAGTTACTTGCACAGCCTGAGGACGTGAGAAAAGCCTGGTTCCTACCCTCATAAAGATCCCAGTCTGTGGAGAAGTCTCTCCCCACACACCTGCCAGTTCTCACTGCCTGCCCCTCTTCTTCCTTGTGGAACCATTCTTTCCTCAGACCTCTGTCCTGGCACCCATGGGCAATGACGACTGTCCACCTATGATGCCAACCACACCCCTTTGGGTTTGGTTTCCATCTCAGAATGTAGTCTGATCTCTGCTCTTGCTGGAAACTATTTCAGTGCATTAGTCACTTGGCATGAGGTGCATGGGGTGACGGAGATGCAGGAGTCACCAAGAACATAGACGGAAGCTCGGCTGCAGAGTAAAGACTCAGCCCAGGATCTCACAGTATCGCGGCCATTCTAGAACGACAAGACCTAAGCCTGCTCCTCCTCTCCTCTCCTCTCCTGTGCCATTCTCATCACCTCTGACACACATGAGCCCATTGCTGCAGTCAATGTATCTATCCATCTCATTGAGGATCTTTCTCTCTCTCACTGACCTTTCCAAGCATGATGCCCCCTTCTAAGGAATAGCTTCTCCTACCAACCTGCCCAAAGTATGAGATACAGAGCTTTTCTGTCTTTGTCTCCAAAGAGCTGGAGTCAAACTCTGTCTCCACCTTCTTCAAAACTTATCTGTTTGTTCTTTTGACAGTCGATGGGATAAACCACATTCTTCTCCAAATCACAACTCAGTAGGGTCAAATCTCCTTCTAGCATCTGTATTCATTGTCCAGCTCTTAAATGTGAAAGAAACAGTGGAAAAGACTATGGCCTGAATAAGGCACACCTTAAGTCTTCAGACTGACATCATTGTTCTTCAGTGTTTTAACAATATCCTTGACAACAGACTTGCCCAGTGCAATACATCTCCTTATCTCCTGACTGGTGTTACCAAGGGCGTAGATTATGGATCCAAGCAAGATGAACTCACTGATAACTTAAATCCTTTCTCCATTTATCATGAAGTTGCCTATTGGTCCAGTGGTGAAGATTTTTGTCTTCTTGATGTTGAAATGTAATCCATATTGAAGGCTGTACTACATAGAATAACTCTCTCTGGATGATCAACTGGAACACCTTTGCAGGTTGTTCTCTTTCAACTCAATTATGTAACAACATGACATATCACTGTGTTCCCCTTCCCAGAAACGAATACTTTAGGGGGAAAAAAATTCTTCTTTTTTTTTTGTTGTTGTGAAAAACATGTATGGGGGATATAAGAGGGCGAGGGTTGGGAGCAGAAGAGTGAGGTTGGGCAGGGATGAAATAACAGGGCTGCACAATTTGGGGGTTGAGGGGAGGAGGCAAAGGAAATGAGAAAGCAGAGACCAGCAGAGATAGGGTAATGGTGAGCATAGTCCAATGGTGGTTATTTTTTTTTTTTACAAAGAAATTGTCTTATTCATTTGTGGGTTTCTCATTTGGGAATAGGGCACAGACTCTCTGGCTTCTTCATGCTGAACAGAGGCACTGAAGTGAAGGTGGAAGAGGAGCACGCTTTAACACCTTACTGGTGGTCCTGGGTTGAAGCTGCATGCCTTCTTGTTCTGTTGGAAGATATTTTTCTGACATTTACTGCCCTCTAGACTGCAAAGTGTTTGCCAAGGTGGGTCCAGTGGGGATGGCAGGCTGAACCCTGAGGCTCCATCCTCCTTCACTTCCTTAGCTGGAAGTCGTATTTCCCTTCTGTCTCTGGAACTGGGTTCAGGTGTGGAGCAAAAGTCAGTGTTACGGTTACCTATAGGAAAGGGAGCAAACCTAGAGAGAGTAAACTTGTGAGTTACAAATAGAAGGGCTTTGGAGGTATTACTTACAGGTGTACTGGGGAAGAAGGTGGAAAAAATTGGCTTAGATAAAATTGGGGCAGTTTTCCCCAAAGACCTAAGGTCCCTGTTCCAGGGACCAGATGGAACACCCCGAGGGCTGAATGGCACATCCTAATGGTCTCACCCTGAGGGCTGGATGGCTCTCCCCACGGGTTGGGTGACACACTCTGTGGGCTGGGTGGCACACTCCCCTACTGAAACCCCCCCAGGTCTGGACCCTGTGCCCCACTGAAGACCATGGCCGGGGACAGCACCCCAAGTTCCAGCACTGCCACCATTGCCCCACACACACACACCAAGTTGTCAAACTGCAATTCGAAGTAGGCATCACTACCATCCCCCTTCACAAATGGAGAAAGGGCTCTGAGAGTGGTGAACAGACCCTCCCTAGGTCTAAACAGTTCTTGGCAGCAGTAGTTAAGAAATCAAAATATGTGATGTATTGAGGATATCTACAGTCTCGGATATGTTGTTGTTGTTAAGTGTTGTCAGGTTGTAGACAACTCAAAGTGACTCTTATCAATCCATTGCGCTGATGATCTTCTCTGGCCTGTTCTAGGAAATTTTCTTCACTGACAGCGAGATGCTTTCCTGTATCAAGTCCTTCACCTCCCACAGCTCCATAGCATTGCTGCTGCTGCCACCCCCCCCACCCCCCAATCCTGCACTGGGGG
The DNA here is from genome assembly GCF_000299155.1 of Elephantulus edwardii. Taxonomy (NCBI): domain Eukaryota; kingdom Metazoa; phylum Chordata; class Mammalia; order Macroscelidea; family Macroscelididae; genus Elephantulus; species Elephantulus edwardii. The sequence goes on along the minus strand of NW_006399782.1, from coordinate 2,870,877 downwards.
CCCATGGCTCCTGGCATCCACAGTCGCCATGGGGCCCAGAGCTCGCCACTTGGTTCAGACCAGGGGACCCATGGGCCCAGGCCACAGCGGCCCCATAGGGTTGTGGCAGCATGGGCTCAGTGGCAGGTAGTGGGAGAAAGTGGGACTCACCCATGTTCCTTCAAGAATCCCCATCTTCTTGATGTTGAACTTCAGTCCACACTGATGCCCAGCAGTCAACTGCCTGGCTGTTTGGGTATATATAAGTTGCATGGCCTGCTTCCATGTGGCTTGCCAAGCCTCTTGCTCCTCACGTCGCATCTCTTGCCACTGCCATCTTGATTCCAAGAATTTACTTTAGAATAAGTTCATTCTGTGGCAGTGTGGATGCTCCTTCATAACAGCTTTGGAGCCTGGCATCCGCCATCCATCCCAGGTGAGGGGACCCTTGGGGTCCGGCCATGGAGGCCCCATGGAGCTGCTGCAGCAGCATGGGCTTGCCAGTGGGATACTGAGAGCTGTGGGGCAGCTTGCTGCTCCTGCAGCTCCTTACATTGTTTTGTCCACCACTGCCATCTTGGTTCTCCAAAAGAGAGGTTCTTTTGGAACAATAATGCACTAATGTGTGAGGTTCTCATCATTTGAAAGAGAATAGATGAGGTGATGCATGGCAGACCTCTGGCTAACCAAAACCAGCCCGCGGCCATCCCATCGATACCACTCAAAGGTGACATTCTGTTGGCTTCCCCATCTTTCTCCCTCAGAGCACCTGGTTGACAAGATCCCCAACATGTTGAGTATCTTCGAGTTGGAATCAACTCATAGCTGAGTGAGTCTCACAGCTGACTCCACAGCGAGTTCTCAGAGGCAAATTGAAAGGGAGGAGATTTCCCATCTTCTCTCGTGGAGCAGCTGGTGGATTCTTCGGGTTGACAGCCCAACTCCTTGACACTA
>NW_006399782.1:2868459-2869628 GCF_000299155.1 Elephantulus edwardii | reverse complement strand
CTGCAAAGACGCTTCACTCCACACCCCCTCCCACGTGCAGACTTGCACAGTCATGTCCCCTAATAAAATCTTTGCACATTTAATCCTATGTTGGTGACAGCTTCTTGGAGGATCTAGAGTGACATAACCAGGCTGTGCATTTCTTCTTTTGACCCTCTATGTAAAAACAAACTCCCTGAGTCTCAAGAGGAGTATCCCACCCTTGCACCTTCCCTGCAGAAGCTGGTGAGATTCCACCAGCAGGGGGCGTGCGCGAGCGCCTGAGAATGCCGCCTCAGCTCTGCACGGGGCTCAGCATAGGATCCCCCGCTGGAGAAGACTGTGTGTCACCATCTCTGCGCCTGGTTCAGTGCCTTTGTCCATTTCCTGTCAAGCTGACAATCTTTCAAGACCTAGCTCAAGGTCAAGTTAGCTCAAAGTGAAGTGCCATGGTTTGCCCTCCCGACTGCACATTAGAACAACTCGGAGAGAGGAAAAAGAAAAAGAACACACACACACACACACACACACAAAGTCTCTGCATCTTGGAGGGCTCGCAGCGCTCTGTGCCTGACCCAACTTCTATCAAGATGTCTACTTGGACCAAGAAGCAATCGTCAGAACAGAGCAAGGAAACACCACACGGTTTAAAATCGGGGAGGGTGTATGCCAAGGATGTGTGCTAGCAACACCTTTTCAATCTATATACAGAACAAATCATCCGGGAGGCTGGGCTGTACGAGGAGGAATGTGGCATCAGGATTGGAGACCCATCAACAACCTACATTATGCAGATAACACACCTGCTTGCTGAAATTGAGAACGAACTGAAGCACTTGCTGCAGAAGATCAAGGACTACAGCCTTCAATATGCATTGAAGCTCAACATCAAGAAAACAAAGATTCTCACCACTAGGCTGATTGCAGCATCACGATAGATGGTGAAGAGATTGAGATTGTTAACAGCTTTAGTTTGCTTGGCTCCACAATCAATACTCTTGATACCAGCAGCCAGGAAATCAAAAGATGAATTGCATTGGAAAAGTCTGCTATCAAGGACATCTCCAGAATACTGAAAAGCAACAATGTCAGTTTGGAGAGTAAGGTGTGCCTGATCCAGGCCATGGTCTTCACAATTGCTTGCTATGCATCAGATAACTGGACAATGACAAGGAATTATTAAAGAATAA
>NW_006399782.1:2866609-2868070 GCF_000299155.1 Elephantulus edwardii | reverse complement strand
TTTCAAGTGACTCGACGGCACATAACAACTGTTCACAAAATTCTGTGTGCCCATAATCCTCTTTTTTCTCTTCTCCATCTTCCCAGTTTCCGTGAAGTCGCAGCCATGAAGGTCGAGCTGTGCAGTTTCAGTGGGTACAAGATCTACCCCGGGCATGGGAGGCACTACGCCAGGACCAATAGGAAGGTATTCCAGTTTCTTAGTGCAAAATGTGAGTACGCTTTCCTTTCCAAAAGGAATCCACGTCAGATAAATTGGACTGTCCTCTACAGAAGGAATCACAAAAAGGGCTAATCAGAAGGAATTCAAAAGAACCCACCGTGCTGTCAAATTCCAAAGGGCCATCACTGTTGCATCTCTTGCTGATATAATGGCCAAGAGGAATCAAAAGCCTGAAGTTAGAAAGACTCAATAAGAACAGGCTATCAGGGCTGCCAAGGAAGCAAAAAAGGCTAAACAAGCACCTAAAAAGACCGCAATGGCTGCTAATACGGCTCCCATGAAAGCAGTGCCTAAACAAAAGATTGTGAAGCCTGTGAAAGTTTCTATTCCCCGAGTTTGTGGAAAACGCTAAGTTGGCACATGAGACTTAAATAAAGATTCAATTTAAAAAAAAATTCTGTGCAAGCTCAGCTTGGAGGGTGATCTGTCCACATCCCCAAGCACATACGGGTCAGTCAAAGCATACACCAACTTGGATGAGGAGTGGAATGCTTTGAACATTGAAACAGCCATCAAAGGTGTGAATGAGGTCACCATCACCAACATTTTGACCAACCACAGCAATGAACAGAGACAGAATATTGTTTCCGCCTACCAGAGAAAGATCAAAAAGGTACTTACATCAGCACTGAAGTCAGCCTTATCTGGCCACCTGAAGACAGTGATTTGGGGCCTATCAAAAACATCTCTGAGGTGAAAGTCTCCAAGAAGGGCTAGGAATTGATGAGGACTCCCTCCTCGACATGATCTGCTCCAGGACCAACCAGGAGCTGCAGGAAATCAACAGAGCCTACAAGGAAATGTATAGACCCATCTGGAGAAGGACATTGTTTTGGACACAACCGAGGACTTCCGCAAGCTGATGGTTGCCCTCACCAAGGGCAGAAGAGCAGAAGATGGCTCCTTCATTGACCAAGACATCCAGGAGCTGTATGATGCTGGTGAAGAGGAAAGGAATTGATGTGCCCAAGCAGGTCAGCATCATGACAGAGCGGAGTGTGTGCCACCAGCAGAAAGTGTTTGAAAGGCACAAGAGCGACCCGCTGGAGAGCATCAAGAAGGCAGTCAAAGGAGATTTGGAAAATGCCTCCCTGAACCTGGTCCAGTGTGTCCAGAACAAGCCCTTGGGCTTTGCTGATCAACTGTATGACTCCATGGAGGGCAGGGGAACTCGGGGTGAGATCCTGATAAGGATCATGGTCTCCCGCAGTGAAGCGGGCATGTTGAAAATTAGATCTG
>NW_006399782.1:2865646-2866239 GCF_000299155.1 Elephantulus edwardii | reverse complement strand
AAAAAAAAAAAAAAATGAACATTCCAAAGACTTCCATGAGGTGAAACACTTTGCCCTCTTGTGTACTGTGTCAAAACCAGAGAAATAAATGGAATTTTTGTTAGAAACAAACAAAAAAGACTGACTCTCCCAGACCAGTTAAATCAGAATCCCTAGGCTCAGGCCCAGGCTTCAGATTTCTTTTAAGCCCCCCAGTGAACCTCTGGGGTAAAATAGGGTCTTTGGACTCAAACAAACAAATCTGCAACTAACTATAAAATTACCATCTCTCTCTTCACCTCAGAGCGATCTAGTGGCCTAGTAATAAGGAATTGTATTGCCAACCCAAAGGTACATGGTTCAAATCCACCAGCTGTGGTAGAAAGATTGCCACTCTCCTCCCATGCAATTTACTGCCTCTGAAAACCCACTGGAAGGGCAGCTACGTGTAGGTTCCAACTCAATGGTCCATAACAACAACTCTTAGTCTTGGTTTCCCCATCTGTGAAATGGAGTTCGAAATTATTTCATAAGCTTGTTCTAAGCTACAGGGGTATAAAAGAAAATGCAATGCCCACAGTAGCCCTTCACAGCATGGAGCACGCAGAGGTGCA
>NW_006399782.1:2854748-2865151 GCF_000299155.1 Elephantulus edwardii | reverse complement strand
TCTCAGTCTTGCCCCAACTCCGATGTCAGTCCTGTTTTACAACAGTGGCACCATGCAGTATTTGTCCTTTTGTGACTGAGATACTTAACTCAGCATAATGTCCTCCAGGGTCACCTGTTTTGAATAATATTGCATGAGTTCCTTGTTTTTCAATGCAGCATAGTATTCCATTGCATGAATAAACCACACCTTCTCTATCCATTTGTTTGTTAATGGGCACTTAGGTTGTTTCCAACTCCTTGCTATTGTGAACAAAGCCATGATAAACATGGGTGTTCATATATCTGCTTGGATGTCAGTTATGGTCTCTTTGGGGTGTATTCCCAGTAGAGGAGTTGCTGGGTCGAATGGTATCTCTATTTGCAACTTTTTGAGAAGGTGCCACACCATATTCCACAGTGGTTGTACCATTTTACACTCCCACCAATAGTGAATAAGGTTTCCAGTTTCTCCACAACCTCGCCAGCATTTGTTGCTTGCTGTTCTGTTAAATTTTGCTATTCTGACTGGGGTGAGATGATATCTCATAGTTACAAAGGTGTCTTAAAGAGGCCTTCAGATTCACTGTCATCCCAGGAGATGTGGGATGTGGTTGTTCAGGTAAAATGCACTCGCTGCCCAGAACACTGGGGAAGAAGCAGATTTCCTGGACATCTGGAAGCTGAGCATTCCTCACTGCTGCTGAAGTCAGCCACAGAAGTGGTGGGCACCACAGGAACACGTGCTGGTGCTTTACTGAGCTGGGCCTGCTGGAAATATCACCAGGACCTGCATCATTCAACTCTTAAACTATAAACTATAAACATGGGTTTCGGTGACAGGCTTGTCTGGGTTCAAATCTTGCTTCCTCACCTACTGGCTGTGTGACGTTGGGCAAATTACCTACCTTCTCTGAACTTGATTCTCTCATCTGCGTAGAGGGGAAATGACACTGAGGAGTCCCTGAGTGGTGCGAAAAGGTGAGCACCCAGCTACTCACTGAGCTTGGTGGTGCCTCAAAAGAAGGGCCCAGTGTCCTACAGTCATGAAAGGTTCTAGTCACAGAAAAACTATGAAGAGTAGATCCACCCTGACACACGGGAGAGTGTGTCGGGTCTCCGTAAGCCTGCACCAACTCGATGGTAACTGGTTTGAGAAGGTCTGGTTTCAACCCAGCACAGGCTCACACTAGGAAACTGAAGGTTCTCCACAGGACAGTAGTGACCCCTAGGGGACAGTTTGGGAAGATCTGGAGGTATCTTCAGTTGGTTTTTAGTTTGTAGCTTTAAGCAGGGAGGAGAGAACCACTGGGAGGGCGTTTGGTGGATGGAGGGAGGAGGTGAAGGAATTAGGAAAGGTCCAGTGGAGAGCTGAAAAGACAGGGTAGTAGTGGACATCAATCAATGGCGATTAATTTTATAAAACACAACGTATATGGATGATCATATTAATGAGAATGAAGGGATGTTCACAATGTACGTGAATGAAACATAATATAGATGACTTTTGTATACAAACCAATATTAAATTTCAAATAAAGGAAAATAAAAGTCAGAGACAATGGGCCTCCTTCATTGCATGAGGCAGAAAAGCACACTAAGAACGTGTTCTATTATGCTGCATAGCATTTTTTTAAACACAATTTTAAGAGAAACACTCAATTTTCTGGGAATTCAGCTGCTGGATAATTTGAAAGCATCTGTCATCTGTTTTGCTTGCTATTTTGCCAAGAGCTGTTCAATGTTTTGAAAAGTCTTGTCACGGACAATTTGTGGTGTTTGAGTAGCCAGGGTGAAACCCCTGTGTCGGTCCACACTGTAACAGCACCCTCACTTAGGTCCCAGCACCCCACCCACAATGACGGCTCAGTGCCAGGTTCCTCACCTTGTTGTGCACATGGGTGGTCTTGGTGTTTTGTTAACAGGCCAATTCCGATCCACCTTGCACATCTGAGGTGAGGCGTGCCTCTCCAGGCCCCATAAGATGCTGATACTTCAAGGTCCCCGCTTAGTCCTGTCCAAGCAATGACTTACAGAGGACGTATTTTATTACGCATTGTTCTGTGTGTGGTGTGTATATGTGTGTGAGAGAGAAAGACAGACAGCAATTCTGACTCACAGAGACCCTTCACGGCAGAGTAAACCTGCCTCATAAGGTTTCATTTTTTACACCTAGGGGACCTGGTGCCCAGTAGTTACAAAGCCTGGCTGCTAAATGAGAGGCTTGAACACATCATTTTAAGGCCTCCTGCTGCTTCACAGGAGAAAGATGTGGCAGTCTGCTCCCTGGAAGACCTGTCCTACTGGGTTACTGTGAGTCCAAATTCATTCGAGAGCAATGTGGTTTCTTGTTCATTTTGTCTAATCTTTACAGAAGCCGACCTCCAAGGCCTTGTCTTCTACAGAGCTGCTGGAGGGCTTTGGTTGGCAGTCAAGCACTTACCCATTGCACCACCAGGGGGCTCTTTTTATTTATATTACTCTGGTTTTTATTTCTCCTTTGCAGGACTGTTACTCATAGCCAGAGTCATTTCCAACTCAAAGTAACCCTACAGAGGTGGGTAGAACAGTCCCTCGTGCTCTCCAAGGTTGGAATCTTAAGGAAGCAGACGTCTTTCTGCTGTGGCGGAGATACGGGTGGGTGAAACGTCTTCTCATATATTTTGGGCATATTGTCCAGACAAGCTGGTCCTTGAGAAAAGACATCATGCTGAGAAAGACAGAGGGTCAGCAAAGGAGAGAGGATGACTCTGAACAAGACAGATTGACACAGTGACGGTAACAATGGACTTGAGCACAGCAGAGATACCTAGGCTGGGGCAGGATAGAGCAAGGTTCAGATCTGCTGTTCAAAAGGTCCTTACAAGTCACCAGTGATCCGACAGCACCTGAAAACATCCTTCTCATCAGCTGCTTGAACTCTGTGCCACTGTGTCACCAGGAGTCCTTTCTGTATGAAGGACATTGTTTGGGTCAAGTTGGCCAGAGAACAGACTGCAGTGGGGGGTGTTGCGGACATTGATGGGTTATCTGTGTCAAGGTGGTCCACGGGATGTGCTCCGGAATACCTGTCGGAGTGGACAATGCAGGGCTGGGCAGGAGAGGTTTCACTGTGAGGCAATTACAGTGACGACCTCAGATGACCCTCTTAGAAAGCTCTTGATCTGGGCTGATCCTTCGAAGATGCTCCAAACTGGACCAAGGCGGGCATGGCTTTTATCTACACCAGTCAGTCCTTAGATGCAGGCTGCCATGTTCCTTACCCTCTTCCCAGGACTATGGCCTGGTCTCCCTTCACCTTCCTCAAGTGACTCCTACGGAGAGGCTACCCCGAAGCCTTCAGCAGCCAACACTCTTGACCCCAGTCCTGGGGGAGGGTCAGCACACCCAGAATCCATTGCAGATAGAATCCCAAGCTTTAAAATTACATCCTTGTACAAGTGTAAGGAGCTCTGGTGGCCCAGTTATAATGTGTGGCATTATTAACAAAAAGGCCTTGTCTCTCCAACAGTATGAACCCACCAGCAGCTCAAGGAAGAGAGATTGGTGGCCTCCCATGCTATCCACAGCCTGGGAAACCACAAGCTTGTTGTATTGAGATAAGGGACTAGCACTCACCTTGGATCTTCACCTCTCCGTCTCTCTCTCGGCATCCTGTTGTTGCCTTAAACTCTGGTACCCATTAACATCTCATGATTGCTAACCCTCTCTTGCAATATGACTTTGTTCTATCCAGTATGAATCAGTTCCTGACGGGGAACTGAACTTGGCAAACAAGAAGTTATCTACCAGACAGTGAAATTCATCTAGAGGACCTTGCCACCCAGCACATGCACATCATCCCATAATAAGCCATGCCTCTTGACCCACAAGCCTCTGCAACAACATTGTCTTGGGAAACTAGTTGTGCATGCACTTAGCTATCATAAACCTTCATATAAGGGCCATATTCTGGAGTCCCTGCCTTCTTTTATGAAGAAACACAAAACTCCTTCCCACCTAATTTTTCTTTCTTTCTTTCTCTCTCTTTCTTTCTTGTTGTGTACCGATCTGGAGACAGCCCCTCCTGCTCCAGCGGATCATCTGGTGTATTTGAACCGTGTGCCTTCGTGATTGCAGTGCAGCTTCTTACCACTAGGCCACCACAGCTCCCTCCCCACCTAAATTTTTATAAGCCCCTAAATTCTTTTTTGTTCATTGAGTCATAGGCTATCATCACATTAGCCCTCCATGTCTCCCTTTGCAAAGTTCTTTCTCTAATAAACCTCTTTGCTTGCATAAAAATGTCTGGGCTCCTGTTTCAATTTTCTTAACAGGAAGTTGCTGTTACTGTTGGGTGCCATGGAGTCATCTACGACTCGCAGCGACCATATGAACAACAGGTCTGGACCTTACCGTATCCTGCAACATCCTCCTACATCCTGATCTCACCATGCTCAAGTCTGCTGTTGCAGTGACTGTGTCAATCAATCTCACTGAGGGTCTTCTCTTTCTCTGGCTCTCCATTTTCTCATGCAAGACATCTGTTCCCATAGATTCTCCTGACAATGTGCCCAAAGTATATAAGACGAAGTTCACCTTTCTTGCCTCCAAAGAGCACCCTTGCATTTCTTCCAAGACAGACTTTTTTATTCTTTTGGCAGTCCATAGGATATTCAGTACTTTTCTCTGACACCACAACTCAAAGGAACCGATTCTTCTTCTGTCATCATTATTCATGATCCAACTTAAAGATGCATAGGAATTAATTGAAAGCATCATGGCTTGGATCAGACACATCTTAGTTTTTAAACTGATAGCATTGCTCTTTAGCACTTTGGAGAGGTCTTGACAGCAGATTTTCCCAATGCAACACATCTTTTGATTTTGCTGTTTGCATGGGTGTTGATTGTGGATCCAAGTATCAGGAGGAGGAATCCAAATTTAAGGATTATACACCAGTGACATTTCTTAGCACCTACACTTAAGGGGACTAAAAAAAAATAATAAATGGTACTCCAGCAACAATGTACTTAAGAAAATGGGAAATCTATTAAAAATGCACTACTAGCCAGTTGGAATCAATTCATAGCTGAACCTCCAACATACTTCTGAGAATGTAAATGACACAGAAGGAGAAACCGCGTGGTTTCATCTGTTTCCCTCGGGGACACTGGTGGATTCAAACCACCAGAGTAGGGTTGTTTGGGTCAGCAACTCAATTCCCTATGGACTAGGCTACCAGTGCTCCCTGAAGAAAAATTTTTAAGAAGTTAAAAAAAAAAAAGTCACCCACAATTTAACTAAGCACAGGTAACCACCACTAGCGTCAGGGTAAATAATTTGCTGAGTTCTTTTTTTCTGTAGAGTTAAGTTAGTTGAATTGCTAGGCAGCAACTATAAAACCCATGGGGCATTTCTTCTCTGTTGTATGGGGTCACCAGGCAATCTCTTCCTGTGCTATTTACAGCCTGTGAAAACCCGCTGGAGGGTCAGGTGGGCATCAGCTCCGAGTCAGCTCAACAGCAATGAGAGATGTGTCAAAATCAACTTGATAGCTCAACAAAATAAAAACATTGTAAACACAGCTGCATTTTCATTACCATCTTAGCAGTAATTGAAGCCTCATTTAATTGCTCAAGCAGTGTTTCTCAAGCATTTGCTCAAGCAGATTAAAGCTGTATCAACATCTCCATCAGAGTCACTATTCAGTCCTTCCCAGCACCCTCTTCCACATCTTCATTCTCTGGCTTTTCCAAGCCAGTTAAAGAAAAAATTGAAATGTGTGCCGAGAACTTCCTGTATCTCTTGTTTGTTTGGTTGGGTTTTTTGTCTCATTGGATCCTGACGAATAACTTAAATGTTTTACTATGCCTGTTTTATAGATGAGTAAACAAAAACACAAAGAGACAAATGGGAGGGGACTAAAGAACCACGACTGTGGGTTCTAAAACACATAACCTTTTCCACAGCAGCCTCCCAAAGGCCCTTGGAAGATTTTCCGAGCTAGAGAAGAGGCTGAGAGAATATTCAAGAAATGACTGGTTCATGTAAAAGCTTAATTAGAGGGATCAGGAGTTCTGTTGGCCTAATGGTTAATGAGGTACAGTTGTGCGGTCGACCAAAAGGCTGGAGGTTCAAATCCATCAACTAAATGCTCCATCGGAGAAAGATGGGCTGTCGCCTGTGTGATTGACGTCTTCGAAAACGCACTGTCGGGTCAGCTGTACACTGGTTCTGACTTGTCGGCGCTGAGCTGAGCTCTTGTTGAATGGCTGTCCTGTCTGAAGAACAAGGCAGAATGTGACCTCGAAGGGGTGAAAGGAATTCTTCTTAGTGATTCACTGGAGGAGTGAGCACAGCTGAGAGTGTGCCAGAGATACTAGGAAGAGAACAGAGCACGTGTTGGCGGACGTGGTCTCCCAGGACCGCAGCCAGAACATAAGGGCTCCTCTCAGGTCCTCTCGGGCCACAGGAGAGGCTGCAGGGAGCTGCGTGGTTTCTCTGCTCTCTGCTCTCTTCCTGACGAGGTTCACAGGATTCAATTTGGCAGCTATGCTGGGTGTTAATGCAGCAAGCAATGTATGTGGATCTGGAAGCCATCCAGATCCCAGTAAGAGGCCGGAGTCTTGGATTCTTAACCTTCTTATCCTCAGTCTTTTTACGTATAAAATGAAATCACTAGAACCTAATTGATGGGATTAATGGGAAGACTGAGACAAGTTCCAGTGGGCCAGTTCCAATTCACAGCCACCCCCTGTGTGCTAAGAACCACATATATCCCACAGATGTTTCTCTCAACCACTATAATCTTATGGAAGTAGATCACCAAGCTTTCATCCTGAAGCGCTGCTGTATGGATCTGAACCACTAACGTTTAGACTAGTAAAACCTAAAGACGAAACCAATTGCTGTGATAAGAAACATGCAAATAAAGAGAGAGAGAGAGAGATGCAAATCAAAACCACAGTGAGAAACCAATCTCATCCCAGTTGCATTGGCAAAGTTTAACAGGACAGCAAGTAATAAATGTTGGAGAGGATGTGGCAAGATAGGAACTCTTATATCTTATTGTCAGTGGGATTATAAAACCGTACAACCACTCTGGAAGGCAGTTGGCACTTCTTCAAAAGGCTGAAAATAATAATTCCATATGACCCAGCTATTCCACTGCTTTTAATATACCCCCAAGAAAATTAGAATGAAGGCACAGACAGAGACTTGTACATCAAAATTCATAGCAGCATTATTCAACATCGCAAGAACATAGAAATAGCCCAGATGTCCAACCACAATCGAATGACTTGAGGAAGTATGGTAGTTCACACAATGGAATACTACACAGCACACAGGAGCAGTGATTAGGTAAATTACTACTTAACTTATGAGGGACTGGAGAGTATTATGCTAAGTGAACTAACTCAATTCCATAAGGACAAATACTGCATAAGACCATTATTATAGAAAGTATATGAAGTTCCGGGGGGGGGGGGGAGGGAAGCAGAGGGGTGAAAATGGGTGGTGGGGTGGAGTTAAATAAGATTGCACAATTTGATGGGGTGGAGGTGAAGGAAATGGAAAAGATCTAATGTGAAAAACAATGTAAACAAACTTTGTAAGCAAACCAGTATAAAATAAAAGTTTTCTTTTCAATAAAAATAAAAAAGAAGAAAAAAAAATAAAGCTATGTTAGACTGGGTGGGGGGAACCCCAGTAGCTGTGAAGTTGATTCTGACTGATGGTGACACGATGTGTTTCAGAGTTGAACTGGGCTCCACAGGATTTCAAAGGTTATGATCTTTCCAGAAGTAAATTTTCAGATCTGTTTCCTGAGGCACCTTTGGGAGCATCTGCATCACCAACATTTCAGTTTATAGCTAAATGCTATTTGTACCAGTTATACCTGAATCATTTGCACCACTCAAACGCAGTCTTCAGCGGGTTTTCAGAGGCTATAGATGGCACAGATTATCCCTCTTTCTCCCTCAGAGCAGCTGGTGTATTTGAACCACACATCTTTGGATAGGCAGAGCAAATTCCTACCCATTAAGCCACTAGAGCTCCCTTTCGCACCACTGCTGTTGTTGTTATGTGCTTTCAAGTCTTGCACATCTGTTGTTAGGTGCCACTCAGTTGAGTACAACTCATAGTAGCCCAATGAATAACAGATCTGAACCCTGCCCTATCCTGTGCCATCCTCATCTCTGACACACTAGAACCCATTGCTGCAATCATAGTGTCAATCCTTCTTGTTTAGGGTCTTTCTTTCCTCCACCTTTCCAAGTATCGTGTCCATCTCCAAGGAATCGTCCAAAGTATGTGAGGCAAAACTTCAACATCCTTGTCTCCAAGGAGCACTCTGGCTGCACCTTCTCCAAGACATATTTGTTTTTTGGGCAGCCATGGGATATTCAATACTCTTCTGTAACACAACTCAATGACATGAATTCTTATGTCATCTTTATTCTTTGTCCAGATCTCAGAAGCATAGCAAGTGATTGAAAAGACCATGACTTGAATCAGGAGCCTTAGTCCTCAAACTGACATCGTTGCTCCTCACTAATTTGGAAAGGTCCTTATTACAGACTTTCCCAGGGAACTAGATCTCCTGACTGCTGGCATTCAGGGTATTGACTGTGGATCCAAGTAAGACAAAGTTGTTGACAGTTTGAATCTTTTCTCCATCTATCATAATGAGGTACACTCTACATTAAAGATTGTATTGTTTGATCTTCTGCAGGAAGCTCTTCAAGTCCTCCCCACATTCAGCAAGCAGGTTGCTGATGAGACTCCAATCCTGATGCACATCTTTCTTCATAGAGTCCAGCTTCTCAAATAACTTGCTCAGCATACAGAATGAATAAGCATGGAGAGAGGATACAGCCCTGACACACAGCTTAGTATCCCCTTCCTCTGTTTGCACAGTAGCCTCTTGGTCTAAGTATAGGTTTTGTATGAGCATAATTAAGTGTTCTGTGATTCCCATTCTTCTCAATGCTAGCCATAGTTTGTTAACACAGTCAAATACCTTTGCATAGTCAATAAAGCACAAAGAGATATTCATCACATATTCTCTGCTTTTACTCAAGATTGATTTGACATCAGCCATGATCTTCCATCATGCCATCACCTCTCCTAAATACAGCTTGAACTTCTGGTAGTTATCTATCAATGTACTGTTCTAGTAATTTTTGGTTGATCTTCACCAATATTTTGCTTGCATGTGATATTAATGATATTGTTCAGTAACTTCCACACTCTGACGCATAATTTTTTTTGTGAATGGGAACAAATATAGATCTCTTAAAGGCCGGGTCTTCCTAATTTCTTGGCACAGACTGGTGAGTATGTCCAGGGCAGCATCTGCTAATTGAAATATGTCACTTGGTATCCCATTGATCCCTGGGGCCTTATTTTGTTATCAATGCTATTGTTCAGTGCAGCTTGATGATCAAAGACCAGATGAGTTGTGGGATGGCATCATGGATATTACCCACAAAGAGAGCACAAGGTCATTTCAAATACAGAGGAGAAAGATAAGACCAAAACGGCTGTCAGAAGAGACTATAAAAATTGCACCAGAGTGCTCACTTTGACAGCACAAATGCAAAAATTGGAACGGTACAGAGAACGCAAGGATGATACACAAATTCGTGAAGCGTTCCTTACATTTTTTATTTAAAAAATTGCACTAGAATGTCAAGAAGCCAAAGAAAAGGGAAAAGATACAAAAGTTAAAGAGAGGAACAGAATATTTCAAAGGGCAGCTCAAGAAGACAAAGTATTGTAATGGAATGTGCAGAAAGCTGGAGTCAGAGAATAAAACCAAAAAACTCACTCAGCATTTCTCAAGCTAAAAGAATTGAAAAACAAATTCAACCCTCAAGATGCAATACTAATTGTTGATGTTGTTATGTACTGTCGAGTCGCTTGCAACTCATAGTGACCCTATGTACAAGAGCCCTAAACTCTGCTCTATCCTGTGCCAACCTCACTGTCTCTGACACACCTACTCCCATTACCCCAATCACTGAATCGATCCATCTTATCGAGGGTCTTCCTCTCTTGCGCTGTCCCTCCACCCTCCCAAACATGATGTCCTTCTCCAAGGATTGGTTTCTCCTTGCTACATGCCCAAAGTATATCAGGTGAAGCTTCAGAATCTTAGTTTTCATGGAGCAGCCTGGTTTCACCCTTTCTAGGACAAATCTATTTGTTCTTCTACCGGTCCATGGTATATTCAACATTCTTCTCCAGCACTAGAGCTCAGAAGCATCAATTCTCTTTCTATCATCCCTAGTCACTGTCCAGCTCTCTGATGCAAAGCAAGCAATTGCGAAGACTATAGCCTGGATCAGGCACACCTTAGTCTCCAGCCTGATGTAATTGCTCTTCAGTACTCTTGAGAGGTCCCTCAGAGCTGACTTTGCCAGTACAATTTGTCTC
>NW_006399782.1:2850504-2853848 GCF_000299155.1 Elephantulus edwardii | reverse complement strand
AAGAGCCTATGGAGCTGAAGGAGAAAGTTCAAGTTGCTCTGAAAGAACTGGCAAAAAACAAGGCTCCAGGAGTTGACAGCATATCAGTTGACATATTTCTTCAAACAGACGCTGCCCTGGATGTGCTCACTAAGTTGTCCCAAGAAATCTGGAGGACAGCCACCTGGCCAACTGACTGGAAGAGATCGATATTTGTTCCCATTCCAAAGAAAGGTGACCTGACAGAGTAAGGAAATTCTTGAATAATATCATTAATATCACATGCAAACAAGATTCTACTGAAAATTATCCAAAAATGACTGGAGCAACACGTCAACAGAGAACTGCCAGATGTGCACGCTGGGTTTAGAAGAGGCTGTGGCAGTAAGGATATTATAGCTAATGCCAGATGGATCTTGGCTGAAAGCAGAGAGTACTAGAGGAATGTCTATCTGTGTTTCATTGACTATGCAAAGGCTTTTGACTGTGTGGATCACAACAAACTGTGGCTGATTCTGAGAAGAATGGGAATCCCAGAGCTTATGCAAAACCTATACTTGAAACAAGAGGCAATACTGATCCTAAGGGCAAAATCTTCAATGACCCAGGAAGCATCAAAAGAAATGGGGGGGGGGGGTGGTAAAAAGAACAGGTCAACACTGAAATACTGTGGCCTAATGCTAAGGAGGTGCACTGGCAATGCAAAGGCACACAGTTGAATCCACCAGCTGCTCTGCATGAAAAGGATGGGCAGTCTTCTTCCACATGATTAACTGCTTCTGAAAACCCACTGCAGAGTCAGCTATTGATCGGTTCTGACTCAACAGCATGCAAATATGAAGACATGAAGGTAATGACAATCTAGTGATCTTTCATTCTCACTGTCATTGTGTCAGAACTGACTCATAGCTGCATTGGGCTCCCGAGGCTGTAACTCACGAGGCAAGAAATTACTCATCCCTCTCCTTTGGAGCCTCTGGTGGATTTCAACTTCCAGAGAAGCTCAGTCTTTAAGGTTACAGAGCAACTCCTACTGACTTCACCTCCAGATCTCCCTAATTTAGTAATAGGACAAGTATAAGTTTCCCAGACCACAGTGAATGTTTGGTTGAATACTATGAGTCTCCGGTATTCCTATGTGAACACCCCCAGAAACACTAACACTGTTGTGTTTGACACTGTTTCATCCGAGGCTCACTACTTCCTCACTGCATGACCATGGACAACCACTTCCCTTTGGGCCTGCTCTCAATGAAATGATGTGGTTCAATGAAGAGAGAAGAGAAAGGCATATTCAACGCCTGGTTTTTCCCACTGACTTAGCATGGCCCCATCTCCCTGGGTCTTCCATTGCTCCTGGGCAAAATGACTTTGTGAAAATTGCCTTCCAATTCCAGCTGTGGTAGAGTAAGCATATTCCAAGTGATGCCTCCCACTGAAAGTGATTTTAAAGAGCAGAGAGAAATGTTCAAAATCTCTAGCTATCAGAGAAATGCAAATCAAAACTGTGAGATATCATCTCACCCCAGCAACAACAGCAAAGTTCAAAAGGGACAGCAAACTACAAATGCTGACAAGAGATTGAAACTATTAACCACTGTTGGTGGGAGTGTAAAATGGTAGAACCTCTATACAAGGCAGTCTGGCACTTTCTCAAAAAATTGGAAACAGAAATACCATTTGGCCCAGCAATTCCACTACTGGGAATATACACTAAAGAAACCAGAGCTGCTACTCATGCATGTGTATAAAACAGATGTATGCACACCCATAACTGCTATGTAATTCATAATAGCAAAGAGATGGAAGCAGCCCAAGTACCCATCAGCAAACAAATGGATAGAAAAACTGTCGTACATTCACTTTATGGAATACTACACAGCACTGAAAAGCAATTATATTACACAACATGGGTGAGCCTGGAAGATAGTATGCTAAGTGAAATATCTCAGTCACAAAAGGACAAATACTGCATAATACTCTTGTTATAAACTAAGATTGGAGGTTAGGGGAGATAGGAAAAGAGTGGATCTATAATGAACACGGCATTGGAACATATAAAGGCAAGAACTGTCTGAAAGGAGTGTATGATTAGACATTATATCTATGACAACAACCTGGAATAAGAGGTGCATTGCAAAGTGGAGTGGAGGAGGGAGAAAAATGTGCAACAATGAATGAACGAAAACCCAACCTCTCTGTAAAACCTTTGTTAAAATAACAATTTAAACAAAATTTTTTCATTAATAAAGACTAGGGAGCTCTTGTGGCCTAGCAGCAAGAAGCTGTGCTTCAATCCTGAAGACGCTCAGATGTTTTGCTGGAGAAGAAGGAGCAATCTCATCTTGTGCCAGTAGGATCCAATTCAATGGTACACACAAGATAAAATAATAATAATAATAATAAAGACTATGTCAGCGGGAAAAAAAAGAGCAAAGAGATGCATGAAGCAGCTGAGACTGAAAATTAAATGGTAGCTGGTGGAAAACAGAACCCGAAATAACATCAAACCATCAAACCACAGTGAGGGCCCCCACTATCACCAATACCAATCCACCCTTTCTTTCCCCTCTGGTACCTCCTAGAACTCAAAACGTGAAAACCCAGAACTGTACTCAGGATTTGGACATGCTATTTTCCTGATCTTCCTATATTTAAGTACAATACAGGCTTATAAAAGTTTCATTAAAGAGTTTATTTTTACCAAAATGTATAGTTAAAGGGAAAAAGTACCAAAACAACTATGAGATACCATCTCACCCCTGTAACAATAGCAAAATTCAACAGAGCAGCAAATAACAAATGTTGGTGAGGTTGTGGAGAGATTGGAACTATATTCATTGTTGGTTGGAGTGTAAAATGGTGCAACCACTCTGGAAGGCAGTATGGCGCTTTCTCAAAAAGTTGCAAATAGAAGTACCATTTAACCCAGAAATTTCACTACTGGGAATACCCCAAAGAAACCATAACCACCACCCAAGCAGTTATATGCACATCCATTTTTATTACTGCATTGTTCACAATAGCAAAGAGATGGAAGCAACTCAAGTGCCCATCAACAATGAATGGATAGAGAAACTGTGGTATATTCACAATGGAATATTACTCAGCTCTGAAAAAACAAAGAACCCATAAAATATTATACAAAATAGGTGACCCTAGAGGACATTCTACTGAGCGAAATAACTCAGTCACAAAAGGACAAATACTGCATAACACCACTGTTATAAAACAGGACTGACATTGGGGTCATTTTCATAGTTATGAAAAGAGGGAATAAATAATTAACACCACATTTAAATAGATGAGGGAAAGAACTATCTAAAAGAATTATATGATTAGGTATTATTGGCATGATAACAGTC
>NW_006399782.1:2824272-2848970 GCF_000299155.1 Elephantulus edwardii | reverse complement strand
GATGGGAGTGTCAGAGACAGTGCGATTGGCACAGGACAGAGCGGAGTTTAGGGCTGTTGTACATAGGGTCGCTATGAGTCGCAGGTGACTCGACGGCACATAACAACAACAAGAGAACTTTGTAACCCTGACCCAAAATCACCAAGTCACCAAGACAATGGGCCTTCAAGCACACTTGAGAAGCTGTCCTGAATGAAAAATTGAATCCTGTTTCCAACTTGAATTGTAACCTTTTAACTTCCCTAATAAATCTCATAGTCATGAAGAAAAAAAGAAATTAAGTTTCATGTATGTACATTGTGTTTTATACACTCTGCTGGGAGCAGTGATTATATTTAAGGGTTAGAGCTATGAGTGAGTAAAATTTCTATTTTTCTATTACAAAAGTTCTGAGAATGCTTTGACAAATAAGTAAAAAATTCCATGTGGGAAGAAAAAGAAGCCAGTCTTTAATATTGGGCTGGGGTTGGGGGAAGGCGGGGAATATCTGCAACAGCAGCTTGTCTGACTTGAAGCAACCTCAAGGTCCAGGCCTCCATTTCTCTTTGGCTCCCAGCAGAGTGCTACGCACACAACAGGAATGTATTTTTTTATGAATGGATGGATAGAAGATATATTTGGAAATATGCTAATACCTGAAATTCAAAATTCTTTAGCTTGCAATTGAAAGTTAATTAAATACTGTATAAAACACAATGTACATACATGAAACACATTATATATTAATTATATATTAATTTTAGAAGTCTCTAGCAGAGGAACTATGTGATCAACAGACAATGGTAATGAAGGAAGAAAGTGAAGCAACACTGAAGGCACTGTCAAAAAATAAAGTCCCAGGAATTGATGGAATACCAATTGACATATTTCAACTAACAGATGTAGCCCTGGTTACACTCACCAGTCTGTGCCAGAAAATATGGAGGACAGCTGCCTCATCAACTGACTGAAAGAGATCCATATTTTATTCCCATTCCCAAGAAAGGTGATTCAACAGAGTGTGGAAATTTATCATTAATATTTTAATATACAAGCAAGCAAAATACTGCTGAAGATCATCCAAAAACAGCCTGAACAGTACACGGACAGAGAACTGCCAGAAGTTTAAACTGGGTTTAGAAGAGGCCATGCACCAAGGATGTCATTGCTGATTTCAAATGGGTCCTGGCTAGAAGCAGAGAATATCAGAAAAACGTCTATTTGTGCTTTAGTGACTATGAAAAGGCAGTTGACTATGTAGATTATAACAAAGTATGGCTGTGGTATTAGCCTAAAAGTTGGCTTTTTTTCAGCCATTACCATTAACCCCCTCTAGTCCCCAGCCACCTTAACTCAGACACATGGTCTTGCAAATTATTATAATCTTGCAAATCACCAACAGTTGTAGGACTAGGATAAGAGAAAGAGTACTTTCCACACTGAGCAGCAAGAATTGAGGTGAGTAAGACTTGTGGCAGCATCCCATGTTGGAAGAGTTAGATTAAACTGCCAAACTAAAACCAGAGCCTGGACTAACCTACGAATTGTGCCTTGGAACTGGGCTAAACTCTGGACTTGTTTGGGATGATATTCTTTGCCTCCTCCACTCTCCAACTTACTTCCCTAATAAATGCCATTCTCAGTACCACAACTCTGAGTCTGTGAGTCAACAACAAATAAGTGAACCTCTTGCTGTTGGTGTGTCTCTAGTGGCACCATGGAGTTCAGCTATGGACTCTATCTGCTTTCTGCTCTAGGATGGTGAGGGATTATACTATTCTAACTCCCTCTGACCCTTTCAGAGAGATGCTCATGGCCCTGTAGCTCTATATCCAGTTTTCTCCACTCTAGACAATGGCTAACATTGAGAAAATTAAGAATCCTAGAACTATGAATTGTGAATTGTGCTTATGTGAAACCTATACCTAGACTAAGAAGTTGTTCTCTAAACAGAGCAAAGGAAAATTAAAATTAAAATGGTTTAAAATTAAGAAAACTAAGAAAGGTGTATGATGGGGTTGTATCGTTTCTCAACACTTATTTAATCTGTCTGCTGAGAAAATCATTTGAGAAGCTGGACTCTATGAAAAAGAATGTGTTATCAAGATAGAAGGAAGATTCATCAACAATATGCATTATACAGATGCAGTTATACTTACTTGCCAAAAGTGAGGAAGATTTGAAGTGCTTGCTGTAGAAGATCAAGGACTACTGCCTTCAATAAGGATTACGTCTCAACATCAAGAAAACAAAAATCTTCACTACTGGACCTATAAGCAAAATCATAATAGATGAAGATAAGATTGGAATTGTCAACAATTTCATGTTACCAGAAATCAGCAGATCAGGAAATGTATTGCATTTAGTCTGCAGTTAAGGACTTCTCCAAATTACTGAGGAGCAATGATGTATGTCAGTTTGAAGACTAAGATGTGCCTGATTCAGGCCATGATTTTTCTCTTTATTTATTATGCATTGGAGAGCTGTATAACACACTAAAATGATAGGAAGATAATTGATTCCTTAGAGTTGTAGTGTTGGAGAAAAGTACTGAATATCCCTTGGACTCTATTGTACATAGGGTTTTTGAAGGCCTGTATATTTTGAAAGTGCATAGAAAATCCTTATTCCTAGACTGTCTTAATTTGGATGCTTAGCTTTAGAACAATATCTGACACACACGCATTTTACCAAAAGGAGCAAATGAAAGACACTTCCCCTTATAGAAACAATCAGTGCATTCAGTGTCTGCCCACCCTGGAACATGTG
Organism: Elephantulus edwardii; assembly: GCF_000299155.1. NCBI lineage: Eukaryota > Metazoa > Chordata > Mammalia > Macroscelidea > Macroscelididae > Elephantulus > Elephantulus edwardii. Next base: position 2,846,222 of record NW_006399782.1, on the reverse strand, counting down.
TCTTATGCCTTCCGTTTTGTGTATTACATTGACTATTCAAAGGTATTTTTGACTGTGTGGTTCACAAGAAATTGTGGCTAACCTTGAAGAGAATGGTAATCCCAGAACACTTGATTGTGCTCATGCAAAACTTATGCTTGAACCAGGAAGTAGTCCTCATAACAGAACAAGGAAACACTGCATTCAAAATCTAGAAAGGAGTGCATCAGGGATGCATCTTGTTCCATACTTTTTTAATCTATATACAGAACAGATCATCTGGGAGACTGGGCTTTACTAGGAAGAATGTGGCCTTAGGACTGAAGGAAGACACATCAACAGCCTTATGTGATACAGATGACACAACCTTGCTTGCTTAAAGTGAAGAGGACCTGAAGCACTTGCTGTAATGGGTCAAGGACTCTAGTCTTCAATATAGATTGAAGTTCAACATCAAGAAAACAAAGGTTCTCACCACTGGGCCAATTACCAGCACCATGATAGATGGAGAAGAGATTGAAGTTGTTAATAGTTATAGCTTTCTTGGCTCCACAATCAACAGTGTTGGCACTAGCAGTCAGGAAATATCAAAAGACAAATTGTACTGGGAAAATCTGCTCTCTGGGACCTTTCCAGAGTACTAAGATTGAGAAGCAACGATGTCAGTCTAGAGACTAAAGTGCACCTGATCCAGGCCATGGTCTTCACAATTACTTGCTAAGCATCAGAGAGCTGGACAATGTCTAAGGATGGCAGAAGAAAAATTGATGCCTTTGCAGTGCTGGAGAAAAGTCTTGCACATACCACAGACTGCCAAGAAATTAAATAGGTCTGTTTTGGAGAGGCTGAAACCAAGTTTCTCGTTGGAGGCTGGGATTTTGAAGTTCCATCTCACATACTTTGGGCACGTGACCAGGAGGGACCAGTCCTTGGAAAAAGACATCATGCTTGGAAGGGTGGAGGGACAGCGCAGGAGAGGAAGACCCCAGATGAGATGGATTGATACAGTAACTGCTGCAATGGGGACAGGTGTGTCAGAGTCAGTGAGATTGGGTTAGGACAGGGCAGACTTCACAACTATTGTTCATAGGGTTGCTATGAGTTGCAGGCAACTCAATGGCACATAACAACAACAACATCCCATGGGCTGACAAAAGAACAAACAAGTATGTCTTGGAGAAGGTGCAGCCAGAAGGCTCCTTGATGACAAAGATGGCAAAGCTTTGTCTCACACAGTTTGGGCATATTGTTTGGAGAAGCTATTCCTTGGGAAGAGACATGATGCTTGGAAAGGTAGAAAAAGAGACAAAGACCCTCAACCCGATGGATTGACACAGTGATTGCAGCAATGGGCTCAAGTATTTCAGAAATTACAAGGATGGCACAGGATAGAACAAGGTTCTGATCTGTTGTTCACAAGGTTGCTATTAGTCATATTCAACTTGACAAGTGCCTAATAAGAACAGTAGCAGAGCAACCGTGGTGTTGAAGTGTCTTATGTGTCATGCAGTTAAGCAAAAGGTCAGTGGTTTGGATCCACAAACCTGTGTAGGAGAAAGATGGGCTCTCTATTCCCATGAAGACAGCCTTGGGAACCCAGTGCAAGGACAGTTTTATCCAGAATCAGCTCCAAGGCAGTGGATTTAGCAGAAAAGCAAAATTGGAAAGAAGAATTCTTTCAAAAGGGAACCATAACTGAAAGAAAGATAAATAAACAAACATTAGAAGAAGTTGGTAGCTTCCCCATCTGTGGATTAGGCTGTGGTTAAACAGCATTATTATCAGAGGCCACAGAGCTATCATAATTCCAGGACTTGCTGCAGTCAAACCACTTCTTCAAAACAAGGTACCGACTTGAGCCTGTGGAAGAAGTTCAAACCTGGAGCATTTCTGTCTAAATCCAGTTCAGCTTGGCATTGTTTTTCTGCACCTCTGCGCTGCTACCATCTCCAGTCAGTTCTCCCTCAGCCACATGGAGACCAATCTCACGGTTTCAAGGGTACAAACCAAAAAAGAAGCCCCAGCGTCCCTCCCACCTGGGTCCTTCCTGGCCCTGAGAGGGGGTGCTCACTGATCTTGGGGTAGGTCTCTGGGAACTCGATGACAAGCCATCACAACAGCATGCCTTCCATGCATCTAGTCACTGTATTCAAAGTGTCCCTCCCCAAAGCGCTGGATAATAAGAAAGGCAGAATAAAAACTTCATAGATGGAAAATTACGCAGTGTATCTCACTCTGTGTGTGTGTGTGTGCGCGAGAGAGAGAGCGCACGTGTGTGTGTGTATATATATATATATTGGTTTTGTTGTTGTGTAGCATAGAGTTGGAACCAACCTATAGCGATCCCTGGTGGGGTTTTAGAGGCAATTAATCACATAGGGGGAGACAACTCATCTTCTCCCACGGAGCAGCTGACCTCGAACCGTGTGCCTTTGGGATTGCAGTGTAGCTTCTTCCCACTAGGTCACCAGAAATGATAGACTGATGAGAGAGAGGAGAGAGGGAGAGGGAGAGGGAGAGGGGGAGGGGGAGAGAGAGAGAGATGATAGACATAGATGATAGAATAGAGATCTATAAAATAGATATAATATATACATATTGAGTTAAAAGGATTACAAATCTCTTGAGGTAGAACATGCTAAATCAGAAAGCAAGATACAAAACACCACCTTAGTTTTAGAAACCATAATACTTGTGGCCATCAAGTCCATTTGTGCTCAAGACAATCTCACGTATTACAGAGCCGAGTTGAGCACAGTAGGTATTACTGGCTGTAGTCCTTACAGATTATCAAGTATTTCTCTATGGCATCACTGTGGTGGTGGTGGTGTGCCCTCCAATCAGAACCAAACCCAGCTGACCCACAGTGAGTTTGCAAGGGAGCTAACTGCCCAAACTTCTGCAGAGCAGCTGGTGGAGGCCTGCTTTTGGCTTGGCAGTGCAGTTCCTCAATACTAGCCACCAGATGGAGCTCTGGTGGCATCTTATTGTTCTGTGCCTTCAAGTCGACTCTGACTCATAGAGACCCTATGAACAGTAGCTCTGTCCTGAGCCAGTCTCGCTGTCAATACCCTATTACCCCGTCACTCCTCCTGGGGTCTTCCTTTCCTGTACTGTCCTTCCATCCTTCCAAGCATGATGTCCCTCCATTGGTCCTCCCTCCTGGCAACATGCCCAAAGCATATGAGTTGAAATTTCAAATTCCTCGCCTCCAAGGAGCAACTTAGTTTCACCCTTTGATGACTTAGTGGTAAAGAATTGCCCTGTCAGTTCAAAGAGATGCAGTTCGAATCCACCAGCTGCTCTGTGGGAGAAAGGTGGGCAATCCTTTACAATTTACTGTCTTTGAAAGTGGCAGGAGGGTCAGCTATGGGTCTGTTCTGACTCAGTGGTGCACAACCACAACAGACTACCAGAGCGCCATCTTTGGCACCACTAGATGGCTTCAAACCACCACTTTGGTTAGTAGCTGAATGCAAACCATTTTTGCCACCCAAACCCCCTAATCCCTTGCTACTGAGTGAGTTCCAACTCATAGTAATACTATATTAGACTGTACTAGACTAGGCTAGACTATACCTCACTACCACTGAGTCCAAACTGACTCATAGGTGACACTCCAGCAGGTTTTCAGAGGCTATTAATCGCATAGGAGGAGATATCCCTCTCTCTCCAGAGGAGCAGTAGGTGGAATCGAACTGAACATTTTTGGGTTGGTAGCACAACCCCTTAAATGCTAGACTGTTGGAGCATCAGACAGACTAAAACTTCTCTATAGACTTTCCAAAGCTGCACAGTTTTATGGAAGTAGACTGCCACAGCAGTGTCTTGTGGGTGGGTAGTGGGTTCAAACCAGGAATCTTTTGGACCTTTTGCTTAACAATCAAGTGCTTAACAGCTGCACCACCAAGACTCCTCTTGAGTCACGCAAGACTCTTAACCTGTAATACTTAACATTCACACATACGTATGCATGGCCCGGGGTGGGGGAAGAACCTGAAGAAAATCTATAAAATTGTTTGGAGGGTAATTTAAATTCTTGCTCTTTTTGGTATGTTCCAAATTCAGCAGGGTTTGACAATCATAAAAAAATAAACACTTTAAAAACAAACACGGTGGAGAGTGGAACTTCCCAAACGGAGCTAGTGCCATCCTAGGATTCATCACGCTATTGTCTCCTGCTCTGTCCTTCCACCTTCAGCTTCCTTATGTGGAGCCAATAATAACCCAAGAGCCCATCAACAAACGAATGGGTAGAGAAGCTGTGGTATATTCACACAATGGAATACTATGCTGCATTGAAAAACAAGGAACTCACACAATATTATTCAAAATGGGTGACCCTGAAGGACATTATGCTGAGTGAAATATCTCAATCACAAAAGGACAAATACTGTATGGTGCCACTGTTGTAGAATGAGGCTGACATCAGGGTGTGAGTAAGACTGAGAAAAATTGGATAAATTATGTTTACTGCATTGTAGCCGATGAAGGAGAGAACAGTTTAAAAGTAATATATTTCAGGACATTATGATTATCGTAAGAGTTTGGAATGAGGGTTGCAGAGTGGAGTTATACTCAGGAAGGGGGTGGGGGTGTGCAGGGGGATTGTGTACCAATGAGGGAGTTTTTCTTTTGTTTTTTCAAGAAAAGCGAACTGGGGGTGGGGTGGGAGGGGAGAAAAGTGCGACAATGAATGAATGAAAATCCAAAATCTTTGTAAATGTTCATTGAAATTTAAAAAAAAAGGGGGGGGAATAAATAAATAAACTGCCTGTTGTTTCATTCTTCAATCTCATTGTGGCCTCCTTAGAGACCCTCACTCAGTCCCCTAGATCCTGGCAGCCCCTTTTGGCTCCAGATGGTGGGAGAATCTCCTAGATTTCCTGGGCTGGGTCCCTTTAAACAGCCATGGACCTGGGCCTGCAGCCTTGGACTTAATTGATTTATTAGGCAATGTCTTCAAAGAACCTTTATCCTTCCCTCTTCCCTTTAGCCTTAGAAGATGCAATATCACGCTTCACCAGTAGGCGGTGCTGCCTAACACAAAAAGCACTCCGTTTGGGGTTCTCAAGATTGATCTCGGAGATCTTCAAAAGAATTGATGGAGGGGTGGGCTGACACCTTATTGCTAAATAAGAGAGGAATTTCCTATGCAGCACCATCACTCCCATCACTGCACAGGAATAGGAATGAGTATTTCAGTATCAAAAGTATATGAAGACCAAAAAAAAAGTATAGGAAGAAAAAACTTCAATAAAGAACAGTGCTTGAAACAGAATACACTTATATTTTAATAGAAACATGGTTCTTATTTTTTTATCAGCACTGGTCTAGCCAAAGATTCCAGAAGTTAGAGGTCCTTCCTGTCCACAAATACAAATTCCTGTGAAAATTAACTTGCTCAGAAATTAATTTATTCACCACTGACTGTTCTGATCAGAGTCCCAGCAGAATCAAGGTCACAATAGATCATTCTGACAGAAAGGGAGAAAAATGTGGAACAGAATCCAAACTCTTAAAAATTCTTTACTTACTGGACCAGATGAGCTTAAAGGACTCCCTGGGACTAATTCCAAGATAATGTTTCAATCTTAAACTGACGTGATCTCTGGAGGTCATCTTTTAGCTAAATAACAGATTGGTTTGTAGAACAAAGACTATTACCATGAATGAATAGGGCACTGTGGTGGCCTAGTGGTAAGGGATCATGCTGTCAACCCAAAGGCATGTAGTTCTAATCTACCAACACCCTGGGATGAAGTGGGTCATCTCTTCCAGTGTGATTTGCACCCTCTGAAAACCCACTAGAGGGTCGACTACAAGTCATTTCCAGCTCAAGGGCACATATTGATGACGGTCATGGTGAGTAATGAGCCACTTATAGAAAAAGTCATCCCGGGAATCTCATTACCATCAGGAAGGAAGAAGCAGACAGATTATCATGTTTTTGGGACCAGAGATCTCTGTATGTGAGAGGAAAGAGCTGAATCCCTGAGACAAAGAAAGACCATGGCGGTGGGATTAGCAGAACAGATGACACAGAAAACCAGAGACAGAGGTGGGAGAGAGCTGTAGTAGATCTGCTGCTGTCCTACAGAGCCAGAGCCAAGCTTCCTGGTGGAGCGAGGGAGGGGGTCACATAATGGACAAAGCTAAAAGAGCTTGACAATAGCTGCCTGGTCACAAAACAGAGCTCAGGTCTGTGAACCTGCGGGTCAGAGAGGCCTGCCTGCAGCCACGTCTGAGAAGATGATTGGATTTCAGGTTTTTCCAACTTGAATTACTACTTCCCTAATAAACCCCATAATTGTGAGTACTCTCATTGAGTTCTGAGTGTCCATTACAATGGATTCTCAAACCTGATAGTAGAGTGGCCTAGTGCGTAAAGGGTTTTAATTCATCAGCTACTCTGAGGAAGAAAGATGGGCCCTCTTCTCTCATGTGACTTACAGCCTTGACTATCTGACATCAGGGTTGGAGGAACACTCATCAATGAGTAAGTATCATTTTGCAGATAACACAGCTTGTTGAAAGTGAGAAGGCCTTGAGGCACTTTCTGAAAATCAAAGACTACAACAGCCTTCAGTATGGATTACTTCTGCCAAGTGTTGTAAAATGTATAACAGAAATGAATATTAGATGTAGATTGCAGAAAGTATGTCAATCTTCAGCCAGCACTTATTTAATTGCTAAAAGGGGAGGTTAAAATTTTCAGAGAGAGATGCAGGCTTGTTGAAAGCAGCAGACATTTAAGGGTGGGGCATTTAGATCAGAACCTGAGTTACCCCACTCAGTACTTCTGAGTCAGGAAATTTGCATTTGGAAGGACATGTAGACCTAGCCTGACTGCTGAGAGGAGAAAAGGTTGACCTTTGAAGGAAAGAACTGAAATAGTGAAACTGACTTGGACTTTTTAAAATCTGAGCAAGCAGTTTGTCTTTGAGTGCTATAGGAAGGGAGAAGCCAGTGCCCCTCAAATGAAAGAGAGCTACCAAGCAGGCATCCTGGTACGCCTGCTTGCTTGTGGTGATGATCTGGGTTCACTTAATGAGTAGAAGTGAGCAGATACAGCAAGAAAGAGCTAGGCTGTTTGGACCTATCCCATCGGTGCTCCTTGACCTAGTGCCCAGAGATGCTAATGATGAGGGAAGCGGGTCTGGTCTGATGTACAGGATGATGGGGACCAGCTGGCATGGCAGATGTGTCCATGGGGGGAGGGTTAATACTGAGAGTGATGAGGCCAGCTAGTTTTGAAATGAAGCAATGTGTGGACCCTGACTTTGTAGCTAGTGCCCCTTGGACTTAGCTTTGGATGGCAATGGATGAGCTGACTAGAACCTGTATAGAAGAGATGATTGATGCCGTGAGTTACAACCTGATGGCTTGCTCTAGATGGGACTTTATTTACAGATGTTCAACATTCCAACAAGATTCTTCAGGAAAAACAAACAAACAAAAAAAAAAAAACAACGCGCTTATCTCCTCAGAGCAGAGATGTGGTTTGATTGTTGTTGTTATTTACCATTAAGTCAGAATCAACTCATAGACTCTTCAGTGGATTTTCAGAGGCAATAAATCACATGAGAGGAGATTGCCCAACTTTCTTCCCCAGAACAACTCGTGGATTCAAACTATGTCCCTTTGGGTTAACATGCAATTCCTTACCACTCAGCCACCACAGCTCCCTAGTGATTTGATGCTGTTGTTTTCTTTGAGTACAACTCATAGTTACCCTGTGAACAACAGACCTGACCCTATCTTATCCTGCGCCGTCCTCATCATCCCTGACACACTCGAGCTCATTGCTGCAGTCACTGTGTCAATACATCGCACTAGGCGTCTTCCTTGTCGCTTTCCAAGGAATAACTTCTCCTAGCAACATGACCAAAGTATGAGAGATGAAGCTTCACCATCTTTGCCTCCAAGGAGCACTCTGGTTGCACATTTCCCAGGACATATCTGTTTGTTCTTCTGGCAGTCCATGTGATAGTTAGTACTCTTCTCCAGCACTACAACTGCAAGGGCATCAATTCTTCTGTCATTCTTATTGTCAAACTAATGCAAAGCAGGTGGTTGAAAAGATCATACATAGCTTGAATCAAACACACCTTAGTCTTTAAACTTACATCATTGCTCTTAAGTATTTTGGAGAGGTTCTTGACAGTAGACTTGCCCAGTGCAATCTGTCCCCTGATTTCCTAATGCCTGGTTCCAAGGATATTGACTGCTGATCCAAGCAAGATGAAATCATTGACAACTTTAATCCTTTCTCCATCTATCATGATGTTGACTATTGGTCTAATGGTGAGGAACTTTGTTTTCTGGAGATGTAACCCGTATCAATGAAGTTCAGTGAGTGGTCTGATGTTGTTATTGCTGTTAGGTGCCGTGGAGTAGAGGACGACTCATAGAGACCCTATAAACAACAGATCTGAACCCTATCCTATGCCCTCTCCTGTTCTGTGCCATCTTCACAATTTCTAACACTTTTTAGTTGACAGGGATGAGTAAATTGGAAATTGGTTCTCTGAAATAGGGGGTGGGAGAGATAAAGGCATGAAATAGCCGGCCTGCATGCTTTCCTGGGTGCAGTTATTAGTAAAATGAGTATAGGGAGAAAGTTAATCCTTTAAATGTGAATGAAGGTCATCAGCTAGAAAAACCCAAGGGGTCAGTTGTGCTATCATGGATTCTTCAGTATGATTTCTGTAGCCATTGGTTTTGACTTTGACCCCATGGCTGGTAGAACGACACTAATGTAGGGGATGTATGGCCCCACCAAAGGGACCGGACAGCCTGTTAATAATGGAAATAGCACCTTTTGGGTGGGAACATAGGAATTATTTATGTTGACCACTAATAAGAGCACTGGTCAGTTTTGTCATCCCACCAGGCTTAAATTCAGCAGATTCCGAGGTGGCAAATGTGAATCTCACTATGATGAAGAAAATAGCAGCAGACAGCACCGTGTGCCCGTTAAGCCCAAGAAGTAAATGATACTCGTTGGTAGATACTGGGGATACTTCCACAAGGTTGGTAATGGAGTAGCAGATGCAGAGGTGGTGAACAGAGGCTAATACGTGGAAGAGCAAAGATGAGGAGGTAACGGGTTAGGAAAGCTAAAGCACTAGAAATGGTACAAGAAGGGAATGGATGAGAATGACTGCACAATGTGGAAAACATAACCATTTTCAGGGAACAATGTATGCTGCTGTTGTTACGCACCACTGAGTCAACTAGACTCATAAGGACCCTACACACAATAGCTCTGGAGCCTCTTCACAATCCTAACATCCAAGGAGCAGCTCAGTTTCACCCTCTCCGGGACAGACCTGTTTGTTCTCTTGGCAGTCCGTGGTGTGCTCAAGACTCTTCTCCAGTACCACAACCCAAAGGCATCCATTCCTCTTCTGTCATCTTTAGTCGTTGTCTAGCTCTCTGATGCATAGCAAGTAATTTAGACCATGGGCTAAATCAGGTGCACCTTAGTCTCTAGACTGACATCATTGCTTGTCAGTGATCTGAAGAGGTCCCTGACAGCAGACTTTGCTAACGAATAATGTAAAGAAATTGTTAAATGGTAAATTGGGTGTTACACATTTAATTTGGGGTGTAAACTTTCACTTTCCTAACAATGATTGCACCCAACAGCTCATCAGGTTTCATGTTCCCAGAGTGCAGTGAGAAGCCACACCACTTCCCCTTCTCTGCCACCACTGCCTCAGATCTAACCATCTGCTCATTCCCCTTCACCATCTCCCTTTGTCAAAAGCCAGAACTTCTCATAATATCACACCAAGGCCTTCACTGCTGCCCCCTCCCTAAGATCACACGAAATTCACCTCTAGTCCATTCTCAAAACATAACAAAGCCCCCTGCTGACACTGACCGCAGTTCTCAGGACAAGCCAGTTGCAGCGTCTACCTTTGCTCCACCTTTGTTTTGCACGCACACTTCCTGCCTCCCTAATGCACATGAACACAGCTCATTAGCACGTCACCTTTTCTGAGGAGCCACCCCTCTGCTTTCAAAGGCCCCTGGTGGGTGATGATTACAGAGCCCTTGCCTATCTGCCACAATGATGCCACAGTCCCCTGGGTACAAACTCTCGCCTCCAGTTGGATGCCTTTTCAAAGCTTGGCATTGAGAAAATGCCCATTAAGTCCTTGCTGAATTATTGATTTCCCATTTTTGCAAACAAATCTGAGTCATCATCTCCATCATCCTCTTTTAAAGTCTAATAAGTGCAGGATATGCTGGCAAGAGCTGGCTGGTTGAATCACAAGTGAGAATAGAAGGACACCTTAGGGTTGGGAGAACTGTATGTCCAGCAAGAAAAGTGCACTGGTTCAACTTCTCATGGGATCTAGACTTTCTGGAGCCAAAGAGCTGGCTGAATCTTCTCAACGATTACCCTAAAATAATTTTTAAACCTTAAACCAAAAATATCCTAAGTCTTAAAACTACAACAATAGTTGGGCTTTAAAAATGTTTGTCTTGAGCATTATGCCGTTTTAAGAACTATCTGTGGAATCAGATTGACGGCAACAGCAACTGGAAGATGCTATTGGAACCTTATGGGTAGCGGGGAGGGGGGTGGAAGTGGGTGGTGGCTATGCTAATGGGGGAACAGTTCAGATAAGGCAAGAACGGTTGCACAACTCAAGAGAAAGTGCTGTCACTTTTTTTGTACATGCAGAAACTTGAATGGGTGTCTATCTTCGCTGTGTATATTCTCAACAAAAGTTACATATTTATTTTAAAGGTAGATTGAGTTTCTTGTTCCTCTGAGACACACACCTTCAGCTGCTTCAGCGTCCCCCACCCTTTGCTAAAACTCTTTCACGGCTGTATTAGCTCTGTAACAGATTTGTAAATGTTGCGAAAGTAATTACCCAAAAATGACATGTTTGTTTTAATGAAGGGGGAGAAAGTCTGTTATCCCCAAGTAGGATGATTGTGTAGCCAAACAATAAATGGTTTCCTGAGGGGGAGGGGAGGGAAAGAGCAAGAAAATGGGAAAAGAAAGCAGAAAACAATTGAAAGTAAACTGTGGGCAGTCACATTTTAAACTGATTACGCTCACATGAAACATAAAGTGATTCTGGTTTATTAGGTATTAATGTGCATATGCACTAGGCTGTGTTTACCTCATAACCTCATCGAATCCCCACAACCATTTCATTTTATAGAACAAGAATTATTCTCCCCAATTTACAAGCTCAGAAAGGTTAAGTCACTTTTTCAAGGTCAAACAGCCATGCCAAAAGGTTACTTAATATTAGTGTGTTCCTTTTTATGATATCATATTTGGCTAAACAAATTTTTTTTAATTGCAGTTAAAAATAACTTCATTCCTGCCTCAGTAAACAGGGTGTACTGCTGGATCTGAAGAAGCAGGACCTCCCAGGCCTCAGAGCCTGAAGGCGCAGACACAGGAAGCAGAGGCCAGGCTCAGCCCCCTGAATGGGCTTTGTTTTCATAAACTCAGGCCATCAGAGCTTACTTTCTGATTATTTACTTTTTTTTTACCCCCTAAAGCTCAGATAATATGTGAAGCTCAAAGGGCTCATCTCCTTGAGACCTATAAGCTCCTAAAACCCAGGAAGAAACAGATCAACAATCTTCTTTTTTTTCTTCTTTTCCCCCTAATGGGCCAAGGATATTAATAGGCAGCCCACAGAAAAGGAAATACAAATGGGTCAACTTATTTTTAAAACGTTCACTCAATAAGTTAGTCACAGAAGGACACAAACACTGCATGATTCCACTTGTATGATATAGGCAAATATATCAAAACCAAAGCTTTTTAGTGGTTACCAGGGTGGCGTAGCCCAGATGTGCTGTTAATCCTAAATCTTGAGCCTCTCTAGCAGTTCAAATCTACTAGCGGCTACTCAGGAAATGGATGCACAATCTACTCCGGCCTGAGTTGTGGTGTGCTGTCAAGTTGAAATTGACTCACAGCTGACCCTCAGGTGGGTTTTCAGGGGCAGTAAATCACACAGGAGACTGCCCATTCTTCTCTTGTGGAGCAGGCAGTAGATTTGAACCACATCCCTTTAAGACTGCAGCACAGCTTCTTGCCACAGCCTCTGAAAACCTGCTGGAGGGTCAGTTTCTACTCTATGGTAGTAACAACAGCTACTGCCTTGGCACCCTATGGGGACATGCTCTCCAGCTGCCTCAACTTCAGACACATGGTTCACTGTTGATTAGCATTTTCTACATCTTCAACAGCTATGGAGCCAACGTAAGAGGATGAGCTGGCCAAACTCTGGAGAAACTGTGGTGAGGTGTAGCCTTGCAGAACCCTGGAGATGGAGTCAAATGTTCGGCTTGCTGGATGATTGAAGGAAGAGCCAACTTGTAACTGCAGTGAGACAAAGCTTGCTGGACAATGGAGGACACCAGAGGCTTCTTATATTTGTGTTGCTGGGTTGAACCTGGACTTTCCATTTGTTTATTGAGAAGCTATCTGAACTGAGGAATTGTGTCTGTTAACCTGGCTAGAGACTGGCTTGAGACTGCTATTCACTAAAACTTGGACTTTCACTGTATGCATCCTTTGTTTCTCCCATTGCCCAACCTAATCCCTTAACAAACTCCACAACTGTGAGCAAAGTCAAGTCTGTGAGTCATTGGCAGGAAATTTCAGACCCAGTAATAAATCAGAAGTTGGGAACAGGAGTAGAGTAGGGGGCCATGTAGCTATTATTTTGGTACCATGGATGTTGTTGATGGGGACAGTTCCCCTTTGTAGAGTTAACTGTGGTCAGACTCAGCTGTCCCTATCTGCTCCTTTTACATCATGTAAGCCAGAATATCTTAAAAATAAAAACTCCAAAACTACGTTGAAAGTTATGGAATGACTTTTTTAAAAAAGTGTCGATTTGGCTTAGACTAACAACTCTCAGTTTTATAAAGTGATCCTCCAACTTTTAATGGAATGTCAAGTATTGTATGTTGTAAATCCTTGCCATTAGGGTATCAATGAGGCGGGACATAATCTACAGAATGAAGTTGTATTTTGAGGTTAAACAAGTGAACAGAGATTAGAGAGAACTAAAAGCCACTGATTCAGGAGTGGAGAATGGACCTTTGGACTTGGGGTCTCTATACTGACGACCTCCTAGACTCAGGAGAGGCCTGATGTCAAGACACATGAAGATCTCCAGGGAACGCCAGGCACACATACACTGGGAGGACATAGACTTTCCTTCAGAGTTGACAGCAAACAATGCCTGAATTTGGCCCTACACATTATGAGAAGAAACTTGTTTACTAAAGCCATCAACTTGTGTTTTAGCAGCACTAGAGAACTCAGACACCATTTTCTACCTACAACTCAGGCACAGAGCAGGGTTTCACCCATTCCCACAGCAACAAAACTCTTCAAAGACGAATGGGTGAAAACTAGAACCACCTCCTGTGGGAAGAGCAGTTCAGCAGGACTCAAAAGTACACACACATTCTTCAGCCTAGCAATTCCCCTTAAGGGGTCATCCTGAAGATGGGCTTGCACGTGGAAAACAACCTTAAGACATGATTTAATTAAAGAATGACTCTCTATAAATAGGACTGGAAAAAACCAAAACATCCCTTCCTCTAAAGAGGCCTGGTAAAAGGATGAGGAGGAACCTGGGTGGGGCAGTGATTAAGTGGCAGGCCTCTAAAGGAGAAGGAAGGAGATCTGAAGTCAAGCAGTGGCTCGGCAGGACAAAGACCTGGAAGGCTACTCCTCCAGAGACTAAAACTCACAGCCTTTCAGTTTGCACAAACACGAGTTGGTAACTGACCTTCCAGCAGGTTCTAACGGCTGTGCCTCACACAAGCAATTTCCTGTCTTTCTCCCCATGGAGTTGCAGGTACAATACCTGGAGAGGAGCCATCTTTGAGCTCTCAGTGTGACACTCCTAAGGCCTGGGTCACACGGAAAACCCTACACGGCTACACACCCCATCTCAGGGGGCAGCCCAAGAGTCTGAATCAACAGTTCCTGATAATAGGTTACAGGTACATCCACTCAGCCCTTAGTAGGAATGGGGTGCTCTTCCAGTACTGCTAAGAACTCTTCAAGATCCTGAACAAGGATGTAATAAGGCTTACAGGAGAAACGCGATAAAGGCTCGGGGGATAGAAACTAAGGGGAAAAAAAGGATATATTCTTTCACATGTTTAGAACTGGAACTGTGTAACTATATTCTTCAGAAAAACACTCTTGGTGGGTGAGGACACATTTGGCAGAACAAAAAGAGTTTTATAACGTTTGTGAGGGACGGAGCCCAAGGTTAGAGGCCAACATCTGAGAAGAAACTGCTCTTACTGAAGAACTGTTATCTTGACTGTTTCTGACCTGATCGGGACTTGTTATTTTCCTAATAAACATCTTAACTGTGAAAAAGAAAAGAAAAATAGTATTAAAACACATACATACATATACATGAAGGCTTCTTTCCCACTAGAGTTTCTGCTTTGCTCCAGTTAACTGAGCCGCTCACTCTCTCCTGGTGTGTGACCTGCTCTGTGGAGATCTACAGAGCAAAAATGTGGGGAATGTGGCTCTGTGATTTAAGTGGGGTTGGAGGACGAAAGACAAGAAGCCCCTTTGCTTCACAGACCTGCACGTCCTTCCTCTGCCTACAGGTGTCGCTATAGGCTGCTGCTACTTGTAGAGCTTTCCAACAGCCTTCCGCCACTGAGCAACAGGCAAAGAAACCAGGCACGTACAAACGAGTAACATAAAATAGAAACTAGCTTTATTTTTCTGGAAGAAGCAGGTATCAACAGCTGAGGCAGCAACTTTGGCGACATAGGCTGGTGGGAAAACACAGAACAGCACAGGGGGAAGAGCTGGGGTCAAAGCAGCAGCACTGGTTATCTTTCCAGGTCAGCTGCCCCTTGGTCTCTTTCCAACCCTGGGGCCCTGGGCCCTGGTCCCCACCACAGCACGGCCACTCTCTGAGCCACCTCAGGGTACTGCTAGACCAGCCAACACGCCATGTCCATGGCCAGGCCATAAGCCACATGCCGCCTGACTGACCACCAGTGATCCCCCGGAGAAGGGTCTCGCCCTGGGGAGAGCCCACCAGGATGCTGGCCCTCCTTCCTGCGCAGCCAGCACCTCTTCCCTTCCTGGATTTCCTTCAGTTGGTCCCCTGGATCGGGCCTGCGGTCACCACTCCAGTCAGTCACAAACCAGAGCCAGACACAGGTCAGCCAGCAGGGTCCATGGAGGCACCCCACACCTGCCTGCACAGGGCCCGTTCCCACGCTGGGGCCCAGGACTGCACTGAGGTGCGAAAACAGTGCTGGGTGCGGAGAGACGGGCAAGACGGGGCTCCCAGCCTCCTGCCGCCTCAGCCTCACTCTGCCCGCGGGGGCAGCTGGTGGCAGCAGGCCCTCCAGGCCTGGGCAGGGGCATTGTCACCTCCTGATCGGATGGATGGGCTCAAGTGACTCCTTCAGGGAAGACCCTCTGGCTCTCCAGACAAGTCTCAGCGCCTAAAAGATGGAAAATAACTAAAAAGTCCTCTCTTCAACTGGGACAGGAATGCCCAGGACATGTGGGCACCAGAGGGGGCCAGGAGCCTCCTGGGGCCTGCAAACTGGCTGAAAACTACAAAGCAATGCCAATGATTCTGGAGCTTATCTTTAAGCTTTTCTTCTTTAATAAACTATGAATTAATTAGAGAGAGTATTCTTCCATGCACTAGGACATCCAAGGGCAACTGGTACACAGAGGACTAAGCTTATCCAGATGCAAATTAGTAAGAAGAGGTGCGAACCATTGTTCTAGCATTTGCTGGTTTTGTGCTGAGGGACAGGCATCTCTTGCTGGTCCTTTTCCACTTCTATGAGGTGGACGCTATTATTCAGACACACTTTACTGAGCAAGAGCCTGAGCTGTGAGGTCGGGAAGGAACCCTGGGTCACCCTGCCAGCCAGCACTTTGGGCTACAGCAGACTCACGCTGACTCCTAAATCTGGAACTGGCCGGTGACTTTACCTGACTCAGCATCTAAAGTCACCCCTTTTTGGCTTGATTGAGCTTATTGGAAGATGCTTATAACTATGTATTCCAAAAACCCGTATAGAAAGAGGGAACAAGATCTTTTCTTTTTAGGGGGGTTAGTTATCCCTTTAAAGGTAATAAGAACATTACTTTCTTCCTCTTAATTAATCTGAACCATTGGCTAGAAATTTTGAAACCAATGGTTCCAAATAAAATTGGTTAGGGAAACTATTTTCAGCCCCAAATGGTCTGCTGCCCAAGATCGGTGATGTTCCCTTCTCAGCTGGGGAGCCCTGGGCCTTGTGGCCCGCCAACACGTGTGGGGTGCTCAGGGCACAGTACCCCCAGGACAGGCTAGTGGGCCACCTGTGGACCAAGGTGTGGCTCACTCACTTGTGGTGGGCAGGCCCACAGGAGCCCAGGAGGTGGCAGCCAGCTTGTTCCAGGTTCCAGTCGAACATCTCCAGCACCTTGTGGCACTCACCCCGTGGCCGCAGACCCAGCCCAAAGAGCTGTTCCACCTGAGGGGCAGAGGACAGCACTGTGAACATTTGGGGCACCGACTAGCAGGAGGGTGGAAAGCCAGAGGCGGGGGTGAGGGTATGGGAACAGCAGAACCAGCCTTGGGGTCGCTGAAAGCAGGAGCTGGCAGGAGACGGTGATACCTTCAGGTACTGGGCAGACCTCTGCACACTCCAGCCGTGGCTCTGCAGGGCAGCCTGGCACTCCTCTGTTGTCACCCCATGCACCATGGCCTGCAGCTGGGCACACCCACCCCCATCAGCAACACTCAGCTGTTTCGCTGGGTCCCTCAGGCTCCACCCCTCTCCCTGGCCAGGCCTGGCACTCACCATCTGGATCTTGTCTGCAGGCCTTCCAGCCTCCAGCCCATCCCCAGAACAGCCCCTCTGTAGCATCCGGGCAGCAGCCCTCAAGGACGGCGGTCGTGCTGCTGGGTTGCTATTGTTGGTAGAGAAGTTGGCCTTGGGGTCTGGAGCAGCCTGTGGCATCGGCCGAACAGTGGCAGTGGGGGCTGCAGGAGCTGGGGTGCTGGGTGGGGGCAGCAGCAGGGGCACAGGCAGGGGGGCTGGCTCTTCGGGGCTCTGGGCCTCCCGTAAGAAGCGCTGGTAACGCTCCAGGTAGGGTGGGCGCTCCGGCAGCAGGTAGTAGTGGGTGTTGCTGATCTTCTTGCCGTCCCGAACGATGGGCAGGATGCAGGGACCAGCCCGGGCACCAGGGGCCTGTATCACCTGGGGCGTGGCGTACTTGGGGTCGGAAGCAAAGCTCTGGGTGGTGGGCATGGCCTTCCCAGGTGAGCTCGAAAGCCGGAGCGGAAGTGGGGAGCTCCCAGGTGGCACCAGGGGGCTGGGGGTCCGTGAGCCTTGTGGTGACAAGGGCTCCCGAGGGGGAACTCGGGGAGGAGAGGCAGGTTCAGGCCACCGAGCCATCTCTTCCTCAACTGAGGGGGCTGGAGACAGGTCCCCGCGGGGGCGTGTGGGCCGTGGGGGGATGGGCACCCGAGGGGGCACCTGGGGCTTGTCGTCCCCCACGGGGCTGGGCGAGGGAGCCAGCGAGCCAGTGGGCACCTGCAGCTGCCGCATGCACTCCTGCTGCAGCGCCTGGAAGATCTCGGCGGTCACAGCCTGGCTGGGCGGCTTGCTGCCTCCCTGGGGCGGGAGGAACAGGTTGTCCTCCAGGGGCGGGGGCAGCCGCGCCTGCTCCGGCACAAAGGCGTAGTTGGTCTTGCCTTGGCTGGGCCCCGCCGAGGCCTCAGTGCCCACCAGAGTGCTATTGATGGAGCAGACCTCAAAGTCATCCTCGTCCTGAGCCACATCATCATAGGCGGGAGGCGGAGGCAGCGGGCGGGAGTCCCAGTCCACCACAGGCGTGGGGTGCAGAGGCCGGGGTAGTGCCCTGGTGGGGCTCTGGGGTGGGGTCTTGTCCAGCAAGGAGCAGGCGTCCATGGCCAGCTGCGCCAGGGAGAGGGTGCAGGGCTGCGGGGCCGGGGCCACAGGCTCCTCTCCAAAGTCAATGAGTGTGACGTCGGCCCCGCCGCGGCCCGCCTTGGTACCCGGCACCCGGGCTGACGGCTTCGCTAGCCAGAGCCCTCGGGGCAAGGCTGGCTTCCGCAGGCCCAGCCTCTTGAAGTCGCTGGACAGGGGGTCTTGGTCTTCGCTCACGGGGTCGTAGGTTGGTTCTGTGGTGGGAGGGGGAAACCCCAACAAGGAGGCCATATCAGAAAGGGGTTGGTAAAGGGGATGCGAAGGACAAGAGTCTGGAAGAAAACCAAGTTATCTCCCACTAACTCCCTGCCCCAATCCCCCCCAAGTCAGCTCTCATGGCCATGTCCCCGAGTGCACACCGACCTCATTCATGTGGGGGGTGCTGACCCCACCCTGCACTGCCAGCACTGACCTGGGCTGCTGAGCCCTGCCTGCACCTCCACTGGAGAGGACCCGCCACCCTGCACCTGTCCTGTGACTCAACACAACTCCAAACACCCCTCCCTGGGCCCGGTTAGTGCCCAGCCCCGCCCCCACTGCATACACCATTAGTGCTGGCATGGGACTGCAAGCGGTCCCCCACCTCCCGGGGAAACAGGAGTGTCCTCAGGGAGGACAGTGCTCCTGACCAGTCACTATAGAAGCCTAGATGCAGACTGCAGATCCCAAAGGCAGCCAGGCAGCCCTGAGAGCAGGCGCCAGGGGTCCACCCAGAAGCCCAGCTCTACTGGGTGGGGAGGGAAGCAGGCCTGCTGGGCCGACTTAGCGCAAAAGCTCACGGCACACACCCGCTGCCCTCTCGGCCCGCCACGGGGCTCTGTACCTTCCAGGAGCAGAGGAAGCATGAGAGGAGAGAGGGGGCGGGGGCAGGGGCCAAGGCATCCTGGGCAGCCCCACTTACTCTGAGCGAAGATGGCAGGCTGAGGTGGGCGAGGTGGAGGCTCCCCTGCAAGAAAGGCCATGCGGAGAGGAGAGGAGGGTGACAGGAGACAGGGAGGGACGACAGAGCCAGAGAGGAGGCAAGGGCAGAGTTTGAAGGGAGAGAGAGAGAGAGAGAGAAAGAGCAGTGAATAGCAAGTGAATGTACAAACCCAACAGCGAATGGGAGGTGACGGGGCGGGATGGGGGAAACGGTTCCGGAATGGCAGGCGTGGATCCGGGAGATGGCAGGAGGCTCCTGGCCCAAGGAAGCCCAAGGGGTGGTTTTGGCCCCAGCGAGGAAAGCGGGATTAGGGGGAAGTGAGCAAAGCCAGGATCTGAGCACGGCCAGCGCAGCCGAGGAGGGAGGAGGGGAGGTGAGGCAGCAGGGACACAGGACCAGGCGAGGATGCCCACCTCGGCGGATACAGCTGCCACTCGCCTTCCACCCCACACCAAGCAGGAGCCAGGGACACAGCTGTCCCCTGCTGCCTGACCCATGTCCCACAGCCAGACCCACTGGCTCAGGTGGCCCCATCCCAGGCAGCCTGTGCACCATGTGACACACACACACACCCCACACACCCCAAGGAGCCGGGAGGGCGCTTACTTTTCACCCTTCCTAGGTGCTGGGTGGGCCGGGAGGAGCTCAGTTCCACACTCAGCAGGTCGGGGGGGTCCATGGGGTTTCCCAGATAGAGCCTGTGGGGAAAGAACCCGGTCAGAGGGCAGGAATGGCAGGGCTGGCAGTGGAGAGCTCTCTAAAGACACTGGCCTGTACCTGTGGTCTGGGCAGTAAGCAGAGCCGTGTATGTCCAGGGACCACCCTGCCAAAGCCCCTCATCCCACAGGAAGGGAAGTAGTCAACGGGGTCAAGCACAGGCTTCCAACCCCCCAATGTACATCCTTTCTGTTGACCTGGGGTAGAACCAGGAGAGCACAGCGTGGAAACATGAGGAAAAGAACACTCGCTTCTGCAAAGCTAGGATTTCAGGGGCCCCCAAAAAAACATCCCCCAGGGTGAGCAGAGCCCTATGCACCTCTGAGGCCCCTGTGGTGGGAAGGGCAGGAGGGCCAGGGCTGCACTCCCTGCAGCCACCTACTGCTACTCTCTGAGCTCTGGTCAGGCCCTCAGGGAGGCCTAGTCGCAGGGGCATCAGAGCACCCAGGCCTGGTCGGTATGAGCAGGTGGCCGCCATGGGCCAAGAGAAGGTGTGCAGCTTCCTCCTCACCCACCCTCAACCCCTGCCCGACCGTCAGTATCTGGGACTTAGTCACTGAGGCTGATTAGAGCCTGAGGAATGGGGCTGGGCTGGCCCTGGCACGCCGGGAGTGGGGCAGAGGGCACTCGGCCTCCTTCTGGAGGGTATCTGCATTCTCCTCCCAGCTCTCGAGGTCCTCACCTCATCCCAACTCTCAGAAGCCCTTACACACCCCTCACCTCTGGGGGAAAATGTGCTGGGGGCCACAGCTGAGCTGGGACCCTGCAAGAAGGTTGTAAATGGACTCCCCCAGGGCCAGCAGAGACCTGGCAAGGTGACTCCCTGGGGCGGGGCGTACAGTAAGTCAACTCCATGACCTCTGCGAACAGAGATGCCCGATGATCTCACCCTTTCCTTTAATAACATCGCAGCCCCCTCACAGGTACAAAGCTAGGTGGGGTGAGCACACTGGTACCAGCACACTCCCTGCCAGGGAGCCCTTATTCAAAGGGGCTGTGGCTGGGGGACACACCTCTCTCCCACCTTTCCCTGGCCAGAGGCTCACCTCTTCTGCCTCTGGTGCTACCAGAGGGGAGGTGTAGGGTAAAGGACAGTCCAGTAAGGACTGCTTCACCACTTCTGCTCTCAGCCCCCAGATCTGACAACGAGGGGCCCTGTGCCTGGCCACTATATACCCCTCACTCCCAGGGAGAATTGGGCTGGGGGCCACAGCTGGGCTGGGAGCCTGCAAGTTGGTAAGGAGGGCGAGAGAAAGGCCTGGAAGTGCTCTGCTTAGTCACCTCTCAGATACTACAGACCTCTGTTCAGAGCACTGCCTGCCTGTGAGGTCACCCGAGCCTCCAGGCTTCCCCCCTCCTCCTCGGATTTAAACCCCTCCTGGCACACCGGCCTGAGGGAGGGGAACCAGTGCTGTAGGAAGCTCTGAGGAGCCCCAGCATTTGGGCAGCACTTCCCAGTCTGCCCAGTATATTCACAACCCTTTGTTTACTGGATCCTCACAAATTTTTCTGCAGTCGAAGATACTAAACCTCAGGAATTAAAAGACTTGCCCACAAATTTCTAAGCAGAAGTGAAAGGATTGAGACCAAAGCGTCTTGATCCTCCCTGAGCTCTCTAGGTGCCACCGCTTCCCCAGAATTAAGCAGGGACTCAGGAGGGAAGGGTGGCCAGGGTTGGGAGCCAGAGAGAAAGAGGGGAGAAGAGACTCGGAAGACAGGGAGAGCCCTGTCCAGGGGAGGCCGGGCACTGTGTACTCACTCATCGATCTTGTCTGGGAAGCCCCAGCAGTGGCGAGGGTCGCTGTCGCCATGCCCTGTGTGGATGAAGCTGTTCTGCAGGGGCTGGCTGATGTCCTGGGCTGACAGGCCTGCTACCGAGGTCACCACATTGCGAGGGAAGGGGCCCACGCACAGCGTCCGCGTGTTCTGCCCGCGCCACCAGTAGTTCTCGGCTCTGCCCAAGAAAGATGACAGCTAATGCCAGAGTGTGGGGGAACAACCCGAGTGTGAGAGAACAACCCGAGTGTGGAGAACCACCCCAGAGTGTGGGGGAACAACCCCAGAATGTGGGGGAACCACCTCAGTGAGGGGACCACCCCAGAATGTGAGGGGACCACCCCAGAATGTGAGGGGACCACCCCAGAGTGTGGAGAACCATCCCAGAGTGTGAGGGAACCACCCCAGAGTGTGAGGGGACAACCCCAGAGTGTGAGGGGACCACCCCAGAGTGTGAGGGGACCACCCCAGAGTGTGGAGAACCACCCCAGAGTGTGAGGGAAACCACCCCAGAGTGTGAGGGAACCACCCCAGA
>NW_006399782.1:2789577-2824172 GCF_000299155.1 Elephantulus edwardii | reverse complement strand
CCCAGAGTGTGGAGAACCACCCCAGAGTGTGAGGGAAACCACCCCAGAGTGTGAGGGAACCACCCCAGAGTGTGAGGGGACCACCCCAGAGTGTGAGGCGACAACCCCAGAGTGTGAGGGAACCACCCCAGAGTGTGAGGGGACAACCCCAGAGTGTGAGGGAACCACCTCAGAGTGTGAGGGGACAACCCCAGAGTGTGAGGGAACCACCCCAGAGTGTGAGGGGACCACCCCAGAGTGTGAGGGAACCACCCCAGAGTGTGAGGGGACCACCCCAGAGTGTGAGGGGACAACCCCAGAGTGTGGAGAACCACCCCAGAGTGTGAGGGGACAACCCCAGAGTGTGAGGGAACCACCCCAGAGTGTGAGGGAACCACCCCAGAGTGTGGAGAACCACCCCAGAGTGTGAGGGGACAACCCCAGAGTGTGTGAGAACAACCCCAGAATGTGAGAGGACAACCCCAGAGTGTAGGGGAACACCAAAAGAGAGTGGAAGAACCTCAGAGTGTGGGGGAACAAGCCCAAAGTGTAGAGGAACAACTCCGGGGCTCTTTTCACACCAAGTCTCTGACTCTCCTCGTAGAGGGGAGACAAGGGCTGAAGGCATAGGACTGAGGCTGTTAGCATCCACTTGCTGCCAAGAAGCGGTCAACATCACGGCAGAACTTGACCTGCCACTCCTGCCCCGGAGTGCCTGGTGTTGTGCAGAAAGTCTGTGGGTCTGACTGTTATTCTTACAGTTTACAAATAAGGAAATAGGTTCCAAAAAGTAGCAGGACCTGCCTACATTTACCAGAGAGATCACAGTAGACCCACCATTCAAACTCAGGTGTTCAGATGGCAAAACCAGAGAGCGCCCTTCTCACCGCATCACCCTGCCCCGCTCTCACCACACCACCTTGTCCCTCTCTCCTCTCCACACAATCTCACGTAAAATCTGGGCTCAGGCGTTTTAGGAGACAAGGAGCTAGGGAGTGCCACAGGCCTCAGCACTGGGCTCTGGGACCCCTGTGCCCCACTCACTAGCTTCCTGCATGCAATCCTTTAAGGGTCTGGAAACATCTTGGACCTTCCCCCACCAGCTTAGGTCTTCTCAGGACTTTCCACCACACTGTCTGGTAGGGCCTCAGGACCCCCACTACTTCCCCTCAGGAGCAGCTCCAAAAAACCCAGCTGCCATCGCGTGGCTGCCGACCCCTGCTGACCCTGCGTGGAAAGCAGAGCAGTGCTCCACAGGGTTCCTTCCTGGGTGCCTCTGGTGGACTTGGATTACCATCCACTCCAAACTTTTGATCAGCTTGCTGAAGGGAGCTGCGCTCTAGCTTAAAATCAGGATTCAGAGACAGCCAGCCCCTTCCCCCCCACAGTGTGGCCAGACTGTGGGACCTAAATCCCTCACTCTGGTCTCAAACACAAAACCTCTGTTGGTGTCACCTCAGCTGGAGCCTGGGATGGGGATAGCGGGAAGGGCAGAGTCCCCTCCCTGACCCTGATGCTGTGCACAGAGTGGGGTGAAGGCAGCAATGGCAGCAGTCACGTGCTCTGAGGAGCACAGGAGTGCTGACCTCCACACCCTCACACCCTCACCATCAACCCCGCCCCTACTTGCTTCACTGGTTATAGAACTAGCAGCACAAAGAGAGTCTCTTGTGAAGTGCGGCCAGGGAGGGCGGGTGGAGAACAGAGAAAGAAGTGGATGCAGGAGCAGGGACACCAGCGCTAGGTGGGGGGACATGGGCTGCTGTGACAGTTATGTCTTCCTCAGGAAACCAAAGAGGTGGCCAGGGAGTGAAGCTCTGTGTAAACAAGGTCGCCTGAGACACCCCTACCACTAGACAGAGCAACCCTGTGATTCCCACCCTGAGGCCAGGGTAGGAAAGGAAGGAAGAGGAGAGGACAACACCCCTCGAAGGACAAAACCCATCTGAAAATAGCAGGGCTTTCCAAAGAGCTCTTCACCATGACACGGGGCATGCGGAGGGCAAGGAGCGCCACCAGAGCTGAGGGGTGGGGGGTGGGGGGAAAGAAGTGCCTGGCACTGGGACATTCCACCCACTCCCCATGGTACCACAGGTACCGGCATTTCCTGCCTGGACACCCACACCACAGCCTAGACCCTGGACCTGCTCTCCACACCGCTCCGGAGGTACTCATTAACTCGGTGGGAAGCAGAGGCACAGATGCCGTGCAGAGTGGATCAGACCCACATTGTGGGCCAGGTCCATCCTGTAACCACACTCTCATGTTCTGCCTGCATGGACCCTGGGAGAGCTCA
Source organism: Elephantulus edwardii (assembly GCF_000299155.1). NCBI lineage: Eukaryota > Metazoa > Chordata > Mammalia > Macroscelidea > Macroscelididae > Elephantulus > Elephantulus edwardii. Next base: position 2,821,897 of record NW_006399782.1, on the reverse strand, counting down.
GGTCTCCCACAGCTCACTCTCTTCACCCCTTTCCTTTTGGGCAGTGAGGTCTCCTCTGGACCCACCTCTGCGCAAAGGCAGCACCAAGCCGACCCTCCTTCATTGCAGGCTTGGCAGAAGCACGCTCCCCACGATTGCTAGGTGTCCTGGCATTACTTTCTAAGACAATTCTTATCCGCAAGGCAGGAGGCATCAGAACCGGCATGTCCCCTGTGAAGCCAAGGTGCCAGCAGCCCTGAGGACTGGGGCCAGCCCTTCCCACCTGCCTGCTCTGAACACACCCTCTCCTCCCCCTCCACGAACAGGCCCGGGTCTCCATGGCACCACCAGGCCCACCATCCGGCAGCCACGGAAGCAAAAACAGATGGGGAGTTCTCGGGGGAGGAGGAAGAAGGCCCAGCACCTCCAGGCTGAAGCTCCTAGTTCCTGCTGCCTCTGGGTGTTCCCAGAAGCATGGTGGGACAGGCAAGATGTGAAGCAGCGTCTGGAATACCGGAAACTGATGTAGGAGCCGAGAGAAAACACACACACACACACACACACACATACACACCCACACACATACACACCCACACACACACACCCACCCACCCCAAAAAAGGCTTGTGGGCCAGGCCCAGAGACCCCAGGTATGTTTTAAAACCCTTGATCCTCTTCACCTGAGGACCATCCCAGCACCCAAATAAGACTAGAGAATAGAGAAGATCGGTCACCCAGGTGCCCCTCAGAACCTTGCCCACAAGCACAGTTCACCTGAGACCTAGGTGTCTTCCCTCAGCCCATGGCTGGTACAATAGAGAACACTTGTGCTTACGGAATCTACCAGAGCTGGGACAGTCAGTCTCCCAGACTCAGATCTAGGAAATAGAAACATCAAAAATAGATTCAGCCAGAAAGAATCCAAGGCTGAACAGAAGAACACATATATGGAAAGAACAGAGAACTGGCTAAAAGGGCGACAGAACCAGACAGAGACGCACACATATGTACTCCTGTCTCAAAGGAGAGGAGCGGCCACCCAGAGACATGGAGACTGAGTCAGCACAACAAACACAGGGATCCTTGGGGACCAGGAAGAAGGGGGAAGAGCTAAAGCTCTGGTACCACCGACACACAGGCAAAGCTCACCGGCTGTCATGCCTCCTGCCCCTCACCTCCCACCTCCTGAGCTGCTCAGGAACCACGGGCAGGTGCTGTGGTCCAAGGCGGGACTGGTGGCCGGGTGAGCCCACACGACCAGCAGGCAGAGGAGCAGCCCAGTCCTAGGCCAACTGGAGACTGTGACGGAAGGGCGGGACCGGGCGGGTCCGGGCGCACCCACAACCACGGTGGCCTCCAGGGAGGAGCCACGGCCCTGCCCACCCCACTCCGGCTGTGACCTGGGGTGCCAGCTCCAGATACCTGCCCCAGAAACACACCAAGTGCCTGAGTCAGGCCCTAGGATATGCCAGGCCCTGACACAGAGGCCCCCATTGAGACCGAGATGGAGGTGAAGTGGGAAAGGCCCGGGGGCTGGGAGTAGGAGGAGAGCTGACTCCACTGCTCTCTGGTCAGGAAGAAGCATCCACGTCGTAGGCCCAGACTTGAGCTTCACTCTCTCCACTGAGGAACCTTACCCATTACCAATTTTCAAAATGTTCCTCAGCACCATGCCTGCAGTTTCCTCCCTGACCTCTCAGCACCAATCCCACAGACGGGACTCTTTGCTGTCTCTCAGGCCTCCCTCCTGTAGCTGTCTGCTTTCTCGCGCCACACCACCCTAGCCCCCAAGCACATCCCTAATAGCCGACTGGCACAGCGTCACTCTTGTTCTCAGACACTGGGCCCGAGGAGGAGGAGTCCTGGCCTCACACACAGCAGTGCGGCCACCATGAGTACTGGTGGTGGTCTTCTCCTGTGGTCCCCTCTCTCAACCTTCCCATGAGGTAGAAGACTTAACAGGCTCCAGGCCCTCAAAACCTGAAGTCCAGGTAGAAAAAGCAGGTAGAAGGAACAGCTCCCTGGGCCCAAGCTCTCAATCCTTGCCTGGTCAGGTAGCAGTTGGTAAGCACAGGGAGATTTCCTCAGGCCTCTTCTTTCTGGTCTTCAAAACTCACCCCCTGCCCTAAAGACACCCTAACCCTGCCCCTGCCCCAACCAGTTCCTCAGACTTCCAGGATCAGATGACGGGGCGGGCCAGGAGGTGGGCGGGCCGAGCAGGCGGCCTCGGAGCTGCGGGGGCTGCAGGTAGGAGCTGGCAGTGGTGACTCAGGAGACGCTGCCGCAGGCAAAGACACGTGTGTGCTGCGTGTGCGGAGAGGGGGCAGAGGCACACGGATGTATGTGAGGGGAGGCCAGGAAGGAAGGTGGGGACACAGGCACCCCCCGGGTGGGCACGGAGGGCCCGGAGCCACAGAGAAGGTTCACCAGAGGAGAAAGGCAGCCCCCAGGAGAGGCAAGGCCTGGCAGGGGTGGGACAGGCTCTGGGCACCCAGAGGCACGCCGGTCAATATCAGGGAGCTCTGCTGGCTGGGCGGAGGTGGGGAGAGAAAGGGTTAGAGGAATGTTCGGGAGTTCCAGTGGCCCTGAGGCGACACTGGACCACTTGTAACTCCACACTGGAAGTTTGGCCCTGAACTACACAGCCAGGGCTGGAGCCCAGTGGGAAAAAGGTGAGGAGGCGGGGCCAGGCAGGGAACACTCTCTCTTCTCCCCAACCCCGACAGTGTCTGCTAACTAACCCAGCAGGCTCAGAAGCCTGGCTCCCACTGCAGGATGGGGGACCCTCAACTCTCCGTGCCCACCTTCCCTCGATGACGGTGATGACATCATTCATCTGGATGTGCAGCTTGTCCACCTCCTCAAAGTCCTGCAGGGCTCGCATGTCGGTGGGCTGGGCCTAGGGGCACAGCCGGGTCACTTCCCACCTGGACTGGCCGAGCGGCTGCCCACTCAGTGGCCCCAGCCCTTCCCTTGGACACTCAGCTCTCACCTCTAGCAGGAAGTCCCTGAGGGCCACAAAGGTGGGTCTGTCCTCTGGCTTGTGAGCCCAGCACTGAACCATGACGTTGTAGATGTCCTGGGGACAGTCCTCAGGCCGAGGCAGGCGCTCCCCTTCCTTGTCAATCTTGTGCAGGATCTGGCAGGTGGGGATGGGAGGGGGTGTGCAGATTCTGAGGATCTAGTTCCACACTTTCCACTTCTCATCCATCTTAACAACTAGAATGGTCTGCCTGCCTGGGACACAGGATCTGGGGCTCAAGAACAGGTGGGATACGACAAAGGCTGTGGCGGTGCCTGTTCTCGGTCAATTTATTAGAAGTCATGGGGTTACGGGGTAGGAGTGTCCATCAGGCAAGTGTCTGACAACCCTACAAGGCCAGGCTGGGCGCCAGGGATCCAGGGAACCCTAATCTCACTCTATAAGGAGCATACCCCCCAAAGCTCCTCACCTGACTGCCATTGAGGCCAATCCAAGGCTCCTGGCCATAGGTGAACATCTCCCACAATGTCACCCCAAACATCCACGTGTCGCTGGCATGGGAGAAGGTGCGTGTCTTCAGGCTCTCAGGTGCACACCTGGCAGAAGGGGGGGGGCGGGGGTGTCAAAGAGAAGGCCTCTCACAGCACTCCCACCTGCATCAACTCTTTGATGCAATAAGCATTTGCTATCAGCCTACTGTGTGCCAGGCTCAACTGTAGGTACTGGGAGCGGTCGCCAGGGGACAGGAGGCCAGCACCTACCGTCTCAATGAAATGCAGCCTGAGATGGGAAGTGAAGGGTGAAGTGCTTGAGTCTCATGAAGCAGGGAAAAGTCAGAAGACTTCAGAATGGGGGTGAGCGTGGAGTGACCGAGATCAGGTCTCGGGGCTGCTTCCTAACTGGGGGAGGTGGGAGGATGACAGTTTCCAGCTCTGAGGCAGGGTCCTGCCATTTGGGTCATTCTAAAAGGAAGGCGTAGGTGGGAAATTTGGACAGGGCTTGGTATAGAACCAAAAGGGGTGGTGGAAACTGCCACATGAGTCTTACCCTAACACCATTACATTCCCTCCAGGACTCCCTCCTGGCTGATGGAAAGAAATACCACCACTGTGAAGCTAGGAAAGGGGTATTCCAGAGTGGGCTGAGGTGCAGCACAAGGAGAAAAGGTCTAGAACGAGGAGATCTCTCTGTGACTCAGTCTGGCCCTGGCTCTTAAAGGGAGTGGGACAGCTTCTCCAAGGCTCACCTGTGAAACGAAAATGATTAACCTTCCCCTCACAGGGCAGACTGAAGAATTGTATAAAGAGAGTCTACAGAGGAATCTTGGTTGAAAGGGAGAGAAATACACAGGAGGATTTCAACTTCTCTTGGAATCTAGACTTTTTGGCGTCATAAAGTTTGTGTGAACTCCTGAAAACTATTGCCTTGCTAAAGATCTTTTATCTTAAAAATATATCCCCCGAAGTCTTCAAACCCAGTAATAGTTCAACTTAACTAGTAAAGAATGTTTGCCTTGAGCACTATGCTTTCTTAAGATCTATCTCTATATAATCAAAAGGGCAATAGCAACTAAAAAGATTACTTAGGAATCTTAAGGGGCAGTGAGTTTATGTTAATGGGACAGGTACAACTCAGCAAGGCAGGGGGAGAATGGTTGCACAACTCGAGGAATGTACTCAGTGTCACTGGAGAGTACATGTAGAAACTCGAACTGATGTATGTTTCTGCTGTGTATATTCTCAACAACAAAAACAAAGTCATTAAAAGTGACCTTATGCTTAACCATCCAAACCAGGAAGCCAGGTACAAAAGGGGTGCTATTAATAATTCCAGAACAGGAATAATCCTGTATGTAAGGTTACTCAGGAAGCTCGGTGGCCTAACAGTTAAGAAGCTGCGCTGCAATCCCAAAAGCAAGCGGTTCAACTCCCACAATCCTCCTCAGAAGGCTGGTAATCTCCCATGTGATTAACTGCCTTTGAAAACCCACTGGAGGGTCAGCTACGAGTCTGTTGTGAGAACACACAAAAACAAACAAAAGAAAGGGTCACTCAAGTATAAAGTCAGCCTTTAGTTAAGGTGGTCCTATATCCCAGACCACTGCTGTTGTGAGGTGCCACTGAGTCGAGTACTGCTCATAGTAACCCTGAGAACTGACCTGAACCCTGTCCTCTCCTGTGCCATCCTCACCATCTCTGACACACTTCAGCCCACCGGTGCAGTTACCATGTCAATTCATCTCATTGGGAATCTTTTCCTTCACTGAACCGTCATCTTTACAACCATAATGTCCCTTTCCAAGGAAAAGCCTTGCCTAGCAACACAACCAAAGGATGAGAGTCAAAGCTTTGTCATCTTTGACAAGTCTCAAGGCGCACCTCTGAGAGATGTCATGGGCAAAATCTTTAATGATCCAGGAAACATCCAAGAAGATGGAAGGAACAGTCACTGTACCAAAAACAATTAGTTGACACAGAAAATTTCAGGAAGTATCATATGAACAAGAACCAAGGGTAATGAAGGATGAGTTCAAGCTGTGCTGAAAGTCACTGGGGGGAAAAGGCCCCAGGAATCAATGGGATCCAAATTGACACATTTCCAGGGATGCAGCCCTGGATGTGCTCACCAATCTATGCCAGGAAATCTGGAGGACAGCTGCCTGGCCGACTGAATGGAAGAGATCCATATCTATTGTCAGACTACTAGGGCTCCTCAAAACCACTACACTGACTTAACAGAACTGCACCAAGCCCTCTTACCCTGAAGAAGAGAGAGCACACTCCTGGAGGTGCATACGACACCAGGGGACCATGAGAGTCTCAGCACAGCTCAAGTCCACACAGGAGCCGAAGCAGGGAAGGTAAGGCCGGCACAGGGGCAGCTGTGGCCACCACCTAGGAGGCTCGGAAGGGTCTGCCCCTGCCGGCTGCTCTGGCTCATCTTGTACCACCACTGCAGCTGCTATGTCAGCACACCCACCAACCCATTTTGGTCTGGCCAACTTCCCCCTTTTCAGGCTTCAGCTTGAAAACTGAGCCTTCCAGAAGCCCCTTTATAAGTACCCAAAGCACTTAGCCCTGTGATACTCCCGCATGGTGACTGGTGAGGATTCCCAGAAAGAATGGAGGAAGGCGCTCAAGACTGGCATTCAGGCCCACACGAGGCAGGAGAAGGGCTAGAGAACGGAAAGCCTAGAGCTCTGGGCCCAGGTCTGCAGAGACTAGGTGAGGTCGGGTGGGGTTGGGATGGGCCCAGTCCCCGTGAGCCCACAGCACTTGCCCCTCACCAGGCAAAGGGCACCTTGCGATGCTCCTGCATGACGTAGTGGTCATCATTCTGGGGTAGTGCTCGCATCAGCCCAAAGTCCCCGATCTTGACCAGGTCCCGGGTGGCTAGCAGCAGATTGCGGGCGGCCAGGTCTCGGTGAATAAAGCGTTTGGACTCAAGGTAGCCCATGCCCTCAGCCACCTGGACGGCGTAGCGGCTCAGAGTCCCCAGGAGGAAGTGGCCCTGGTGCTTGCGCAGTCGGTCCAATAAGGAGCCCAAAGGCGCCAGCTCTGTCACCTGAGGGCAGTGGGTGCGTAAGGAACAGCCATCAGCCGACCCTCCCACACCACCTATGCTCCTGTTTCTCCTGCAGGCCCCACAGTCCATGGCCCTACCTGGCCGGGACTGTGCCTCCATGCAAACTTCCTCTCAGTGTAACTGAGGTGCAGGTGCTGGGAGGAGGAGCCCAAAAAGGCTCAGGGGCAAAAAATAAACTCCAGGCCAGCACCTCCATGGATAGAACTCTGCCAATGAGCACACACACAGGATCCAGCGGACACTGCTAGGCCTTCGATCCCCTTGATCACGTCAACAGGGGTCCTCTGACCTCAGAATAGACTGGCCACAGGCACAGGAGGGAGGAAGGGCTCAGAGACCATGGACCTTCCCCACCGTCCCACAGCTCTCACCATCTTCATGGGCGGCGTGAGCACCACACCATAGAGGCGAATGAGGTTGCGGTGGTCAAGCGAGTGCATGGCGTTGACCTCCCGGATGAAGTCGTCCATGGCCTCTGGCTGGCTCAGCACATCAGGCTTCAGGCACTTCACAGCCACGCTCACCTGTGCGGAGTGGAGACTGCAGTCAGGACATGTCCGCTCCTCCCCAGCTCAGAGTTCTCCACCCAAGACCTGCTCATTTCAGGGGTCAGGGCCTAGGCTCCCACTCTACATACACGTGGCCTGGCTGAGGCAGGCAGCCAATGGCCCTCCAGTGAGCCATCAGCTGTAGCTCCCCTTCCTGGGTGATTCTCAGTGAAATATCACTCAGCAAGTGAACCAGATGCCCAATATGATAGAAGAATGTAAAAGAATTCTAGTAATAGTATTAAAAGAATGTTTTTAGTATAAAAAGAAAAAGTCACTTTAAATACAATGCAAAAAGACCTAATTGATGACAGAATTCAGAAAATAAGAGTGGTTTCCCATGGAGGCAGTGGATATGACTGGAAACGGCCACAGACACCCTTCAGGGCAACAGGAAAAGCCTCTCTCTCTCTCTAGGTCTGAGGAGTGGTTATATGGCTCAATATGTAAATATACATATAAGAGTTGTATGCTTTGTTAACTCTTAGGAGGAAACTTAGGGAGCTTGGTGGCCTAGTGGTAAAATCTGCACTGCAATCCCGAATTCACGTGGTTCAAATCCACCAGCTGCTCCATGGGAGAAGTACGGGCAATCTCCTTCCATGTGATTAACTGCCTCTGAAAACCTGCTGGAGGGTCAGCTGTAGGTTGGTTTCGACGTGATAGCACACAGCAACAACAGGGGGAAATTTAATCACACAATGCCTAAAGGGCAAGATTTAAAAGTTGTATCCAGGTTTCATCCTAACCAATCTCTGCAAATAACTGAGGGGGAAATTAGGCACAAACACTGACCGCATGGTATGAGTGGTGGGTTTGGGCAGTTGTTTGTTGTGGGTGATTTGTGTTTTTTTTTTTTAAAGTTTCAAATAGTTTTCAAATATTTTGAGTGCAGGGAAATTGAAAGAATTTGTTCAAATTTGTACTTGAATTTTGTAAATAAACTAGCAGAGAGAGAGAAAAAAAAAATCAATGTGCCCAGCTAAGCCTGAGCACTGACTCCAAGCAAACCACTGAGCCACCAGGAGGCCAGGCCTGCTCCTCCTCACATTCACATACCCCTCAGAAGTTGAGACGTCAATCCCTGTGGGTCAGCTATGTTTGAATTGTGTCTCCAAAATGATGTATCATAAATTCTATCTCCATCACTTACACTTATAATCTCATTTGGAAAGGAGTTGTCTTTGCTGTGTTAATGAGACAAGATTAATATAGGGTATTTTGAGTCAGGAGATCTGGTAGCGCTGAAGTTAAGGCATTCATCTACTAACGAAAAGGTAAGCAGTTCAAAGCTACCAGCCATTCTGTAGGAGAAACATAAGGCAGCCTTCTCCTATAAATACTGACACTCAAAAACCCTGTGTGGCAGTTCCACATTCTCCTAGAGAGCCACTATGTGTTGGAAGCAACTTAACAGCAGTGGATTTATTTGTTGAGGCTTTTGTTTTATTTGGGTGTCTTGAATCAATCTTTTTTGAAACATAAGTGAGCAAAGCAGAGCTGGGGAGAGGCCAAGCTTTGTGAAGACAACCTGAGCAGCTCAGAAAGCTCTGTTCTCATAGAGCTGGTGCCTTGAATTTGGGATTTCCAGCTACCTAAATCTGTGGGAAAATAAATGTGTTTACTAAAGCCACCCACTTGTGGTTATTTCTGTCAGAGCAGTGCCTTATTACTAAGACAGGGTCCCAGGCCTCCACCCTGCAGGACCCACAGCTCACCGTCTTCCCCGAGGGGGCGTCCCACTCGCCCCTGCGAACCACACCAAAGGAGCCATCCCCCAGCTTCTCGAAGAGGTGCAGGTCCTTCTCTCCGATGAGGCAGGTGAGAGTCTGTAGGGATCCCTCCCCTGCGGGGTCCCCCGGGGTGGGTGAGGTCTTTCGGAAGGTGCTCTGAGAGTGATGAGGGGGGAACTCAGTCTCCAGCCGCTTTCCACTGAACACCTGTTGGAAGGCAGCCCGGGGCCAGATGGGAGCCTGAGGCCCCAGAGCCAGTCACTCAGCCCTGTCCCCCTGGTTCCCCCTGTGCTCCTCAGATGGGTCCTGGCTCGGCTCAACTGCTAGGGTCTCCCTCCAGGCCATAGCCTAAACCAGAGGCCACAGCCTCACATGGAGCCAGGAGGTCAGGGACAGCCCACCACAGACACAGTCTGGGTTACCCCTGGGCAGATAAAGGCTAAGTCTCATTCTACCCTTTCTGTCCTCTCCCCCTTTCCCACAATTCCTACCCAGTAGTTTTCAGTCATAAAGATGGACTGGAGCCTGAGGGGCCCTTCACAAACACCTCCCTGTCCAATTTTAGCCTTGGCCCCTTCTCTGGGTTGACCATTTGGTGCTGTCTGTCTCCACCCTCCCCAGGGAGTCGGCTACTCTTCATCCTGCTCAGGGAGGGATAATTTTAGTTTGAGGTTAAGACTGTGTGTGTGTGTGTGTGTGTGTGCGCGTGCGCGCGCGCACACACGCACGCGCATGTTTCTCCACACATAGCTAGTTCTTGCTGGGGAAGGGACTAGGGAGACAGCTGGGCCTCCAGAGGGGCACAGTGAGCAGAGGGGGGAAGAGGATCAGAGGGACTCTGAAGCCTGAGCTGGAGAGGGAGGGGGTAAAGGTCAAGGGAAAGGAGGAGGAAAGCCTCAAGAGGTGCCACCTTCCTGGAGCACTCAGAGCTTGGGCTTCGGGCTGTAAATTCTGCCTGGATCATTCATTCCCCAGGTCCTCCCCAAGGTTGACTGAGCTTTCACTGCACAGGATGAGACCTCTCCAATCTCTGGGCATCTCTGGCCTCAGGTTCCTGACCTTCCCTCCAGTAACTAGAATCTCTTACACATGCAAGCACTGCCCACATAACAAGGCCCTGTACAGCCATCATCTTAGGCAGGGATCTTTCCTCAGCCGTGAGGACCAGGTAAGCATGGCCATTTCACTGAAGACACAACGAAGAGTCTGGAAAGGCTACCTGAGAGCCCAGGGACCATGTGCAGTCAGGAGCAGATCAGAACAAACCACCCCGACCTTTTACATGCCACACCGCTCTCCTCCCCTGCCTTCACCCGCCCAATACACTCATCCTTCTCTCAAACCTGGGCAAGGGACCAGGACAGTGTCCCCAGAAGAGGCCACAGGATCCCAGGAGACAGTCCTTTTGCCCAGACTGCTGCCAGAAAATCTCTGCTGTCCAATCCCTGGCCAGCTGTTCTGTACCCCCCCCCCCCCCATCAAACCTTCCCCCAGCCCATGTCCCTACGAGGCCAGAAGTGGGGAGGGAAGGCCCTGGCTGGCTCACTTCCTCTCTCATTGTCTTCCAGACAATGGGCAAAGTTCCACTGAGTCAGACCAGGGACTCACCACACCACAGATCCAAATTAGGGCACAGGCTGGGGGGGAGGGACAGGCTGGGGGAGGGGCCAACTGGGGGAAGCCGCTAGCAGCAGGGTCAGATGACCACAGCAACTCAATGGAGACCACAAGGGATGGTGGGGAGGGGCGTCCTGGCAGCCCCCACCATCCTGTGCTGGGCACTGGCCCCAACCTCCAAGCAGAGCCAGCGCTCCAGTAAAGGCACTCTTGTCTTGGAGTCTCCCAGCACCAGGACACCCAAGGAGGATGTGGGGAGCTCTCTGCACACAGGCTGCTCACGTGTCTGTCTCTGGTGGAGAGGACACTTGGCCAGGCAGCTCTGCAAGCACCTTGCCTGATAAGACCCTGGAGGAGGGAGGCCTGAACAAAGTGCCAGGGGAACATGGCAAGATTAAGCCTGCCCAGAGATGGAAGGCTCCCCAGAACTGACACCAGAGTGGGGCCCACAGACTGCCCCACCGTCCCACAGCTCATCCACCCACCTTGCTCATCCATGACTTGCGCTTGTACAGGGCCTTCCTCCTCTTCACAGCCTCCCACAGCCGCCGCTGGCCTGCAGGGAGAGTGGGGAGACGGGGCTGTCAGAAAGGTCTCCCCAAGCCATGCTTCACACTCAGCAAAGGCAGACCCACTCCGGGGCACTGCTCAACACAATGACCAGTGAAACCAACCCCAACCAACCAGTGAGTCTCCACTAGCCAGGTGGACAATGCATCCCACTTCAGGCTATAGTTCTGAGAATGGATGGAGGAATCTGGCCACCAAAATCCAACTCTTGGGAAGGAGAGGTTGGAAATCAAACTAACAAGATTTTCCTCAATCTTGCAATTTTCTTAACTTGCTGCCTCATACACTAACAATTCAGGCCAAACATAGCAGAACTTTGTCTCATGTGGCCTATTATCCCCTATCAGGCTATCCTTATGTTGAATGTACTAAGTCTCTATCATGAATATAATTCCTTCATGTTGTAATCACTACTTTTAGGATAAATGCAAACTTAAAAAATTAGCTCATAATACTGACCTTAGTGAATGTGAGAGATACAAAGCCACAAAAGAGGGTCAGAGACTATGAGAAAATTAACAAGTTGAAGGTTTTTAATCTTCTTTTCTCCATACAGACCTTGGACATTGAACTCTGGTGTTCAGAGTGTTGAACAAAACAGACTCAATTCTGAGTTTATGAAGGAGGGAGTGATGGAAGCAATACATCCTACAAACGTCGTACAGACAAGAAGTGGTCTGTAATTAGTGCTGAAGACCCAGGGGTATAAGTGAGTCAGACTTCACTGCTCTAAGTCACCCTGACAATCATGCTTTGTTCTCCACGCACCTGTTGTGTGCACTTTACTGATGCCCTCCCACCCCACCTCAGGGGCTCAGGGAACATGCCAACCCACGAAATTAAAGGCGGGAAAAGTCCTCCATGGAGCTGGCAGTCCTGAGGGTGGAGGAGGTAAACAGTCACCAGGGAGTGGACAGGCCAGCCTGATGCCACTACCTACCAGGCCGGCCCATGCCAATCTTCTCCAGGTCTTCATTCTTGACATACTCGAAGTGGGACAGGCGGGTAACATTGAGGTCATCGCGGAGCCGAAGGAAGTATTGTTGCAGCTGCACCTCGGACAGCAGCTCCAGCAGCCAGCCTGTGCCCTCCTCCGGCTGCATGCTGCTGCTCCCCAGCCTCTGTGAAGTGGAAAGAACAGCTCAGGGGTCACAAGACAGGACGCTAGGAAGACCAGCCATGCTCTGGTCTCATCCATGTCCTCCTATACTACTGATTCACACCTTCTCCCAAAATGACTGTACAGGAGAGCCTGTCCATTTAAATCTGCTCTTGCTTGCAACAAGGACAGAATCAGACAGCTGAGATATTGTCCTGGTCCAGGAATCAAGAGTCAAGGTCTTCCTCAGCAACAACAGCAAAGTTCAACAGAGCAGTAAACAACAAATGCTGGCAAGGTTGTGGAGAGACTGGAACCTTTATTCACTGCTGGTAGGAGTGTAAAATGGTTCAACCACTATGGTGCTTTCTCAAAACGTTGGAAACAGAAATACCATCTGACCCAGCAATTGCAATGCTGGAAATATACCCTAAAGAAACCAGAACCACTGTCCAAACAGATGTATGCACAATAACAAAAAGATGGAAGCAAGCCAAGTGCCCATCAACAAACGAATGGATAGAAAAACTATGGTATAGTCACACACTGAAAAATAATAAACTCATAAAACATTACACAACATGGGTGACCCTGGAGGACATCATGCTGAGTGAAATATCTCAGTCACAATAGGACAAATACTACATAACACCACTGTTACGAATCAGGACTCATATAGGGAGTTGGGAGAATAGGAAAAAAGTGGATAGATAAGAAATACTGTATTGAAACAGAATGAGGGAAAGAACTGCTTAAAAGGAATATATACTCGGGCATTTTATGTTAAGACAATGGTCCAGAATAAGAGGTATATTACAAAGAGGACTGTGGAAGGGGGAAGGAGAGAGGGAGGGAGGAAATTGTATAACAATGAATATTTTTCAAAAAAGAAACGTGAACTGGGGTCAGGGGGAGTAGGAGGGAAGAAAATGTGCAACAGTGAGTGAATGAAAATCCAACTTTTGTGTGGACTTCTGTTAAAATCACAAAACAAAAAAGAATAAAAAATGAGTCAGTCTTACTGTTGTTGCTGTGTACCGATTCTGAACTGACCCATAGGTAACCCTCCAGAGGGTTTTCAGAGGCAGTTAATTGCACAGGAGATTGCCCCTCTTTATCTCACGAAGCAGCAAGTGGATTTGAACCATGTGCCTTTAGGATTGCAGCACAGCTCCTTACCACTGGGCCACCAGATCTCACCTGGGAGCTCCCTAGGGTCTTACTAACCACTCCAAATCCAAGCCCACCGGGAAAAGATCTTGAGACCAGATGAGCACACATGAGGTCATTCCCGTGCCCGGAGACGCTCCCGACAATCCACTGAAATACTCTACTCTCCAGGGGCCACCACTCAAGTGTTAGAGGGTGACAAGCAGTTTAAGATGAGCGGGTGGTACGGCCAGGGCAGGCACAGCACTCAGCACCAGCGGATGGGTGACCTGAAGGATAGCAGCCCCGTGCTGTCAAAGCTTTCCATTCCACATCCCAAGAGGAAAAGAACACCAACAGCTAACTTTATGTGAAATCTCACCACCAAAACTTTTTCGGAAAGGTAAGCTATGCACGTGGTAAAAAAACTCAAAAAGTACACAGGAGCTTTTGTCATTTTCTTGCCTACTCCCCGAAGCTAGTTGCCATTAAAGTCTTTTTATTTTTACTTATCCTTCCAGACATTGTTTTTTCTCCAAACTGCACAAACCTTTCTGTTCCTTGCATTCACTTAACATTCAAATTTGAAATGCCTGCAATATTGTGCTGGCTAGTCACAACACAGGCCAAGTTACAAGCAATCAATGGGGTCACAGTGACTGGCCTCTGACTTACACCCTATTTGGCCCTAGAAAGAGGCCAGTGGCATCGCTGAAGCTAAGTAGCCAGCCCATACCCATTCCTAACCCAGGAAGACATCTCAGAGCAGAGAGCTTATGAATATGTCCAGTCCCGACTAGGGTTCAATCCTGACTGAGGAGAGAAGAGAGGACCAGCTGTTGTCCCAGGGCCTGGTGAACCCCCATCTCCCCAACTTAGAGGTGGCCTCATCCCCTATTCACATCATGCACTGTCCTAATAGGAATAGGCACACATGGCCCAGGCCCAGCATCAGCCTTCTGGCCCTTGTCGCCAGCAGTCTTGTCAGCACTGTGCCAGCAGCTCAGACTTTCTCAGGCAGCTCCCGGGAGCAGAAGACAAATGTGGATGAGAGGTCTCAGATCAAGCCCTGGCTCTTCCACTGAGGGGACTGGACCAGATGGGTGATTTTCAAACTTCAAGCTGTGGCCCTTCACCCAGATGACACTCAAGAGGCTGTACAGCCCTCTAGGGGTCATTTTTGGTTGTCACAATGTTTAGGGGATGCTAGGATAAGAGTCCCTGGGTGGTGTAAACCGTAAATGCAGTCGGCTGCTCGCCCAAAGGTTGGAGGCCCAAGCTGCACCAAGAGGTACTTTAGAAAAAAGGCCTGGTGATCCACTTTTAAAAACTGAACCACTGAAACCTTAAGCAGTACAGTTCTACTCTGACACATGGAGTTATCATGAGTCACAATCAACTCAACACCAGCATTTAGGAGGGGCGGAGGACAAGAACATGAGCCATTCTGCAACATGCAGGGAAGATTCACACACTGTTCCAAATCCTACGCAACAGAATTCATCTGGGGGGGGGGGAGGTGGAACGCCATATTACAGTGAGACATGTGACAGCCAGAATCATGTTCTTTTCCTGGGTTTTGCTCTCTTTCCTCTGACAGGGAAGAGGCTTAACACTTTTCTATTGCTCTCATTGCTCTCTCAAAAACTCAAACTCAGGGCTGTAGAAGTGGAACCAGCTCACTGCCGATCCTTCAGCAGGTTTTCAGAGGCTGTAACAGCTAGGAGATTCGAAGCACTCACCTCTGGGTTGTCATTGTAGCTAGCTCCTTACCCACTGGGCCATTAAAGCTCCCTGGTAATGAAGAATAATGAGTTTTCCTTTTCTGACAGATTCCACACCCCAAAGATTCCAGTGTCCACAGATTTTACTATAATCATCCAAATCTAGGACCTAATTCCAATTTATACACGAACTGTTCTGTACATTGGTGAAAAATCAGACTTTGTTTTTTGTTAAGAATTTGGCAAACGTGGTTCACCATTTGAAAAAACAAAACAGTCACTTGAAGTCAACCCACTCTCAAGACAAAGCCCCCTGCAGTCAGCACCTGTAAATGTCACCTTCATGAGGTTTCACCTGAACACTTTATCACGGCATCATGAGCTAGCACTCACACAACCCAATATAAATTATTAAACACAAAATGTCACAAATTACTGTATTCTTCCTTTGTATTACAGCTAGCATTATACCACATTTTTTACTATACATACATACTCACCATAAATAAGTTAGAGTTCTTGTTCAAGAGCAGTAACAGTAAAATATAATACATAACACTTCATCTGTCCTTACGATACAGAGCTCTAAGTGTTTAGCCGTATGAACTTGTTGGTCATCTCTTACAAGAGAACCTGGGATTTAAGAGGGTGGGTCACCACGGCTTTCCAGGAAGTCCCACAGACGCACTATGACAAGCACCGAATCAGGCTACTCCCCTACCAGTGGTGGCTGGCCAGGCAGAGCCACCTCCTCCCTGTCACTAGACAAGGGATCTCACCCCACACAGCTCAGCCTCAAGACACGGGCTCCTTAATCCAGGGAGAACGGTCTGTAGGCTCTCTTCTTCTCTCCCTATTTCCCACTTTCAGGACTCCAGGCTCCCCACTGCTACTGGCCTCTAGGGCAGGAGGTGGCATTTCTTGAGACCAGCTCAAAGACATGCCTGGGGTATAAGGCTGACCCCAGGGGTCCTTCCCCTGAAACAGCAGGCACAGCCCAATCTTCCCTTTCCCCTAAAAAACCAGTTTACAGAGGTCCCTGCACCAGTGGACATTCCTGCCCCTGCTCTCTGAACCCAGACACAGGACTACTTGGATAGGGGGTATATGGAAGACCGGGAAGCATACTATGGTCCTGGGGAGGAGAAAGGACCCTGGGTGGGCCTCTACCACAAAGCCCTGGCTGACCCTGGACAAGTCACCCCGTCTCCCAAGTCCAAGTTTCTTTGTGAAGCACAGGGCACGGCTGTAGCTTCCCCAGATCAGAGTCTCCAACTCTGCCTGGGCCTGGCCGCAACAGTGGTGTGCACACCTGTGTGTGGCATGTGGAGCTCTTGTGACCGGCACACGCGATCACACGCTGGACTGGCTCCTGCACGCTTTCCTATCACACTCGCCAACAAGCATGCAACACTCAGAGGGTAGAGGCCACTGGGCCCTGGCTCCTGTGGGCCCTCAGCGGAGCGTCCGTCAGTCATCCCCAGTCCTACTCTCTACCCCTCAACCTAGCTGCCTGTCAGTTCCACTCCCCTCCTCGCCACCCCATCCCCCCCACTCACTGTGGGCCCCCAACTCACTGTGTACAGGCGTCGCCGAAGTCTGGCCAGCAGGGGAAAGGAGAGCTCTAGGCCAGGGAACCGCCGGGCTGCCGGCATCTCCACAGATTACTGGGAGATAACTCCAGTGGGTTCCTGGGGCTTAGACCCAGAAAGTAGGGTGGCAGGGGCTTCAAAATTTGCCCACAGATACCCGTCTAGGAGTTCCTAAATCTCACACCAGGGGAGGGAGATGGAGCAGAAGAGCCAGGAGGACCTCTTTTCCCCACAGGAAGCCCGGCTAGGTTCCCCCCAGCTGGCTAGTCCAGCAGCAAGCTCTTCTCTGGCTGTGGCCAGTCCCTGTCCTGCTTCTTGTCTTCTCCCCAGCGCAGTGGTCACAGCTCCAGTCCTGCTCCCTGGCTCCCCCACCCGACTGTCGACTGTCGCCGCCCTCCCGCCTCCCTCCCTCCCTCCCCAGCTGAGCAGTTCTGACACTGGCTGAAAAGGGACCTTTCTGAATCACTGCCAAGAAAGCAGCGAGAATGGGGGGACTCTTCCTCCCAGCCACCCGTGCTGGCCCCCCTGCCTTCGCAAACACAAGGCCCCCTGTATCTGGCTTCCACCCCAGCCCCCACAGTTGCAGACAACTCCTGGGATTTGAGGGTGGGGGCTATGTGAACCAAGAAGCAATGCACAAAAAGGGACTGCGGGTCCCTACATGGACTGGTCTGGGGCTGGCAGGGCTAAACCACTGCCTGAGTCAGGGGCTTGGAAACCAGAGTGTTCCCTGAATACTCCAGGCAGACCCTTCTAAGACCCTCCCCAATGCCAGGCCTGCCTTGGCTGGGTGTCTCCTGGCTTAGACCCTAACGTGGCCCTGTTACCCTGGTGCCCGACGGAAATAGGAGGTCGGCAGGCCGCCAGAGTGGGGCAGTCCAGCCAAGGAGGAGGGTGGGGTGGGAGGTGAGGGCTCTCCCCTCTCCCTCCCTTAGGACTGTCTTGTCTGCTGCCCACACCAACATCCAGCCTACTGCGTCCCCAGACCAGCTGGCCAAAATCCAAAACCCCCTCAAAACAAACAATCCTGCCCCATAACCCCTGTTGGGATGCCCTAACCCCGAGCTGTAGGACATGTTACACGCACGCACAGTCAATAGTCCCTGTTTAAGGGGACTAGAGACACTCCACTAAGCCCTTGTGGGCCCCCCACATTCCTAGAGCTGACAAATGATCCCTCTGCCCCTCCTCAGAGGGTGCCAGCTGCTCTTATTACCCCCCCTTTACTGCGGCCCCCAGACACACCTGACAGCTGCAGGAAGTCCTCTCCAGTTCCCCCAGGCCTCTGCCCCCCACCATGCCTGGGGAGCCCCTGTTTCTTGCACACTGCTCTCTTGTCCCTATCCAGCTGGCCACCAGCTCAGGAAGCCCCATTTGGCTGGCAGGGCAGGCAGGCAGCTGGGGCAAAAGAAGTTTGGGGAGTTGGCATCCTGGGCTCTCTTTCCAGGGTGTTCTCTCTGGCACTGATTGAAGGGACAGTGCTTGACTCTGCCTTAGTATCTTTGCTTGACCTCCGAGTGAGGTTAACACCCCCAGCAGGCAATCCCTCTTTTCCATCCCACTGTCATCTAAGGATGACCTATGGAGCAGCCAGGCACGGTCTCCCCTTCCCTTCAGTACGAGAACACCATTAGTGAAGGATGGCAGGGCTAGGGTTAGGGCTAGCTCGGAAGCCAAAGTCAGGCCAAGGTCACTGACTTTGAGACATTAGCTAACTTTGCCCTAAACACTGTCACACCATCATGCCCACAGCTCAGAAGAGCTTGCAACCTACCTCCAAACAGGTACCACTTTGAAAGAGGCCCAAGGACCAGGCTTGAGGAGGACAGTTTAGGCTGGGTTACTCCATTGCAAGATAAGATTGCCAGGTCAGAAAGGCCAGCTTAGAAACTCTAGACTCCCCCAGAAAGACACCTCCTTCATCTACCAGAACCCTATGCCTGATTGGAAGACATCCCATAAGAAAGATCTTTAACTGCCTGCTGTTAAATCACAGTGAGTCCGAGGAAGCCGTAAGTAGGAAAGCAAGGGTGGCAAGTGTGGTGGTGCCGGGACTGGTGGTACTGGAGCCCAGGCCCCAGAGCACAGCCCCGGCTCACCTTGCTGCCTTAACTCTTTATCTGGTCAGCCACTGCCCTCTGCTGGCCAGGAGAGAATCTGCTCCATCTCCAAAGAGAGAAGCCACCCCACAAATATGGTGATCATATTTTTTCCAAAGCAAACTGGGGAGTCGGTATGCATATTTGAAAGGGTAACAGGAGGGTATGCCCAGCGCACAGGGACCCGGGGCCCATAAAAGACTCTAGCCTAAACCCTGACAGCGCTTCCTAGATCCCCCTCGGCGTGTGAGGCAGTTTATTTGGGTTTCAGGGGACCCATGGACACGAAGGTGGACTTCTGTATCAACTCACCCCACCTTACACACTTACACACCCTCTAACAAGCCTCCCCAGATCTGTCCCTGGGCCCAGGCACCCAACCCCTGAGAGGCTACACAGAGGAAGACGGGGGCCCTTCACTCCCGGCGGATGATCACCGGAGCCTCGGTACCCTGGTCTCCCCCCACCCCCATTACCTGAGGGCCCTCCTCACCCCCAGCCAGGCGCTGGTAAGCAGATCTCTCCCCCATGGAGCCCAGCTGCAGACCAGCGAGGGGAGCAGAGCCCAGCTCAGCCCCCGCCCCTCCGGCGGCCCCGGCGTCACCGTCACCGCCCTGCGTCCTGAAGGGCCGGGCCTCAGCATCCTCTCCCAGAGGAAGGCCGGGGCCGCTGGAGCCTTGGGGCTGTCCATGCCACCGCCCGCCCGCACCTTCCAGCTTCCCAACACCTGGGCCTCAGCCTGCGGACTGCGGTCTCTCCTCCCGCTGCGGCGCTCGCGGCTCTCCCCTCCTCCAACCTCGTTTCCAGCCTCCATACTAATGGACAGCGCGAGGGATGGGGGTGGGGTGCTGGCTCGGGGCAGAGCCCAGGGGAGACAGGTAGTGGCTCCTGGCTTCACAGACATTGCAATGAAAGACACACACACACACACACACACACACACACACAGCCGCTTCCAGGGCCCCAGAGCTGGCAATCAGGTCCTTGGGGATTGAAACCCCTCCTCCGCGATATTCCAGGATAGCAGGGTTAATTCCAGAAGTGCACAGACAAGATATTTACGTCCTGACTATGCCCGAGAGTCCTCCTTCTAGACATTCCGAGGTCTGAAGTCTATTCCATCCCCCCCACACCCTACCCCCGCTTTCACTTGGCCACAAAGGTGCCCACATGCCGGGCTCCCGTCCACTCACTCAGTGGGTGCACTCTGCTCCTGCGCCTCAGTCCTCCACGCCTGCCAGTCTCATCTCCCAGCCCACTCCTCACCCAGCTGTGCAAATTACGCCTCCCCACACCCCACAAAGGAGGGTGAGAGCACCCAGGCGCCTCTTATCTCTCTGGCCTCGACCTCTCCCAGCCTATACCTCAGCACCCCCGCCACCCCATATAGCACTGGCTGCACCCACAGGGCCAGGGCAAGGGCAGCTCTCCTCCCTGGCCTGAGGGACTCCCTGTCTAGGAGCTACCCCAGCCGATGCCCACGCAGGGCTCACGTCACCTCCACGCGCTCGCCCACGCAGCACAGGGTGAAGTTACTGCCAGCAGAGGGATTCTCACTGCAGGAAGCCTCCTCCTCTCCCTCCAGCCCCCAGGGCCACAAAGGACCACATGCACACTGTCTCATTTCCCTGGCATCTGAAGCATCCACTGACTCCTTAGCACCAGGTATTTGGGACTGAGTTCAGGTACCTTTATCCCTTCCAAGACTGAAGCAAGGAAAACTTTGGTCCTCCTACTCTGCCTTGAGGCTGGGGGAAAAAACATCCCAGGAGAGCATGGAGGAGTTCTCCAAAGGTTCACTATCCTCACAGAGCCCTTTTCCAACGTGGGAAAGAGCTGAGGAAATTACCCTGCCAGGCTGAGGGAACAAAATGCTTGGATGGCTTCTCAGTGGATGCTCTCATCAAAGCTATGGCAGTGATTAGTCTTGGGAGTAGCTTCAAGAACCCAAAGTCAACACGCTGTGAGAAAGCAAAATGGAAAAAGCCTGTCCATCTCATCTTCCCCTGGTTTAAGGGTCTGATCCAAACCATTCTCCTTTCTACTATTCTTCAGCAGCATCTGCTGTTGTTATGCACTGTCTAGTTCAAACTAACATCCTCCCGCAGGTTTTCAGATCCTGTAAATCACATGGGATGGGCCTGCCTATCCTTCTCCCAAGGAGGAGCTGGTGGATTCAAACTGTGTGCCTTTGGGTTGACAGGGCAACTCCTTGTCACTTGGTCACCAAGATGATGATACGTTCCACAGAGTCAGAACTGACCCGTATGTAGCAGACCCTCCAGCAAGTTTTTAGAGACAGTTAATAGCATGGGAGGTGAGTGCCCATCCTTATCCAGCAGAGCAGCTGGAGGATTCCCATGGCCTGCCTCTGGGATTGCAGCACAGCTTCCTACCACTGGGACACCAGAGCGCCCTCCTAAGCCTCTAGTCTCCTAATAGCAATCTTCATTGAAGACACCTTATAGACTCCAAATTCCTATGATTTAGGGGCTGTGACCTCTTAATTAGAAGGAGGTAAGACTGACACAGAACGACCCTGCCTCCGATGCTCTTTCCCCTCTGCCCAGTCTCTCCAACAGCATCAGTGAAGTGACAAATTCACACTGAGGAGTAGACATGACATGCAATTTCCGGCCAAGAGGATTTTTCCAAAACAACCTACCGTATTCTCAAGAATATATGCCAACCCTTCCTCCCAGCTGGCCCGTTCCCATCTCTGCCTGCCTCTTCTCCAAACCCTGGAGGAAAAACAATATACTAAGAGGAGCAGGGGGCTTGGAGATCCTTCCTCACTCAGAAGACTGTCTCATCTCCACCAACCAGCCCCATCAAGCCCATCAACCTCAACTCACCCCTCTGTGCACAGGACCCACTCTTCTAGACCAATACCAGGCAGGTCCCCCTGGGACCAGAGCCCAGAGGGAACTGGAGAGAGCAAAGAGCCGGATCACACCTTCAGGTCAGCTTGGGTCTGACATCACATGGATGTGAGGAGGCGGGCCAAGGGCCAGGAAGAGAAGTGTGTGATTCAGACGCACACCAGGCTGTCCACACCCTTTCTAGCTACAGGTCACTAGAGGTTCCCTTCCTCCCAGGGGAGCATCGCAGCAAGGTCCTGAGACTGTGTCTGCCAGCAATGCCAGGCCCACAGGTCCAAGGCCAGGCCCTGAAGCCTCTTTGTCCTTACTGCTGGCAATTCCTAACTTTTGAATGTTTTCCTTTTCTTCTCTGGGAATGCTCTGTTCTCTGTTCTCCCAGGGCTCCGTCAAGACTGCTACTCTGTGTAGTCAGAACTCCTGTAACATTTCCAGGCATCTCCACAAGAAGACTCCATGAGTAGCCCAAACTTTGTTCATCATTGCCTTCTTGAGACATGCTCATCTATATTCCTATATCCTAACTAATTCATCACCTGCTAACCAGGTTAGTACACTTACCCCTGGTTTCTCAGTGGTAAAACCATTTCATTTTTCTTTCTTCTCCCAGCTGGGCAGGCTACAGAATCATGTTGCTTCTGCTTCCTAATTATTTCTCCCATTGGATACAGAAGTTAGGCAGACTTGGCCTAAAATCCTGGCCCTATCATTTTCTAGCTGGACAACCTTTAGGCAAATGACCTGTTAGGACTGAATTGTCTCCCCAAAGTGAATGTTGTAAATCCTAACCTCTATGCCTGCAGTTATTATCCCCATTTGAGAATGGACTGCCTCTGTTGTATTAATGAAGCAGGATTAGTGCAGGGTGTGTTTTGAGCCAATCTCTTTGGAGAGATAAAGCGATTAAATCCAAACCAGCAAAGGAGGAAGGGGCAAGATAAATGTTAAAACACATGCAGATTTCCAAGGAACCCTGAAACCAGCTGAAGACCCAAGGACCCTCTCCCAGAGCTGACACAGAGTGGGAATGCCTCTCCTTGGATTTGGTGCCCTGAATTCAGACTTCTAGTCTCCTGGAGAGCAAGAAAATAAATTGGTTTCTTAAAGCCACCAATTCGTAGAGTTGCCATTACAGCAGCACAAGACAACCATGAGAACAACTAAACCACAGTTTCCTCATCTGTAAAATGATGGGTAGGAGGAAGGGGGAAGAGCCCCTCCTTCACAGAGCTACTGAGCAAAATCAGTGAGAAGGAACAGCGCACTTAGCACAGCGCCTGATCTCAGTACAACCTACTCTTCGCTGAACACTGACCAGAGTGCTGTCTCTGCATGTAACTCCTCATTAAGCCGAGCCCCTCCAGGATCCACTCCTTGCCCATTTTCCTCCTTTTCTCTCTCACAACTTCTTTCAAATGCCACGCTCCAACCAAGTCTCAAGAACTCAAACTCACTGTCAAAGAGTTTGGACTGACATGAGTTTGAACTCAGGAGTCGGAACCAACAGACATGGGTGGTTGCTGTTGTTATGTGCCACTGAGTTGACTCAGACTCGTAACAACCTGGTAAGCAATGGCTCTGAGCTTCGCCCTAGCTTGAGCCAACCAGCTCATCTCAGATACACCTGACCCCATTGCCACAGTCACTGTGTCAATCCATCTCATCCTCCATTCACTTCTGCACTGACCTTCTACCCCCCTCCAAGTATGATTTCCCTAAGGACTGGTCCCTCTTGGTAACATGTCCAAAGTATATGAGACAGAGAGTCAAAATCCCAGCCTGCAGGGAGGAAAGAGGTTTCACCCTCTCCAAGACAGACTATATGTCCTCATGGCAGTCCATGGTATATCCAATACACTTCTCTAGCAGGTAGGAGGCTGTAAATTGCCCAAGAGAAGACTGCCCATCTTTTTCTCATGGAGTCACTGGTAGATTTGAATCACCAGAGAGTTGTCCTTCGTGTTAATAGCACAGCTCCCTAGTACCTGGACTAGGCTACCAGAAATTGCTCTCATCAAGTCTGTTGTTGTCAGTCAAACCAACTCATAGCTGACCTTCCAAAGGGTTTTCAGAAGCATTAAACTGCACGGGATGAGACTGCCCACTGCCCATCTCTCTCCTGCAGAGCAGCTGGCAGATTCAATCTGCATGCCTTCAAGTTGGCTGCACAGCTCTTTAACATTTATAAGTACTTAAGTTCATCCTTCACTGTTGCTAAGTTGGAACCAACTCAGAGCAGTTCTTCCAGCAGGTTTTCAGAGGCAGTAAACTGCATGAGAAAAGGTTGTCCATCTTCCTCCTATGGAGCAGATGGCAGATTCGAACTCCCCATCTTGGCTTGGCAGTACATCTCTCTCTCCACCAGGCCATCGGAGCTCCTTTGTTGCTTTCAGCCAAGAAAACCCTATATGGCAGTTCTACTCTGTCAGATGAGGTCACTGCCAGGAGTCAAAGTCAGATGACAGCACCAAACAACAGACACACTGTTCTTTAATATCTCCAAGCTAGTCTTCTTTATCATTGTCAGCATGAGAAACTCCTACACAGCCCTCAAGACTCAAATCAAACATCAAGTCCTCTACATCCTCCCCAATTTCCTACCCCTACTTGGCTCTTTCTGCCATACTGCCATGCTGTTCTGTTAGAGCACTGTTTGATAGAGTAGTTGAAACAGTTAATATTACATGTGGAAAACAGATTTTTAAAATGTTCTTGAATTATCCATCATGTTCACAGCTTTTAACTTTACAGTACTATGTAATTCTAAAGGAACCCTCTTCACACACATCTATGTACTTTGTACATTATAAAGAAACTGTTTGTTGGCATCGGGCCTTGAAGGCAAGAACTTGGCCTCTCCCCAGCCCTATTTCCCCAGTGGGAACATGCGAGATTGCCCACCCCTAGTCCTAGCCTTGTTCCTTTCCATCAAATCTAATCCAGGAAAGCCAGTGTCTCCATGGCAACCACAGCTGTCAATCTCATTACCGTCAGTCCTGCTCCAGACCCACTAAGCTACTTTATTCTCACATAAGCCCTTCCAGGCCCAGGGACAAATGACATCTCGGACAACCTCTTATGC
Source organism: Elephantulus edwardii (assembly GCF_000299155.1). Lineage (NCBI taxonomy): Eukaryota > Metazoa > Chordata > Mammalia > Macroscelidea > Macroscelididae > Elephantulus > Elephantulus edwardii. The sequence goes on along the minus strand of NW_006399782.1, from coordinate 2,797,258 downwards.
AAAATGGAAGTCTTAAATCATCCTTTTCCAGAATGGGTGCCTTTCCATCATGACTGTGTGGAGGGAGCCTTGGGGTAAAGATTGCCCCAGTGGTTGAGAGGAAGCTGGCTGAGACAGAGGACAGGGGAGCTGGACAGGATGGCAAAGCTTATCCTGGAGAACCCTCCCTATGCTTCACCTTCTACAACCCCCAACCAAAGAGGAAGATGACACTTAGAAAATAAGAAAAGGATCTATAAAAATACCACAAGATAGCCCACAATTAACTCACCTCTTCCCCTTCTGTAGCAAGCAGGTCTTCAAAGTATTGTGATGCTGATCCATGTTCCCCAGTTAAAGCCTGGAGTGTCAGCCCAGAGACAGGACACAGAGTCCTTCCTTCCTGGATCATCACTCTCCCACAGACAAACATGATTCTACCCTGACCAAGGATGGGTACGCACCCCACACACACTTGGGTGTCAAAGTGTGATGGCCAGTACTTCAGAGAGCAGAATCCCACCCAGGCACCCTCACAGTGCCCAGGCCTCGCAAGAACTCCTAGGAATGAACGCTAACTGCAACCTAGATCCCTGATATCAGTCACTCCAGAGCTTTTCCAGGGTGAGGCAGAGGCACCCAGCTGCTCACTTGGCCTGACCACCCCACCCCCTCAGCAAAAGCCCAGAACTGAAGGGGCCTATTGTTAGGCCGTGGAGGTGGGGTGGTGAAGACAGCAGTGGAGAGAAGTTGGGTCTCTCAGCTGCAATAAGGCTCTGCTCATCTGCTGAATCCACACCAGAACCCCAAGAGCTGCGCACACTCACTGCAGAGCAGGCTGGAGAACTCAAGGGGGAGGGACCTGCATCTGGAAGTGACAGAAATTCTAGGCACTTCAAGATGTACGTATTAAATCCCCTTGCATCCAGCCCACCCTTTTAGATGAAGGAGACCTAGAGAGAGGAAAGGGCGCTTCGTGTCCGAAGAACTTAAGAAGCTGTCCAACAGAATAGATCTCCAGTAGCTGGGGGAGAGTAAGAGTTCACGGTGATGGTGATGTGCTTCCGGCCAGGAGGGGTAGTCCCGTCAAGGTCAGCGACCAAGAACAGAGACAGGTAGACAGAAGAACCCCATGTTCTCATGCTGATCCAAGGTTCCTAGAAGGTGTAGCTGCTGGAGGGAGGGGCGAGGCCAAACATCTCACCCTACCTGCTCTGCTCTTCACCACATGCCTATTACCTGCTACATGTGCTCTGTGTGGGGATTCTGAGGAGTACAGAGGAGCCGAATGCACCTTAAGGTAGGTCCTTCAGGAGACACTATAACTGGATCTTTACAAAAAGCTTTAACTTTCATGGTAAAACCCTGTTATTGACCTAGATTATGCCTCATTTTACAGATGAGGCTATAAGAGGCTCCCAGCAACTCGGAGGTACTGGGCACACCTACAAGTGTACAGTAACTTGCTTGGCTCCATGACATGGACCCATGGAAGGCAAGGGCTGGAATCTTATCCTATCTATTCCAGACTCGATAAATATTTCCTGAATACTGAATGAATTCCTGGATTCTCTGAGCACAAAATAGATAAAAACAGTACACTGCACACATACATATAATTTCACACATACAAATGATGGCACTTCTTTCCAAAACTACAACAAAAATAGCTTTTTTTGAATGGTTAAATCCCTAAGGTGAAAAGAATGGTAGCAGAGACAACCACAACAAAAATCTGCAATTTGGGGAGTAGTGACAAGCCCTTCAGAAGGGAAATCTCTGGAAGAGATAACAGAAGGAAAAAACCCAAAGTACAGATTATGTGTAACACCCCCAGACTCCCTTCCCAACACAAAGCTACTCGGTGACCCTCCACCACCCTGCCAAAAGGCCAGGGATTTATCTCCTGAGAGAGGATAAGCTGAAGCTCCCTGGGCACTAGTAGCCCAACTGGTTGGCTTAAGGACAGGGGTGTCACATCCCAAACAAGGAAAGCAGAGATTGTCGAGATCCCTCCTCCACAGTCAGGCTTCTACCGTCTGGTGGGTAGTAGCAAAAGAGGTGTCTTTTCTGGGAATTCTGCAGGCCAAGAGAGATAAGGATACCAACTCCCGGGTTTCCCAAATGACCCATCCAGTTCACCACACAGCAAGGCTCTGGGGGAACACGAGCTTCTCAGTCACAAGCAGACACAAAGAGCCAGCAGACATCCAAGGGAAGGCCTCACCACAGAACACAGCATGTGAAACACAAAAAGGCAGCCCAGAGGAAAAGGCAGCATGCGAGCAGAGAACTTCAGACAGAAAAATCTCACTCATGCACTCAGAGAGATACGGTATCAGGTCCCTGATGTATGAACAGGACATTAAATCACACACAACTGGGAAGTAAAAATGACAAACATAAGTGCAGACACAAAAGAATTCAACATCTGGGACCCAGCCTCCTTCTGTGTAGGTCTGGGTAATGACTAGGTCAGGGGAGCTGCAGTGGACCTGGCTACCTGGACTGACAGTGTACAAATACAAATAAACTGAGAAATCTTAAAAAAAAAAACCAACAAATTCAACAGACTCACCTCCTACCCCACAGCAGAGTCTTGACTACAGCATGTGCTCTTAAATGTTTGTTGAATAAACGAGGTACAGACTAGAGAGTCTTAAACTTTTTACAAGAGTAAATCAACCAGGGGAATAGTACAGAACACAGAAATAAGACCTCCAATAGAAGAGCGATACAGGAAAGCCCAGGGAGCTGAAGGGAGAGCCCAGGAGGTCAGCTAAGCCCGTGGCAGAGAGCAACCAACCAGCCCAGGCTGCTGCAGGGCTGAAGGTGCTGAGAGACACCGGTGAGAGGACACCTAACAGAACAAACCCCTGAGAAATAATCAATACAGTTACTGGAGACTCGGAACCCATTCGCAGCTGACCCTCCCCCAGGATTTCAGAAGATGTAAATTGCTAGGGAGGTGACGGCCCAGATCTCTCCGGTGTGGCTGCAGGTGGATTTGAACCACTGGAGAGGTGTCACCTTTGGGTCAGCAGTACAACTTCATATGGGCTACATACACCAGTGGAGCTCTCTCAGCTACCAGAGTTAATAAACCCACTGCCCTAGACACGATTACAATCTATGGCAAACCTCCATCCAATTTCAGAGGCTGTAAATATTTATGAGAAGAGACTGATTCATATTTGTCAAAGAGCAAAGAGATGAGTAAAATCAAATGGCCAATCTCCTAATGGACAACATGTAACACACATGTTACATAACATATAACATACTAGTAGGACTTCTTAACTAAAAGGTACAAAGAAAATTGAACAAAAAAAAAGTCAAATCAGCACTGGTGATCAATGGGGTGACTGATGTCTCAGCCAGACTGCCCTCACATTCACAAAAGAAGCAAAGCAATGTCAAACAGTTGCACAGGAAAAGCCAACGCAGTTGACTACATGGTAACAAAATTCATGTAAACATGAATAACAGATTATATACAAGGATGGTAGAGGCAGAGCCCCAGTGGCACAGTGGACAAAGTTTAGCAGCTTAAAACTATCAGTCGCTCCAAGAGAAAGAAGCTGTCTGCTTCTACAAAGATTCAGAATCTCAGACACAGACACAATACGGGGCAGTTTTATTCTGTCCTATAGGGCTGCTGAGACAGAACCAGTGAGTTAACAGTGGTTTGGTTTCATGAAAATGGATTTACTACTGGTGTAGTTAACGGTTTGCCAAAATACTGCTGCTAGCAGAAAGTTTGAAGGTTTAATTCCACCCCTTGGTACCTCAGAAGAAAGGTCTGGTAATCTCTGTCCAAAAAAAATCAGTCCATGAAAACCCAATGGCAACCATGGGGTGGCCACAAGTGGACAAGAACTTTTGTTTCATTTTTATACTAGAAGTTCTGAAAGACAGGAAGGGTGTGAATGGATAAATAAAAATAAAACCTTATCTTTGGCCAACTTTGAATAACAAGGCGCAGATTTACTTTCCTACCAGAAACAACAAAGAGATGGATAAAAGAAATGAAACCATTTCTCAAGACACTAACCATTAGGCAAAGACAGACATGATTTCTAAGACAAAGGATGTTACTAACCCTATGACTCTACTTCCAGGCCAGAGGAACTTGGCTGACTTCCTGAGCTGAGGAGATGGAACTGAGAGTCCGGGGAAATAAATGTGGCTAGAGTTTGTAAAACAGAGTGTCAAAAGGGAAGAGGGGCCTTCTGTCCACAAAGGGACCCCTCGATATTCATCTGAGTCCTGATCATCACAGTCATGTGAGGAAACTACCCAAGGCTGGCAAATAAACTCAACACTCAAAAGGATTAGAAGTTACAGTGCCGTGTGTTCAAGTCCACTTGTTGCTCTGTGGGAGAAGGATGAACAATCTCCTCCCATGTGACTTACAGCACCTGAAAGCAGCTGGAGGGTCAGCAAATAGTGGTTTCTGACTCAGTGAGTTTGTGTTTATGTTTCTGAGAATATATATGTTAATTGAAGTCCTAGAGGGGAAGGGTAGGGAGAAAGGGGGAGATTAGAAGAAAAAACAGAGTTGGAATAAAAGTTATTAAAAGAAATAATTGCTGAAACTTTTTGCAATTCGATGAAAACTATAAACCCACTGATCTAAAAAAACTAAATTATTCCAAAGCACAAGAAACATCAAGGAAAGTACACCCAGGTATGTTATAGTCAAATGACTCCAAATTAGTGATAAAGAGAATATTTTTTTTAAAACAGCCAAAGGTCAAAGTTTAATAGGACAGCAAGTAATAAATGTTGGGTAGGATGTGATGAGATAGGAGCTCTTACACATTGTTGGTGAGATTGTACAACCACTCTGGAAGGCAGTCTGGTGTTTCTTCAAAAAGCTGAACATAGAAATTCCGTATGACCCAGCTATTCCATTGCTTGGAGTATACCTCAAGAGAATGAGAACTGAGGCTCAAGTGGAAACTTGTACACCAACATTCATAGCAACATTATTCACCATCGCAAGAACATGGAAAATACCCAGATGTCCAACCACAAACGAATGGATTGAGAAGTTGTGGCACATTCATACAATGGAATACTATGCAGCATGCAGGAGTAATCATTTTGTAAATTATTGCCTAATCTGGGAGAGACTGGAAAAGCATTATGCTGAGTAAACTAACTCAGTCCCACAAAGACAAATACTGTATAAAACCTTGATTGTAGAAGGTGTATGAGGATACAAGGAGGGGGAAGGTGGAAGTAAAGGGGTGAGGATGGAGAGGGAAGTGTTAATCATAGGACTGCACAATTTGATGGGTGTGTGGGGTGAAGGAAATGGGAAGGATCTTTTGTGAAAAACAATGTATTCAAACTTTGTAAATAAATCAGTGTAAAATTTAAAAAAATAGCCAAAGGTGGGGAATTTTTTGAAAACTGTAATATAAAAAACCTCCACATTAGCATCAAAATATGCAATGATTCATTAAGTATGTGCCTGACAACAGATGTGAAAGACTTTTGTGCCTACTGAAAAAACTACAAACTATAACAGAGAAATGAAAGAAAATTTAAATATTGAAACTGTAGAACACCTAAATAGATATGTTAATGTTCTATTTCTCAAAACTATGATCAAATGCTCAACAACAAAAAAAAAAGTAAATAAATATATATATGTCAATTCTCCAGAATGATCTATAGATTAAGGAACAGTTAAAAAAAAAAAAGAACAGTTGACTATCCACATGCAATATATAAATAAACTTTGATTCATATATGGAATCATATATAAAGACCAACTCAGAACAGATTACAGACCTAGATACAAAGCTGATGACTTGAAACTTCAAGAAAACCACTGTGACCTTGGCCAAAGCAAGTATTTTTTCAGCATTATAAGAAAAGCACGATACACAAAAACAATAAACTGGATTATGCTTAAGTGCAAGACATACATTCTTCATAAGGCAGTGGTAAAACGCAAGGGCCCAGGAACTGATGGATAATACGGTCTTGATGACAGAAAATAAGTTAGCGATCGATCGCATGACAGAGTCAACATTTATTCAACACAAAGGCCTTGTTTTAAAAACTGTAACAGTAACTACACACATGGCCCTCACCTGACAGACTACACAGGAATCAGACCAACTACATCTGTGGAAACAGATGGTGGCAGAGTTCACTATCAGCAGTCAAAGGCTAGGGGTCGATTGTGGAATAGACTATCGATTACTCAGGGGTTGTTGTAAGCCATGAAGTCGGTACCGAGCCACAGATGACCCTCCAGCAGGTTTTCAGAAGTAGTTAATATCATAGGAGGAGAGTACCCGTCTTTCTCCCACAACTCGTAACTCATATGCAACTTCAAAAAGAAGCTGAAAACAAGTTCATGAGAGCCAAAATATGACCTTGAGTGTATCCCATCTGAAAAAAGCATCTCAAGGACAGATCTGATGAACACTAATAATCACCAAGGTCAGAGGAGTTGGGAGATTATATCCATGAAGAAAGCACAAGTTCATTACAAAGGCAGAGAAAGAAGAAAACCAAAACAAGCATCAGAAGACACTCTGAAACTTGTTCAACACAGTCAAGTTCAAGAAAAAGACAGAGATGATGAAGTAAGAGAGCTGAACAAAAGATTTCAAAGGGCTGCTCAAAAAGATATAATGTGCAAAAAGACATATCAAGGCAAGTGCAAGGACCGGGACTTAAAAGACCAAAAGGAAATTTCTCAAGCTGAAAGAACTAAAAAAACTTCAATCCTCAAGTTGCAAAACTGAAGGATTCCATAGGCAAAACACTGAAGGGAAGATTCATAAAGGATGAAAGAAATGAAGAGTTACTGTACCAAAAAGAATTGGTTGACACTAAACCATTTCAGGAAAAAGACGAAGTCCAGGCTGCACTGAAAGCATTGGTGAATAATAGGACCCCAGGAATTGATGGAATACCAATTGTTGTATTTCAACAAACAGATGCAGCCCTGGACATGCTCACTGGCCTATGCCAAAAAATTTGGAGGATAGCTACCTGGTCAACTTACAAGAAGAGATACTACATTTATTTGATAAAAAAAAAAAAAGGTGATACAACAGAAGGTGGAAATTACTGAGCAGTATCATTAGTATCCCATGCAAATAAAAATCCTCGTGAAAATTATTTAAAAAAACAGCTGGAATAGTGCTTTGACAGGCAAATTCCAGAAATTCAAGCTGGACTAAAAAGAGGCTGTGGAATAAAAGATGCTGAAACTGCTGACGTCAAGATAGCTCTTAACTGAAAGCAAAGAAACCAGAAGGATGCTTACTCAAGTTTTGTTGACTATGCAGCAGTATTCACCTGTGTGGATCATAATGAATTATGGATAGTGCTGAGAATGGGAATTACAGAACACTTAATTGTGCTCAAGTGAAACCTACACACAGACCAAGAAACAGTTGTCCAAATTTAACAAGGGAACACTGCTTGGTTTAAAAATCAGAAAAGGTCTCTATCAGAGTTGAACCCTCTCTCCGTACCTATTCAATCCATATGCTGAAGCAAATAATTCTTTTTTTTTTCTATAATTATATTTTATTAATTTTCATAAACATTTACAGAGATTTTGGGCTTCCACTCATTCATTGCTGCACTATTCTCTCTACCCTCCTCCCAGTTTGTTCTTGTCCAAATGCCACAGTGCTTGTCAAAGCCAGTTCTGATTAATCTT
>NW_006399782.1:2775448-2784902 GCF_000299155.1 Elephantulus edwardii | reverse complement strand
TTTTTGCTCTAGCAGATCAGTGGTGACAATTTTGTCTTCAATTTCACTGATTCTGTGTTCCATCTCATCAACTCTGCTCATATGTCCCTCCATCATGTTGAAGCAAATAATTCAAGAAGCTTGACTTTATGAAGAAGAATGTGGCATCAAGTTTGAAGGAAGACTCATTAATAATCTGTATTACGTAGACCACACAACCTTGCCTGTGGAAAGTAAAAAAGACTTGAAGCACTTATTGAAGAAGATCAAAGATTTTAGCTTCTACACAGATTTCATCTCAGCATCAAGAAAACAAAAGTCCTCTCCATTGAACCAAAAGGCAACATTGTGATAGATGGAGAAAAGACTGAAGTTGTCAATAATTTCATTTTACTTGGATCCACAATCAACACTCATAGTAAGAACAGTAAGCAAATTAAAATATATGTTGCATTGGCTAAATGTGTGGTCAAAGACCTCTCTAAAGTGCCAAGGAGTAAGGCTATTATTAAGGTGTGCCTGATTTAAACAATGGCATTGTCAACTGCTTTGTACACATGTGAAAGTTGGAGAACAAATAAAGATGACCAAAGAATTGATGCCTTTAAATTGCAGTGCTCGTGAAGAATACTGACTATCCTATGGACTGCCAAGAAAAAACAAACATGTCTTGGAGTAAGTGAAATCAGGTGCTTCTTAGAAGCAAGGATGGTGAAACTTTATCTTACATACTTAGAGCATAATCAGAAGATCATAGACTTTAGATAAAGATATGCTGGGGATACAGAGGGTTAACAAAATAAAGGAAGGTTGTCAACTAAATGGACTGACAAGGCGATAGCAATAATGAGCCTGAAACTGCAAAGATGGTGAGGAAGGCACAGGATAGAGGAAGGTTCAAATCTGTTGTTCATAGGGTTGCTATGATCATGGTTGATTTGAGAGGTGTGGTTCAGTAAATAACTTCATCCGGCCCTTACAGCCAGGCTTTGTGACTCCTGCATAGTGGGAAGACTCCCCAGTGGGGCTTCACATATAAAACCCTCATGGCCCACCAAGGGGACTAGACAGCTTGCTAATGACACAAATAGATGCATGGGACCCCATGGGGATGGGCCTACACAATAGGATGTATGGAACCCTAAAGTGAGGATTGGTCAGGTATGCCATCCTGCTAGGCTTAAATAAGAAGATTGGGGGACCTGACTACCATCAAGAAGACAGAAGAAAACGGAGCTCTTTGGGCCCTGGATCACTGAGCTGGGAGCTTCCTAGACACTGGAGACAAAGAACTGTTAACACTAGAGCTGGTGAGAGCCAGGGAGCAGCATAAGCAGAGATTAAGAAGCAGTAAAATCAGGGGACGGCATGACGGGCAGAGCACCTTGAGGATAAGGTTTACTGGCATAGCAGGGTGTCTACCTTATTAGAGGAACTAAAGAGTTTTGTAACACTTGTACGGAAGAAGCCAGTCAGCTGGCCAAGAGTTCTGCCTTTGGGCATAGCTGAGAAGGGGCTGTCTAGCAGAACTGTATCCTGAGTCATTTCTGAGACTGAATTGTAACTGATTACTCCCCTGAGAAACCCTACGATCCTAAGTATTTGTGAGTCCAGTGTGACAACAGGCATGAATTATCAAACTCAGCAGGGAAGTAGAGTGTGCCCTGGGAGGGATGGCTGATTGCAGAACTGGTTAAAAAAAGAAACAAAGAAAATCTGGAAAGGTAGAAAGAAGGTCCATAGAAATCGCCTCTGATGGAGGCTCATAGTGATTAGATCTCTCTCTCCCTGAAGTTACGGTATGTTTTATACCTCCCCTTCCTGAAGCTTGACATCAGATAACTCTGCCATTCTTAAAGGACATGCAAATTAAAACCATACTAAGATACCAGTACACTCGTTGTTATTGTTATGCACCACTGAGTCAGAACTGGCCCATAGCGGACCCTCTAGTGGGTTTTCAAAGGCTGTAAAAGGCAAGGGAGGAGACTGGCATCCTCCCACTGAGCAGCTGGTGGATTCGAACTGCGTACCTTCCCGAGGGCAGTACAACTCCTTGCCTAGAGGTACAGACTTATTAAAATGGCTAAAATTAGACTAAAGAATCATACCAAATGTTAATAAGGATATGGAAGAAATGCAACTCTCAGACACTGCCAGTGGGAATGCAAAATGATCCAAATACTTTGGAAAATAGCCTCTCCGTTTCTTTAAGAGTTAAATGCACATCTGCCACGTGATCCAGCCACTCGACTGGAGCCCCCCTGCTGAAATCAATCGCATTCTTAGACTGACCTAGCAGTTAGCAGCCTGACACTCTACACACTGAGCCACCAGGACTCCCTTATCTCAGGATTATTACTCAAGATAAATAAAAGCATGTGTCCACAAAGACTGAGATCCCTAGGGGCACCATGGTAAGTCATTTGTCTGCTCACGAAATGTCAGCAACTCTGACCTACAAGCCACTCTCAGCGAGAAAGATGAGACTGTCTAGCACTGGAAGACTTACAGCTGGGAAACCCGATGGGTGGTTATCAGTCCCACAGGGTCGCTAAGGATTGGAAGTGACTTGATTGCACTGATGCTTGATTATCGATGACTTACAGTCATTCATGGCAGCTTTATTTGCAGTAGCCCAAACTGGAAACAACAACAAAAACTATTAATGAGTGAGTAGATAAATTATGATACATCCAAATAGGAACAAAAAAAAAAGAATGGATAAGTGATACATCAACCTCAACATAAGAAAAAACTCAACATAAGAATAGTTGTTGCAATCCCAGAGGTACGCAGTTCGAATCTGCCAGATGCTCTGCTGGAGAAGGAAGCGCAATTTCCTCCTGTACCAGTCAGATCTGACTTGATGGTACACACAAAAAAAACAATAAAATAAAAATTTTTTTTAAAAAAAAAGAATACTGCTGTGTGCAGTCGAGGAAGAACCACTCATAGCTGACTTTCCAGTGGGTTTTCAGAGGCAGTAAACTGCACAGGAGGAGACTGCCCATCCTTCCCCTGCGGTGCAACTGGTAAATTCAAACCACATGCCTTTGGACCACAGCATAGCCTCTTACCACTAGGCCACTAGAGCTCCCTCAATAAGTATACTGACTGAAGACAGACCAAGGGGGAAAAAATGCATAATGTATTATTCAATTTAAATAAAATTCTATGAAATGCTAACTCCTGGAGAGTGACAAAGAGTCTAATTCTTGGGTGGTAGCAGAGGAGGGATGGCTAAAGGGGGGTGGATACAGAGGAGACAAGGAAACATTTGAGGATTTGGGCACAATAGATAGGCTCATTATCTTGAGTGCCATGAAAGTTTCACATGTTAAAATTTGTTAACAGGTTAACAAGGTTTCACATACATTAAAATTGGTAAGTTTAGAATTATGTGTTTTACCTATGACCAGATTAATAAATGTAAACTATACCTCAATATATTTATCTTAAAATAAATAAATAAAATTGTCAACTTCCAGGATGAGCACAGGGATAACAGCAAGTTTTAAGAGTCAAATTCTGGGAGCCCTGATCTTCCACGTACCAGCCAGGGCTGTTGCTGCAAGTAAAGGTTCATCTGATCCCTCTGACATTCTAGGAAAAGCCCTGGCCCAAGTACCTTTCAGAAGAATGAGCCTTCCCTAGCTCTGAGCCTAGGCCCACAGAAGCAAATAAATAAAGTAGCTGACATGCTTCACGCCTGGTGCCAAGGGCTTTGTAAGCATTAAACACACACCACCTGCATGAGATAGATAGTATTTTCACTATTTTAGTCAAGAAAACTGGGGCCAAACGCATTACTTTGCCTGAAGAGCTTACAAAGCTATTATGCGGTAAACTCAATTCTAAATTCTGATCTGCCTGATGACAATTACCCTCAGGAAAAACCTGAAATGAACAGGTGAAGGTGTGTGTTAATCTGTACAAGTTTAAAGCAATTCTCCCTTACTCCAGCCTACCCAGAAGCCCCAGAGACCAGGCTGTGAACATAGCAGCTGAACTTCCTGTGTACCCGAATTTGGTGCGGCATTATGTCAGGTGTGGGATGAAGCTGACAGGCAGGTTTGAGTTTGCTGAGGGAGCAGGCTAACCGGCCCATCCAGCAATCCTGAGGATGCCACCACAGCTTGCCTGCCCTACAGGGAGCCGTATCCCCACCCAGGCTGTGTGGGCAGGGCTCCAGAGTCATCTGACTCAGAGCCACAACATGAACTGAGCAAGAGATGGCCCCTGAGACAGGCAGCATCTTTGTGCACACACACCTCCTCACCACAGGATAAGGGAGAGAAGAACCCACAGTGACAGGGAGCTGTGAGCAGCCCCAAGGGGCTGAGGTCCACAAGCTGGCTCACCAAGCCTCTGGGGCCAGAACAAGAGAGTCGGCATGGAGAGTATGAAGAAATTAACAGTAAGTCAAAGCTAGCCTCTCACCACGTCTAACTCTAGAGAGCTGGGTGCAGGGCGCTATACACAACAGAACCCATGAAGCCACCTCTGCCCACCTCCACAAGGCAGGGCAGAGGTCGGGGCTCAGTGCCAGAGGAAGCGAGAGTCCGGTGACACAGGTTGCACGCTGGGGTCCCAGCTGCCTCTCCGACAGTTCTTCACCCTTCTGCCCACTCGCTATTCATCTTTGCCTCACGGCCCTGGCATACATCAGCTGTGACAAGAAGGTGTGGCAGGAGCATGTCAGGCTCGTGCCCAAGCCACTCCTGCCACATTCACATCTCAACTCACGTGGCCAACAAGCGTACATGATAAGGTCTCCAAGCAAGTCCTGTTCATGTGCCGCTGGCACCTCCTTTCCTGGATGTGATCTGAGGTAGCTGCCTCCGGCTGCACCACCCCACTTCTGGATCAGAAGCACTCACATACTCATCTCCATAGGCAGAGAGGCGAGGAACGACTGCATCCCCTGCAACTCTCACCCTGGAGGTGCCCTCTTCCTCCCTGTGCCCATGCCTGGCAGCCACCCAAACAGTCTCACTTCCAGTCTAGACACTAAACAGATCCTCCATCACTCCCTTGGTATGCACAGTAATGTAGGGGGCGGGAAGCCAAGCTCCTCAGGCCAAAAACACAGGAGAGAACCAGGGGAGACCATTAGAGAGCAGCTGAGACCAGAACTGGACTTCTTACCTGGCGTCTTCAGCAGCCTCCCTGCTTACGCGGCTTCGTTGATGCTCTCAGGCGGAGGTGGCAGAAGAGGAAGGTGCAGGCCACAGCTTGCCTTCGGGCACTGGCTTCCACCTCTCTCGGCTCACAGCGCCCTGCGGGCCTCTGTTCCCACCCAGCCCCACATCCTTCTCCTCCGCTCAGGAGTTACCACCTCCTCCGCCGCCTGCGCCTCCAGGTCCTCTGCCTTTCAGGGGGCGCCTCTCCTTCCTGGGACCCCTTCTCCTCCAGATAAGTTTCCTGGACAGCACGAACCACTTGTCCCTCTTGCACCCCAGGCAGCCAATTCGCTTCCTGAACCCCTAGACGCCCTTCCCCCTCAGGTCCCCGGGGCCCGACGGGCTTGGCCCTTCCAATCAACTCGCGTCTCTCCCGACTCACAGGGGCTGCTCCCAGGACCACCGCCTCCTGACTAGGGTGCTTGCTACACTCCCAATACGACTCCCCCTGTTCGCCAGAACTTTCGAGCCCCTCCCCGCGCTCCCAAGAGCCGTCCCCGAACTCAGACAGTTGCTCGGGCTGCTGCGGCAGCCTTAGTGGGCTCCCTTCCCCCAGCTCCTGCACCCCGGCGCGGGCCTCCCCGCGCTCCTGCACTGCGGGGCTGCCTTCCCCCTTCTCCTGGTGCTGCTTTCTGGGCCCCAGCCCCTCCTCCTGCACCACAGGCCAGACCGCCGAGCCCGTCCACCGCTGCGGGCGCTTCCAGTCCGCGCCGTCCGGCAGCCCCCACACCACCCCCAGGCTGGGCTCGTGGCCGCGGCCGCCGCGCTCCTGCACCCCCAGGCCCACCCCGCCCTCCTCCTGCACGGCCGGACCCACTCCGCCCTGCTCCTCCACGCCGAGCTTCAGCCCGCGGAGCTGCTGCGGGCCCCAGCTGAGAACCCCGACCCGCTGCGGCTGCTGCTCCGGCAGCGCGGGGCTAAAGCCGCCGCGCTCCTCCTGTACGCCCCGCCGGGGGCCCCTAGTCTGCCCGGCCCAGCGCACTCGCTTGCCCCCCACAGGCCGCGCCGACCCTCCCTTCCAGATGGTGCTGCCCTCGACGCCCACTCACGCCGCCCCCCACCCGGCTCCGTCTGCCCGGTCCCCCGGGGGTGGGGGCCTACAGGTCCCGTCCCCTCCTGCACCGCCTCCTGCCCGTCCCTCGGGGCGTCGACGTCGGCCCGCCGGGCGCCGCGCCCCGCCCGGCCCCCGCAGGTGCTGCGGCCCCGCGCGCCGGGCTGCCCGGGTTCCTGGAGCCCGCGTGCGCCTGCGCCGCCCCGGGGGGCGGGGCCCTAGGGATCTGCCCGCCCTCTTAAAGGTCCGGGTCCAGTCTACTCCCTTACCCTGCATCCTGTCCCCTCCCCGTTCTTTACTCTTCTGCCACCTCCCTGGCCTTCCGGCCCTGCTTGCGCCATCCTGTGGGGTCAAAAGGGAGGAGACATGAAGCCAACTGTGGACCGAGATCAGAGACTCTGATCAAAGGGATCCAATGAAGGAGCGCGTTGGAATGAGAGTCTTCTAAGTGGCAACTCGTCTGAAGACAATTTAACGAGTGATAGTGCCAAAATTCATTTTCACTTAGCCTCAGTTATTTCAATTTCTAAAATGAGGAAATTGGTTGGAAGGTTTCCTGGATTATATCGAGTGTGTTATTGCAAAATCAGGACTCTAAGGCTTGCATCTCTATCTGCAATTAGCTCTGGAGGCTCACGTCAGGACACCCTCACCCATCCTTTAGACCACAGCAAAGGGAGAGAAGGAGCTTGGACAAGGGAGAACTGGTCACCGCCTTCCACTCTTCCTATTGTTGTTCTTAGGTGACTCATAATGTTGTTGTTGTTGTTGTTGTTGTTGTTGTTGTTGTTGTTGTTGTTATGTGCCATCGAGTCGCTTGCGAATCATAGCAACCCTATGTACAACAGCTCTAAACTCTGCTCTATCCTGTGCCAGTCACAGTCTCTGACACTCCCATCCCGATTATCCCAGTCACTGAATCAATCCACCTCATAGAGGGTCTTCCCCTCCTGCGCTGTCCCTCCACTCTACCCAGCATGATGTCCCTCTCTAAAGACCTGTCTCTCCTTACAACATGTCCAAAGTATGTCAGACGAAGCCCCAGAATCCTTGCCTCCAAGGAGCAGCCTGGTTTAACCCTCTCTAGGATGAATCTGTTTGTTTTCTTGGCAGTCCATGGTACATTCAATACTCTTCTCCAGCACCACAGCTCAAAGGCGTCAATTCTCCTTCTATCCTCCCTAGTCATTGTCCAACTCGCTGATGCATAACAAGTGATTGCAAAAACCATGGCCTGTATCAGGCGCACCTTAGTCTCCAGAGAGACACCGTTGCTCTTGAGTACTTTAGAGAGGTCCCTAACAGCAGACTTTCCCATCGCAATACATCTTTTAATTTCCTGGCTACTGGTGCCAAGAGTGTTGACTGTGGAGCCAAATAAACTAAAGCTGTGAACAATCTCAATCTCTTTGCCATCCATCCTGATGCTGCCAATTGGTCCAGTGGTGAGAATCTTTGTCTTCTTGACATTGAGCCTCAATCCATGTTAAAGACTGCAGTCCTTGACCCTCTGCAGCAAGCGCTTCAGGTCCTCCTCAGTTTCAGCAAGCAAGGTTGTGTTGTCTGCATAACGCAGATTGTTGATAGATCTTCCACCAATCCTGATACCACATTTCTCCTTATAGAGCCCAGCCTCCCAGATAATCTGTTCTGCATACAGGTTGAAAAGGTATGTAGACAGGGCACATCCCTGTCATACACCCTTCCCAATTTTTAACCATGTAGTGTTTCCTTGCTCTGTTCTGATGACTGCCTCTTGGTCCAAGTACAGGTTTCTCATTAGCACAATCAAGTGTTCTGGCATTCCCATTCTTCTCAGAGTCAGCCACAGTTTGTTATGATCCACACAGTCAAACGCCTTTGCATAGTCAATAAAACACAGATAGACATTCCTGCTTTCAGCTAAGATCCATCTGACATTAGCTACAATATCCCTAGTGCCACGACCCCTTCTAAACCCAGCCTGGACTTCCGGAAGTTCTCTGCTGATGTGCTGTTCCAGTTGTTTTTGGATAATTTTCAGTAGAATCTTGCTTGCATGTGAAATAAATTATATTGTTCTATAGTTTCCACACTCTGTTGGGTCACACTTCTTTGGGATGGGAACAAATATAGATCTCTTCCAGTCAGTTGACCATGTGGTTGTTCTCCAGATGTCTTGGCACAGCTTGGTGAGCACTTCCAAGGCAGCATCTGTTAGCTGAAATATGTCAATTGGTATACCATTTATTCCTGGGGCCTTATTTTCTGCTATTTTGCTTCAAAGCAGCCTGAACTTCTTCCTTCATTACCACAAGCTCTTGCTCATCTGTTGTTTCATTAAATTCTTCTGTGTCTGCCAATTTCTTTCAGTACAGTGACTCAGTATATTCTTTCTGTCTTCTTTGCTGTATCCTGTGCCGTCCTCATTTACTATTATTGTACCATTGAATTGTAACCAACACAGCTATCCCTCCAGTGGATCTTCAGAGGCAATAAATAGTATGTGTGGAGATTGCCCATACTGCTCCTGGGAACCAGTTGCTGAATTCGAGCAGTGTGCCTTTAGGATTGCAGTGCAGGCTCTTATCACTAGTCACCAGTGCATCTCTTTCTATCAAGGCCCTGGAAATTGGCCAAAGTGGCCTTATTCCTTCCTGCACTGCTCTAGGTGTGAATTCCCTATTTCTCAGAAAGAGAAACTGAAACACATCCTCCCTTCCTCCTGCAAAAGATTCAGAAATGCAGACCCATTCTTAACTGAGCTACATGCAGCCCTGGACTATGGGCACAATGTCCTTTTTTGGTTAAAAGATCGTGTTGCTGAGTCTACCTCATCTGTAAAATGGGTATAATAACAAATCCATTAGCTAGGTAGTTCACTCTTCACTCTCATTGACCAGCATAGAGCCCAGAGGTCAAATTCAGAGGGCAGTCGGGTATCATGGAGGGGAAGGATCCTACAAATCTAAGAAGACGTGCATTTCAATACTGAAGCATTCAATACTGAAGTAAGGTGATATTGGGTCACAGGTTTGGGTTTTCAATTGGCAGCATCAGGATGGATGGTGAAGAGATTGAGATTGTACACAACTTTAGTTTGCTTGGCTCCACAGTCAAAACTCTTGGCACCAGTAGCCAGGAAATTAAAAGGCGCATTGCCATGGGAAAGTCTGCTGTTCGGGACCTCTCCAAAGTACTGAAGAACAATGGTGTCTCTCTGGAGACGAAGGTACGTTTGATACAGGCCATGGTCTTC
>NW_006399782.1:2762179-2775178 GCF_000299155.1 Elephantulus edwardii | reverse complement strand
GTCAGAGACAGTGCGACTGGCACAGGACAGAGCAGAGTTTAGGGCTGTTGTACATAGGGTCACTATGAGTGTCAAGTGACTCGACGGCACATAACAGCAAAAACAACTAGTGGGTCAGAACCAACTCAAAGCTGATGTTCCAGCAGGGTTTTAGAGATTGTAAATTACAAGAAAAGAGGTTGCCTATCTCTGCTCCCACCACCCCCTTGGCAGAACCGCTGGTAGATTCAAACGACTTGCTTTTGAGTTGTCAATGAAAATACTTTCCTTTAGGCCACCAGAGCTCCCACCATGTAAGATGATGGTGGTGGTGGTTCTTAGGTGTCATTGAGTTGATCACAACTCATAGCAACTCTATGTACAACAGTTCTGAACTTTGCTCCTATCTTGTGCCATCCTCATTATCTCTGATATATGTGAGTGATTTTTACAGTCACTGTGTCAATCTATCTTGTTGAAGGTGTTTCTCTCCTTTACCGCACAATCTGTTTTTCTAAGGACTAGCCCCTCCTAATACATACCCAATAAATACCCTGTTGCATTTTCTTCAAGACATATTTGTTCTTTTGGCAGTTCATGGGATAGTCAGTATTTTTCTCCAATACAACAACAACTCAAAGGCATCAATTCTTCAATTATATTTATTCATGGTCCAACTTTCAAATACATAGAAAGTCATTGAAAAGACCATAGCTTTAAGCAGGTGCACCTTAGTCTTTAAATTGACTTTATTGCTCCTTAGTACCTTAGAGACATCTTTCACAGCAAATTTCCCCAATGCAACATGTCTTTTGATGGCTTCACTGCTGGTACCAAGGGTGTTGATTGTAGATCCAAGCAAGATGAAATCATCGACAACTTCCATTTTTTCACCATCTATCATGATGTTGCAAGAATTTTTGTTTTCTTGATGTTGAGATGTAATCCATATTGAAGGCTATAGTTCTTGATCTTCTGCAGCAAGTGTTTCAAGGCTTCACTTTCAGCAAGCAAGGTTGTGTCATTTGCATAACATAGGTTGTTGATGACTTTTCCTCCAATCCTGATAGCACATTCCATACAGTAGAAATCCCAGATTGAGACAGACTAGGAGGCAAGGTTGGACATCCTATTTTGAAATAACAGATCTTTGAAAAACCCTACAGTAGAGGAACACTGTTAGATATAGTACTGGAGGTAGAATTCCATATTGGAAATCATTCAAAAATTAAGAGAAACAGCTGCAATATCCGTTAATAATTAGAATATTAAATGTTTGAAGAAGTATGGATACAGGAAAATTAAAAGTTGACAAAAATAAAACAAATAAAGATCAACATTCTAGGCATCAGTGAGCTGAAATGGACTGGTTTTGGCCATTCTAAATCAGACAAGTTTATAAAAATCTATTATGCTGAGAATGAAAAATTGAAGAATAGTATTCATAATTCAAAAAAGGTCATTTCAAGATCTATACTGAAGTACAAAGCTGTGAGTGATAGAATACTATTCATATACAAACAGGGAAGACATGTTAATACAACTGTAATTCAAATATACTCATGAACAATTAAGGTCACAGATGAGGAAATTGAGGGTTTCTACCAACTTCTGCAGTCTGGAATTGATTGAACATGCCATTAAGATGCATTAATAAAAATTGTTGCCTGGAGTGTGAAAGCTGGAAATAAGGACTGACAGTTGTAAATTACGGACTTGGTGACAGAAATGAGGGGAGAATTGAATAACTGAATTTTTGTACAATCAATGATTTCTTCATCGCCAGTACCTTTTTTAAAGAAACGCAGTTACTTTTCCTACTGCCAAAGGGGCCCTTTAGAGTAGTGAGAGAAGATCTTCACCCTGAAACCCACAGCGTCCCTTTTCAGCAGGAAGTAGCTAAGAGAATATGCCATCCCCTTTCCCTTATGACTCAGGGTGAAGTCTCTCTCAGGGAGGAGTGATAGGGAATGGCAAAGGACACACTGACAAAGAAGATTAATCAGAACTGGCTTTGACAAGCACTGTGGCATTTGGACAAGAACAAACTGGGAGGAGGGTAGAGAGAATAGTGCAACAATGAATGAGTAGAAGCCCAAAATCTCTGTAAATGTTTATGAAAATTAATAAAATATAATTATAGAAAAAAAAAGAAGAGATCCTGAAAATTGCACTAGATGGTTGAGAAGCCAAAACAAAGGAAATAAATGCAGAAATAAAAGGGCTGAACAGAAGACTTAAAAAAGCAGCTGGAGAAGACAAAGCAGACCAGAATAATCTTAGAGAATAAAAGGGAAGAATTCGTTTAGTATTTCTCAAGCTGAAATAACTGAAAAACAAATCCAAGCCTTGAGTTGTAATACTTAGGAATGCTATGGGCAAAATCTTAAATGATTCAGGAAACATCAAAAGATGGAGAAAAAGAAGATGAATATGCAGCCACTTTTACCAAAAAGAATTGGCAGAATGGAGTAAAGATGTTATGAGACTCAACTGTGTTTGCACGTCATTAATGGTTAATATTTTGGTAGATGAATTTTTGTTGTACAAATAGCAACAGTTATTACAAAAGACTCTACAAAACGAAAACATTTAAATAGAAAACAATGGCAATGTGTTTATGTTAATGGCGCAGAATCAGCTGAAGAATGTAGTGTCATTGAATTGTGCACGTAGAAACTGTTGAATTGGTGACTAGCCTGTCTTGTATATTATCAACAACAAATAAATATAATCTGTTCTGGAAAACAATGTATTCGAACTTTGTAAATAAACTAATATAATTAAAAAAATAACAACAACAACAACAAAAAAAAAGAAAAGAAACACAGTTACTATACACTTGGACCTCACCTGAGGGACTCCGCAGTCATCAGATTGACTATCTCTGTGTAAAGAATCACTGGAGAAGTTCAATATCACAAT
This sequence comes from Elephantulus edwardii, assembly GCF_000299155.1. Classification (NCBI taxonomy): domain Eukaryota; kingdom Metazoa; phylum Chordata; class Mammalia; order Macroscelidea; family Macroscelididae; genus Elephantulus; species Elephantulus edwardii. The sequence goes on along the minus strand of NW_006399782.1, from coordinate 2,772,274 downwards.
CAAAACCAGGCCAGTTGCTGTTTGTGGAACAGACCTTGTAAGCCGTTGTGTGTGCTCTCTCAAGTCAGAACCAACTCAGAGCTCACCCTTCAGTGGCGTTTCTGAGGCAGTAAATCATTTGGGAGGGGACTGATCATCCTTCTCCCGCCAAGCAGCTAGTGGAGTCAAACCTAATACTTTTGGGTTATCAGTGCAATTCCTTACCACCAAGCTACCAGGCAAAACATTTTTATAGCATCAGGTGTGAAATTTGTCTACAGGAGATTCCAAGCAGGGATTGAGAGCATCCTACCTCATCCAAGAGTTGGTCTGAGGCAGGTAGTTCTCCAGCCTCACAACCAGAATGGTCTTCTCCCTTATTGGCTGACCTCAGGGGAGAGAGTAAGGGGACACCTGATAGGGCTCCTCCCCTCATTCTCCTTCACTCAAAACCTCCAATCGTCTGTTCCAACTCCTGGTGGCCTTCCCTTGGTTTTCTGAAGCTGTAAATTGCCCATCCCTCTCCCTTGAAGCTGCTGATGGATTTGAACTGCCGAAGATGTGCAGTCTTTGAGTAACTAGAGCGGCTCCCCACCAAAGCTCTTCCTTAACCCTACCTCACTAATAAGTTACTAAGATTCATGAAGAGAGCTCTAGTGGCTTAGTGGTAAGAAGCTGCGCTGCAAACCTGAAGGCACACAGTTTGAATTCCTCAGCTGCTCCACAGGAGAAGAATGGGCACTCTCCTCCCATGTGCTTTACTGCCTTTCTGTACACAACAAGTTTTGTGAAGGCTTTCTGTGGATACGAAAGCCCTGGGGATGTGGTGGCTAAAATGCTTAGCTGTTAACTGAAAAGTAGGCGGTAGGAACACACCAGTTGCTCCTGGGAAAGAAGACGTGGCAGTCTGCTTCCATAAAGATTATGCCCTGAACACTCTGTGGGGCCGTTCTACTCCATTGTGTGGGATCACAGTGAATCAGAATTGATGCCCTGGCTCAGGGTCTATGAGTAAGACCTTGCATTTTGTTTTCTTCTTCTTCAATGGCCACAACACCTCAGTAAGCTGCATTTCATTATCCCCATTTTACAGATGAGAAAACTGAGGCTGTACTCAGCTAAATAAGGGGGCTCTGGTGGCTAGGAGCAAGAAGCTATGTTATAATCCCAAAGCACACAGTTTGAGTCCATCAGCTGCTCTGTGGGAGAAGGATGGTCAGTCTTCTCCCATGCAATTAACTGCCTCTGAAAACCTGCCGGAGGGTCAACTATGGATTTGTTTTGACCCAGTGGTGCACAACAACGACAACTCAGTTAAACTAAGTTCAGAGTTACACAGTTGGTAAGGAATGCAGCTAGAAATCAAATCTGGTTTTCTATCTCTATGATCTGAGTTCTGAACCACTGAGGCACTGCACAACTTCAAAACCAGGCACCCTGCCTTGGGAAGTGTCAGAACTGACTAGATGTTGCTGGTGTGTGTGTGTGTGTGTGTGTGTGTGTGTGTGTGTGTGTGTGTAGGTTCAAATAATGCAAACAACTGATTGCAAGAAAGCTACTGTGCCAGTAAATCAAGTTCCAGATCAAACGAAGTAGGGGTCCTGGTTTATCCTGGTTGGCAAGTTGGGTGATCCCAGCAACAATCCCCAACCCCCACTCCACCTCTTGCCTCTAATTTCCCTTCAGATCCCCATCTCTTACACAGCCCTGGTGCCTTAGGGCAGAAGAAAGGTCTCCTTCCTGCCCTCGCCCACGACCTGTCCTGTCCTGTTCTTCACTCACTCCTGGATTGCTCCCCCCACCACCACTCTCAGTGCTAGGGCTCCATGAGACTCTGAGGCTGTGTCCCTTTCCATATCATCCTGTGACTCAGGTTTGTTGTCGTTAAGTATCACCAAGGCACAGCCAACTCACAGCTGACCTTTTACTAGATTTTCAGGGGTTGGAAATTTCACAGGAGGAAATTGCCCATCTTTCTTCTTCGGAACAGTTGGTGAATTTGAACTGTCTGCCTGTGAGTTGGAAGCCTCACCACTTGAGGCCACCAGATCTCCCTATAACTCGAGTTTTAGTGGAAGATGATTCTGTCTGGGAGCTCTGGTGGCCTAGTGGCAAGAAGCTGCGCTGCAATACTGAAGGCATGTGGTTTGAGACCACAACCTGCTCTGCAGGAGAAGGATGGGCAATCTCCTCCCCTGTGATTAACCGCCTCTGAAAACCTGCTGGAGGGTCACTGGGTGTGTTGAAACTGCTGACCACTGTACTGGTAATTGGGCAGAGATCATTTGCACCATCCACGGTCCTATTCATCTCCCAGCACACTCCCAATCATTTTCATACTCTGTGTTCAACTTTGTGACTTCTCTCCCACTGTCTATTAGAATGTTGTTGTTATGGGCCATGGAGTTGCTTGCAACTCATAGCAACCCTATGCACAACAGCTCTGAACCCTGCTCTATCCTGAGCCAACCTTATTCTCTCGGACACACCTACCCCATTACCCCAGTCACTGAATCAATCCATCCCATCTGAGATCTTCCTCTCCTGTTCTGTCCCTTCACCCTTTCAAGCATAATGTCCTTCTCCAAGGACTTGTCCCTCCTTGCAACTTGCCCAAAGTATGTGAGATGAAGCTTCGAAATCCTTGCCTCCAAGAAGAAACTTGGTTTCATCCTCTCCCAAATAAACCTATTTGTTCTCTTGGCAGTCCATGGTATGTTCAAGACTCTTCCCCAAGACCACAACTCAAAGACATTTGATAACATCCTGTTATCCTTAGTCGTTGTCCAGATCTCTGATGCATAGCAAGTAATGGAAAAGATCATGGCCTGGATCAGGTTCACCTTAGTCTCTAGACTGACATCATTGCTCTTCAGTACTCTGGAGAGGTACCTGAGAGCAGATTTTTCCAATATAGTTTTCTTTCAATGTCTGGCTGTTGGTACCAAAAGTGTCGATTTTGGAGCCAAGCAAGGTGAAACTGTTAGCAATCTCCATCTCTTCACCATCTATCATGATACTGCCAATCAACCCAGTGGTGAGAATCCTTGTTTTCTTGATGTTGATCTTCAATCCATGTTGAAAACTACAGTCTTTGGCCTTCTACAGAAAATGCTTGAGGCCCTCCTCAATTTTGACCCACAAGGTTGTATCATCTGCATAATGCAGGTTGTTGATGAATCTTTCTCCAATCCTGATGCCATGCTCCTCTATGCCATTAGAATGTAAAACAGGAATTCTTGTATGAGAAGACACTGACATGGGCATCTAGAATGCCTGGCACCAGTAAGTACCAGCTTCTTCGTGTTGTTCAACCATCCAGAGGAAAGTAGAGTGAAGAAAATCAAAGAGACATGGAAACAATTAGTCCACAGGACTGATGGGCTATGTGAACCTCAACCTCCAAACCCCTGAAACCAGAAGAACTAGATGGTGTCCAGTCACTACTGCTGACGGCTCTAACGTGGGTCCCAGTAAAAGTCTTGCATGACGGCGGGAGAGAAAAACCATAGCCCGGGATCTACTGAATGAATGAGTGCGCCACAAGTGGCAAAGGCAGGTTAGTGAATTTTTTCTTTTCATTATATATGCGTGAGCATGTTCTGTGTCTTAATGCAAAAGAATTTTCTTTCTGTGGAACACAATCCCCAAACTCTGAAAACCATTGCTACAATTTGAGAGAATAGTGGAAGTTGTAAATCTAGCCAAGGGAAGGAGCATGGGTGAGGAAGAACAATCTGCTTCCTGGATTAGAGCTTCCCAAATGTCTGTGAGCTCCGCTCAGCTGGGGACCCGATCGCAGTGCCATCTCTGATTTAGTAAGTGGGGGTGTAGGAGTCTCCATTCCTGTCAAGTTTGCCAGCACTGACTCCTAGACCCAGAGATTCTCCAGAACACGGAACCACATGGAAGCTATAAAAAATGCTGATGCTAAGGGAGCTCTGGTGGCCTAGTGGCAAGGAGCTGCACTGCAATCTCAGAGGTGTGCGGTTCGAATCCACCAGATGCTTTGCCGGAGAAGGAGGGACAATCTTCTCCTGTACCAGTCAGATCTGATTTGACGGTACACACACAAGAAATAATAAAATAAAATTTAAAAAAATATGTTGATGCTCAGAACAGTTAAGTCTGGATCTCTGGAGTTCAGCAGCTATAGTTATTTGCTTTATTTTATTGTGGTAAAAATATACATAACAAAACGCCCACTAACTCAGCAGCTTCTGCATGTCCAGTTTAGAGCACAGAAAATAAAAGATGTGTGGAAACAATTAGTTGAGAATCTCAAATGCCATGACCCTGAGACCAGAAAATAATTAGTCTCCACTATGGATTGAAGCGCAATATCAAGAAGACAAAGATTCTCACCACTGGGCCAATTGGCAGCACCATGATGGATGGAGAAGAGATTGAGGTTATTAACGATTTCCTCTTTCTTGCCTCCACAACCAACACTCTTGGCACCAGCAGTCAGGAAAACAAAAGATGCATTGCATTGGGAAAATCAGCTATCAGGGACCTCCCCAGAGTACTAAAAAGCAATGATGTCAGTCTGGAGACTAAGGTGCACCTGATCCAGGCCATGATCTTCACAATTACTTGCTATGCATCAGAGAACTGGACAGTGACCAAGGATGACAGAATAAGAATTGATGCCTTTGAGTTGTGGTGCTGGAGAAGAGTCTTGGAGAACTGCCAAGAAAACAAATTTGTCTGTCTTGGAGTGGGTGAAACCAAATTTCTACTTGAAGGCTAGAATTTTCAAGCTTTGTCTCACATACTTTGGGCACATGGCCAGGAAAGACTGGTCTTTGGAGAAGGACATCATGCTTGGAAGGGTGGAGGAACAGCACAGGAGAAAAAGACCCCTGATGAGATGGCTTGATACAGTGAATGGGGCAATAGGGGCTAGGTGTGTCAAAGTCAATAAGACTGGCTCAGGACAGGGCAGGCTTCAGAACTGCTGTACACAGGGTTACTACGAGTCGCAAATGATTCGGTGGCACATAACAACAACAATGTAACAACCTGGCTCATCACTGCTGACCATTCTGAAAGGGATCACAACAGAGAATCTTAGAGTAAAAAACCTGAAACAGAACAAACTCCTAATAAAACAAACAAACAAAAAAAAACCAAAACAGAACAAATTAAAAAAAACACAACTAAAACCAAACCCTGAGATTATGGTTCTTAGTCACTCTTCAAGGTTGAAACTAAAGTCATCTCCATGGCTCATCATTGAGCCAAGCAAGACTGTTGTTGTTGTTGTTGTTATGTACCATTATGTTACAATTGACTCAACTGACCCTGCAGTGGGTTTTCAGAGGCTGCAACTCTCAGGTGGAGGGGATGTCCACCTTTCTCTTGAGTAGCTGAACCATGTACCTTTGAGTTAGCTGTGCAACTCTTACCCCTAAGCCTGTTGAACAATAGCATCAGGGAATAGTCATTCCTTAGCAAAATCATATGAGGTCTAAAAGGGCCGCACTGCCAAGGAAGAAAACTCAGAAAGCAGGAAAAGATAAGAAAACAAGGATGAATGGAAACTGTAAGCAGGGGGAGGAAGTGGTGTCATGCTGTGAGAACTACAATCAATCGCACAAAAACAAAATGAGCATGAATTGTTGCATGGAAAACCAACTTTCTCTATAAACTGTCACTCAGATCACAAGAAAAAGATTAAATAAAAAGTTATACAACACCAACAAAAAGTTACACAACCATTCTCATGATCCTTACCCAGAACATTCCCCATAATTAACTCACAGCCCATTCTCAAGAATAACTCTTCTCTCCCAATAGTCATTAATTATCTTTAGGGTTTTTAATATAATTGCCTTTTACTATTTGTCCTTTTGTAACTGACTTTTTAAAATTAATTTTAATGAAAGTTTACAGAGACTTAGGGTTTCCATTCATTCATTGTTGCATTTTTCTTCCTGCCCACCCCTTTTCCCCAGTTCACTCTTCTCCTTAAAAAGAAAAACTCTTTCATTGTTATGCAGTCCCTCCCCGTAAGTTCACTCCATTGTGCAGCCTTCATTCTGCACTCTTTTCATGACAATAATACCCAACTATATATCCCTTTTAAACAGTTCTCTCCTTCATCTGTTTCAATGCATTATATATCATTATTCCCCTCCTTCTCTGCCTTCCCTAAACAATCCCATTTTACAACAGTGGTCCTATGCAATATTTGTCCTTTTGTGACTGAGATACTTCACTCAGCATAATATCCTCCTGGATGATCCATTTTGCATAATATTGCACGAGTTCCTTGTTTTTCAATGCTGCCTAGTATTCCTTTGTGTGAATATACCAGAGCTTTTCTATCCATTCGTTTGTTGATAAGCACTTGGGTTGTTTCCAGCTCTTTGCTATTGTGAACAAAGCCGCAATAAACATGTGTGCATTTATCTGTTTGCGTGGTGGTTATGGTTTCTTTAAGTAACTGACTTATTTAAACTAACTTTCTAGGTTCATTCATGTTGTGGCATGCATCAGGACTCGGTTTCTCTTCCTGGCTGAGTAATATTCCACTGTGTGTAGGGACTACTTTGTGTTTATCTATTCATTGATTGGTGGAAATTTCAGTTGTTTCCACTTCTTACCTTTTGTGAAAAGTGTTCCATTGAACAATGATGTTAGTTCAGGTTTCTGTTTGCTTTCCTGCCTTTACTTCTAAAATATACACATAAGTTTAGGATTTTCTCAGTTGGTCATGTTAAACATTTTAAAGAACCACCAAACTGTTTTCCACAGTGACTGTCTCATTTTACATTTCCACTGGTAATTAAGGAAGGTTTTCGTTCCTCTGCAGCCTTTCAACCATTTGTTTCAGGTTAGGTTTTCATTGGGTTTTGTTTGTTTGTTTGTTTGTTTGTGTGCTTGTTATTACTATCCTAATAAGGTAAGGATGATAGAAGTAGAGTTGATGCCTTTGAGCTGTGATGTTGGACAAGAGTATTGAACATACCATGGACCACTAAGAGAACAAACAGGTTCATCCTAGAGAGGGTGAAACCAAGCTGCTCCTAGGAGGCAAGGATTCTGAGCCTGTGTCTGACATATTTTGGACATGTTGCAAAGCAGGATCATTCCTTGGAGAGGGATGTCATGCTTGGGAGGGTGGAGAGACAGCGCAGGAGGGGAGGACCCTCAATGAGCTAGATTGATTCAGTGACTGGGGTAATGGGGGTAAGTGTGTCAGAGACAATAAGATTGGCACAGGATAGAGCAGAGTTTAGGGCTGTTGTACAGAGGGCTGTTATGAGTCGCAGGCAACTTGACAGCAGATAATAACAGCAATAGGGTAAGGTGGTATTTCACTGCAATTTCAGTTTGCATCTCTCTGGTGGCCTCAGGAGTAAGAAATTACAGTGTCTCTCTGGTGGCTTCCACCCATCAGTGGTCAAGGAGAGAAAGATGGACAATCTCCTTTCACATGGTTAACCATTGCAAAAACCCCAATGGAGGCTCAACGATGAGTCAGTCCCCATTCAACAGCAATGAGAATGGTTGAGGAGGGAGCACTTGTGGTCTGGAGTGAGTTGCACTAACTCAGAGGGTGCACATTTACAATCTGGAAAACCCGATCCCGGAGTTAGAACTGAATAAGTGGCATCATGTGAACTGAGTTGAACGGCTGATGATATTGAATATCTTTTTATGTGCTTGTTGCTCATTTATTCTCACTGGTGAAATTCAGTTCATGTGATATGCCAATTTCTTGGTTCATTTTTTTGTCATTAAGTTGTAGAGGTTGTGTATATATTTTTAATCAAAAACATCTCAGTGCTGTTGAGTGGGCACCGACTCGTAGCTGGCCTTCCAGTGGGTTTTCAGAGGCTGTAAATGGCAAGGGAGGAGAGCGCCCTTCTCTTCCCTGAGGACAACAGTGCATTTGAATAGTCAGAGAAGTGCCACCTTTGTATTTACAGTGAAACTCCCTGCAGACTCTGCCACTCTTAGTGGATATATTTTGCCCAATCCCCCCTCAAATTATAGATTGTCTTTTAACTTTATGGATAAAGTCTTTTGAGGAGTCACAAGCATTTAATTTTCATGAGGTCTGTTTGGTCTTTCGTTGCATGTGCTATTGTTGTTACAGCTGATATTCCAGCAGGTACATGGCAACATTTTCTTCTAAGCCTCTTCAGTTTCTTGAATTTTTAAGCTCCATCTCACATACTTTGGGCACATGGCCAAAAGGGACCAGTCCTTGGAGAAGGACATCATGCTCAGAAGGATGGAGGGACAGTGCAGGAGAGGAAGACCCTCAATGAGATGGATTGACACAGTGACTGGGGTAATGGGGGGTAGGTGTGTTGGAAACAATAAGACTGGCTCAGGATAGGACATAATTCAGAGCTCTTCTGCATAGGGTCGCTATGAGTCACAGGAAATTTGATGGCATATAACAACAACAACTAGTGATACCAATGTGCAACCAGAATTGGGAAGGGCTTGGCTAAAAGGATTCCCTGCTAGAGCTGCTTCACCTGTTAACCCAAACGTTGGCTGTTGGCATCCTCTTGTTAGTTGGTACCACGAAAGAAAGGCATGGCAATCTGCTTCAGGTAAAACCACTCACTGAAAACCAAAAAGGTTTTGCTTGGACTCACTTGTGCTCGTCATGAGACAGAATCAACTCGACGGCAATGGAGCTGTTTTGCTTGTTTGGCCAAAACATGAATTCTGTCATCACTACCCACTGTGGACAAGTCGATTCTCACACATAGCGACCCCAGAGCATAGAGTAGGAACTACGTGGGCTTTCCTAGGCTGTAAATCTTTACAGAAGCAAATCACCATGCATCTCCCCTGTGGAGCAGCTGGTGGGTTTGACCTTTCATTTAACAGCCCACCTGTGCTCAAATCACGAAGCCACTAGGGCTTCTGTTATTCTGCTGTTGCTGTTACTGCTGTGTGCCAGTTTGGGAACTGACTCGGAGCTGACTCTCCAGCAGGTTTTCAGAGGCTGTAAATTACATGAGAGGACATTGTTCCCCCATCTCTTCCTGTGCAGGGGTAGAGATTCTGGAGGACATTGAAAGATTTGGTCTAGGCACGCTTCCTGCCTAGAACAATGACTGACGCTGTAAGGAGGTAAAGCCTGGGGTTGGGGCTTGTATCCTGAGTGAAAGATCTGCTTAGGTAAAGAGATTTCTTAGGCAGAGACAATTTGCCTTACGGTGGAGGTGAACAAAGGGATTTCCCAAGCAATTATTTTGTCTACTCGCAGGAGTAGAGGATGGAGGGAAATGGTGCTTAACCGGGGCAAATCCTCCTGGACTGAAAACAGACCATGCTTTCAGACAGTAGCACTAAACAAGCCAGGAGGGGGGTTTACTGTCCCAAGCAATTCGGTTTTCTAAACCTTACCTGAGCCTCAGCAGGAAAGAATGCCAGCGGCTTCCACGTGCCTTCCTCCTATGTTCAAAGAAAGGACTAGACTGAAGTGCCAAGCCAGTAAAAGATGACAGACAAGGCCAGAATTACCATGGACAGATTCCCAGTGGACTGCTGAGTCCTGGCTTCTGTCGCCCCCTAGTGGACAGTTAGAGCCGCGGTACTAAATCCATCCAAAAGTCTTGCACGTTCCACATTCTAAGTTTCTGGGGGAGAACTGCTGGTCTAATGGTGCTGCCAACCCAAAGGTATTCGGTTCAAACTCACCAGTTTCTCCGTGGAAGAAAGATGAGTAAACAGCTCCTGTGTGGTGACTTTCTGTCTCTGAATACCCGCTGGAGGATCAGCTCTAATTCGGTTCTGATTTGATGGTTACACAAGAACAGGTTTCCAAGGCTATAAATATTAATAGGAGGAGATAACCCATCTTTCTCATGCAGAGTATTTGATGGATTCAGATATGATGGCTTAGAAATCCAGCACCTAATTTACTCTCACCAGAGCTATGGTTTAAGTTAATAACAAAAAACAACTTATAAACCAAATACTCTGTGGAAGGAGGTATGGCGCTTCCTCAAAAAGTTGCAAATAGACCATTTGACCCAGCAATTCCACTACTGGAAATATACCCCAAAGAGACCATAATTGACATCCAAGCAGGTATATGCACACCCATGTTTATCATGGCTTTGTTCACAATAGCAA
>NW_006399782.1:2758635-2761374 GCF_000299155.1 Elephantulus edwardii | reverse complement strand
AAATGCTAAACAGCAAAGAGGCCAGGTTAAAGCCTAAGGTGCACCTGAACCAAGCCAGAGTTTGCAGTTACTTCCTATGCATCTGAAAGTTGAAACTTGAAAGTCAATCGCCAAGCCTGTCTCCCGAGGCATCTCTGGGTACATTTAATGGCCAGTCTTTCACGAAGATTTCACTGTTTGCACCATGCGGGACCCCTTCTCTCCAAGGCATACTCCACACAGGACAGGGCTGCCACTTCCTGCCTCCTCCCTGACTCATTTCCTTCCTCTGCCTCTTCACTGCCATCTTAGTCCAGTAAGCAAAAACCTGTACCCAAGTCCTAGCTTTACCACATTCGTTGTTTTCATTCAAATCAAGCACCTTGGAAATTCCTGACGCCTAACTATGTTTTTGCTTTTCAGATGAGATGAGGCAAATCCATTAATCAACTGAGTTTCTGTTTCTAAAACATGAACCCCTCCCAGGGAGATTATAAGGATTAGACAAGATCAGAGCTTGCATGGTGTTATTATTGTAAATGTTCTTTAGGTAAACTTGCTGACTTCAGTCTCTACGCCTGTATGTTAATTCCATGTTAATCTTCTTAAAACATCACAATCTCATCACATCACTTCCCTTACCCAAGAACTTAAAACTGTTCACTAGTTACCCCTAGGTTTTCCACAAGTCAGAGCAGGTCCATGGCGGGGGGCAATTCAACGTGGCAGCAGGGTGGGAAACTGGGTCCCAAAGGATCAGCAAACCAAAGCTAGAGGTCAGACGGTTAGACGGTGGGTTAGAACCTGAAGAAACAGTCGACAAAAGACACGTCCAGCAGCATGTCAGAAACAGGGACAGCAGATAGAAGTCAGCAGAAGCAAAGGTGTTAACCTGTAACTATCACAGTGGTGGTTCTGCCTGTGATAAATAGGTAAGGTCCTGGAGCATTAGCTTTAGTCATCCAAGATGCCTCCATGTCAGCAGCCTCAAAGACGGGGATTAGATGGTTAGATCAAAACAAACATTAGTGAGAACACACACGAATGAACACACACACACACACACACACACACACACACCTTTCCCCCTCTCATTCCCCTTCTCTCTCTCCCTTACTACTTGTAGCTCGCATGGGAAATAGTCAACTCTGAAGAGGTTTCTAGCCCTAACCCTGATGGTTACTGCTTGTATAGGATGAAGATTTTGATTAGAGCTTTCAGCATGGATTGCAGTTTAGCACAAAGAAATGAAAAAATCCTCCTGACTTGCCCAATAACCAGAGAAAAGAGCCTGATAAGCAGATAAAAGATTGGAGGTGTCAAGGGTTTAATTTTACTTGGATCCAGCTGGAGCGAAGAAAAACAATGCCCTTCACAATAACTAATCACAAGATTAAATACTTGGGAATAAATCTAACCAGAAGCACAAAGGATCTATTTAAAGAAAATTAATTTTACTTAGATCCACAATAGATGTCCAGGGAAGCAGCAGTCAAGAAATAAAACAACGTATTTTGCATTTGATAAATCTGTTGCTCAAGACCTTTTTAAAGTATTAAAAAGCGAAGATGAGTGAGGTCTGGTGGTGGCCTAGTGGTGGTCTAGTGGCAAGAAGCTGCGCTGCAATCCCCAAGGCGCACAGTTAGAATTCACCAGACGCTTCACTGGAGAAGGAGGGACAATCTCCTCCTGTGCCTATCAGATTCGAATTGATGGTACACAACAACAACAACAAAATAAATAAAAAGCAAAGATGCCACTTTAAGGACTGAGGGCATCTGCTTCAAGTCACGGCAGTTTCAAATATTTCATATGCCTGCAAAAGGTGGGCAATAAACAGAGAAGACCAAAGATAATACCGGTACATTTTAGTAAGGACGCTGGTAAAGATTAATGACTATGTCACGAACTGCTCGAAGAATTAACTGATTGATCTTGGAAGAAGTTCAGCCAGAATGTTCCTTGGAGGCAAGAAAGTAGGACTTTGTTGTACATATTTCCAAGAGGAACCAGCCCTGGAGAAAGACGTCATGCTTGGGAAACAGAATCAGTGAAAAAATAAGCACCTCAGTGAGATGAGGTGACGTAGTGCTTGCTGCACCAATGGGCTCCAACAGAACCACAATTGTGAGCAGGTGTAGAATTGGGCGGGGTTTCCTTGGCTTGCATGGAATTGCCGACCAGGACTGGCTGCACAGCCCCACCCGGGGAGTAGGATGCAGGGCACCGTGTACGCTAGAAACAAAACTGAAAGGCAAGTTTTCACAATGAGATACCACTTCCGGTTGATAAGGTCACAGAGAAGTTGGATCCTTTATCTGACATTGGGATTGTAAATGGGTGCATCATTGGTGCACCCACTGTGGAAAACAGCTTGGAAGTTCCTCAAAAAGTTAAACTCAGAATCACCATATGACCTTGCAATTTCACGCCTAATAATTCCAAGAGGATCAATAGCAAGGTCGTATACAAATGCTTGGGTACCAGCACTCACTGCAGCGCTATTTGTGCACAGTAGACAAAAGATGGAAACAACTCAAGTATCCATCCACAGACAAATGGATACACAAAAGGTGCTGGAGACATACAATGCAGTATTATTCGTTGATGAAGAAAAATTAAGTCCTTTCACACAGATGTTGTTGTTATGTGCCGTCGAGTCGCTTGCGACTCATAGCAACCCTATGTACAACAGCCCTAAACTCCACTCTGTCCTGTGCCAATCGCACTGTCTCTGACACTCCCATCCCAATTATCCCA
>NW_006399782.1:2718443-2758335 GCF_000299155.1 Elephantulus edwardii | reverse complement strand
CACCTTAATCTCCAGAGAGACACCATTGCTCTTCAGTACTTTGGAGAGGTCCCTAACAGCACACAGATGGACATGGGAAATAATGCTGTGTGAAATAAGTCTGGTACACTGTTAAAAAAATATCTAAAATAGGTAAGTGCCTAGAAAAAATAGTATATGAATGGTTATCTGGATCTGGGAGTATAGCATTTTATTGCATAAGGGCTACTCAGTTGCTGTTTAGGATGATAAAAACTTTTGGGTCTGAATAGTAGTGACAGTTGCATGCATTATGAATGTATTTAATGCCATTGAATGTAGGTAAAAAATGGCAACCTCCATCTCACATGCTTTGGGCACGTGGCCAGGAGGGACTAGTCCTTGGAGAAGGACATCATGCTTGGAAAGGTGGAGGGACAGCGCAGGAGAGGCAGATCCTGGATGAGATGAATTGACACGGTAACTGGGGCAATGTGGGTGAGGTGTGTCGGAATCAGTGAGACTGGCTCAGGATGGCGCAGGCTTCAGAGCTAGCGTACTGTCGCTAGAGTCACAAGCAACTCAATGGCATATAACAACACAACTTTTAGAAAAAGATAAATTTAATTAGAAAATCTCTTGACCTGGCAGCAACTCTCACTAAGTCAACAACTTTCCAGATGGCTCTGTGAGCATGAATATTATTAGAAAAGAGAGATGTGAAAGAGGAAAAATTAGACAGAAAGATAAAAATGGTTCTGAGGAAAGCCCAATTTCACTGGCATATGTTCTATCCTTTCTGGCAATCAAGAGAACTTTAGCCTCCTATAGCTTTGGGGAAGGAAGGACTGGCACATGAGTGACATCTGAACAAGTCCAGTGACAGATGAGGAAATGGCCACATTGAGCAGTTGTAGATGGCATCCAAGGAAAAGGATTTGAGAGGATCAGAAAAAGCAGGGGGGTTGACAGGGCAGGGAGGAGCTAGGTGGTCCCAGCTGCATCTGGGAGCTGCTGGCAGAGGCAGGGGGATCTCTGAGAACTTGTAAATGCGCCCCACTCCACCCTCGGTGAAAAACTGTTGGCATCTGGACATCTGCCACATCCAGAGGGTCCAAACACAGTCACGTTACAACCGCACTAGTTACATAAGACCCTTTCCCTTCTTGATGGAAATAACAGAGGAAGGAAACAAGCAAAGGAAGGAAAACGTATGCGAATAATGAAGAAGCTGACTATTCCTCATGGATGGCATGGTGAGGTTTTGTTGTTACAGTGACTCTAAAACATGCAAAAATAAGACCACGGTGTTTGTTGATAATGGTGAGTGCCTGGAAAAGGAATGGGATTTACTGAGGGAAAGGAGGACATTGGCCATAGGAAAAGAATACTACTGTGAAAATAATGGGGCTACCAATCGGCCCAGTGGTGAGAATCTTTGTCTTCTTGATGTTGACACAACCTGTTGAGCATGTACAGGGCTGCATTTGTTTGTTGAAACATATTAATTGGTATGCCATCAATTCCTGGTGATTTGTTGTTTGGTTTTGGTTGTGTTTTTTTACCAATTCTTTCAGAGCAGCTTGAACTTCCTTCTTCATCACCGTTGTCTTTTGATCATATGTTGTTTCATTAAATTCTTCTGTGGTACAATTATTTTTGGTACAGTGACTCTGTATACCCTTTCCATCTTCTTTTTTTAATTTTAATTTTTTTAAAATTTTATCTCATTGTTTTTTTTGTGTGTGTAAAGTCAAATGGGATCTGACTGGTACAGGAGGAGAATGCCCCTCCTTCTGCAGAGCAAGCATCTGGTGGATTCGAACAACTTACCTCTGGGATTGCAGTGAAGCTTCTTGCCATGAAGCCACCAGAGTTCTCTCTTCTCTCTTCTTTTAATCCTTCCTGGCTCATTAAATGTTCTGCCCATAATATCTTTAAATATTGCAACTAGGGCTTGAATTTGTTCTTCAGTTCCTTCAGCTAAGAAATGCCTTTTGCTTTTCTAATTCCAGCTCTTTGCACATTTCATTATGATACTTTGCTTTATCTTCTTTAGCTGCCCTTTGAAATCTTCTGTTCGGCTCCTTAACTTGCTGACTTCTCTCCTTTGCTTTGGCTTCTCAGTGTTTTAATGCAATATTCAGTCTCCTTCGACATTCATCTCAGTCTTTTCTTCCTCCTCTGTTTTTGTAATGTTCTTTTGCATTCTTCATGGATGATGTTCTTAATATCCTCCCACAGCTTATTTGAACTTTGTTCATTAATGTTCAAGGTCTCAAACCTGTTCCTGAGATGGTTTTTAAGCTCATGTGGGATAGATTTAAGGTCGAATTTTGGTACTTGTGGATTAAGATTGTTAACAATTTCTGTTTGCTCGATTCTACAATCAACACTCTTGACACCAGCAATTAGGAAACCAAAAGATAAATTGCATTAGGATACTCTGCTTCAGGGTCCACTCCAAAGTGCTGAAGGGCAATGATGTCAGTCAAGAGCTAAGACCATGGTCTTCACAATTACTTGCTTTGCATCAGAGAACTGGTCAATGACTAAGGATGACAGAAGAATTGATGCCTTTGAGTTGTGGTGGTGAAGAAGTCTTGGACATACCATGAACTGCCAACAGAACAAACATACCTGTCCTGGAGTGGGTGAAACCGAGTTTTTCCTTGGGGATAAAGATTTTGAAGCTCTGTCTTACATACTTTGGGCACTTTTCTGTAGAGTGACAAGTCCTCAGTGCTTGGAAGAATGGAGGGACAGGGCAGGAGAAAAAGAGCCCAGAAGAGATGAATTGACACAGTGAAGAGAGTGATGCGGGTAAGTGTGTCAGAGACAGTGAGACTGGCTCAGAATAGGGCAGACCCTATTGTACAGGGGGTCTCTATGGGTCACAGTCGACTCAGCGGCACATAACAATAACAACAGCTCCCAACTCAGGTTGGACATGATTTCTCAGTTTGCATAGTTTCTGAGGAGTACTCAAAGGCCCTTCACCATTCAACCTTGCAGCTTTAGGCCAGTGTTACAAAGCATTCTTAGACCTGCCAATTATGACGTATGTTCCCAAAGTCCCCCAGCAAGCTTGGGGGAAGCACCTTGGTGTGGCTCCGTGGGGCAGCCGTCTAAGTTCAGCTCGGTTTCCTGTCAGATCTCTGGTTCTCTGTGGTTGCTGCTGTTCTTGTCAAAGTCCTGGTCTGACGGTGCAGGGATCTCCGAACCCAAAGTACACTCACTGCATTTTCTGCTTCTACTTCCTTGACAAATGTCCCCATTTTTTGCCACTGAACCTGCTCATTTTAAACCTGGTGGAGTGGTGACACTGACCAATCTGCTAGTGTGACCTATTGGCATGTTCCCACCTGGTGATGTGATGAAAGTCAAAAGCCTAGAATAGGCATTTTGAACAATAGGCCCACTTTGTCACACTCCCTCATTAACATAAGATGTCTCTCTAATCTTTCAAGTTACTATTATATATTGATTTTGTTGTTGTTGTTATGTGCCATCAAGTCACCTGTGACTCATACTGACCCTATTTACAACAGTTCCGAAGCCTGCCCTGTCCTGAGCCAGTCTCACTGACTCCAACAAACCTAACCCCATTACTCTAGTTACTGTATCAATCCATTTCATCTGGGTCTTCCTCTCCTGTGCTATCCCTCCACCCATCTGAACATGATGACCTTCTCCAAGGATGGGTCTCTTCTGGCCACATGCCCAAAGTATATGAGACAGAGCTTCAAAATCCTTGCCTCCAAGGAGAAACTTGGTTTCAACCTCTCCAAGACAGGCCTATTTGTTTTCTTGGTGGTTCATGGTATGTTCAAGACTCTTCTCCAGCACGACAATGCAAAGGCATTCTTAGTCATTGTCCAGCTCTCTGATGCATAGCAAGTAATTGCAAGCACCATGCGCCTTAGTCTCCAGACTGACATTTTTGCGTCTCAATACTCTGGAAAGGTCCCTTAACAGCAGATTTACCTAATGCAATTTGTGTTTTGATTTCCTAACTGCTGGTGCCAAGATCGTTGATTGTGGAGCTGAGCAAATTTCTCCGTCTATCATAGTGCTGCCAATTGGCGCAGTGGCGAAAATCTTTGTCTTCTTGATGTTGAGCTTCAATCCATAGTGAAGATTGCAGTTCTTGACATTTTGCAGCGAGTGCTTCAGGTCCTCCTTAGTTTCAGCAACGAAGGCTGTGCCATCTGCATAATGCTGGTTGTTGATGGGTCTTCCTCCAATTCTGATGCCACATTCCTCCTCATAGAGCCCATCCTCCCAAATTATCTGTTCGGAAGGCATCCCTGGAACATTCCCTTTCTGATTTAGACCCATACAGTGTTTCTTTGCTCTGGTCTGAGGACTGCTTCCTATTCCACGTATAGTTTTCACATAAGCACAATCAAGTGATTCCCATTTTCCTCAAGGTTAACCACAGTTTGTTGTGATTCAGACAGTCAAATGCCTTTGTAAAGTCAATGAAACACAGATAGATATCCCTCTGGTACTCCTTGCTTTCTGGCAAGGTTCGTCTGACATTGGAGATAATGTCTCTAGTGCAACGGTCTCTTAAAAAACTAGTTTGTATTACTAGTAGTTCTCTGTCAACATACTCTCCCAGTCATTTCTGGATAATCTTCAGCAGGATTTTGCTTGCATGTGAGTGATATTGTATGGTAATTTCCACACTCTTTTGGGTCATCTTTTTTTTGAATGGGAATAAATATGGATCTCTTCCAGTCAGTTGGCCAAGTAGTTGTCCTCCATATTTCTTGGCATAACCTGGTGAGCACATTCAGGGCAGCATCTGTTTGTTGAAATATGTCAACTGGTATTCCATCAACTCCTGGGGTTTTATTTTATTGATAGTTATTAAAATAAAATAATCTTCAAAGCAGACTTTTTTGTTTTATTTTCCATTGGGGAAGTGTGCTGCTGTCAGAGTCCTCTCCAGAGTTCTGAAGAGTAATGATGTCAATCTAGGGACTAAGGTGCATCTAATCCAAGCTATGGTCTTTGCAATTACTTGCTATGCATCAGAGAGCTGGACAATGACTAAGGATGACAAGAATCGACACCTTTGAGTTGTGGTGCTGGAGAGGAGTCTTGAATATGTCATAGACTGGCAAGAGAGCAAACAAGTCTGTCTTGAAGAGAGTGAAACCAAGTTTCTCCTTAGAGGCAAGGATTTTGAAGCTCTGTCTCATATACTTTGGCATGTGGCCAGGGGAGACCAGTCTTTGGAGAAGGACATCATGTTTGGACGGGTGGAGGGACAGCGTAGGAGAGGAAGACCCTGGATGAGATGGATTGATACAGTGACTGGAGCAACCGGGGTAGGTGTGTTGGAGACAATGAGATTTGCTCAGGAGAGGACAAGCTTCAGAGATTTTGTACATAGATAGGGTCCCTGTGAGTCACAGGTGACTTGATGGTACATAACAACAACCACAAAAGTTAAACTTTAAAAAAAAAATTTAAGTTTAATTATTGTTTGATAAAGATTTCAGAAAGAAGGCCCTCAGGGGCATTTTTTGTGTTGTTGGTGGGTTGTTGTGTTTTTTTTAGATTTTTTCTTGTTTTTTTGTTACTGATTTTTCATATAATCATTCTTAGATGTTTAGTTTATAACATTATGATTTAATGCAACTAATTAATTAACCAACTCATTATTGTGTATTATGGAGCTCATATAGTCTAGTGGGTAAAGAGTTGCATGGACAACCCAAAGGCAAGAGGTTCAAATCCATCAGCTGCTCCAGGCGAGCTGCTCTGGGGGGGGAGAAAGATGTCTTTCGCATGTGATCCACAGTCTCTGAAAGCCTGCTAGAGGGCCAGTTGTGAGTCGATTCCGATTCCACAGCAATGACTTTGTGACTCCCTTTCCTTCGGGGGGTCTATTTGGTTTAAAGTTTAAATATGATCTGAGTGGAATCGTATCAAGGGCTCATACAATCAGCCTCCAGGATCCAGTGAGCTGTATTTCCCAAGAGTTCAAACATTTTTCCATTTTTGAACAGGATTCTTTTCTAGTATCTTTGTCAAAATGTTATCCAGACACCATCATCCTGTTCTTCTGACCTGCTGACGAACAAGGAAATTATTTGTAGTGGACATGAAGCCTCACTTTCCCCTCCTCTCCTTCTTTCTCTGTTGTTCCAGACCAGTAAGGACCAACACTTGTGCCTTGAATGGCTTCTTGCTAGATTTTAAGATTCTGGAAACTACACAGCAAGCTGAAAGTTTGAGCAGAAGCACTAAACATACTGTTAGGTCCTCTACCTGAGATGCTTCATGAAACCTTGACTATAAACCTCCACACAAAGAATCAAGTCCCACGAGGGGTTTGGTTGCACATATCAGCAGCCTCAGTAGATACCTTTTTGTTTTGTTTTGTTTTAATTGTATCTGCTACACAACTATTGCCAATTCAACTTTTCCCCTCTTATAACTTACTGACAGGACTTAACAACACTGTCCTCCTAAATAAACATTTTTTCCAGTACTATAACCAAAAATTTGGTACTTGATAAGCAGTAACTTTTCCTTTCCATCACCCTCCTGTCTTTGTAGTTGCTGATGAAACTGGTAGCGTATACATTTCATAAAGTACATCATGTCAAATGACCAAATTGTTCCAAGAGGCTATGAACTTCAGTCTACAAATCAAGAAGACAAATTCTGCCTTTCTACGAAGATGGTGATGAAAGCGAAGAAAAATAAAATCCACACGTCACCCACCTTCCAGCGGCCTAAGATGCTGAGACTCCAAAGGCAGCCCAAATACCCCTGGAAGAGCGCCCCCAGGAGAAACAAGCTTGACCACTATGCCATCATCAAATTTCCCCTGACCACTGAGTCAGCTATGAAGAAGATAGAAGATAACAACACACTTGTATTCATTGTGGATGTCAAGGCCAGTAAACACCAAATTAAACAAGCTGTGAAGAAGCTCTATGACATTGATGTGGCTAAGGTCAACACTTTGATTAGGCCTGATGGAGAGAAGAAGGCCTATGTTCAATTTGTTCCTGATTATGATACTTTGGATGTTGCCAACAAAATTGGGATCATCTAAACTGAGTCCAGCGGGCTAATTCTAAATATAAATTTTTCTCACAAAAAAAAAAAAAAAAAGATGTTGTTGTGTACCGTGGAGTCGGAACCGACCCATAGTTGACCCTTCGACAGGTTTTCAGAGGCAGTTAATCATATGAGGGGAGACTGCCCTTCCTCCCGCGAAGCAGCTCGTGGCCTTGAACCTTTGGGATCGCAGGGCAGCTTCTTGCCACTAAGCCACCAGAGCTACGGAGTAAAGGATAGAATTGCGCTAACCAAAAAGCTGAACTGCTCCTGCAGTTCAAATCCACTAGAGGATCTGTGGGAGAAAGATGGGCAGCCTCTTCCCATCCCTAGTTTCCTCAGAAACCCATGGAGGGTCAGGTGAGCGGAAACAGGCTCCCCTGCGGAGTTAGAGTATGTATGTGCCACACTTGGTGAAATTATAGGTTTCGCATGAGCACAATTAAGCACTCTGGGTTTCCCATTCTTCTCAATGTTAGCTATGACTTGTTATGATCCACACAAGTCAAATGCCTTTGCATAGTCAATAAAGCATAGACATTCTTCTTGTATTCTTTACTTTCAGCCAGAATCCATCTGACATCAGCAATGATAACCCTGGTGCCAAGATCTCTTCTAAATCCTGCTTGATCCTTTCTAAATCCTGGTAGTTCCCTATCTACGTGCTGTTCTAGCTGTTTTGAATGATCTTTAGAAGTATTTTCCTTTGCATGTGATATTGTTTGATAGATTCCACATTCTGTTGGATCACCTTTCTTGGAAAATGGAACAAATACGGATCTCTTCCAATCCATTGGGCAGACAACCGTCCTCCAAATTTCCTGGCATGGACTGGTGAGTGCATCCAAGGCTGCATCTGTTAATTGAAACAAGTCACTTGGTATCCCATTGATTTCTGGGGCCTTATTTTTTGCCAATGCCATCAAATGCAGCTTCCACTTCCTCCATTACCATTAGCTCCTGCTCATAGTTCTTCTTGAAATTTTTCTGTCAGTTCAGTGTTATTTGAGAAACTAGACTCTTCAAAGAGGAATGTGGCATCAGGATCAGAGGGAGACTCATCAATAGTTAAACCTGCGTGATGCAGATGACACAACCTTGCTTGCTGAAAGTGAGGAAGACTTGAAGGGGGCAATGGTAGCTCAGTGGCAGAATTCTTAACCTCCACAGAGCTGGGATTGTTCAAAGAACTCCCTGTTCAGCCAATGTACCGTATGTGAAGCCACCATCCTATTGGTTAGTGGAGGCATCCATGCTGCTATGATGCTTAACATAGTGTCCAGACTAAGAAAGGCTTGTCTACTTTGGAAAACCGCTTATTGAAAACCTTATGGATCACAAAAGTTCACCTGCAACAGATCATGAGATGATGCAGGACAGAAGAGCATTTTGCGTCACTGTGCATGGGGTCCCCATGAGTCTGGGATTAAGCACAGAATAACTGAAAGCAAAAAAATAACAAAGATGTCTGTTGTGACCATGACTCATAGTGACTCTACGCGTAATAGCTCTGAGCCTTGCTCTATCCTGAGTCTGTCTCTGACAAAACTACCCCCATTCCTCCAGCTACTGTGTCAATTTATCTCATCTGAAGTCTTTCTCTCTTGTGCTGTCCGTCCACCTTTCCAAAGACTGGTCCCTTCCAAATCCTTGCCTCCAAGGAGAATCTTGGCTTCATCCTCTATAGGACAGACATGCTAGTTCTTTTTGGCAGTCAAAGTTATTATTTCTCTCATCTTTGGCCATCATCCACCTCTCTGATGCACAAGTAGTTGTGTAGACCTTGGCCTGGACCAGGCACATCTTAGTCTCTAGACTAACATCATTGCTCTTTAGGACTCGAGAGGTCTTGGACAGATTTCTAATGCAATTAATCTTTTGATTCCAACTGCTGTGCCAAGATTGTGGAATCAAGCTGAAACTAGCTCAATCTCTTTTCACTTTTCAATCTATGACAATGCTGCAAATCGGCCCAGTGGTGAGAATTTTGTTAGGAGGGGTGAGTCCTTGGGAAAAAAAGACGCTTGGGAAGGTGCAGACCTTCAAGGAGGTGGGCTCAAAGCTATTCAGCTCTATTGTTCACAAGGTTGTAGTCACTTAACAGTTGACATTTACAATCCACACCCGCATCTTAAGCAGTTGCCAATTATGTTAGACTAGTCAGTTCTGACTCAAAATTCCATTGAGGCAAATTACATTTGCTACAGTATTCTTAATAAAAACCAGGGACAATGCAGTATTCAAGCACTTTATTAAGTCAGGGAAACTCCATATTGTTGAACATACTAGCTTGTTACAAGTGGACGTCACTTGTTTACAAAGTGAAAGCTGGCAGGTCTAGCTTCTCATCTTCAGCAGTGAACAATGGACAGAACAATGGACAATAAATGTTATAGAAAATTTAGAACAGAATCATGATAGATCTCACACAATTTGAAAATGCACATATATCCTTATCCATAAAAATGACCAGCTAGATACACATTTCATTCAGGTATATTAACTATTGCCACTGACTGGCTTGTTCGATTAAAAATAACCCAACCATAACCACAGAGAAGAGGTTTCAAGGAAAAGTACTTTGTTATATCTCCGTGACCCTTCCTATGCTGTCAAGTCACAATACTTTTCTATCCATTTTAAACCCAAGAGCCCCCATTGACTTTTTTTCTTAGCTACACTAAACATCAGTCCTAGTGAAAACACTGAAAATATTAAATTGCTGTGAGTAAAGCAATCCAATGAGGCTGTAACAATCCAGAAACTATTTTTAACTTGGGTAAATGGCTTAAGAATCTTAAGAGAACTTAACATTTTCTTAGCTGGTAATTTTATTAAACAGTCCTAATAGCAATTTTATTCACCATGAGTAACGAAAAGTCTTTGCTCATGTAACCCAAATTTATTCATATCTACACTGAATTACAACCATCATGTACTAGAAGGTTCACAGACATGGCTAAAAACCCTTCTGTGGGCTTGACTACTTACTCCCTCAACACAATCACTCCCCTCTACCCCAAACTCCTAGACAAGTTCCTCCTGTTTTGGACCAAAAGTTCTGAACTAAATTTGTAAGACCATACATGCAAATAACAAGTTAAATTCATTTGTCAAAGGCAAAACAGCATTATAAATTTATTTATGTATAATCCTACTATACAGAAGATCACAAATATTACAAAAACCACCCACAAGTAGTTTTATTCTTATAGTGGTATGAATTTACCCACCAAATTCTTAATGTCTACAAGATATTTCTGCAACTAAAAGAGGATTACAGAGAGCTGGGAATACATGTTAGATACTAACTATCTTCAAACTTTGAAGATACCATTGCATGAAGAAAATTATGGGAAACACTGTTCCCGATAATTGTGTACACCCTTAGTGTAACATATGGAGATCACTGTCTCCGATATAGACACTGTGGTAGGCAAAAACTACCTTGTTCTTTAAACATTATGGAAGACACTGCTCCCGATAATGTGAGTTAGCTTTGTGACAAAGGTACTGGAAATTTTGCAAAACTGAAATTCACCTTAAGGTAAGCATTGAGTACTGCCACAGTAACATTTTTAATTTAGTCTCAATTCATTGCACTTTTTTCAATGATCATTTGTATTTAGTCAGCTAAAAGTGATTAACAACCCTGTTTAATTCTTCTGATATCTAGGTTTTTTCCTAATTATCTGGCTTTTGGATGATTTCTAAAACCCTCAAATTTAAAATCCATAAATGCAAAACTTCCAGTATCGGTTGGGTATTAGCAGATGCTGCTTTTATTTAAAAAAACAAAAAAAAGACGACAGTATAACTGTCATAATTATGGAAGGCACTGCTTCCGATAATTATCTTCTATAAAAAAACACCATTTATAGTGAACTCTGTCACTGATAAATAAACAATAAATATCTCAGTGCCAAAATGACAGAAAGCTTTTCCACAAGATTCATTAACACTTTGACCAAAATTTGGCAGTGTCCCTTTAAGTCTGACAAGCTGAGCCTGAAATTGAACACCTAAAAATTGGTTCTCTTTCAAAATACTTTGGAAGGAAAAAACAAAAAACAGAAAAGCTTACTATAGGGATAAAGACAGATGAAAAGTTTTTGGTGTCTGGACTTGAGATTAACATATTGAGGCCTTTCTCCTGTGATCACCAGTAAACCTTCTAGTCAGCTGAAAAACCAGAGTTTGCTGTGAAGAAGTCTCATTTCTTCTGATAGTGTACAGAAACGTAGAAGGCATGTATCTCGTTTAGAGAATAAGGCCTTAAAACCTACTTCTACCTCACATCAAATGAAGATAGAGGATCCAACAAAATTATCACCTGGCGCTTCCCGTTGGGGGACTACTTCTTCCTCTCACCCCAAGATGCCAGATATTTCTGTCCTTAAGATTTAGAACAATCATTGGTGCAATTACTTCTTATTCATAAATGTAATAGAAAGAGGCAGTTACCAGTAAAAAGCACTAGAAATTCTAAAAATAATCAATATTTTATCATGAATATTTTTAAAGTGGTTATTCACTTTAACTTGAAGTGCAGGTATCTACCCTGTAATAAAAGCTGCTACCTAGAGAGATGGAATAGTACCAAGATGACCAGGTAAATTAACGTTAGTTTTGTAGCCCAACTAAAAATTCAGTATACAAGTCTAGGAACAAGACAAGATTGCCCTGATGTTCTCATATCCATCACGGGATAGGCTGTGTGTCTAAAACTCATTGTCAATGTCCCAGATGTTCTCAACGATCGCATTTGCAGCACCCTGAATAGTCCAAGTAGCCAGAGCTAACTGGTTCCTCAAGAGTGTTTCATTAAAAGCATTTCTGTCTTTCCGACGCAGCCGCAAGTGGTCCAATATAGCTGACAGGGTGTGTGAGCCAGAGCCCCAGAAGATATGTCGGAATGGGGAATCCTTGGGAGACACGTAGGGGGAGAGAAAGTGATACTCCACCTAGAAAAACAAAGACAGGGTTGATTGTGTTGAGGAAACGATATGAGAGAGCAAAAGAACGAAGTTGTCCTCTATGTCAGATTTTTAAAATTTTTTTGGAGGGGGATAGGTGGTGATGAGGGAGGAGTTTGTAAGTTAAGGCCTCAATTGGTAGCTTAAAATATTCAACACTAGCTCAAATGTTTTCCAGCTTCGATACGCTGGTACAGATCTTGGCAGGCACTGAAAATCTGTGTTAGATTCTAATATAGGAAAAAGTAGTCTAGGTGGCTATTCTACTTTTCAGAAATGAGTTACCAGCAAATATGAACCAATATGAAAAATTTACTTACTTTCATGATCTGTTCATTCAGTTCCTTCATAATATATTTATTTGTTTTCTCAACCCTGTTGAGCTCTGTCGTTAGCCTGGAAGTAGCACGGGTAAAGTCCCCACGAGCAGAATACAGCCACTGCAGATTCAGACCCATGTCCTGAGGCAACAAAGAATTGTGATTAGGAATTGTATTTCTAACTTGTGACTCAATTTCAAACTCAATCCACTCTTTTCCCAGTAGATAATATCATTATCTGGTCTTACCATCATACAAAACCATCACCAAGGAATGAACTTTAAGATAATCCTATTAGTACATTGTTTCCAGTTTAATTTTTCCATGGGTAGAGTGGTACGCAAGGGAGAAAGAGCATCTCAATCATTATGATTCAAAAACACTTCAGAGCCTAGTTATTTCTTACTTAGTCTCATTTTATGAGACTAACGTACGCAGCTATGCTGGTGAAGGAAGGGCAAGCTCCTCCTGTGAGATTAACAGCCTCTGAAAACCCACTGGAGGGTCAGCTATGGGTCGGTTCTGAGGCTCCACCAAGGACCATGAATCACATACAGTGGACATATTATCAAGAGTCGATGGAACAACACAGATGTCAACAATGGGCGTGAGCAAGTAAGAGAAGGCGAAGATGCAAAGAGCAGGGAAGGGTTCAGATCCGTTGGTCACCCACAGGAGCTGTACTTGACTCGGCATCTAACAACCCTGAGTCCTAGTAATTGTGGGTTGCCTGGAATATCCAAAAAATAACAAGACAGCTAGCTCTTCATTCTGAAGTACTTTTTATGGTCTATCTCAAATCCCTATTCCAAAACAAAATCATATCTCACTCTTAAAAATGTACTTTTGGAAGGGGAGCTCTGGTGGCCTAGTGGAAAGAAGCTACATTGCAATCCCAGAGGTGCACAGTTCAAATCCATCAGATGCTCTGCCAGGGAAGGAGGGACAATCTCCTATACCAGTCAGATCTGATTTGATGGTACGTACACACACACACACACACACACACACTTTTTTAAAAAGTGTACAATCATGACCCATTCAGACAGAGCTGGAAATTTAAAAAAACTAAAAAAAAAAGGCCCAGTTTTAATAAGTGCTCACCTTTATGTCTCTTCTAAATTGGTTTATATCCTTCATAAATTTAAGTATTTGGTTGTTATACTGCTCATAGTCCAGTTTCAATTCAAGATCAAGGGTAAGTTTAATCACAAGGTGGCCAGCCACCTCCATAGCTGCAGTGGCCACTTTGTCAAACTTGGGAATGTTCTCTATCAGCATCTCATAGGTATCCTTTTGAGTTCCCAAATAAGGATATGCTTTTTCCTGGAAAAGAAAGCTTGAGTGTTACACCCATGTGGGTTCTAAAAGTCTCTGGTTAACAATAATCAAAGTGGACATCTTGCACCACAACAAGATAAAGGTAAACAACCCAATCACCAAATCGGCACAGAATATGAAGACACTTCATGAAGACAGATGGCTAACACAATTCCTAATAAAATTCCTAGCTGTAAGAGATGCAAATCTAAAGAACTATGAAGATACCATCTCACCCCAGTAACAATATTAACGTTCAACAGAGCAAATAACAAATGCTGGTGAAGTTGTGGAGAAACTGGAACCCTTATTCACTGTTGGTGGAGTGTAAAACGTTGCAACCATTGTGGAACGCAGTATGGCGCTTTCTCAAAAAGTTGCAAATAGAAATACCATTTGAACCAGCCAGTTCCACTACTGGGAATATACCCCAAAGAAACCATAACCACCACCCAAGCAGACAGATGCACACTCATGTTTACTGCTGCTTTGTTCACAAGAGTTGGAAACAACTCTAGTGCCCAACAACAAATGGATAGAGAAGCTCTGGCAATGGAGTACTGAATGCAGCACTGAAAAACAAGGAACTCATGAAATATTATACAAAATGGGTGACCCTGAAGACATTATGCTGAATGAAATATCTCAGCACAAATACTGTACAATGCCACTGTTATAAAACAGGACTTACAGGGGAGTTGGGGGGAAACTAAGAAAAGAGGGGATAAATAATGTACATGGCATTGAAACAGACAAGGGAGAGTATATATAAAAGGTTATCATTAAGTATTATCGGTATGACAAGTTCAGAATAAGAGCTGCATAGTAAAGTGGTCTGCGGGGGATGATTTTTGAAAGAACTTTATTCCCCAAAGAAAAAAGTGAACTGGGGGTGGGGGGTGCAGCAGGGAGGAAAATGTGCAATAATGAAGAGGAAATCAAAGTTCTTTATAAACTTACAATAAAATCTTAAAAAACTTAAAATGTGAGGTTAAGTGCTTTACAAGTTCTTCAGACTTACCTCAAAAAAGGAGAAAGAAACCGCTGGAATCCCAGAATATGTAAGAAAAGGGTAAGCGGCATCGTCAAAAGAAAGCTTCTCACTGCAAAGAAATGCAAGCTTATGCCTTCAGAAATTTTTCTGATGAACAATGCAACCCTTCCCATATCCACTAAAGAAAAAGCTCTCTGGACAATGCTGGAAATTCGCCTACTTGTGTAGGTGCTTGTTCATTACAACTTACACTTTGTTGACCCAGTTGCTGTCCTGATAGAGAGGGTTCTCAGTTACTGGATGGGACACCTGTAAAATAAAGACATTTACAGTTATAGTAACCTTTCTGAAATTAGTTATTCACAGGTCAATCACTGATGTCTCTGTTTTATGAGGCAACTTAAAATTATCTTCATTAATAACTTCTTAAGTTATTCGTATGAGGTACTAGCTCTTAGTTCAAAATTTTATTTATTCAAGGTGAATAAAAGACTTCGCCTTTTTAAAATTTGGCTTAACCATTTTAGGAGCCCTGGTGCAGCCACAGCGCACTTACTAACTCGAGTCCTCAAGCGGCTCCTGAGAGAACAAGGACCAGTCTCTCCTCCCAGTGACCTACCGCCTGGAACCCAGTGGAGGGTCAGGCAGGAGGGCACCTGAACTGTGTTTTTTAAAAAGCATTTCTGGTTTTTCCACATTTTCTTTACCAGCCTCCCTTTCCATTTGTTTACACTCAGAGCAAGGCTATGTTTGCGACTTTCTTGCACTCTTCACTTTCCCATGATACATGAAAGCTAGAGTTTCCTGAATTTCATCACTCCAATACACATTTGCCATTGGGCATATCTTCTCTTTGACCCAGTTCACTCCATTTAAAGTTATGGACATTCAGCTGTGGCCTTTATCCAATGCATGTACTAGCTGGTCTTGAGATATGGCGTGCAAGTCCATTTAAGTATTTTTTCACACTCCAATTCTAGAGGCAACTCCCTGTGGACACTCACATTGCAGCTCAGGTATCATGTCATTTTGTTACCATCCCTGTCACATACCACCCTCCCTCACTCCAGGGGCTTTAGTAAGCTGGGGACCTAGTAAATCCATGAGTCTGACTTCAGTAATTCTGACACAGAATTTCTAATAGTCATTAACAGTGTAAATATCAGTTACTACATAATCAGCTCACCTCTTGCATCATTTTATCAATAAGCGAAAATAACATTGGGCTGGCTGAAACCTTGAAGTTGCTGGCACCTACAAAAAAATTTAGGTTATTGCAATTTTTCACAGCAATCTCTACTACAGGAAAACAGTAACTAGACAACTATCCTATGAAATTCTGCTACTAATGACTAAAGGACTCAGGAGACAATTTTCTTAGTCACTGTGCTGATCCTTACTAAGTTAAACTTATGTTCACTATGTGAACTTTGTGACAAAGCTCTGGTCTGATTCCTGGCCACTGTAAATTGTTTTTAAAAACACCCAAAACAACAAAGAACAATTAAGGAGCAGCTTTAGAAACCTGTTTTAAGTATTTTCTAAAATTTTCTTGCTGCTAAGTATTTTCTAAATAGCTAACGAAAAGGATACTTACCAAGAACAGCTTTATCAAGGTTAATGTAAGTGAAAGCTTTCAAATGCAACGTTGAAAGGTAGCCCTAGAAGAGAAGGGGAAAATTAACGCCCTAATACGTATGAATGTATTTGTTCCACAGGGCAGCCATTAGGTATTCATTTCTAAATGCGTATTCTACTGAGTCTCAATATACAAAGACAAAAAACCAGTATAATCAAATCTGAAAGACCATGGTTTCTACAGAATAGCTTTAAGTCAAAGTTCAAATGCCAGTTCTGGGAATGATGTCTAAATACCTCTAGCCATTCTGTGGCACCCACAGCTCCAAAGTCTCCAGCACTCCAGCTGGCAAAGACGATGCTCCTGCTGGGTTTAAATCCATCTGAAAGGACAAAAAGTGAGTCTTATCCTTGAGAAAAGTTATAGACAGGCAGGCAAATGACTCGCTATAAAAGACAAACCAGAGGCTGCAAAACGGTAGATTAAAAAAAAATTGTAGGGGAGCTCTGGTGGCCTAGTGGCAAGAAGCTGTACTGCAATCCCAGAGGTACACAGTTCAAATCCACCAGATGCTCGGCCGGAGAAGGAGGGACAATTTCCTCCTGTACCAGTCAGATCTGATTTGACAGTACATGCACAAAAATAATAAAATTTAAAAAAAATTGTTTCCTTCCACACACGGAATTTCTGGCCAATTGTTTCCATTAGACCCTTGACCCTTTCCATGACACCAGAACTGGATGATGTTTGGCTAACATTACTGAATCTTTTGAGCTAAGGTTCTATAGAAGGATTCTGCTCACAGGGAGGTTAAGCGCAAAACAGAATTTCAAAACATTGGAATCATTGAGATTGGATGAACCTTTAAACTCAAAACATCTAGAATAGCTAGAAATCTTGTTGTAGAAAGTTGTAGTAAATGTTAAAAGTGGAACAGTAACTCAGAAAAGGAGGCTGAAATAGTTACATAAGAACACAATCAATGACACTAAAAGATACAAGTGTTTAATTGGTGCATGCTTTGCTGAAATTCGTGTGTGTAAAATATAGCAGGGATCAGTCACCCTTCAGGACCTAACAGTATTTAAACCTTAATAAATAGCTGTAACCATAGCTTAAATATGAAGCATATCTTCTTGGAAAAAATTAAGACATTAATATGAAAGAGAAAACTCTCAACCTGAATTACAGAAGTAACTTTCAGATAAAGCACAGCTCCTCTTAGGGCTACAAGTACCACAGCCTTTCCCTAACCCTCACGTGTGCATTTTTCAAGGTGTGCAACTCAATGACTCAAAGATGCAGTGAAGCTTGCATGGGTGTGTGAACAGATGTGGAGGGCTGGTAAGACAAAGATTTGAAAATATACAGAACAAAAAAGTATACTATCTTGGCACAGTAGTAAGATGTGGTTCAAGTCCACCAGCTGCTCCACGGGACAATGACAGGCAATCTCATCCCACACAATTCGCTACCTCTGAAAAATCCACTGAAGGTCAGCTATAAATGGGTTCCAACTTGACAGAACACCAGCATAATGATAGATTGTAGAGGTATGCCACTCTTTTCTAGTAAATTCTTAGGGCTCATGTTAGGTTTGTCCTAACATTTTGGGTATGTCAAACCAAGAATTAGGTCCTAAACATGATAATGTTCTATTCCAGGGACGTGAAAATCCATAAAGTAGTTTCAAAGCCAAAAGGCAGTTTCAACAAAAGACAGTCAAGTCAGCTTTATGCTTAAGAAAGGTCCTGGGGTCTTGCACTAAAGAGGCAAAAGGGAGCAAAACTTACCATTTAAGACCATATCTGAAAAAATCCGTGCAAGCTCTATCAGAATAGCTGTTCCTACACTGGACTTTACAGCTCCAGGACCCCAGCTATCCCGCTGGGCTCCTAGTATAACATAGTGTTCTAAAAAAAAAAAGAAATTATATAATCAACTATTTTTTCCTCAACACTGAAGTCTATAATAATAGAATACTAAAAATATTTTATAGTGTATATACTAAGAGTAAGAAAATTTTACTTCTGATGAGTACAAACTCCAAGGACTGAAAATTAACACAATGATAATATTGTTTTTCCTTAGTAGTACCATTATTTATTTCCTATATTACAAATTAATTTTACTTAGAACTTACTCATATTTACTTAATTAATCCACCAGTAGCTCCTCAGGATAAAGACAGGCAATCCCCTCATGTGACTTATAACCTGTTATCAGGTGGTTCACTAAAAAGCAGTAAGCTGGCTTTAATTGCTTAATAAACTAGATGACATGACTCTTACTTGCCTATAATAGATTTTTAATATATACCACGGATCATCTGTTATCTTGAGAGCTGATTGGCATAACTGCATCTGTGACTACTGTCTTTAATTGTTTTTTAATTATTAATTTTCATGAAAGTTTGCAGAGACTAAGGATTTCCATTCCTTCAATGTTGTACTTTTCTCCCTGCCCACCTCTCCCTCTCAATTTGCCCTTCTCTTTAAAAAGTAAAAGAAAAATTCTTTCATTGTTATACAATCCTCCCAATTCCACTCCACTATGCAGCCCTTGTTCTGGACTGTCATGACAATAATACCTAATCACATATCCCTTTTAAACAGTTTTCTCCTACAATAGTGGCATTATACAGTATTTGTCCCTCTGTGACTGAGATATTTCACTCAGCATAATCTCCTCCAGGGTCACCCATTTTGAGTAATATTGCATGAGTTCCTTGTTTTTCAATGCAGAGTAGTATTCCATTGTGTGGATATACCACAGCTTCTCTACCCATTTGTTTGTTGATGGGCACTTCCCAGTTGATGATGGGTGTTCTTCCCAGCTCTTTGCTATTGTGAACAAAGCCACAATAAACATGGGTGTGCATATATGCTTGGGTGGTAATTTGGGGTATATTACCAGTAGTGGAATTGCTGGGTCAAATGGTATCTCTATTTGCAACTGTTTGAGAAAGCGCCATACCGCTTTCCAGTGGCTACACCATTTTACACTCCCATCAACAGTAAGGGTTGTTTCTCCACAACCTCACCAGCATTTGTTGCTTGCTATTCTGTTAAATTTTGCTATTCTTACTGAAGTGAGATGGTATCTCATAGTTGTTTTGATTTGCATCTTTTAGAGCTAGGGATTTTGAACATTTCTTCATGTGCTTGTTGGCCATTTAGTTGTTTTCACACAACAGAATTGAAAACATTGCAACAGAGTGCAAGGTATGTAAAATGTTACCTCCTCTTTGCTTGTCAGTTTTTTTTATTATTAATGGTGAGAATAATTTGTATTTAGAAATTTAGACTCAGTATAGATGAGCCCAACTACTATCAATTTTTACAGTCAAATTTTAACAGATCCATTTCCTGGGTCTCTATTACCAACGAAAATGTACATTTAACCAATTTGATATGAAATTGCATGGTCTTGCATTTCACAAAGCGAAGGTAGCCTTTCTGCATTGCCCCTCTTCCTTCTTGGGCCACATCCTTCAGAGCAGCAAGAAAAACAGAGAAGAGGAAACAAAGGTCTTTACCTGGCTCCTCAAATCCCTTGATAACTCCAAAGATGTTCAAAATTCTTGTCTCTTTCAGCATATTGTTCACGACGAGCCTCACTTTCCTACCGTCCACAGACTGTTGCTTACAGGAACTCTGTGCTTGCCATGAGGGAGGACAACTGTGTTCCATATTGTCAGAGCTAGAGAAAAGGGGATCAGAGTGATTGTTACTCCCCTTATATTAAACGCCCTAGTCTCTCCTTAGTGAAGTTCTAATATATGTCATTCTGTAGGAGGCATAGCTATGGCTTACATCTGAAATACACACTAAGGTGGACGCAGAATGAAGGTGGAGCAGTGGATGCTCAGGGATATGAGGAAGGGTGAGGGAATAAACCATGACGGCTAAATGTTATTGGGCCTCTTTTTGGAAATGTTTGAAAATTGACTATGATGAGACTGCACAAAATCTGTGAATAGACTTACTAAAAAAATGTGCTCATAAATGGGTGAAATGTATGGTAAATCAAATCAATATATATCAGTATTTTCTCACGTTTCCTCTCTGTTAACAGCAAAGTATACATTCTTATCTCCATTACAAAAGCACATTCCCACACTACTTAAAGGAACTTCCCTTTGCTGGTTCTTAATGTGTTTTCTGAACAGCAACTGCTCCAGAGGGACTTATATAAGGATATGAACATAGATCTGATTCTCCACTCTATGCTATTACATAAGAAATGTACCCACGTCAAGGTAAAACTTACTAATGACATTATCTAACAGATTAGTTTTAAAGTGGGACTAGAATATCATAACCCTACGAAGCTAGAAACTGTTAGAACTAAGACTGTCAGTCTGTATATGTAAAGAAATCTGAATTGTTTTGTTACTAAAATGAAAACTCAGAATGAATAGATGCCACAGGGACCATCACTAACAGACATTCAGTAATAGGGTGAGTTTCCAGTGGCAACAGAGCATTCACCATGGAAAGCACTCAAGTTAGATTAGCCCATTTTTTTCCCTTCTCTTACTTTCCTTTTCATGAAAAGGGTTAAGGCAATAACAGAGGCATAGCTAATGAAAGAGGCAGGCCACACAGAAGAGTTAAAGTAAAAAAGAGAAAAGGTGTCAAGGACCCAAACCTTACAGCATGCTGTCAGCAGAAAAGGAAAGAGCTAGAACATTCTTCCTTGAGAATGAATCACCAGGCAAGAATGCATTAAATTACTTAAGCATCACTTCTTCTTAAGATAAATCACTTAAGTGACAAATGATAAATATAATTTAATATCTTAAGTAAGATATATTAATGGGGGAAATCAATAGGAGCAGTGAGATAGGGATGGGGGTGGGGGTAGATTTCATTATCACTTATACAAAGTGAACTATCCCAAAATTATAAAAATTGTGGAGAAGAATAGCCAGTCATTTAGGATTCAAGCACACCCATTTCTACAGCTGATTACTCTTAATTATAAAACTTTAACTGCAAGACACTTACAAATAACGTACCTAAAGAGTTGTTCTGCAGCATATCTGGAAATTGTCTGTACAGGTATATTAGGCAATCCTGACGACTTAGATGGGGGGAACTGAGTATGGTTGAAGGAAGGGAATCCAGGTGTGTAAGGGTCGCCTGTTCCCAGATGAGCCTATTAAAAAAAGAGTCATTAATTCTATCAGGCAGTTATTCAAGAACTTCTCTATAACATTCACATTCAGTATAAGACTCAAGTTTAGAACAGGTCTTGCTTACTGCTAGAACTCTTCCAGAAAAGGATTCACAGAAAACTCATTTACTCAAGTAAGAACTCACATGTCCAAAGAGTGAGAGATGTGCATCAGGAATAGGAAAGTCGGTACTGTCCATGTAGATCAAGACCCCAGTTGCATTGAAGCGTTCAGCATTTGCAACCTAAGAATAAGAACATGTCAAGAAAATAAATGAAGACCTGACAATAACAAAATAGAAGGAATACAAGTGGGCTTTATGGCACAGGTGATTTGCTGTGGCAGAGGGCTACCACATGTAAACAGACACTCAAATGTTTCCAAATAGCTTAGGGAGAGGGGGAATATTCTTTGAATTTAGAAGTTAAAAAACCTTGGCCACTAGCCAAAAAGGTAGATGGTGAATACACCAGTGGCTCCACATGATGAGGCAACTTACAGTTCAGTTTAATTTTATATAGACACTGTATAAGCTGCTTTCCTTTATTTTCCTGAAAGGAAAAGACTACAAAATATGAACATGTTGTAATTTTAAATTATATGACTTTTAGGAAATTGGGATTTAATTATTGAACATTTTGATAAATTTTATTGTCAGGTATGTGTTCAGAATTGTTATTCAGAAAATTAGTAAATGTCATTTGACTAAAGAATGTTATGACATCAATGTGTTTAGTAACTCCACACTCACCTTTTCAGCAAAAGTGATTTTGCCTGCTCTAACAATCACGACACATCCAGACACAGGATAGTTCAACTGTTTAAAGTCTTCCTCAGCCCCAAAATTAGCATGAACCAGTTTACCCTAAAACAAAGACATTAGTTCTAATGAGTACTGTGGTATAACAGTCACAGAATCTGAGACAAGAAAACCAAGAAGGGGAAAAACAGGCCAAGGTCTAGAAATAATAAAGGGTTCTAAAGGTAAAACTGGTTAGAAATGAAGGTCTTCTAGTCATTATTGCATGCTTGATGCTAGTCTAAAAAGATAAAAATAGGAAGGGCACTCTGATGGCCTAGTGGCAAGAAACTGTGTTGCAATCCCAAAGGCACGAGTGGTTTGAGGCCACCAGGGGCTCCGTAGAAGGATGGACAATCTCCTGTGTGATTAACTGTCTCTGAAATCCTGCTGGAGGGTCAGCTATGGGTCAGTTCTGACTTGACAGCACACCATAACAAAAGTGATGTACACCAATATAATTACAGGCTTGTAGAAAAGCAGGAATTACCCCTTGAGACTATAAGTACATACACATCAACAGGCTTTAATGCAAAGTCTGACCATAAGTTCTGTAAGTCTGTCCACAAATATTAAACACATTATAATAAAAATTTGCATGCCAACTTTTCTTTTAGCATAATAATATTTCTAAACTAACAGTTCAGATGAATGGCTGCAAACTGATATTAATGGCCAAATATCTGAACATAGACTGCAGGTGAATTAAAATCTTTCCACTTCTAAATCCCTAGTATGTAGCCTAGGGAAAATACAGGACAGACAACCAGGAGATAACAGCCTGACTTGGTAGATACTCGCTAGATGTATGTCCCTGAAGCACAAATAGAGTTACCTAAATTTTAAAAGATCACACAGTAAAAGAACCAAGCTGAGATAGTCACAGTCTATAGTTATTTACATTTGTTCTCACATGAGAAAAAAAATCCGACATATATGTACTAATTCAGCAACTATTAGTCAAGTGCTATCCCCAAAGTCTGGGATATGGAAGTAAATGAAAACTCAGCCTTCTCCATAGAGCTTATAATCTAGTATGCAGTAAAGTCAACATATACTGGTGCTAGTTTTATGAAGAAAAATACAGCAAGAAAGGCAAAAGTGATAAGAATGATGACTTTAGGAAGAATTCCTAAAATGCGATTACAGCAGAGAGAAAACTTGCACCAAGAAGCAGCAAGCCATGTTGATATTCAAGCAAGTGAGGCACAGGAAGACAAAAAGGCAAATATTAAGGCCCTGAGGTGTGACCACAGTGTTTTTGGAAGAGCAAGGTCAGGGTGGCCAGAGAATGATTAGAGGAGAAGAGCTGTGGGAGTATTTAGGGCCTCGTATATCAAGTAGAAGATAGCTAATTGTGGCCGAAAGACACTGGAGGGGTGGGGGGAACCAGAAGTTGGCAGGGAATCCCAAGAAAATGTCATAGTTAATCCAGCATTATGGATTGTATTATGGTCCTCTCGGTCAGCCAATTCACTGGAGATCCTGACCACCTGTGATTGTTAATCTAGGAATGTATCTTTTTGATAAAAAAGGCATTAAGTGAACAAAATCAGAAAGGAAGGCAACTTTATGAAGCTCGCCAAGGAATGCAATGGTAAAGGCAATGAGTTGGGGTTTATTTCAACAGGAAAGATAAACTTACAGTAACCATCCCAGTTGCACTGTATGCCACATAAGCTTCCGGATTCTCCAGGTGCGATATAGTGGTCTCGTTTACACCTACTATTGTCACTGAGTTTTGCGAGTTGCTTTAAAAAAAAAAAAGGACATTAAAATGACGTCAAAACCACCTTTGGGGGTTTTAATACAGTTCACTGTATTAGCTGGCTTAAGGAAATTTAACTCATAATTTTGACCCAAGTTTCACTTAGAAAATCCTTCTATATTTAGTACTTATTCTAGAAGTTCACCACCTTTCAACACACCTGCTTGGAACCTGAATCTTAACATAATGTTCGTCACGCCACACTTTGCTCAGTTTCAGGTTAGTGAATTTACGTTCGATATAAAGTGCCAGGTTTTCCTCTTTTACAGATCCAGCCTCACGAGGGACATAGACATTTTCATTTAGGAGTCTGGAAGAAAAAGTCCACGGTTAAAGCAAATAGTTTAATTTAAAATAAACAATTGAAGGATCATATTTAAAAATTTCAAGGCATAAAGTACCACTGAGTTGGATACAAGTAAATGAAATTTTGCCCAATTCTGTGCCATCCTCACCATCTCCACTATGTTTAACACACTGCTGTAGTCATTGTATCAATCCATATTGTTGAGGATCTTTCTCTTTTTTCCTGATCCTTAAACTTTGACAAGGAATGGCTACTCCTGACAACATGTCCAAAGGACATGAGACAAAGTTTCATCAACTCTGGTTGCACTTCTAAAACAGATTTGTTTATTCTTATGTCCAGTTCATGGGATATTGACCATTCCTTGCCAACACCACAATTCAAATGTATCAGTTCTTTTCCAGTCTATTTGTTGTCCAGCTTCCACCTGCATATGAAGCAACTGAAAACATCATGGCTTCAGTCAGGCACTTAGCGTTATTTCAATGAAAACTGTAAGTTCTTATCTACTTCAAAACATTAGGAATCCTCTGAAAGCAGACATTTTCGCCTCTCCTCATAGAGCCCCGCCTCTCGGATAATCTGCTCTGCACACAGGTTGAAAAGGTATGGAGACAGGACACATCCCTGACGTACACCCTTCCCAATTTTGAACCATGCAGTGTTGCCCTGGTCTGTTCTGACTGCCTCTTGTTGGTCCAAGTATAGGTTTTGCATTGGCACGATTAAATGTTCTGGGATTCCCATTCTTCTCAGAGTCAGCCACAGTTTGTTATGATCCACACAATCAAATGCCTTTGCATAATCAATGAAACACAGACATTCTTCTAGTATTCTCTGCTTTCAGCTAAGATCCATCTAACATCTGCTACAATATCCCTAGTACCACGACCCCTTCTAAACCCAGCCTGGACTTCTGGCAGTTCTCTGATGTACTGTTCCAGTCGTTTTATCAAAGTAATTATCAAAGTAATCCGTTTAGTCACTTTAAGTTCATACTGCCTGCGCACAGTACACAGCAAAGTATTCACTGAGTAAAAAATGTGCCAATATTTAAGCATAAGACTGTTAAGTGCTGTCAAGTCACAGGCGACTCATAGCGACCCTATTAAGGAGAGTCCTCAATGCTTGATCTTAAGACTAGAAAATGTAAAAGATGAATTTGTTCTTTACACACAGAATTAGATAGGCCCAAGGGTTATGGGGTAATGGGGGAGGTGTGTCAGAGATAATAAGTCTGGCACAGGATAGCAAGATTTAGGGCTGCTGTACACAGGGTCCCTATGAGTCGCAGGCGACTCAATAGCATACAACAAGGGATAGGGACCTCTCCAAAATACTGAAGCAGTTATAAGTTTGAAGACTATAAGTTACCAGACTATGATCTTTTTAATCACTTGCTATACATCTGAGAGCTGAACAATAAGTAAGAATGACAAAAGAATTGACGCCTTTTGAGCTGTGTTGTTGAAGAGTACTGAATACTACCCTATGGACTGGCTAAGGGACATGCAACTATGTTCTGGATTAGGGGCAGCCAGGGTGCTCTTTGGAGGCAAGAATGGCAACACTTCCTCAGTCTGGACATGCTGCTAGGAGAGGCTGTTCCTTGGAAAGGAGGATCATGCTTTGAATGGTGATTGGTCAGCAAAAGAGGACGACAACAACAGGTTCGAGTGTATCAGAGACGGTGAGGGTGGCACAGATTTGTAGTTGGCACTACCGCAGCTAACAAGGAAGATGAGACAGATACAAGGACAGAACCTTTAAGGAACTTTCTGGAATACAGATTAATGGATAGCAGTATGAATCAAGGAATACTAAAGATTAAAATGGGCAAAAAATAAGTGGGAAGATGACCTAGTGGCAATTCTCTGCTGGCACTTAGCAAAAAAAGAAAGCAAATGTCTTGTCATTCTTCTTTTTATAATGTATCTAATATCATATAATGCATCTAATATCTGTTCAGATGCTCAGGTTAATCTATTTCAAGCTTACTTGACGGTGCTGGTAAAATCTGTGGTACTCAGTTTCTGTGATAAAATTTTCTTGAGGTCTCCCCAGAATAAATGAGTTGATACAGGGAAGTCATCTATATTACTGGTTTCTGAAGCCTCTGTCGTTGGGGCCACAGACTCTGCTTCTGCTGATCCCTCACAGTTTGCTTTCGGTTGCACGCGATTACAAAAGCCCAAGTAACCAATCATAAATCCTATAAAGAGAAAACAGGTTTAAAAAGATGAAAATAAAATGAACTAATTTATTCTTCCCTTCTGGAAGGCAGTTTGGCGCTTCCTCAAAAAGCTGAACATAGACATTCCATAACCCAGCTATTCCACTACTTGGAATATACCCTGAGAATATGAGAACTGAAGCACAAACTGAAATTTGTACAGCAGCATTATTTACCATTGCAAGAAAATGGAAATGAACCAACCACAAATGGAGAGTTTATAGTACATTCACACAATGGAATACTATGCAGCATGCAGAAGCAATAACTTTGTAAATTATTACCTAACTTGGGAGGGACTGAAGAGCATTATGCTGAGTGAACTCAGTCCCACAAGGATAAATATTGCTTAAGACTGTTATTGCAGAATGAGTGTAAGGATCCAGGAGGGGTAGGGGAGGCTGGAAGCAATGTGGATGGATGTACACGGGGAATTAGTCACTGGACTGTGCAATTTGATAGGTTGGGGGGGTGTGTGTGAGGGAATTTGTATTAGAATTTTATAAACTAGTAAAAATTTAGGAGAAAAGAAATTTAATCACAATCTTACTTTTTATCTTAGGCCCTGGACTACTCTATACATCGCTATAGACTGATATGCTTTATATTTACTTTTTATATGGAATACATTAATATAACATTATATATGCTCAGAATTAAAGACTACTGTTTTTGGAATACAGACCACTGTATATAAATGCATTACTGTAACTGCAAGTCTATATCATCTAGTTTATTTTGGGTATATTTTGTCAATTAGCAACTCCACCTAATGCTTTAAAGTAGCTTAAAATTGTCTTAATGGAATAAAGATGTACTCTAAAAACCAAGAAAAAAAAATCTTACATTGTTATCTTTCCTGCCTAGCAAGCACAATGGAACTTAAAAGGGTAGATAACAAATATATGCTAAGCTGAATCACCAGACATCCCAAAGTTAGAGAACAATTAAGTTTTGGATGACCATTCTTACCAATCAAGAAAAAGAGGATTACGGCAATAACACCATAGCAGAGTTTATTAAACTTTCTTGGTTTTCTGGCATTGGCAGGTTTACGCCCCATGTTATTGTCAACACTGTCTTCATCTGTAGCTAGTTTCATCTCGACATGGCTGTTATCACTATCTACGTGTTGAGTCAGATTAAAACGGGAATAAGACAATGGCTCTCCAAGCTGAAATTTAAAAAAAAAGAAAGCATTAAAGAGACAGTAAGAAGAAAGACATTTATTGAAAGTTTAGTTAGATACCACACCTGTTATTGTGTTCTTAGTATGGTTCAATATACATTCTTTACTTTAACTCGGATGTGAATGGCACAAGAGGAGATCTGCCCCTCCCAGCAGAGCATCTGGTGGAATTGAACTGAGCGCCTTAGGGATTGCAGAGCAGCTTCTTCCCAGTAGGCCAACAGAGCTCCCTTTCAATATACATTCTTAAGGGAGAAAAGTTTCTTTTTCAAACCAGTGCTCTTCCATGCACCTCGATTTTTTAATGACATAAGTACTCATTTAAAGTTAACTCTTACATACGTTGGCTAGTATACATCAATGGGGGTTTTCTTTAGTTAGGATAACTCTTCTAAACTTCGATTTTCTAAAACTAACCATACTCTAAACTAAGTACACTCTTCCTTTTGTGGACCACCAGTTCAAAGGCAAATCAATACCTGATAGTAGCCTTGGGTGGTATTTCATGCTTACTACACCAAAGTTGGTGGAATACTAGTAGCACAGGCTAAAAAATTGCTGGTTCGAACCCACCAGCTGCTGCTCTGTGGGAAAAAATAGCCTACTTCCATAAAGGTTTGCTACCTTGGAAATACTACAGGGCGGTTCCACTCTGTCTTATAGGGTTGCTGAGTCAGAAGTGACTCAATAGAAGTGGGTATGGTTTAGTGCTATGTCCAAGCTGCATTTATGTAATTTACATTTTTACAAAACTGTGACATAACAGAATTTAACAGATCTTACCAAGTTCGAGATTGTTGCCCGAGCTTGATCCATCATTCCAAGCTCCCAGAGCAACCTAGTATTAGAAGAGAGTAGAGTCAGATATTAAAACATCATTGTACCCAATTATTACCAGATAAGTAGTAAATTTGAAAATGAACTATGTTATGGGTAAAGGGCAGTTTACTAAAGTTTAGATTTTAGGAGCACAAGAGAGGACATGAGGTCTTTAACTTACAAATATCTTGGTAAAAAAACTTAAGGAAAAGAGTAAATATGAAAGTGTTCATAATAACACAATCTAGGTAAGGGTTCACTGTAGAAGAAAATCTTTTAGAATGTAATCCATGGTAAAAAAATTTAAGACAAAGTATGGGGGAGCAAAGAAAAGAGAAATGTTCATGCTACAAAAACTAGGAAGTAAACAGGAGAATGCCTTCTAATGACTCAGAAAAGCTGCTGGAGGCTTGCCTATGAGCCAGTTCTAACTAAATGGAACACAACCTAACAAATGAAAAATTTCTTTAATGGGGCAGGGGGAAGAAGACTAAAAAACCCAGTTTATAGATAACTGCCTGGGAGAGTCGCTCAAGGTCAAAGTGTTAATCTAAAACTAAATCTAAAGTTCAATAAATTATAGTGTTCTCAGCTCTATAAAGTCAAGAATTTTGTTTGTCAGAGCATAAGAATGCACCTCTGTGACCAAAAATTCCATATATTAACATAGGTATTAAGGGAAATCTTAATATTCCGACTAATTTGATTTGCAGCTATCTAGACTCTTGGAAGTGATACTATAGTGAGATTTAATACTGGCATTTATTGAATACAATCTACTTTTTAATAAAAGTTTTATACAAGTAAGTTTTTTTATACAAGTAAGCACTTTAAATACCCATCTGGCACAAAGCAAGCTATGACATAGAAACAGATTGTAAAATCCAAAACATTGGTATTATAAGAAGTCCCCTAACTAAAATTTATCAGGAGAAAAAAAAATCCTCAGGGTTTTTTTTTTTTTAAGAGCAGAGTTAAAAAGCAATAGATTATATTCTTAGAAGCATAGTATCTTACTCCTTCTGGTATAAAAACCTTATCAGTCCCACTGCACAAGAACTCTGCAGACCCAATCGCAAGAGCCAGAACTAGACACCCCACCCTGAACATCAATTTCAATCACCCTTTTCTAGGAAAAACTAGCTTACAAGTCTAACACAGATCTGAAACAGCCATTCCTCAAGTTTTACCATTTTACACAAAAAACCATTAAGGAGTAACTATTGCAACCTAGCCAAATCTCATTCTTTAACTCCACATCACATTAATCCTGATAGTCATAAGTTCTTCCTGAATTTTTTAATACATAACATTTGAGTGATTATTTTAAAATGACCTCAAATACAGTCAAAGTTTTCTATTTAAAAGGATCACTTTTAAAGTTTTCTTCCAACTCAAATCATTCTAGTAAATCCTATCTGGAGACAGGTAGTTTCCAAAGGATCACAACTACTTCACATTAAGTGTCCTTTTAATGTGTTATGTATAAAAACTTCAGGAAGAATACCTTCATTACAAGAAACAAATGTCACTTTGACTTAATTTCTATTTTTTTTAAAAAACCAACAAACTCATTGCTCTCCAGTCGGAAATGACTCATAGCTGACCCTTCAGCAGGTCTTAAGAGGCTATAAACTGCATTAAAAGAGACTGCCTAACTTTCTCCCTTGGATTAAACTAAAGGATTCAAACAACTTGCCTTTGTGTTGGCAGTGCAACTCCTTAGCCACTAGGCCACTGAAACATTTATCAGAGAAAAAAACCCTATCTAATATTAATACAAAGTAAGATAAGCAAAACAGTCCCATATATTTTGAACCATGAAATGGAGAGTGGATCTGAAATATTACAGAGACATAGGATGGAAGATGGGAGGCAGGAGAAGATAGATAGGACTAGAGACCTAAACTTCTTTCAAACGCAAGTATCTTATTAATAATGTATTTTGGTTAATTTTTAATTTCAATATGGACATTCATAGTTTTTAAAAAAATCTATTAGCCTGATAGTGAAAACAATATTCCTCTGCTTTTCCTTTACCATTCCTGGTTTTTCCTTTGTTCAGACAACCACTCTCAGCTGTTTATCTTAGCTACTTCCATTTTTCTGAACATGTTTATATTGTTTTAAAAAATTTTATCTTGCAGATTTTGCAATGACTCCATTATACCCATTTTTCAATGTGTACCACTAGCCGTAACCTGACTAGCAGTACTGAGGCATGCAGGGTAGTTTTAGAACATGGCCTATCTTCCCTTACATTCATAATTGCCTCAGATTTTTTCATCACTAACTCAAACCTACAGACTCTTTGAAAATATGTCAGGTACTCCGTTTAAATTTGGCATCTGG
Organism: Elephantulus edwardii; assembly: GCF_000299155.1. Taxonomy (NCBI): domain Eukaryota; kingdom Metazoa; phylum Chordata; class Mammalia; order Macroscelidea; family Macroscelididae; genus Elephantulus; species Elephantulus edwardii. The sequence continues at coordinate 2,727,450 of NW_006399782.1, read as the reverse complement.
AGACATCTCACCTGAACTTTTCCTAGATACTTAATTTTAATCCCCCTACTCCCTCCTCCTTTAATATGGTTATATTCATCTTAGCAAATTTATAACATATTTAAACACCTTTTGTACATCTTTAACTTCCCATTTTATAAGGATACCAGTATCCAGTCCTTCACATCCTCATTTGCCACACGCCAATTACATATGCATTCTATTTTATACCCACAAAAGCCATCATATGTATTCTATTTTATATCCACAAGTAAATGAAAACCATAAATATTTGCATTATTTTACTTGTTTTATTAATTGAAGTTTCTGAACTGATTTCTTATCTTTGGCTTCAAAGTCTTGATCTACCTACCACTGCTTAGACACGGAAATAGGATCCATGTTGTTCAAAATATTGCTGCATTTTCCATTTCTTGGTAAGATGTTTCTCTGGTAGAGGTCACGCCTGCTCCATCTATTCTTGTCATTATTTTCTTTTGTAGAAAATATTATATTCCTAGCATCTTTACCTGTATTTTTTGCTTAGAGTTTAAAAAAACCTCAGAACTACACAATCTCACTGCCTAGGCGTCAGAACTGACTCAAGAGGAAATTGCTCATCTTTCAGAGGTGCTGATGGATTCGAACCACACACCTGCACTCTTGTTCATGTATTTTTAAGTTCACCTTGCTTCATAAAGATCCCCATGGGTCTTTAACTTAAGCTTGCCTCCATTCCTGGAATTACAAATTTTTAATCACTGGGTTTCTGCTAGAGTCTACGTTAAGATCAGCCAAGGCCAGGGAGGGAGTCACTCGAAAGATCTCTGGCTCCTCACTCCGCTGCCCGCCAACAAGTGCTGGACCCAAACTTAATCATAGGTCTGTACATGCACCTGCAAGCGGATGTAAATCTCAGAACCTGCGATGTAAAAATGTAGTTTATGTGCAGCTGCCAGGCCATGTTAAGTAGGCTAGCAGGGTGAAGTGTCCTTTGCAAAGACCATGTGCAAGCTTGACCTCCAGGCTGAAGAGTGACAACTCAAGGTCCAGGGGATTAATGGCTGAATGAGAGGCCAAGTTTGCCTTACTCAGACCATCAACACGTACTCACCACAAGCCAAAGCACTATTTTACTTGAAATAAACCACTTGGTTTACAAACCTCTTTCCAATTCAGAAAACTGGCCCATTTAAGAGCTCACAAAGAATAACATTTTTTTCCGCATCCTTGAAGCTGTTTTAGAGAGATCTTCACTACCTAAAAACTTAACTGGCCTGGATTTTCTCCAAAATAAACCAGAATCAGCCACACACTCTATGAAGCCTGTGACAGCTCTCATGGTTTCTTTAACATCTACTACCTACCACTGGCAATTAGTTATTGTCAAGAAGTATCAAATGAATTCTGGTTTTAACCCATGTACAACAGAGGAAACATGGCGCAGTCCTGTTCCATCCTCCCAATAGATGCTGTTTGAGCCCACTGTCGCAGCGCTATGCCAATTCATCTCTTTGATGGTCTCCCTCTTTTTGCTGAACCCTCTTTACTTTGCCAAGTGTGTTGTCTGCAGACACTGGTCCTGTCTGATAATTTGAAGGAGTAAAAAAAACAGTTCATAGCCTAACAGTATCAGAACATTCATGATGTGCCTAAGGTTACACATGATTTGAATGAAGACCTTGGACCAATTCTTCTCCCATCTCAGCCTGAAATCAGCTGGACACCGGCAGTTTGGGGTAAAAGGATTTTTAAAGTAGAAAACTTGGAGGTGTACCAGGGAAGTCTTAGATTTCAAGCAACTGTTTTGATATCCATTATGCAAATGAACTGTTCATTTGTCCAATGGAAAAAAATCATTTGAACCTACACAGCTCTTAATACCTGTGCATACCTAGCACTAGCTTGATACAGGATGATCAAAGTATTCCCTAGTTTCAAGAACTTCCTAAAAGAAAAGGACAGTTAAATAAAAGCAAGCAGTTTTCTGAAAAGGTATGCTCACTGTGAAGGTCAGAACCACTTAAGACATTGCAACCTATTTACGCCGTGCTCATCTTGGATGAGCATGAATAATAGAGTTCTAAGAGGCTTCACAAGTTCACTATTACCTCACGTTCACTGCTGACTCAGGCTTATCTGGGGACCTTGATAAATGTACTATCAGAAGAAAGTAACTGCCTCTCCTTCGGGCCGAGTCAACTTAGTACTCTTTTCTTTAACCAACAATCTTCAGCGCAGGCTACCAAGTCTCAGGTACAACTGCTTAAAAATAACATCCCAAAGAAAGGTTAAATGATACTATAGTCTTTTGAAAATATTCCACATTGGTAACATTTTTTAAAACTCTAGATTTACTTATGAAGCATAAATAGGTTTATCATCCCCAAAATCAAAAACTAAGTCAGTAACTCATTACCTCCGAGTCGGAACTGACTCATAGGTGACCCTCCAGAGGATTTTGAGGTTGTAAAACGTACAGGAGACCAGGAGACCTGTCGGCTGCTGGGCTGGCAGTGCTAACTCCCTAAATACTAGCCACCAGAGTTCTCTATAATTCAAAATGGAAAAGGGGGTAGGGTGGAGGGAGAGCAGGGGAAAACCCACCTCAGGACCAACACTTTGTGGTGCAAATTGTTCAGCCTTGACTGCTAACCAAGAGTAACTGTTTGAATCCACTGAAAAAAGCTTGGTGGTGATCTACTTCTAAAAACCTTATTATAGGGCAGCTGTACTTTGAACACAAGGCTCCCGGAGAATCGCACCTAATTAGAATAATCTTATTTTCACAGCTGAAAACAACTTCTGGAAACCAACCAGCTAAAATAAAATGTCTTTGTCAATTAGGCCAAATTTCCCAGCTCAAAGACAACCTCAAACAGCAGCTAGTATTTCAAATTCTTAACTAAGAATGAAAGGATCAAGCTATTCAAACTGGACAATTATTTCTTCTTTCAATCCTCTTATTAAAAAAAAAAAAAGGAATTCTCTGGCATGCCCAAGGTCACACTACAAGCAGAAGGCAGAGGAAATGTGTTCGTCAGAGTCAAACTACAAGATATTATGTTATTATTCGGAGCAATGCACTAGAGGCAATGACCAAAAAAACTCTCAGCTACATTTATCAATACAGCACAGCTAATTTTCTGTAAATGAAAGTGGATCTATATAGCTTTACATAGACCACTCAGGCTTCAGAAAATGCATTTTTCATTAATGCTTTCTTCCATCTTGTGCTGATTACCCGGCCATCTAAATATTCTTAACCTGAGCGCCTGCTGCGTTCGTTCAGCTTCTGCCTTAGGAAAACAGATAACCTGCACTAAGGCCAAAAGGCAGAGCCTGCCAAGAGAGGTTAGAGCACAAAGTTCTTCATTCTAAATGCCCGTGACACACTCAGAACCAAATGGAGGGCAGCTCTGCCCCTTTCAGCGGTGAGGCCAAGGCCTGCATGCACCCCGAAGCAACCAATGCTTACGAGCTCAAGGTCACCCACGAACCCCGACAGCTGTGCCCTAGGGCGACTTCCTGGCGCAGCCACGTGCTCGACAGAACATGCACTGCCGCTGCGGCACAGTCGCCTCAAAAGGGACCGATCGACTGATGCCTCGCTCTTGATCCTGCATCCTAGAGCTGTCAGCTAGGGGGGCCAGCATTTTTTAGGGCTGAGCTCGGACTGGTGGTGCACATAAGGTGTGGGCACAGAATGGCGGAGTGGGGGGCGACAGTGGGGCACGCTTGCACCGAGCTCGCCCTCAGAGTCCTAACAGAGAAGCAGTAGCTGGTCTGCGACCTTGGAAGCCACCGAAAGGAGAAGAACGCAGAGCAGCCCTGTCACAATGCACCACCTCCCGCACCTGCGGCCCCGGCCTCCCAATGGCTGCACGCCGCCCTCGCCACTCAGGGGCGCCGCAGCCTCCCTCTCTCGCCCCAAGAACCGACAGCATGGAGGAAGGACAGACGAGGGCCCACTACTACAGCCTGGGAAGGAAAGAGAGTTGGCGGGGTTTCAGCAGCCTCCGACGACTCACCCAGCATCCGCAACCACAGAAGACACAGGCTAATCCAGACACACACTGAAGCACACCAGAAGGCGGACGTTTATACAGCGGCCCGGCCCCTCCTACCTCCCCCCTCCTCGCGTCACTTCCGGCCTCACGTACGCTTTCCAAGGTGCTCCAGCCCGCGTGTGGCTGCGGGTGCGCAGGCATAGGAACCCCGGGCACAGCCCCGGGCGGGGGCGTACTGATAGGCCAGGAATGGCGCCAAGGCGGCAGGTGCTGGGAGCAGTGGCGGGATTGGAGTCTTGGCTTCCGTCTCGGCTATTTCCCGGGTACAGCGCTGGACTAGAGAACCTGGGCTTTAACCTTGCTCGACTTCCAGTGACCGAAGTGGAAGTTCAAATGGTATCAGCGTTTACACCTAAATGTAAACACCGATGTAACTGTTAAGTGCATGTCCTTGACATTAACTATGTCCATCGCATTAATTACGCAACCACTGGAGCAGTGTTATGAATATATACTTTGCAGGTTCAGCAACATTTGGGATCAGCAAAAAGAAAATAATTTTTTGTGTAACAATGAATGAATATTAAAAAAAAAACCCCACAACACCACATGAGTGCATAAGTAAGGCGTATCCGTTGCCATTGAGGGAGATCACAGACTTCTCCAAAGTAATATTTATAAGAAAATACCAAAACGTAATATATACCATCTATCCTTCAGTGTTTCCTTAAGCATGGTAGGCTGAGAGCACACTTTGTTCCCCCATCATCAAGATGAATACTTGAAATTCAGGATCAATGTGTGGATGTTGTCGTTGCCTTGATATCAGACATGTTTTACCATTCCACGGGGTTTGGCAGTTTTTCAATCCTTCCTTGAAACATACCAGTATAGCTTGGAGATAAGGCTTCGGTCCCAGACCAAAAACACTTAAAATAAAGCACGTGTTGCACTAAAACAAGTCACATGAACTTTCAAGTTTCCTAGTGCTTACAAAAGTTGGGTGTATGCTATGCCATAGTCTAATAAATGTGCAGTAACATGAAAAAGCTTGAAATACTGTGAGAATGACCAAAATGTGACCTGGAGACACCAGGTGAGCTTGTGATGTTGGGAAAAAACAGCATCCCCAGAGTCACACAACATAAAGTTGCTTGAAACTTCTGCTTTATTAAAATCTCAGTATCTGCAAAGTGCAATAAAGCAAAGCATGATAAAAAAAAAAAACTGGGCGAAGAGGAAGGAAGAGGGAGGAAGGAAAATGTGCAACAATGAATGAAAATCCAACTTTTCTGTAAACTTAGAATCACAATTAAAATTTAAAGAACATTTAAAAGCAACGAGAGCAATTTTGCCTTAACAATATGTAAAAACTGTGTAAATGGAAGAGACACAGGAGATTATATGTTCGGGTGATAAGGCAGTCCATGGAAAAAAAGACAGTGGATTAACTGTCTTTGTTCATTGTCACCATTTTAATACAGGATTGTGGAATGTATAACTAAACTTCATCCTTCCCACTTTTAAACTTTCTTAATATTCACTCTCCCACTTTGTCCAGTAATCTACCTCTAGTGAAAGAGATAAAGCCAAGTACACAAATAACATGTGAGTAAAAGATCAGGACCATGAAAAAAAAGTTAGATAAAGCACTTTCAAGTCAGAGCCAGAGATAGGAGTATCCAGCAAGCAAGAAAAACACCACTTAACTTGTGTACATGCTTGCCAATCTGTATTGAACAATTTCACGAGTCCCACCATCTCAGAGATGTGAAACTCCACATGCAAGGTGTAGTGAAACATATTGCCCCAGCTGTGGACTCCAACCCATAGCGACCATCCAGGATGAAGTAGAACTGCCCCATAAAATTTCCAAGAATATAACAACAACAAAATTTTTAAAAAGAAAATTCTAAAAACAGGAAATCTTTACTGGGATAGCTGGTGAGCTTGAACCACTTTGGGTTTAACTCAAGTACCTAATAACCCCTGTGCCACCAGAACTCTTTGATGTGGTGATAACCATGTTAAATTGTTCACTACAGATAAGTAAATACAGGTAAACCTGTGATCGAAGCAGATTGCTTCATCCTTCTCCCAGAATGAGCGCAGACTGTCAACCTTTTGGTTAGTGGCTGAGGTGCTGCCAGGGCTGCAGATTAGGTGTGGAAGGGGCACCATTGGCACTCAGGCCCAAGACTTAGTGCCCTCCCTGCTATCTGGGGCTGGGACAAAAGTGTGAGGAAGAATTTATGTATGAAAACGTTAACACCTCATAGAGAAAACAGGTTTTGGAAATGGAAGTTAGCACTAACAACAAACACTCTGTTCACGAAAATGAAACAGGGGAGCTCTACTAGCATAGTCCTTTCCGGTGGGTGGAATCCACCCCGCTGTCTGTGGGAGATAGATGCGTAATCTGCTCTGGTGGCCTAGTGGTAAGAACCTGCGCTGTGATACCAAGTACACACAGTTCGAATCTGCCAGCTGCTCCACCGGAGAAGGATGGCCAATCTCTTCCCATGCCATTAACTGCCTCTGAAAACCTGCTGGAGGGTTAGCTATGGGTTGGTTCCAACTCAGTGGTACACAACAACACCACCACCACCACCACAAACAACTCCTTTGGGATTTGCAGCCTTGGAAAATCTGCTGGAAGTTCACTACAAGGCAATTCCAACTGGTTGGCAATGAGTTTAAACAATAGTGTTGTCTTTCATTTTCAAAAAACACAGAACAAACTTCATTGCCATCAAATCGGAACCGACTCAGCTGATCTTACATTTTCTGAGATGAGAAGACTGCCTCTCTTCCTCCCTTGCCGCTGAAGGATCAGAACCACCAGGGAGGTGCTGCTTTTGGTTTAGCAGCTTAACTGTCTGGAGACCAGGCTCCTGGCTCCTGAAAGAGAACACCATTTTTATTTAATGGTTTTATTAGTAATTAGTAGTAATGGGCATTCATGCAATTACATTCCCTTTTAACATGCCGTTCTCATTAGAAAGTACCTTGTGTGGTCTCTCTCCCTGTAATTATAAGTAGGTGAACATCCATTTCTTTTGCTCTGCTATAACTCCTGAACAAAGAGGCTTTCCCCCACAACTCATCCCACCCCACTTTGAGCTCCATACAAACGTCCAGAGATTATTTGTCTCTAATTTTTGTTGTTGTTATAACAGCATTAACTTTCACTTCTGGAAACCCACTAAATTGAATCCTTAAAACCCACAAAGCCTTTGAGTCAATGCCGACTCATAGTGACCTTATAGAGCAGAACAGAACTGCCCCACAGGGTTTGAAAGGCTGTAAATCTTTATGGAAAAGGGCTGCCACAGCTTACTCCTGAGGAGTTGCTGCTGGGTTTGAACTTCTGACCTCTCAGTTTGCAGCCAACTAATTAATTACTGTGTCCTTAGGGCTCCTTGGAACTACAATGCTTGCAATGAAATAAGATGTTTAGTAATCTTTTAGACTGAAATCAGTGGGTGATACAAATGAGACACTAAGCAAGACTGGAGGTTTCAGGTGGAACCAGGGATTCAGAAGGAAAACTTGGGATTTCTTTCCACAAGCTCAGTCATTGAGTCCCCGTGATGCACAATTTTCCTCTGACACATGGAGTTGCCCTGAGTGGAAATAGCCTCGATGACAACTTATTTTCTAGTTTCTTAATGTAAACATTCCAGCATAGCCAAAAGGGTTTTATTCCATTTTTAACCTTCCCTGAAACTTAAGTTTTACCTTACACTGAGATGAAAATGTCTGCAGTTCTTCCAAAAAGGAACACAGAAATAAAGTTATACATACTAGAATTTTGCATAAACAGGATGTTGGAGAAGAATTAGTATACAATGTGCTTAAAGAGAAGATGGATGGACAATCCCCTTCCACGCTATTTATGGTCTCTGAAAATCCACTGCAGGGTCGCTCTGAGTTGGTTCTGACTCAATGGTACTTAACTAGTTGAGAGTTCAATGTTGTCGTTGGTATGTGCTGGCAAGTCGGAAACGACTCATCGCTGATGCTCCAGCGGGTTTCTAGAGGCTATAAATCTCAGGAGAGATTACCCATCTTTGTCCTGCAAATGGTGGATTCGATCTGACTGCATTTGTGTTGGCAGCTCATCTTCTTACCCACTAGGCCAGAGCTCCCTTCAGAGTAATGGAAGTAAATAAATGAGGTAGTGATTGGTAAAGCCTGGAATCTGGAAGGTTCTCAACAACTGGCAACGAGATGATTAATAACGAAAAGGAAAAGGGGTGTTGTTTTCAAGAGCTTTTGAATGCCATAGTTCCTGAAAGACCCAGATCATGGCTGAAAACTAGGAGAAAGGGCAATTAATAACTGGTAAGAGGGAAAGGTGATTAATTACTATCATTACTAGCATTTATGAGTGGCATTATGGGCTGGGCAAAGACATATAAAGAGATAAGAGACAAAAATATATCCATGAAACAGTAAAAAAAGGTAGGTGTAAAACCAGAATTTGTACTCAGGGGCAAATGCCAAGGATGCAAATGCTGAAAACAAGAAAAAATAAAAGTAAACCAGAGTCTGTGATGTGCTTAGTACCCAAATCAGTAAAGAAATAGGGCTTTTATGTATTTTAAAAAATATGCAAAGCTAATTAATTTTTTAAAAAGCAATAGAAACCACCCAAATTAAAAAGAAAAACAACCAAAATTGCAAACTGCTAGCCTTTCTTGTGGAGAAGGGATGCACTGTGTGCCCCCACCCACCCATTATGGCATCTGATTGCCAGGCCTTTCTTCTAACACGCCACTGAATGTGTTCCACTGCCAACCTTTAGGTTATTATTCAAGTGGTTTTCTCTTTCCAAATTATATGCTGATTTTAGTTCTAGTTACTCTTTATGCTTATTTGCTTTCTTACCAAAGCAGTTTCTCAAATATAAAACAGATAGGATGTTGTTGTTGTTATGTGCCGTCGAGTCGCCTGCGACTCATAGCGACCCTATGTACAACAGCCCTAAACTCCGCTCTGTCCTGTGCCAATCG
>NW_006399782.1:2715069-2716652 GCF_000299155.1 Elephantulus edwardii | reverse complement strand
AATTATAAAACTAACATCAGTTTTCTTCAGCCTGCAAAATTAGTTGCTTTGCCTCCAAATTCTTTTTCCTGTCTTTGGTCATGTAAAGTAGTTTGTTCTCTCTGAAGCTGGTTCTCCAGTCATGTGTAAATTGTATCTTAATCTGCCTATTTACCAGGAAGAGAACTGGGGCCTTCCTCAATTACTGGTACTTAAGTGGGAACTTAAGTGGGAACGGCACATAACAACTACATCATTCCACCCTCTTTTTATATAAGTCTTACATGTATAAGACAAACATACCACCCCATCACTACTTGTTACCCAAACGGTAGATGTAGGTTTCTGGGTTAGTGTCTCTTTAACATTTTTTACCATGTTCTATCGGGAAACATCTATTTTTTTCTTTACAACTCAGTATACATATGCAAATGTAAAACTGAAAAAAAAATCATATCCTTCCTATATGTAATCCTTGTTTCAGAATTCTCTATTTAATTTTTGAAAATCAGGATTTCAACTCGATAAATTAATTTCCCAAAGACCTATGACTTGCTCGGAAATCGTAGTACTCAGTCATTTTCTTTCTCGGAGCTCAAGTCTTTTTAACAAACAGGACAAATTACTTGCTCAGAGTTAAATTTTAAGCTCGCAATGTTTCTACCTGTTAGTTTGTCCACTGTTTCAACTTTCTACCAACCCTCATTTCATCAGCAAATATTGACTGAGGTTTTACTGATTGGGAAGAAGAGTTAGAAAACCTCAAGTCTTCTCAGATGCTTTCAAATAATTGGCTGGTGGTGGCAGGACCTTTCAGAAACCACTCTAACCAACTCAGCTGTGACTGTTGCTGCTGTCCTACTGTATATTTATTTTCTTCACCTTGGAGTCCTAAGCCTGGGATAATCACTTCAAGACCAGAATCACAAATTAAAATGTGGAACTCTGCTCTTTTGGAACGTGATGAATGCCAAAAAAGGTTGGTGGGCTGACATTTGAGGTTGGTACTATTTTCCATTTTACTTTGCAATTCTTTGGGTTTTGGGTTGTTGTTTTTTTCCCTTAAAAATATACTTGGAATCCTTATGTTTCCTGTCCCTATATTGCTGACTAAATTCTTTTTCATTTCCTCAGTGCTAAAAGGAAGCGCAAATAAGAAAAACATGGAACATGCATGGAACGTGAGTGATAGCCAGTGAATATGGAATTATTTGCTTCTATTTTATACTAAGTGCTATCGGTTATTTAATGTGATGAGGTGAATGTGTTGGGGGTATTTTTATAATTTTTTTACACTTTAAAAAAACTTGTTTTTCTTTTTAATTATTATTTTGTGTGTATGTACCATCAAATCGGATCTGACTGGGTACAGGAGGCGATTGCCCCTCCTTCTGCAGCTGAGCTTCTGGTAGATTTGAACCGCGTCAAGAAGACAAAGATTCTCACCACTGGGCCAATTGGCAGCATCAGGATGGATGGTGAAGAGACTGAGAGTGTACACAGCTTTACTTTGCTTGGCTCCATAGTCAACAGTCTTGGCACCAGCAGCCAGGAAATGAAAAGGCGCATTGCCATGGGAAAGTCTGCTGTTAGGGACCTCTCCA
>NW_006399782.1:2711004-2714509 GCF_000299155.1 Elephantulus edwardii | reverse complement strand
ACAGTTCAAATTCACCAGATGCTCTGCTGAAAAAGGAGGAACAATTTCCTCCTGTACCAGTCAGATCTGATTTGATGGTACACACACACACACACACACACACACACACACATAAAATTTAAGAAAAAAAGACGTGAATTTTGAGGTGAAAAGGGCAAAATGTTTTAGATTTGTTTCCTCCCAGACTATGTGTTGTGAATCTTAAATTCTATGCCCACGGTTATAATGACATTTGGGAATGGGTTGTCTTTGTTATGTTAATGCGTGTGGTAACTTGATACAGGCCAGCGGAGATCTTCCCATATGAAAGCAAACTGACTGACTTTTCTAAAACTGGAACCCAGACAAAGACATTTGCAAGGTCTGTCGCTGAGAATTCATCTCCTTTAATCTGCTCTAATCTTTGCATGGTCAATACCACGTGCGCAACTGCAGAAGCCCCAAGTGGTGCCATTTAGAACCATCTGTCTTTTTATGAGCCGTATAGGACTGTAATAAAGGGAATCTGTTGGTGTCAGTATGCCAGTCCCTAATCAAAGCAGTCGTCTTTTGTTCATTAGTTATCCTATTCTACAAATTAATAACTTGGGAAGGTTTGGGCAATTCTAACGGTGCCCATTTAGCACGTCCAATTAACACTGCCCTTGTGGCAGATTTACATGCCTTCAAGTTTATAATCACTAGATAAAGGGAGGGTCCCCATTTAGACGAAATATCCACACCACACCAGTAAAATATCCAGCTAAAGGAGATACAATTACCTAATAAAAATATCTATTTAAATTTTCCAATTCTCACCCAGACTTTCACTGTAGTTTCCTTAATTTTTGCATTCCCACATCCTCCTAAACATTTTTTTTAAATTTTTTTAAGATTATTTTTCGTGTGTGTGCCATCAAATCAGATCTGACTGGTACAGGAGGAGATTGCCCCTGATTCTCAAGCAGAGAATCTGGTGGATTTGAACCATGTACCTCTGGGATTACAGTGCAGCTTCTTGTCACTAGGCCACCAGGGCTCCCTTCCCCTAAACTCTTTTTATTTCCGGAGCTGTAAATTATGCTATAAGTTATGCTGTAATTCCAAAGGCACACAGTTTGAAATCCACCAGCTAACGACTTTGAATCTAACTCTAGATCCCTTCAAGATCTTATTATCAGGTTTTGGGATTGTAGTATTTTGTGTTCCTGTGTTCAAAAGCCCCAAGAAAGTCTCTTCCCTACCCCTGGGCTGTTGAATCCACACATGTGCGTATGGAGGTTGGCCCAAAAGACCCTGCCCCCCCCCCCTTGTCAATCCATGTGTTGATTGACTAGCTTAGCTTCTGTCTCAAGTGATCTTAGGTGGGATCCTCTAGCTTTACATAGCTTTCACAGATGGGGTGAATAGAATGGATCTGTTTAGGCTTGAATGTTAGTGAGCCAGAGGAAGAGAAATTCTTTCTGGCCCAACTAATCCCTTCAACTAACTTTAAAACCTTTTCTCAGGGAGCTCTGGTGGCCTAGTGGCAAGAAGCTGTGCTGTAATCCTGAAGGTGGTTGTTGTTACGTGCCGTCGAGTCGCTTGCGACTCATAGCGACTCTATGTACAACAGTCCTAACCTCTGCTCTGTCCTGTGCCAATCGCACTGTCTCTGACACTCCCATCCAATTTGATGGTATGCACAACATAATAATAATAATAATAAAATTATATCGCAGATACTGGCAAAGTTGAGAAAGGAACGTTTTATCAACTTCTCCAGTATCTGCTATATTCATACCATTTCTTTGTAATCATCTAAAAATCTCTGCTCTTCCCCCAGGATTCCCAGGGACATATCCTGACAAGTGGGACCCCACTCCCTTGGCCCTGAGATGGGAAGAGACTGCTGCTGTGTAGGGACCAGCGCAGAGGCCTCTGCTTCTCAGAGAGAGGACTCTGGCTCACCAGAAGGTCTTCTGAATGTCTGTCTTCCTCTCAAGGACAAAAGGAGGCTAAAGTCTCCACATTAGGGTTCATTGCCCCTCTCCTCACATGCATTCCTTCTCACACTGTGATTTTTGCCCTCCTGACCACGTGGACCTGGTGGAGGCAAACGATCTCTGGGAAGCATGGTTGGAGTCAAGTTCTTGCCTTTCTTAGTATTAGGAACAGTTGTAAGGCAGGAGAAGAACAAGGTGTTCTCTTCTCCAGCCCTTTCCCTTCTTCTGAACCCCCATCTCCAGGAACCCTTGCTTGCTTCCTCAGTGGAAGCCCTAACCTAAAGTATGGGGCAAGAGGCCTTGGGACATCTCTGCCCATACCACCTCCAGCTCCCTGAGATCAGGGTTAGGTGGCCTGTTCCTCCTGACTCCTTTTGGGAAGGTGCCCCAAGGCCTCTCCACAGCCTTTCCTCCTGGCCCAGAGTCAAATAGGCCTGACACCATGCAAAGCCAATGGGAATTTCTGTCACCCAGGACTTAGCGCACATAGAGGAAGGCGCCAGTGTGCCAGTTTGCCAGTGTCTGGAAGGTGTGTGAGTTGTCAGAAAGAGGGGCTAAGTCTGTGTCTGTAGGCGCCTCTTGCCATGTGCAGGTGGGTCCCTGGAGCCATCTTTTGATCTTTTCCTCAAAACTCATGGTGAAATGGCAAGGGGAAGGCCCTGGGAGCAGTGTTCCTTGTGTGATCTTTGGGTCCTACTTTCCTCTTGGGTGCCTCATTCTGAGGGTTCTCCCCTCTGACTTCTTCCTCAGTTACATTAAAGCCCCCTTGGAACAGAGGAAGAGGGGTCCCTGGGCTACCTTGCTGAAGCACAGACTCCAGGATGAGGAAGGGAAAGATGGTGCTTTGTCCAAGTTCCTTCTCTCTGCCCTTGGCACTGTGATAACCTTTGCCTGGCTTTATTCATCTCTGGGCTTTTCTGTCATCCTTCTGCATGCATTCCCCGCCCCCATCATCACCTGAAGTCCAGGACCCATGGTCAATTAAACATGCTGTCCCTTTGCATTTTTGTTCCATGCAGGGTCTCTGGTAAAGGTATTGGAGAGGGCCTATCCAACCAGGTTGTCACATCAGGTGTTTCTCCTGCTTGTTTGCTGCTTTGGGGAGATTTCCCCCAAATTTGAGGGTTGAGGAAATGACTGCTGGAGAGGAGACCTCGCCTCTCACTTTTTGGATAGGAGGTGAAGGCACAAGCAGTGTCTTACTTGGGACAATTAAGGGAGTGATAAAAGCAGCTATGATGGCTTAGTGGTAAGGAATTGTACTGCAAACCCAAAAGCATACAGTTCAAATCCACCTGTTGTTCTGTGGGAGAAAGCTGGGCAGTCACCTCCTGTATGATTTACTGCCTTTGAAAACCTGCTGGAGGGTTGGCCATGAATCGATTCTGACTTGACAGTACGTAACATAAGAAGCAAGCAAGCAGTCTTTTGGGTACACATTATTATGAGCCTGGGAAGGAGGCTGGTCCATTCCATTTCTTCTTCTTTTTTTTAAATTTCCATTCATTCATTGTTGCACTTTTCTCCCCTCCCAACCCTCC
>NW_006399782.1:2709630-2710639 GCF_000299155.1 Elephantulus edwardii | reverse complement strand
TGGGTGTGCATATATCTGCTTGGATGTCAGTTATGGTCTCTTTGGGGTATATTCCCAGTAGTGGAATTGCTGTGTCAAATGGTATCTCTATTTGCAACTTTTTGAGAAAGCGCCACACCGCCTTCCACAGTGGTTGCACCATTTTACACTCTCACCAACAGTGAATAAGGATTCCAGTTTCTCCACAACGTCGCCAGCATTTGTTGCTTGCTGTTCTGTTAAATTTTGCTATTCTGACTGGGTGGAGATGATATCTCATAATTGTTTTAATTTGCATCTCTCTTAGAGCTAGGGATTTTGAACATTTCTTCATGTGCTTGTTAGCCATCTGAGTATCTTCTTTGGTGAAATGTCTGTTCATATCCTGTGCTCATTTTTCTATTGGATTATTTACCTTTATCTTGTTGTGGTGTCCATTTCTTCTTGATATCAAAGCACAATGTGGATTCTGGGACCAAAAGTCGGGGACACATGTGGTAGGGATACCTGGGGTTGGGGTGGTGGTGAGAGGGTGTGAGAGGTGTCACCTCCTCTCACAAAGGAGGTCTTGGACAAGGACAAGAAGCAAGCTGTTTTCATTCTGCTTCATTTTCCTTTCAAAACAAGGCCAGACAGGTCCTGGAATCTTGCTGCTTGCCTTTGTACTCTTCCTGTCTTAAAACTAGAGGGGGCATTTTTCTTACACACACACTCATATCCCAGGGAGAGTAGAGACTGTCCCAGGGTTTGCTGGGAGTCCTTGCTCCTTACCAGAACCTTCCATCCCTAGAAGAGAACAGAACCTTGAGGGGTGGGCCGAGTCCTTGGTGATTTCTTACAGTTCACAGAGGTCTTTTAGCTGATCTAATCCCAGGGAAAATGACAATATGTCAAAGCTATAATGTGAATATAACTTTAGTAGACCAGTACTAAGATTTAAGAAGTTCAATAATGAAAAAAGTGAATCTTCTAAGTACTACTTCCTGTTTTCTCCCCACATGTCCCTCCAGGGAAAACTACTTTATTGCTT
>NW_006399782.1:2695192-2708480 GCF_000299155.1 Elephantulus edwardii | reverse complement strand
TATAGTTATATTATATTATAACTGCCCAATCTTATCAGGTTGGCTGTTCCCTCTGGGTTGATCTGTTGTGTAAATGGGTTTGACTGTCTCATAGCGAGTTGTGGGTCTTGCATCAACTCAAACATATTCTTTAGTTCCACAGCATTCAACACCCAAGACACCTGCCCCTAGATTTGTCAGTCTCCCCATCCAGTTTAGTAATGATTCTTCAGGAAGCTGCTGCTATCGATAAATTGAAGCACCTCCTTTACACTGCACCCCATTTCCCTAAAGCCACATGTCACAGTGAGCCTGGATCTTTGCAGGACCACAGTGACCTCGTGGATAATTTCCTTCACAATTGTTAGATAGAAAGAGTTGAGGATGAGAGAGAGAAAGGAAGAAACTGGTGCCAAGAAATGAACAGGTTTTTACAGCATGGCCTGAGAGGGATGTCGAGTGACCATAAACAGAGAAGGTCAAAACAGCATGAGGGTGGTCTGGGACGGCCTTGTTTTATAGGGGTTCTAGCGGAGACCAGGGAAGATGGTATTTTGCTCAGAATTTGGGGCTGTTCATTAACTTGGGTTTGGGCTTTTGTGATCAGGCCCAGAGCCTTATCAGGATCCATTGTCTGGTTTGGTCTTTGGTCTGTTTTCTGATCTGGTGTTTGTCTCTGCTCTAGCCTCCTTAGATGTTATCAGGCTTCTCAAGGAGTGATCAGTGAATGAGCACTGAGCTTCCCAGGAGTGTTCCTTTAATAGGGTCTCATAGCTATAAACCAAACCCTCAAAAACACGAAAAGTGATGCCTTGGGTAAAACCTTCAAAGATCATGGAACTTTTACCTCATCCTAATCCTATCTCCTTAATTCAATAAGTAACTCATCTTTTTTTAAAAATTAATTTTAATGAACGTTTACAAAGACTTAAGGTTTCCAGTCATTCATTGTTGCACTTTTCTCCCTGCCCAGCCCCTCCCCCAATTCACTCTTCTTGAAAAGTAAAAGAAAAATACGTTCATTGTTATGCAATCCCTCCCTTCAAGTCCACTGCACTGTGCAGCCTTCATTCTGGACTCCTGTCATGACAATAATATCAAATCATCTATCCCTTTAAACACTTCTCTCCTTCATCTGTTTCAATGCAGTATACATCATTCATCCCTTCCTTCTCTGTCTTCCCTCAACCCTGATGTCAGTCCCATTTTACAATAGTGGCCCTATGCAATATTTGTCCTTTTGTGACTGAGATATTTCACTCAGCATAATGTCCTCCAGGGTCACCCGTTTTGAATACTATTTCATGAGTTCCTTGTTTTTCAGTGCTGCATAGTATTCCATTGTGTGAATATACCAGAGCTGCTTTATCCATTTGTTTGTTGATCGACACTTGGGTTGTTTCCAGCTCTTTGCTATTGCAAACAAAGCCACAATAAACATGTGGGTGTGCATATATCTGCCTGGGTGGCAGTTCTTATTTCTTCAGGATATATTCCCAGTAGTGGAATTGCTGGGTCAAATTTCTATTTGCAACTTTTTAAGAAAGCACCATACAGCCTTCCATAGTGGTTGCACCATTTTACACTCCAACCAACAGTGAATAAGGGTTCCCGTTTCTCCGCAACCTCGCCAGCATTTGATGTTTAAGCAAACATATCAAAAGGCAGGAAAAAAATGACCACTGACTCTCTAACCTAACATCTCCAACAAATTGAAAAAGAACAGCAAAAAAACCTGACACCCTCTAAAAACTTGAAATTATAAAAATTAGAGTGGAAATAAATGAAATAGAAAACAGAAAAAACAATGGAAACCATCAACAAAACAAGGAGTTGGTTCTTTGAAAAGTTCAATAAAATTGACAAACCACTAGCAAAACTAACAAAAGAAGGGAAAGCACAAATAATCCAAATAAGAGGTGAAATGGGCAACGTCTCAACAGAACCAACTAAAATAAAAAGGCTGACACTGGAATAATATGAAAAACTATACTCAAACAAACATGAACACCTAGAAGATTTGGACAAATACTTAGAAATTCAAAACCTACCTAAACTGACACCAACTGAAATTGAACACCTGAACAGACCCCATTACAAAAGAAGAAATTGAAAAGGTAATAAAACAACTTCCAACCAAAATAAGTCCTGGACCAGATGGCTTTACAAGTGAATTTTACCAAACATTCACAGAAGAACTGTCACCAATCCTACATAAACTAGAAAAAGATGGAATTCTCCCAGACTAATTCTATGAAGCAAACATATTCTTGATACCGAAGCTAGATTAAGACACCATCAAAATAGGCCAATATCAAAGTAACTCATCTTTGAATGAAGCCTTAAACATAAACATGGAGGTAGGGGTAGGGGAGGAAATAAACAAGAAAGTTAGAATCACAAAATAGAAGGCTGTGGATGGGAGGACCATCTCATTTTACCACAATCAACACCCTTGGTACAAACAGTCAAGAGATCAGGAGACATATTGTACTGGGAAAGTCTGCAGTTAGGGACCTCTCCAAATTATTGTGGAGCAATGATGTCATTTGAAGACCAAGGGGTGCCTGATGCAGGCCATAGTCTTTTCAGTCACTTGCTCTGCCTGGTTGATAAATAAGGATGCCAGAAGAAGAATTTAGTCCTTTGAATTGTGGTGTTGAAAAAGAGTACGGAAAGTCCCATGGACTGCCAAAAGAATACATAGACATGTCTTGGAGAGAGTATAGCCAGAATGCTCCTTGGAGGCAAAGATAACAAAGCTTCCCCTCACATACCTTGGACATGTTTCTACAAGAGACTATTCCTTGGAAAGGCATACCATGCTTGGGAAAGTGGAGGGTTGGCGAAAAAAGAGGAAGATTCCCAACCGACTGGATTGACATAGGAAGTGCAGCAATGGGCTTGAGTCTGTCAGAGACGGTGAGGATGGCACAGGACAGGACAGCGTTTAGATTCATAGGGTTGCTATGAGTCGTAGTACTTAACTCGATGGCACCTAACAACAACAAAGTCCTAATAAAGTCTTGTTTTTAGAATGATCTGAGATTCCCCACCTCAGATGAATATGAATCAAATGCGTATGAATTCATTTTGAAATTTAATCTCAAAGTAAAAATAAAATAACAATAAAACCAAAAGAGCAAATTAATTCATGTAAATCACAACAAATAGTTGGGAGGGTTTTTGTTTGTTTTTTAAAATTTTTATTTATTTATTTATTTATTTTTAATTTGGTGTACCGTCGAATTGGATCTGACTGGCACAGGAGGAGTTTGCCCCTCCTTCTCCAGCAGAGCATCTGGTGGATTCGAACCAGATACCTTCGGGATTGCAGTGCAGCTTCTTGTCACTTGGCCACCAGCTTCTTGTCACTTGGGCCATGAGGGAGCAGTGGGTTTAAGGGTTGCTTCTACGTCCCAGTCTGCAGGGGCTCCATGGGCTAACTTCTTGTCACTTGGCCACCACAGCTCCCTACAAATAGTTGTTTTTTAAAAAAGAAAAAGAAATGAATCCAAATTTATCCCAATTTAACAACAGAAAGATCAATAACTCAATCCTAATCCATTTAGCAAGGGGGCTCTGGTGGCTTAGTGGAAAGGAGTTGTGCTGCCAACTCAAAGCATGCAGTTCAAATCCACCAGCTGTTTCATGTGAGAAAGATGGGCAATCCCCTCCTGTGTGCCTTACTGCCTCTGAAAACGTGCTGGAGCATCAGCATAGGTCACTTCCAACTAGATCACATACAACAATAACAATCCATCTATCAAAGAAGACATTGAAATGGTCACCAAAGAAATGAAAAATGCTTAGTATCATTAGCCATCAAAGACATGGCTAATGGTGGAGGGTCTGCAAAGGAGAAGATCCACAACTAGGTAGACTGACACAGTGACTGCTACAATGGGCTCTAGTGTGTCGGGAAGTGTGAGAATGGCACAGGATAGAACAGGGTTCAGCTCTGTTGTTCCCGGGGTCTCTATGGGTTGTACTTGATTGGAAGGCACCTAACAACATAAGTTCTAGTGGACACAATGGCATCTAACAACAAAAACCAGTAACACTAGCCCATTTTCATTTTCCTTGTTTTCATTGCCTTTTTCCCCAACATCTGTAGCTTGCATTTATAGTATAAATGTGACATCTTAAATAACACTTCTTCTAATAAACTGTGGCCCTGTGTGCCTATATTTAAAGGGAAGAAGGAAAAAAGACTTGACAAGAACACCGCATAGTGCCAGGAGGCTGTTGATGTCAGGGGGAGAGATGAGCAAACACGTTACAAAAAGAACTCCTGCAAGAGGGAGATTAAATCTAAAACCTAAGACAGAAAATCCAGTGTTGTCAGAAGGCTTTTTTATTTCTTTAGCTTAACATGCATTGTAGACACATTTTTCCCTTGGTTTGGAACAGATTCTGCGAAAATTTTTCTCTTTTGTTCACAGAAATGTGGTCAAGGAGGCAACTGTACAGTGGTTACATCTGTGAAGGCCAACCCAGCTTTGCCTGGCTCATGGAAACCAGCTGTTAAATGGCAAGAGAGGCAGGAATCCAGGGCTGGGCTACCAGGACTCAGAGTCAACTGCATTCATTGAACCCCTTCTCTGTCCAGGAACTGGACTAAGTGCTGTCTTATCTCCTAGAAAATAGGTATCCTACTAATGATAATACGAAACCTATACTTGGACCAAGAGGCAGTCGTCAGAACAGAGCAGGGAGACACTGGATGGTTCAAAATCAAGAAGGGGGTCCGCCAGGGATGTATTCTGTCTCCATACCTTTTCAATCTGTATGCAGAACAGATCATCCACTACTTTGGGCTGTACGAGGAGGAATGTGGCATCAGGATTGGTGGAAGAATCATCAACCACTTGCTTTATGCAGATGACACAACACTGCTTGCTAAAACTGAGGAGGACCTGAAGCGCTTGCTGCAGAAGGTCAAGGACTGCGGTCTTCAATATGGATTGAAGCTCAATATCAAGAAAACAAAGATTCTCACCACTGGGCCAACTGGCAGCATCAGTGTGGATGATGAAGAGATTGAGATAGTTAACAGTTTTATTTTACTTGGCTCCACAGTCTTGGTAACAGCAGCCAGGAAATCAGGAGACAAATTGCATTGGCAAAGTCAGCTGTGAGGGACTTCTCAAGAGTACTGAAGAGCAACGACATCAGGCTGGAAACTAAGGTGTGCCTGGCCCAGGCCAATTATGTGCTATGCATTGGAGATTTGGACAGTGAATAGGGATGATAGAAAGAGAATTGATGCCTTTGAGCTGTGGTGCTGCAGAAGAGTGTTGAATATATCATGGACTGTTAGGAGAACAAACAGGTTTGTCCTAGAGAGGGTGAAGTCAGAATGCTCGTTGGAGTCAAGGATTCTGAAGCTTCGTCTGACATACTTTGGGCATGTTGCAAGGAGGGACTGGTCCTTGGAGAGGGACATCATGTTTGGGAGAGTAGAGGGATGGCGCAGGAGAGGAAAACCCTTGCTGAGATGGATTGAATCTGTGAATGGAGTGGTGGGAATGAATGTGTTTGAGACAGTGAGGTTGGCACAAGATAGAACGGCGTTTAGAGCTCTTGTACATTAGGGTCGCTTTGAGCCGCAAGCGACTCGATGGCACATAACAACAAGAACAACTAGTGATAGGAGAAGAGTCTATGCCTTTGAGTTGTGATGCTGGATAAGAGTGTTGAACAGACTGCACTGCCAAGAGAACAAACAGGTCTGTCCTGGAGAGAGTGAAACCAGGCTGCTCCCTGGAGGCAAGGATTCTGAAGCTCCACCTCACATACTTCAGGCATGTTGCTAGGAGGGACCAGTCCTTGGAGAAGGAAATCATGCTTGGAAGAGTGGAGGGACAGCGTAGCACAGGAGAGGAAGACCCTGGATGAGATAGATTGACTTGTTGTTGTTATGTGCCGTCGAGTCGCTTGCGACTGGAAAAATGGGATTAGGTCTGTTGGAGATGATGAGATTGGTTCAGGATAGGGCAGTATTCAGAGCTAGTGTACATAGGGTCACTATGAGTTGCCTGCGACCCGATGGTGCATAACACCAACAACAACCTGTTCAAAATATGTGGGATGAAGCTTTACCATCTTTGTGTCCAAGAAACACTCTGGTTGCACTTTATCCAAGACATATCTGTTTATTCTTTTGGCAGTCCATGGTATAGTCAGCACTGTTCTGCAGCACCAGAACTCAAATGCATCAGTTCTCCTGTCATCATTGTTCATTATCTAGCTCTCAGATGCATAGCAGGTATTGGAAAGACTGTGGCTTATCTTGTTCTTGTGTGTACCATGGGCTTAGAACCGATTCACAGCTGATCCTCTGGGAGGTTTTGAGAGGCAGTAATTGTACAGAAGGAGATTTCCCACTCTTCTCCTGTGGAGCAGCTGCAGAATTTAACCATGTACCTTCAGGATTGCTGCACAGATTCTTACTCAAAGATTTTCCGTGGACAAGGATAATTCCATGGCTTGCACCACTTTTAAATGCCCTTTTAAGCCATTCAGCCCCTTAGTGGGGTTCCACAATGATCTGACAAAGCCCTCATCCTAATTCATAGGAGGTTCTTCCTTACTGAGCAGATCCTGCTTCCTAATAAGAAGATGTGACTGACACAGAAGTTTCCTTTCTCCACATAAGTTAATGCCAAGATCTTGTGAGTCAGTGTCTTTTGTCACAGGTGACCTTTTGGCGCTGGAGAATTGATACAATTGAGTTTGTGAAACTGTAGAACAGAGGATTGATCTAAACCTGTTGGGAATATGATTGCCTGGGAAGAACAGTAGAAATGAAGGGAGCTCTGGTGGCCTAGTGGCAAGAAGCTGTACTGCAATCCCAGAGGCTCGCAGTTCAAATCCACCAGATGCTCTACTGGAGAAGGAGGGACAATCTCCTCCTGTACCAGTCAGATCTGATTTGACGGTACACACACACACACACACACACACACACACACACACACAAAAAAGAAAAAAAAAAAACAATGGGAAGAACAATAGGCAGTCAGCCCTCAGCATCTCCATTCTGTAACCTCTCTTGCAGAGGGATCAGGACTGGGGCAAGAGTGGAAATCTCCAAAAACAAACAGCACCACAAAAGAAAAGAAACAAACAAATCTTACTGAGAACTAAAAGATAAATAAATACTAAATCACTATTCCCTTCTCTAATCTAGTCACAGACTCAGAAGAAACATTATATATAGGATGTGACTTTTGGAGCAACATTACTTTGGGTAAGCAGACAATTTCTATTACTTGGATCCACAATTACTTGGCACCAGCAGTCAAGAAATCAAAGACTTACTACATTGAGTAAATCTGCTGTTAAGGATCTCTCTGAGGCATTAAAGATCAATGATACCATTTAAAGACTAAGCTACATCTGATTCAAACCAGGATTTTTTCAATCACTTCCTATGCATCTGAAAGTTGGACAGTGAATAAGGAAGACAGAAGAAGAATCAATGCCTTTGAGTTGTGGTGCTGGAGAAGAGTACTGAAGAGTCCCATGGACTGCCAAAAGAACAAACAGAGATGCTCCTTGAAGGCAAGAATGGTGAACTTTCTTTCTTTTTTTTTTTTTAACTTTCATCTCACATATTTTGGGCATGGTGTTAAGAGGGGCTGGGCCTTGGAAAAGGATATCATGCCTGGAAAAGTGGAGGGTTAGAGAAAGGAAGACCCTCAGCGAGACGGATTGACACAGTGCCTGTAACAATGGGCTCAAGTCTATCAGAGATGATGAGGATGGCACAGGATAGCACAAGGTTTTAGAGCCATTGTTTGTGGAACTTCTATGACTCATAGCCAGTTTAATAGTACCTAGCAGCAATAGGCTCAGAAGAAAAGATCTCATTTAGTGGGAAATGACATCTACCCAGCTGCTCCTAGAGAGAAAATCCAGTGACTGGCTTCTGTAAAGATTTCTCAGTGGGGCAGTATTACTCTGCCACAGTATGCCTTCTTCATGAGTCAGAATCAATTCAACAGCACCCAATAAGAATGTCTTCAAGATTGAAAATAATCACAACACTATTCCAGAGTCTTTTTTTTAATTCTTTTTTTTTTATTCCAGAGTCTTAAATCAGAGTTCCTTCTTTTTTTTAAAAAAAAAATTTTAAATGTATTTTATTATCTTTGCGTGTGTACTGTCAAATCATATCTGACTGGTATTGGAGAAGATTGAACCTCCTTCTCCAGCAGAGCATCTGGTGGATTTGAACCATGAACCTCTGGGATTGCAGTGCAGCTTCCTGCTACTAGGCCACCAGAGCTCCCTTCAGAGTTTCTTCTTAGGGAGAGTTTCTAGTGTACACCAATCAGATAGCCTGCACATTTCCTGCATCAGGGCCTCATCCTGCCACCCCAAAATGCTGTCACTCTGGAAGAAGAGCATTGATTTGAGCTCCCACACATAGTTCCACGTTGATCAGCCCGCCTTGAGTGAATGGTATCTATCTGCAGAGCACCACGCTAAGCTCTGAGGAGGACCTTGATTTACCGAATGAGACTTATTTCCAGGGTATATTTTTGTGGATTAAGCCAATAAAGACCAAGAGCAAGACCCATCAGATTAACATGTTAATAGCAAGGGATATTAAGTGGGTGGAGAAATACTCATGGAAATGCTCTCAGTCTTACATTCTAAATCTAAAACTTCTAAATTATCAAGTCTATGTAAAAAGATGGTTTTATTGTTATATTGGGGAAAAGTACTGAATATCCCATAGACTGTCAGAAGAATAAACAAGTCTGTCTTGGAGAAAGTGCAATCAGGTGCTCCTTAGAGGCAAGATAGTGAAAGTCTCACATATTCTGAGCATGTTTTTCAGGAGTGGCCAGTCCTTGAAAAATGACATCGTGATTGGAAAGGTGCAGGGTCAGAGGAAGATACTCAACAAGGTGGAGAGACACAGGGATTCTCACGGTGGGCTGGAGCATATCAGAGATTTTCGTAGGCACTGAACAACAACAATGAGTAAAAGAAAATGGGATGGTGCTCGCTTCGGCAACACATAAACCAAAAATTGGAACGATACAGAGAAGATCAGCAAGAAGTGTTCCATATTAAAAAATTTTAAATAAAAAAATAAAAGAAAACTGGATGGAAAAAGTGGAATTGTAAAGGTTCAGGTCTACACAGTAATTACAAAAGCAGAAAATTGAGGCAAGAAGTGCTAGTTCAGGCAGTAGTCAGGCCATGTAGTGGAAGGAAAACTGGGACCAGGGAAGCCTGGCATTTAGGGCTCTGAAGCAACAGGACTTAAGTGGTCCTACAAGTGAGATCTCAGCCCCCTTCCAACTCTTTCATATCCTACTGCTGGAGCACAACACATAACCCCAGTTGCACTGAGACAATTCTGACTGGTCAGAGTAGAGTTGTGTCCCATAGGGTTTTCTCCGGCTGATGTTTTGTTTTGCTTTGCTTTGCTTTGTTTTTTTCACATCAGATGGCTAATGAGCCAGTGTCATATTAAGGAAGGCACATATCATACATAAGAACGAGCACCCAATCATCCTGCTCGTGACCCAAAAAAGGATGTGTGGCTGATTTTCCAAAACAGATTATTAGGTCTGTATTCTTCTGAAGCATGGAAGCTGTTCAAAG
Source organism: Elephantulus edwardii (assembly GCF_000299155.1). Taxonomy (NCBI): domain Eukaryota; kingdom Metazoa; phylum Chordata; class Mammalia; order Macroscelidea; family Macroscelididae; genus Elephantulus; species Elephantulus edwardii. The sequence goes on along the minus strand of NW_006399782.1, from coordinate 2,698,871 downwards.
GAGCTCACAGACATCAATGCAGCTTTGGAATCAAAGGAGCCAAGGTTGTTGTTAAGTGCAGTGGAGTCGGGGACAGCTCATAGCAGCCTGAACCCTGTCCTCTCCTGTGCCATCTGCACAATCTCTGATACGTTCAAGCTCATTGCTGCGGCCACTGTGTCAATTCACCTGGTTGAGAGCCTTCCTCTCCTTTGCTCACACTCCACTTTCTCAAGCATGATGTCCTTCTCCAAGGAATAACTTCCAAGTTATTCCAACTTCATTCCAAGGAATGGCCAAAGTATGTGAGACAAAACCTCAACATCCTTGCCTCTAAGGAGTAATCCGTCTTCACCTTGTCGAAAATATATCTGTTCTTTTGGCATTCATGGGATCTTCAGCACTCTACTCAAACACCATAGTTCAAAAGTATCAATTTTTCTGTCATCCTTAGTCACTGTCCAGCTCGCAGATGCTTAGCAAGTGACTGAAGACAATGGTCTAAACCAGGTGCACCCTACACCTCAAACTGACATCATTGCTCCTCAATAATTTGGACAGGTCACTACTACAAAGTACCCCAATGCAATATGTCTCCTGAACCTCTGATTGCTTGTATCAGGCATATTAATTGTGGATCCAAGTAAGATGTCATTGACAGTCTTAATACTTTCTTTTTTTATCATGATGTTGCCCATTGGTCCAGTGGTGAGGATCTTTGTTTTATTGTCATTGAGATGCAATTCATATTGGAGGCTGCAGTGTTAAAACTTCTGCAGCTAGTTTCATTGTAGTTGTTGTTGTTATGTACCATCAAGTTGCCTGAGACTCATAGCAATTCTATGTACAATAGTGACGAACCCTGTCCTATCTTAAGTTGATCTCACCGTCTCTAGTACACCTAACCCCATTCAATCCATCTCATTCAGGGTCTTCTTCTCCTGCACTGTCCCATCCCTCCACCAATCAAAGCATGATGTCTTTCTCCAAAGACTAGTCTCTCCTGACATGTCAAAAGTATGCCTGTCAGAGCTTCAAAATCCTTGCCTTCAAGGACCAGCTTGGTTTTTTGTTTTAATGAATTAATGTGCTTATTTAATGCCAATTAATATTCTAAAACAAATTGTCTATAAATGATTGTAGGAAAACCAACATGACTTGTAAACTTTCCCTGAAATAGAAAAGAAAAATCTCCCAACTATCTTGAAATTAAAGTCCCATTTGCAAAGGAAAAAAATATAAATAAGCAGAAATTAAGTCATTGGTCATGACAGACGGATATTATAGATTCAGCATTACATCCCCAGCTCTGGAGTTCATCACTGTTCTAAGGTATATAGGCCTTAACATGTGCAAGGGTTTCATGGCATCAGACACCAGGCTTGAGATCAAACATATTTTCTTTCTTTTTTTTAAATGAATTTTAATGAAAGTTTACAAAGACTTAGGGTTTCCATTCATTCATTGTTGCACTTTTCCCCCTGCCTACCCACCCCCACAATTCACTCTTCTCCTTGAAAACGAAAAGAAAAATGCTTTCATTGTTATGCAATCCCTCTCCCCAAGTCCACTCCACTATGCAGCCTTCATTTTGGACTCCTGTACTGACAATAATACCTAATTGTATATTCCTTATAAACAGTTCTCTCCCTCATCTGTTTCAATGCAGCATACATCCTTCCTTTCCTCCTTCTCTGTCTTCCCTCAACCCTGATGTCAGTCCTGTTTTACAACAGTGGCCATATGCAATATTTGTCCTTTGTGACTAAGAGATTTCACACAGCATAATATCCTCCAGAGCCACCCATTTTGTATAATATTTCATGAGTTCCTTGTTTTTAAATTTTGCATAGTATTCCATTGTGTGAATATACCACAGCTTCTCCATCCATTAATTTGTTGGTGGGTACTTGGGTTGTTTCCAGCTCTTTGCTATTGCGAACAAAGCGGCAATAAACATGGGTGTGCATACCTCTATTTGGATGTCAATTCTGGTTTCTTCAGGGTAAATTCCCAGTAGTGGAATTTCTGGGTCAAAAGGTATTTCTATTTGCAAATTTTTGAGAAAGTACCATACAGCCTTCCATAGTGGTAGCACCATTTTACACTCCCACCAACAGTGAATAAGAGTTCCAGGTTCTCTACAACTTCGCCAGCATTTGTTGTTTGCTGTTCTGTTAAATTTTGCTATTCTTACTGGGGTGAGATGATATCTCATAGTTGTTTTGACCAGCTCGGTTTTGCTTTTTCCAGGACAAACCTGTTTGTTCTTTTGGCAGGCCATGGTATGTTCAATACTCTACTCGAGCACCACAATTTAAAGGCTTTGATTTTTCTTCTGTCACCCTTAGTCATTGTCCAGCTCTCTGACACATAGCAAGTATTTGGGAAAACCATGGCTTGGATCAGGTGGACCTTTGTCTCTAGACTAGTATTGTTGCTCTTCAGCACTCTGGGGAGGTCCTTGACAGCAGATATTTCTTATGCAATATATCTTGTGATTTTCTGACTGCTGGTGCCAAGAACGTGGATTGTGGAACTGAGTAAACTGAAATTATTAACAATCTTGATATCTTTCTCCATCTATCATGATGCTGCCAATTCACCCAATGGTGAGAATCCTTGGTTTTTTTTTTTATTTTGAGCTTCAGTCCATATTGAAGACTGCAATCCTTGACCTTCTGCAACTTTCATTACAGATTAGTAATAAGCACAATTAAGCCCATGGTGATCTTGCTTACTGGCTACTCAGGACAGGTCCAAGATTACAGAATTACAGAAGAGAGGCTTCAGTGTGTTGGAGGATACCAAGAGATTGAGGGAGAGACAGATGCCAGCCACACCTAGAAGCAAAATCCTTCGTGTAGTGAAACATGAAGTTGTTCACTATAGATGTGTCAGTAAACACAAACAAGCCCATGTTTACCTTACTTATTGCACAATCTGGCACTGGCTGTAATCTTTTCAGTAGATTGGCAGAGCTTACTTCTGCAGTGCTCTGGGGTGGGTTCAAAGGTTAGTACCGACTCTTTGTGCCACCCAGGGACCTTAGTGCACATAAAATGTTTGCAAGTGCTCAACATATTAACTGTGGCTGCTGTTGGTAAGAATGGTTCAAGCTTCAGGATGGACTGATTCATTCCTAAGCTCTTGAGCCTCCTGTTTCTTTTCCCTAGTCTCTCCCTCGGTCTCCATCCTGGTCAGACTGCATTTATTGTCCTATCCTGAGTTCCTGGCCTGACTCCCAGCATCTTTCTTCCTCAGCATTTCCATCCACATGAATAGAATCACTAGTCCCTGCAGTACCCTGTTCCTTCCTCCCAGGGAGATTCTGCCCCTCCCCATCACTGGTCTTAGCATCCTGGTTCTCTTTCCCCACCTTTGTCAATATCTTTGGCAGTCTCTCTTTCCAATTCTCTCTCAAGCCAGAAACCCCAGTGTCTTATTTACTTATTTCTAGAGTACTCCTCACAGGCAAGGGCGGCAAAGCTTTGTCTCACATATTTTGGGCATATTGTTAGAAATGGTTATTCAGAAATGGTTATTCCTTAGAAAGGGACGCAGTGACATGGATTGACACTGTGACTGCAACGATGGGTTCAAGTATATTAGATATAATGAGGATGGCCCAGGATAGGACAGAGTTGATATTCGTTGTTCAAAGGGTCACTATGAGTCATCCTCATATTAAGAGCACATA
>NW_006399782.1:2679088-2683652 GCF_000299155.1 Elephantulus edwardii | reverse complement strand
TTCAAAGCAGCCTGAACTTCTTCTTTCATCACCATAGGCTCTTGCTCATATGTTGTTTCATGAAATTCTTCTGTGTCTTCCAATTCCTTTCGATACACTGATTTCACTCAGCATAATGTCCTCCAGGGTCACCCATGCTGCACATTATTCCCTTGTGTGACTATACCACAGCTTCTCCATTCATTTACTGATAGCCACTTGGGTTGTTTCCAACTCCTTGCTTTTGTGAACAAAGCATCAATAAGCATGTGTGTGCATATATCTGCTTGGGTGGCAGTTCTGGTTTCTTTAGAGTATATTCTTAGTAGTGGAATTGCTGGGTCAAATGGTATTTCTATTTCCAACTTTTTTAGAAAGTGCCATACAGCCTTCCATAGTGGTTGCACCATTTTACACTCCCTCCAACAGTGAATTAAGGTTCCAGTTTCCCCACAACTTCGTCAGCATTTGTTGTTTGTGGCTCTGTTGAATTTTGATTTTGCTATTGTTACTGGGGTAGGATGATATCTCATAGTTGTTTTGATTCTCCATCTTCTTTTAGTGCTTCATAGATCATTCAAGATTTTGTCCAGAGCCTCTTTAAATATTGAACTTGAGGCTTGAATTTCCTTTTCAGATCTTTCAGCTTGAGAAATGTTGAAAGGTCTTTTCTTGTTATTCTCTGACTCTAGCTCTTTGCACATTTCATTATAATATTTGCTTTATCTTCTCAAGCTGCCCTTTGAAATCTTCTATTAATCTCTTTTACTCCACCATCTCTTTCCTTTGTTTTCACTTCTTGATGCTCTCGTGCAATTTTCAGAGCCTTTTCTGATATCCATTTTTCTTTTCTTCTTCTTCTTGGTCTTTGTAAATGATTTTTTGCACATTTTTAGAGACTATAATTCACATGGAAGAAGATTGCCTTTCTATCTCTGAGCAATTGATGGATTTGGACCATCAGAGAATTGCCGCCTTTGGGTTAAAAGCTCGATTCCCTACAAACTAGACCATGAGAACTCTCTTTATGTGTGCTGTATATAAACACACACACACACACTATTGAAAGGTCTCCGATTGAAGCCAAGAACCACGCTGAGGTAGAGGTAGAAATCTTCTCAAAGTTTATTGCATGCCGGGCTGCTTACCAAGGGGAGTAGCACTGGGGGTTGGGTTTAGGGCGTTTTTATGGGGTTTTAGCAAGTGTGTTTTAGGGGTTTGTGAGATGAGTTGACATTGCAGTAGCTCATTGGTGCATAAAATTTCTGGTTTGGGAAAAGGTCCTGATATGGGAATTTCTGTGTTCTGGTTCTGGGGAATGTCCTGATATATATAGGATTTTCTGAGTTCTGGTTTCAGAAAATATCTTGATATAGGATTTTCTAAGTTCTGATTTTGGAAAATATTTTGAAATAGGATTTTTTTAGTTGAGCCTCAACCTCCATTTTTATTTTTAACCTAACAAGTATATATAAATATAAATATCAGTCAGTCAATCTGGTGGCCTACTGGCAAGAAGCTGCGCTGCAATCCCAAAGGCATGTGGTTTGAGGCCACCAACTGCTTCACGGGAGAAGGATGGGCAATCTCCTCCTGTGTAATTAACTGAAAACCCGACAGAGTGACAGGGAATGGCAAAGGAAATGCTGACAAAGGAGATCAATCAGAACTAGTTTTGACACAGACAATGGCAATATAACAATAGGAATCGATCCTCAAGGAATGCTGCTCTATGACAATTAAAACAGACTCTTGTCAGGCTGGGACCAAGGTCAAAGGGAGAACAAAGGATTCAAGGACTGTCAACATGTCAGGCTCCATTCCTGTTGGCCCCCAAGCCATTCCCCAGCAAGAGCCAAATTGGACATACCAAATTAATACAACAGCAGGAGGAGATGGTCAAGCCAGGTGTGATTGTATGATTCAGTGTCTGTTAGCCAGCCTACATGCCTTCTCCCATAAAGCAGTCAATTTTGATAAGCTCAGACATCTCAAGCTTACTCAAACTAAAGATGAGAACCCAGCTTAACCATCTCACTGAAGCCCTGACTCAGTATACCCATTTAGACCCTACCGCCCCAGCAGGGGCCACAGTCCTAGCTACTCATCTTATCAATCAACCCCTAATGTCAAAAAGAAACTCAAAAAGGCTGAGGACAGACCCCCAAACACCCATTCGAGACCTGGTAACATGACATCTAAAGTTTTAATGCCTGAGAAGAACAGGCAGAGGCTGATAAGGAGAGTCATGTCCTCCAGAAAGCGAATCTGCAGTCCCAAGCCCTGTAGCTGCCCTACATACAGGCAGTGACAGTGGCAGTGGTGAATACTCAGAAACTACCTCCTCGTTCAACGAGCTGGTTAGGTCCTGGTGCATGTTTCAGGTGTGGCAAAGAAGGTCATTGGGCTAACCACTGCCCTGACCCTCACCCTCCAACACGGCCTTGCTCTGTCTGTTGGGACACTGGGCCATTGGAAGGCCGACTGCACTTCTGTGCCTAGCCATGGCATGGTATCCCCTCAACCAAACCCAGTCCCCATCATCGCCAACCTCTTAGGTCTGGTCACTGAAGATTGAAGATGCCCAGGTTTGATGACCTCCATCACCATTGCAGAGGCCAGGGTAACCCCTCAAGTAGTACGTAAGCAGTTTCCTTTCTGGTTGACACAGGAGCTACATTTTCAGTACTCCCTTCCTTCTCAGGTTCTGTTTTCCCTTCCCAGCTCTCAGTAATGGGGATTGATGGCCTCCTGTCTAAGCCTTTTGGCCATTCAACCCCTCCTCATTACCTTTCTTTCTAATTATCCCTACACGCCCAACCATGTTGCTAGGTAGAGACTGACCTCCCTTTTAAACATAGAGCTGTGTTTCACTGGGAGCCAAGTGAATCTAGTTTGCCTGGCCAGGCTTTAGTTCTATCCCTTTTAGCGCTCCTTCCCTCTGAGCCCCTTTTTACACTACCTCTGTCACCAGACAGTGTCAATCCCATTGTATGGGATCTTTCCATTCCATTTGTAGCCTGTTCTTGTTACTCTGAAAGATTCCTCCTCTTTTCCTGCTAGACCCCAGTGCCCTCCGCACAACACTGAAAAATGTTTAAAACCCATTATTACTAGGCTCACCTACTTTCCAATAAGTTTCTTATCTCTAAGTGTTCCTTGTAATAAGTTGATGATCTTTATTGTGTAGCCCCTCATATTGACTTTCATGAACTCACACTGCACAATTTCTTAACTTCTTGGCCTCTGAGGGATATAGGGTATCCCCCTCCAACGCCTAACTGTCTCTCTCTAGTCACATATCTTGGTTTTCAAATTGACCCCCCATCACTAAAAGTCATTGAAATCCTCCAGCCACCTAACACTACTGATCAAATCCTCTTTCTCAGATTTATCAGCTTACTTAGACACTGGATTCCCAACTTTTCCTTAGAAGCAAAACCACTTTAGATTCACCTCAGACAGTTAAAAAAAAGCTTTCCTCAAGCTCCTGCATCTCCTCTTACAGTCCCCACCCCTTGTATTGACAAATCCATCTAAACCTTTCTATCTATAACTGATGAAAAGCAGGATATTGCTGTTAGCTTCTTAGCTCAGCCTTTTGGACCCACCTGTACCCCCATTGCATTTCTCTCTAAGCAGCTATGTCACTACCCAGGGATGACAACTCTGCTTGTGTTCCCTAGCAGCAACAGCTCTCCTCACTAAAGAGGTGCTTAAGCTCTCCCTAAAAAGCCCTCTGTGAATCTTCTCTAGCCATAGACTTCAAGACCTGCTTTCCCAAAACCTGCTTTCCCACCATTTCCTATCTTTACTTCTCCCTGAGCAGCTACAGAAGCTCCATTTACTCTTTTCTTGAGAACTCTGACATTAACCTCTCAATCACTGTCCCTCAACCCAGCCACACTACTTCCAGTAGACACCTAGACTTATGACCATGGCTGCCCTAAAATCCTTGAAGACATGGGCTCTTCTTCCATCCCTATCTAACCAACCCACCCCTCAACTTATTATGACCATGGCTACCCTGAAGTCCTTGAAGATGTGGGCTCTTTACTTTCCTCCTTATCCGACCAACCCATTCCCGAACTTATTATGATCATTGTTGCCCTGAAGTCCTTTGAGATATGGACTCTACTTCCCTCCAACCCATTCTTAATCCAGACCATACTCTGTTAACAGTAGCTCTTGTATGATCTCTAAGGGTTACCATTAGACAGCCTATGCTGTAGTATCCATAAACAGAGTGTGGAAAGCAGCAACTTACTTCCTATTTCCTTAGTCCATATCCAAGCAACACCCTTCTCACCAGCCTTTCTGAGCCCCTTTGATCTGATATACAGCAAACCGTTCCTGCGGAACCATAACCAACCCACTGTACCCCCTCTTTTAGCATCATATCTTCCTCATCTCTCCCTCATTAAACAATTACTCCAGGAACATGAAGACCCACTGCATACCCAGACCCTCACCTAAAAGTCTAGACCAGACAGCTAGAATCACCCTCCCCCAGGTCCCCTCCACCATGCAGCCCTCGCTCTAGTCTCCTGTGATGACAGAAATACCCAGTTACATCTCTCTTTTA
>NW_006399782.1:2673824-2678988 GCF_000299155.1 Elephantulus edwardii | reverse complement strand
TCTCTGTAAATGTTTATGAAAATTAATAAAATATAGAAAAAAAAAAGAGCACATAACAATGACAGTCCTTGGAAAAGGACATCATGCAAGGAGCAGTGGAGAGTCACCAAAAAAGAAGGGAGCCCTCAGTAACTTGGATTGACACAGTGATGCAGCTAGGGGTTCAAGTATGTCAAAGATGATGTGGATGGCACAGGACAGGACAGGGTTCACATCTGTTGTTCACAGGGTCATGAGGGCACGTGACTCCAACAGCAGTCCTCGGAAAGGACATCATGCCTGGAAAAGTGGAGGGTCGGTGAAGGAAAGGAAGACACTCAACAAGATAGATTGATACAGTGACTTCAACGGTGGACTCTAGTGTGTCATGGACGGCAGGATGGGGGATGGTGCAGACTCATGGTTTATAGGGTCACTATGAGTTGTAGTCAACTTGATGGCACTTAACAATAGCCTCACAGTTGGAAGGAGGTCTGGTTCTGCAGTGGAAAGTTTGGCAGTTTGAATGCACCAGTGGCTCCTTGGGAGAAAGATCTAACTATCTATTCCCATAATGATTTCAGCTAGGGAAATCTTACAGGGTAGTTGTGTCCAGTTGCTCTTTGGAGGCAAGGACTTTGAAACATCTTCTGACATACTTTGGGCATGTTGCCAGGATGGACCAGTCCTTGGAGAAGGACATCATGCTAGGAAGGGTGGAGGTACAACACAAGAGAAGAAGACCCTGGATGAGATGGGTTGACACAGTGACTGAGGAAATGGGAGCAGGTATGTTGAAGATAGTGAGACTGGCTCAGAATAGGACAGGGTTCAGAGCTATTGTGCATAGGGTCACTGTCAGTCACAGGCGACTTGACATCACAGAACAACAGAAGACGCACCTGATACAAATCATGGTATTTCTAATTGCTTCACATGCATCTGAAAGTTGGTCAGTGAATAAAGAAGACAGAAGAACTGATGCCTTGGAATTGTGGTGTTGGTTAAGAGTATTGAATATACCATGTTCTACTAAAAGAAAAAACAGTTCTATCTTGGAGGAAGTATAACCATGGTGCTGCTTATTGGGTGGATGGTCTCCTTTGGGTATGTCATCAGGAGGTATTAATCCTTAGAAAAAGAGAACAAGGTGAAAAAAGCAAAGGGTCTGCAAAAGAGAGGAAGACCCTCAAGGAGATGAGTTGACCCATTGACTGTTACAAGGGGCTCAAGCATATCTATCAGAGGTAGTAAAAAATAGGGCAAGGTTCCAATCTGCTGTTCATAGAGTTGCTATGAGTCACAGTCAACTAGATGGCACCTAGCAACAATAACAACAACAGCAATGTATTTGCTGGCAATTATAATACATGTAGTGTCCCATAACATGTACTAAATATCCCATGGATGGCCAAAAGAATAAACAGATAGATATGTCTTGGAGAAGGTGCAGCCAGAGTGCTCCTTGGAGGCAAAAATGCTGAAGTTTTGTCTTTCATACTTAACACGAGGCTATTCCTTGGATAAGGACATCATTCTTGGGAATCTGGAGGGTCAGCAAAGGAAAGAAAGACCCTCAACAAGATTATCTTTAGCTATGAGCTTGAGATGATGAGGATGAAACAGGGTAGAACTGTTTATACAGGTTGGCTGTTTATAGGGTTGCTATACTCGATGGCACCTAACAGCAACAACAACAACAATAACAATATAATGTTGTATTTCTTTTCCAACACAACTCAAAGGCATTGGTTCTTCTTCTTCTATCCTATTTATTTATTTTCCATGCTGCATTTCTCTGTCACCCACTCTTATTTTGATCACCAGTCACCCAGAAGAGTATTGAATGTCCCATGGACTGCTAAAAGAACAAACAAGTAGGTCTTGGAGAAGCTCCTAGCTGCTCCTTGGAAGCAATGATAGTGAACCTGCACCTTTAGGCATATTGTACATCATGCTTGGATAAGAGGAGGGTCAGTGAGGAGGAGAAGACTCTCAATGAGAAGGATTGATGCAGTGACTGTAATAATGGGCTCAGATATATCAGAGATGATGAGAATGGCACAGGATAGGGCAGAATTCAGATCAGCTATTCATAGGACCTCTATGTATTGTAGTCAACTTGACCTTACCATAGTTTTGTACTGCTACCCCAAAGGCAGTACCTTTCCTGTGGCTTGAATCTACTACTAGTGGCTCACTGGGAGAAAGATGGACAATCTCCTCCTGTTAATTTACAGCCTCCTCAAATGTGGTGGAAGGTCAACTATGAGTCTGTCCCAGCTTAATGGCAATGATGTTGTTCTTAGATAATGGTGTAATAACTGGTTTGGAAAGGGTTACAAAATCTAAACCACCTGGGGGATAACATAAACGAAAGGTCAAGATTATCAGTTTAATAAGGAAAGTCTCCTTTCCCCTGTATGACAACATTCTTTTTACTGTTAACAGAATGGGATGTCCCTGAGTTTAATCTTAATGCTGTTGTTAATAAGCTTAGTTATTGGCTGGAAAGTTGATAAAAATTAATCAAAGGGTCCATATCTCTCCCTTCTGGACGCGCCCTGATTTTCCTGTAGTTTCCCAAGGCTTTAGATCTATTAAAATGGTAAGAAGCAAGATTAGCAGAGGGCCATAAACCCGGAGAATCTAGAGGAGACCTCACAGCCATTTTAGCTAAGAAGGACTCCGGAACAATGAGACGTTTACATTCTCCTGCTCTTTTAAAGTACTGGTAGCATTAGCATATTCGATCACACAGAGTCCCAGTCTCCTAGGCAGGAATGAGATCTAGCTCACGGAGCCCCTGTAAAGTCTAAAAGACGCAACGTGCAAGCAAGAGTGCAGAGCACAAAATACAACCACACAAATGCTAAGTCTATTCTTTTTTTCATTTCTGACAATTTTTATTATTTTTCTAAGAGATAGAGGTCAAAGTAGGGGAACGAGTCAAAGCTTCTCACAGGTAAGAGTTATAAACAGTGGTATTTGTCCAATGCACATTGACCACAAGGAACAGTCTCTATGTCTTTTAAAGAAACAGAACATGATGAGTCGGCAGCTGGGGTTCCTCACTTCCAGTTCTTCCTGATTTTATAAACTGTGATGACTTGTCATTCCTCCACTCTGGTGTGGGTGGTAGAATGAGACAGTCCACTGCTTTCCGTTTCAACCTTGTTATGTGTCCCTTCAAGCCTGTTCTTGTATTTCATTCACATGGCTCGCTGACAGCAGAAAAGGGGTGGGGGGTGGGGGAGAAGCAAGTCTCTTCTTTTTAAGAGTGATTCTTTTAGTAAAAGGACAGAGACACAGAGACAATAGGACCTGTAATAGGACTGAGTTCAAGTGGGAAAATGGTAACTGAAAGTGTGAATGGAAGTAGATGTCACAGCAAAACTTGTGAAAGCTGGAACCTGTCAGGAGAACCTACGGCAGACACATGGGTTCCAATGTGCAGGGACCCTCCACTGGTTTCCCAAGGTTGTAAAGCTGCGTGGGAGAAGACCTCACATCTTTAAATGGAGTAGCTGGAGGATTCAAAGTGCTGACAATCAGGTTTACCGTCTGATAGGTTACACTCTAGGCCACTGATGCTCATGTCAGAGGCAAAAAGTTCAACTATTTTTCACTGAAAGGGATGTCAGAGTAATTGTAAGGCCGCATGATCTCACAAGCAGAAAACTTGGAAGATCTGGGAAAAGAAGTCATTCCAGTGATGTTGGGGCTCACACAGGATCCACTGTACAGTAGGGCTTTAAGTATGAATTCACTCGCTCATTGCCAGCCAGTCAGAAAAGCCTCCTAGAAAAAGGAGAAGAGGAAGAAAATTAGAAGAAGGAGGAAGAGTTTACCCTCAGATGGGATCAGGCCAGGAGGGTTGACAGGCAGGGAGGGGCAGGGAGGGAGAAGGAACAGAGATAGCAAGTGAGAGGAGGAGAGGGAGAGAGGAAGGGAGAAGGGGAGCACAGGGAGGCTTCAGTGTCCTTGCCATGTGCCTTCCAGCCAACTGTGATTCACAGCCACCCAGGCCGTCCTTATCACCTCTGACATGCTCAAGCCCATTGTTACAGTGTCAGTCCGTCTCTGGAGGGTCTTCTCTTTTGCTGACTCCATCTTCCCCAGTATGACATCCTTTCCCTCCTAACAACGTGTCCAATGTCCGTGAGACAAAGTGTCACCATGCTTGCCTACCAGGAGCACTCTGGTGGCACATTCTCCAAGATTTCAGTGCTGTTAGGGGCTGTGGAGCCAAATATGACTCATAACAACCCTGTGAACAACAGATCTGAACCCTGTCCTATCCTGTGTCATCCTCATCATCTCTGACACACCCAGCTTCAGCAATCACTATGTCAATCCATCTGGTTGAGGGTCTTCCTCCTTTTTTAATTTTCCTCCCCTTTTAAAATTTGTGTTTTTAACCAAAGTTTATAGAAAAGTTGGATTTCCATTCATTTATTGTTGCACATTTTCCTCCCTACTCCCCACCCAGTTCACTTAAAAAAAATAAAAAAATGAAAATCATTTTTTGTTGGGTCTTCCTCCCTTTTGCTGACTCCCCACATTTCCAAGCATGATATCCCTCTTAAGGAATAGCCCCTCCAAACAACATGCTCAAAGAACGGGAGGTAAAGCTTTGTCATCTTTGACATCAAAGAGCACTCTGGTTGTACTTTCGCCAGGACATGACTGTTCGGTTTTTTCTTTTGGGGGCGGGGGGGGGAGGCGGTCCATGGGATATCTAGTACTTTTTTGCAACACCACAGTTTGGAAGCATCAATTCTTCTTCAGTCATCCTTATTCATTGTCCAGCTCTCAGATGCATAGCAAGTGACTGAATAGACCATGTCCCGAAACAGGCACATCTTAGATTCACACAGTCAAATACCTTTGTATAAACAAAGCATAAATATGCATTCTTCTGGTATTCTTTGCTATCCAGCCAGAATCCATCTGCAATGATATCCCTAGGGCCATGGCCTCTTCTCAACCCAATCTGAACTTCTTGCAGTTCTGTCAGTGTATTGTTCTAGCTGCCTTTGGATGATCTTCAGAAGTATTTTGCTTGTAGTCTTCGCAGTTATGTGCTATGCATCAGAGAGTTGGACAGTGAATAGGGTTGATAGAAAGAGGATTGATGCCTTTGAGCTCTGGTGCTGGAGAAGAGTGTTGAATATACCATGGA
>NW_006399782.1:2665807-2666964 GCF_000299155.1 Elephantulus edwardii | reverse complement strand
GCATAACAAGTGATTGCAAAGACCATGGCCTGTATCAGACGCACCTTAGTCTCCAGAGAGACACCTTTGCTCTTCAGTACTTTGGAGAGGTCCCTAACGGTAGACTTTCCCATGGCAATGCACCTTTTAATTTCCTGGCTACTGGTGTCAAGAGTGTTGACTGTGGAGCCAAGCAATCTAAAGCTGTGAACAATCTCAGTCTCTTTCACCATCCATCCTGATGCTGCCAATTGGTCCAGTGGTGAGAATTTTTGTCTTCTTGACATTGAGCCTCAATCCATATTGTAGGCTGCAGTCCTTAACCCTCTGCGGCAGGTGCTTCAGGTCCTCCTCAGTTTCAGCAAGCAGGGTTGTGTCATCTGCATAACGCAGATTGTTGATAAAGCATTTCTGATAGGGTGGTATTAATAAGTTCAGAATTCTCTATATAGGTATCAATTATCTCTTTGAAGCTGTTTTCCCTAATCCTATGTAAATTGTAATTTAATCTGCCTGTTTGCCTGCAAAAGGAGTAGCTCGGTGTGAATGATTTTCTTTCAGATATAGAAATTCTTTAATTTTACTAACAAAAGTTTGCTGCAGACTGAGGGTAAAGTATTTTTATAATTATTAATAATGAGACAGACTACCAGGAATGATATAAAACAGAGAGCATTAAAACAGGGGGCCAGCAGCTCCCATGACTGAAGGTCCAAAGCCATGCTTCTCTGAGTATTTATTAAGAATCATAAGGAAGGTAAACAAAGTAAAATCATAAGTGCAAAACAAAAACAAAGGATAATGGTGAAGTCTTTTGCAGGTAAGGCCAAGTTCCTCTTTATGCTAATCTCAGGAGGGAGGGATTCAGTTGATACAAACTAAGAACAATGTTGACTCTTAGGGAAGCCTTAGTGCCACAAGGTGACCTTCAGCTTGTATTAAGCCTCCCTCATTTCCTGATATAGCATTTGGTCTGTTGTTGTTGTTGTTACATGCCGTCGAGTCGCCTGCGACTCATCGCGACCCTATGTACAACAGCCCTAAACTCTGCTCTGTCCTGTGCCAATCGCACTGTCTCTGACCCTCCCATCCCAATTATCCCAGTCACTGAATCAATCCACCTCATAGAGGGCCTTCCTCTCCTGCACTCTCCCTCCACCCTCCCAAGCATGATATCC
>NW_006399782.1:2665122-2665707 GCF_000299155.1 Elephantulus edwardii | reverse complement strand
AATCACCTTTCTTAGGAATAGGAACAAATACAATCTCTTCCAGTCAGTTAGCCAGGTAGCTATTTCCTCAATTTCCTGCATAGACTGGTGAGCAAGTCCAGGGCACCTTCTGTTATCTGAAACATGTCAGTTGTTATCCCATTGATTTCTGTAGCCTTATCTTTTTGCCAGTATCTTCAATGAAGCTTGAACTTTTCCCTTCATACCATTGATTCTTGATTATATTGTTCTTCCTGAAATCTTTTAGTGCTGGACAATTCATTTTGATGGACTGTTTATTTTCTCCTTTTTTTAAAAATGAAAGTTTATAGAGAACTTGGATTTCCATTCATTCATTGTTGCACATTTTCCTCCCTGCCCAGCCCCTCCCCCAGTTCGCTTTTATCTTTGAAAAGAATTTTAAAAAATGATTTAATTGTTATATAATGCCCCTCCCCAGTACACTTTACTATGCAGCTTTTATTCTGGACTCTTGTCATGCAAATTATACCTAATCATATATACCTTTTAAACAGTCTCTCCTTCATCTCTTTCAATGCAGTGTACATTACTTATCCTCTCTTTTCTTAGTTCTCCCCAATCCCA
>NW_006399782.1:2642812-2644159 GCF_000299155.1 Elephantulus edwardii | reverse complement strand
AAGAGGGGAAGACCCTCTATGAGATTGATTGATTCAGTGACTGTGGTAATCGGGATGGTTGTGTCAGAGGCAGTAAGTTTGAGACAGGATAGAGTAGGGTTTAGGGCTGTTGTACATAGATAGGGTCGCTATGAGTTGCAAAGGACTCCACGGCACATAACAACAACAAAAACAGGTCGTTGTGTAAAATTCTTTAATTAGATCTCCAGCCTTAATTTTGGTCACTAAGACTATGTTTTCCAACTATTGTTACTGAATGCAATGGGTTCTTTCCATAGTAGTCAATTGTCAACAAGACAAATGGACTGAAATCTTCATAGCAGTTTGTTACAGATCTGGGAGGACAATGAGATTCCTCTCAAATACTGCCTCCCCTGTCTGGGAGTGGTCATTAGGTTTTTATACTTGGGTTAAACTTTTGTTAGTTAAAGTTACAGAATTTCTACATTTAAAAAGAACAATTCGTATACAATTACTAACAAACAGGCTACTTAAAAAGTTGTTAACATATGGCTGAGAAGAACAGGTTTGAAAAGGTAAATGCTAATCCCTGAAAGGTGCATTTCCCTTCCTGGTAAGCAGGCACCTTAAGAAACCACTTACATAGGACTGAGAAAAACAGCTTCAAAGAGCTAAATGCTAATCTAGGAAAGATACATTTCCTCTCCTGGTAAATGGGCAGTTTAAAGTACTTTACATGACTAAAGAAAGGGGAGGGGGGGAAGAATTCTAAGGCAAGGTAACTAGTTTTGCAGGCTGAAGAGAATTGATTTCAGTTTTATAACTTATTAATATCATCCCATCACTATCAATCCTTCTTCTTTGTTTCTAGCTTTTGCATTCCAGTCACTGATTATTATTAATGCATCTTGATTGTATGTTCAATCTATTTCATGTTGCAAAAGTTGGTAGAAGTGCTCAATTTCTTTATCTTTGGCTTTAGAGGCTGTGGTGTATATGTGAAAACTGCGCTAGAATGCAGAAAGGCCAAAGCAAAAAAGAAGTACTAATGTAAAATAAATGAACAGAAGGCAGCTTGAGAAGACAAAACAAATATTTATAATGAAATGTGCCAAGAGCTAGACAATCAAAAGCGAAAAACATAGTCAGCATTTCTCAAGCTGAAAGAACTGAAATAAAACTTCAAACCTTACGTTGAAATGAAGGACCCCTGAACCGGTGGTCCTGTCCTGTCCCGAGTGGACGGCGAAGACCCAAGACTCCAAGACACCGGCTTGATGCAACAGCAAGAGGTAAGAGGTTTATTGCGGAGCTCCGGGCTGACACGTATCTCTCGCAGGAGATAGAGGAGCCGACCTCGAGCAGACAAAGTTGGCTTTTTTTATA
>NW_006399782.1:2613774-2642447 GCF_000299155.1 Elephantulus edwardii | reverse complement strand
GGGACAATGGAAAAATTCCTGAGTTTAACTTAGCTGAGAACTATAGAAACCTGAGTTTAATTCAGCTGAGAACTATAGGGACTATTTTAATTTTAATCTTTCAGAAATACTGAAGGATTTTGTGGGTAAAATATTGAATGATACAGGAAGCACTGATATGGTGGTATTAAGTTTAGAATTCTCGATATATGTATCAATTATAAAACCATAGTTCTTTTCTTCAGCCTGCAAAACTAGTTACTTAGCCTCCAAATTCTCGGTTTCCTGTCTTTAGTCATGTAAAGTAGTTTGATCTGTCTACCAGGAAAGGAAATGCATCTATCCTAGATCCTGGTAAGGCTGGTTCTCCAGTCATATGTAAATTGTATCTTAACCAGCCTGTTTACCAGGAAGAGAACTGTGGCCTTCCTGAATTACTGATACTTAAATGTGAACTCTTCTTTTCTGATGTAGAAATTACCTTTTTTTACTAACAAAAATGCATTGTTAAATGAGCTAGAGTTTCACCCTATAAAGCCTGATGACCACTCCCAGTGGGGGAGGTAGTCTTGGAGGTGACTCGCTGTATCCCAGATCTGAGTCACAAAGTTCTTGTGAATATTGCAATTCCTTTGTCTTATTGGCGATTGACTACCTAAGGAACCCCTTCCATTCAGTAACAGCACCAAAAGAAGACAAAAGGAAGTGCAGTCCTCTACCCAAAATAACTGGTCTCAACTGAAACATTTCAGCAAGTGACATATGATCAAGGACCAATAGTAATGAAGGAAGAAGTTCAATCTGAACCAAAGGCGTATTCACAATAAAATAAGGTCCCAAGAATTTACAAAATACCAACTTACATATATCAACAAATAGACGCAGCCCTAGACATACTCACTACGACAAGAAATTTGCTGGCTTTCGAAACCAACCCACAGCTGATCCTCTGGTGGGTTTTTAGAGACAGTTAATTGAATGGGAGAGGATTGTCCATCTTCCACAAAGCAGCTGGTGAATTAGAACCACTTGCCTTTCGGATTGCAGTACAGCTTCTTACCACTACGCCACCAGAGCTCCTTAATTATTTTTTAGAGATCTCTATTTGTTCTTATTTCCAAAAAAGGTAATCCAACAGGATGTGGACATTATAGAACAATTTAATTAATATTACATGCAAGTAAAAATATGATGATGATTATTTAAAAATAGCTTAAACAGTAGTACATTCACTGAGAACTGAGAGATTCATGCTGGATTTAGAAGAGGTATGGCACTGGATATATTATTGCTGATGTAAGATGGATCTTGGCTAAAAGCAGAGAGTATCAGAAGGAAGTCTACTTGTGTTTGATTGACTGAGCAAAGGCATTTGACCGTGTGGATAATAACAAATTATGGCTAACATTGAGAAGAATGGGGACCCAAGAACACTTAACTGTTCTCATGCAAGATCTAGACCTAGACCAAGAAGCTGTTGTCTGGACAGAACAAGGGAATGCTAAATGGTTTACCATCAAGAAAGGTGTACATCAGGGTTGTATCCTTTCTGCATACCTATTCAATTGATATGCTAAACAGATCATTCAAAAAGCTGGACTAAATAGAGATATATCATCTGGATTAGAGGAAGACTGATCAAAATCTGCATTATGTAAATGACACAACTTTACTTGATGAAAGTGAAGAGGAATTGAAGCACTTACTGCAGAAGATCAAAGACTACAGGCTTCAATATGAATGACATTTAACATCAAGAAAATAAAGATTAGGGAGATCAGGGAGCTCTCGTGGCCTAATTGCAAGAAGCTGCACTGCAATCCCAGATGTACATGATTTGAATCCATCAGATGCTCTGCTGGAAAAGGAGGGGCAATCTCCTCCTGTACCAGTCAGATCCAATTTGACTGTACACACACACACACACACACACACACACACAAAATAAAATAAAGATCCTCTCTACTGGACCAATAAGCAACATTGTAATAGATGGAGAAAACATTTAAGTTGTCCACATTTCTTTAACTTGCATCACAACACCCAGTGTAACAGCAATCAAGAAAAAAAAAAAGAAATCAAAAGACATAGTGCATTGGAAAAATCTGCTGTCAAGGGACACCTCCAAAGTTCTAAAGATCAGAGATGTCAGTTTAAAGTCTAAAGTGTGCCTTATCCAAGCCATGGTCTTTTCCACTACTTTCTATGCATCTGAAAGCTGGAATAATGGTCAGAAGAAGAATTGATGCCTTTGCATTGTGGTGTTGGAGGAGAGTATAAGGTAAAAAGTGCACAGAAAACCAGATAAAGCAAAGAAGTTTATTGGAAGATCTCTGGTGAGATTTGCTGTCCCAGGCTGGAGGAAGGCAGTGTGGGGCAGTGAGGTTGCAAGTGAGAAAGTTACAGGCAAAATTTTATAGGTAGGGTTGGGGGAGTTGGGGGGTAGGGTGGTCAGCTTGGTAGTCAGTTCTCCATGGAGGAGGATGATTGGACACCCTCTGTTATTTTCCAAATATGGAGCTACTCAGTTCCTTTAGGTGAATTGTGTCAGAGTTGATACAATTGTTGAGCAGGATGTGGCTGTGGGTTGTACTCTCTTCTGATTGGCTGTAGCTATGTGACACTGGGCTGATTGTAATGTTTCCCTATGACATCAGGCCGATTGGAATGTATCCCATAAGGTGCAGTTAGAGAGAAATGTCCTCTAGCTCCCAGGAGACTTTACAGAGAGTACTGAATTTTCTGTGGGCTTCCAAAAGAACAAACAAAATTATCTTGGAGGAAGTATAACTAAGATATTCCTTTAGGGGCAAGGTTGGTATACTTAGGGCATGTTTTCAGAAGGACCTGGTTCTTGGAAAAGGACATCATACTGGCAAAGGTGGAGGGTGAGAGAAATAAAATCCCAATAAGATGGATTAACACTGTGACTCTAACAGCAGACTTGATCGTATTTGAGACGGTGAACATGATACTAGATAGAAAGCAAGGTTCAGATCTGTTGTTCATGGCGTCATTGTGATGGCTTGATGGCACCTAACTGTGGGAAGCCAGATTTCATACCAAATATTATAAGATAAACCATATGCTTAATCAGGCATTGAAGGAATCATAAAATTACAAATGGGAATTTCTCTTGTGACAGATCACAGGACATGAGCTGCTTCCTGCAGATAAGAGGCAGCTAGGGTCCCCCTGCAGAGGGAGAGTTAATGCATGTGACATACTTCCTTCCTGACCTAAGCATTAGGTTGACAATAGAGAAAAACTCAGCTTCAATTACAAGAGAATTCTATGATTTGACTCTCAACAAATACACAGAGAGGCGTGGCTTTTGGCACTTCAGTTGTTCTAGAACTATTTGCCTCTGCTTTACCTCTTTTTACTTATATATTCTTGGTGTTCTATCTCATCATGAATAATTATTAATATACTTTATCCTCGGTCTGCAACACCTAACAACATCAACTTCACATAATATACTAAATCAAAGATTTTTTCCTTTGAGAGAAGGCCAGTATTAAGCAAATGAAGGTAACACAAGACCCAGAACTGCACCCTAAATGAGTAGCCTGGGTATCTCCAGGTGGGTTTTTTTTCCTTCACAATCTTTAACTCTGCTAAGAGCCTTCAAGTGCCAGGCGAGTGCATGACCTTCTTGAGGAAAGCCATCTTGAAATGACATATTTACTGATAATCAAGCCTCCAATCACACAGATGCCATCTGAATGAAAAGCTTCAGGGTATGTCCAGCGATGATGCAACAGTTAACTGGCAAGACATCGTTTTAGACTTCAGCTGTGTGCGCCTACTGATTTACATAAACTCTCCTTTTCTGAAAATTACCTCACCTTTCCCTTCTGAACTTGCTGACTAAACATGAGCTCTTCCTCACACCCTAGTTTAGCATATATATACTGTCTCAGAACCTTTCCTTAGTGAGACAGATTTGGGAAGTTCACATCTCTCTCCTATATGCTTTCTCTAAGACATAACTGTTTGTTCTTTTGGCAGCTCACTGGATATTCAGTACTCCTTTCCAACACCATGGCTCAGAGGTATTGATTCTCCTCCTGTCATCCTTATTCATTGTTGAAATTTCAGGTGCAGAATAAGTGACTGAAAAGACTGTGGCTTTATTTTAAGCACTATTTTGCTTGCATGTATAGTTGTCAGTTAATTTCCACATTCTTCTGGATCACCTCTTTGGGGAATGGGAATAAACATGGATCTTTACTAATCAGTTGGCCAGGCAGCTTGGAGAAAGTGCAACCAGAATGCTCCTTGGAGGCAAAGATAACAAAGCTTTGTTTCACATACTTGGGTATGTTGTTAGGAGAAGCTATTTCTTGGAGAGGACCATCATACTTTGGAAGGTAAAGTGTGAGTAAAAGGGAGGAAGACTCTCAATGAGATGGATTGACACAGTGACTGTAACAATGGGCTCAAGTATGCCAGAAATGATGATGAGGATGGTACACGACAAGACAGGGTTCAGATCTGTTGTTCATAGGGTTACTGAATCACACTGAACTGGACTACACTCCTACAACAACAATTTCTATTCTAGGTAGCAAAAGCAAAAAGACTGAAGCAGTTTTGCTTTTTTTTTTAGTTTTATAACATCTTTTTAAAAATTTATATTCATTCTGTTACTCACATGCATTTAGTTTTACAACATTCTTAATGATGAAAAACAATATAAGACAAGAAGATTCATTCTTGCCACTTTCATTCAAAATTGTTTTGGAAGTTCTAGTGAGAGTAATCAGACAAGAAATAGAAACAAAAGGCATCCAGATGAGAAGTAAAACTCTCTTTCATTGTAGATAGCATGACTCTGGTGGTGTAAAGGGTTGTGTCCTGGGTTGCTTACCAAAAGGTTGGCAGCTTGAGCCCACCAGTTACTTCATAGGAAAAGGCGAAGCAATCTCATTCTGTGAAGATTTACAGTCTTGGAAACTTGATGGAAGATCAGCATGAGTTGAAATTTAAATACATGTGTGATATACTAAAATAGTTGAGATTTTAATTTTGTATCTGGATCATTCCAGTGAATTCAATAAAACCTATTAGTATATCACACATGTATTTCCTAGTTCTGTGCACAGAGAAATCAAAACAAAAACATTCAGTAGTATCCATGGACACACCCAGCACCAGGATCTTGGTTTCTAATTCTATTCACCAACAAAAAAGGAACTAGGACTCCTTAGAGAAGCGGTTGATTCTATGCCTGGGTTTAGAACTTGCAAGGATTCTGGGGCTTCGTCTGACATACTTTGGACATGTTGTAAGGAGAGACAGGTCTTTAGAGAGGGACATCATGCTGGGTAGGGTAGAGGGACAGCGCAGGAGGGGAAGACCCTCTATGAGGTGGATTGATTCCGTGACTGAGGTAACCAGGTTGGGGGTGTCAGAGGCAATGAGTTTGGCACAGGATAGAGCACGGTTTAGGGCTGTTGTACATAGGGTCACTATGAGTCACAAACGACTCGACGGCACATAGCAACAACAACAACATGTATCTGAGAGCTGGACAATGAATACGAATGACACAATGCCTTTGATTTGTGGTTCTGGAAAAGAATCCTGAATATCCCATGCACTGTCAAAAGAACAAATACACGCATAAATAAATACATATATGAACAAATACACACATGAACAAATACATATATATGAACACACACACACACACACACACACACACACACACACACAAGTATGTCTTGGAGAAGATGCAATCATTTTACTCCTTGCAGGCAAGGATGGTGAATCTTTGTCTCACATACTTTGGGTGTGTTGTAAGGAGGAACTGTTCCTTGGAAAGGGACACCGTGCTTGGAAAGGTGAAGAGTCAGCGATGGAGAGGAAGGCTTTCAATGAAATGAGCTAACACAGTGACTACAGCAATGGGTTCAAGTATGTCAGAGATGATGAGGTTGGTGCAGGACTCAGATCTATGATTCATAGGGTGACACTGAGTTGTTCTCAACTTGATTGCACTAACAGCAATAACAACAGGCCTTGGCTGGTGACAAAGTAGGTTTAGTGTTGTCCTATGAGGGAGCTCTGGTGGCCTAGTCCATAGGGAGCTGTGCTTTTAAAACGAAATGTTGCGGACATAAAAAAAACAAAACAAAACGAAATGTTGCTCTTCTCTCGCATGTTCAAATCTGTTGGTGGCTCCTTGGGAGAAAGAAGGGCAATCTCCTCCTGTGCCATTTACCACCTTGGAAACACACTGGAGGGTCAGCTATTAATCAGTTCTGAGTTTAGAGCAGCGAGGTGGGTTTTTGTTTGTTTGTTGTTTTTTGTTTTTATGGACTTTATGAATTGGAATCAACTCAACTGCCTTGAGTTCTGGAGTGAGTTAGAACTCGGATGGAGTATCTAAGAAATGTAAATGATTAAGCACTCAAACATTAGCTAGAAGACCGGCCAGGCAAACTTGCCTAGTCCTGGAAAATGAGCCTGGTGACCTGTTCCTGAAAGGCTACAGTCTTCTAAACTCTGGGAAGACATGATATACTAACACTTAAAAACAACAGTTCTGGGCAGGGAATAAACAAGGCAAGCTTGATATACCTTTTAGAATCATAAAGTAAGAGAGTGGTCACAACCAAAACAGTGGTGTCAATAGAAGACAGGAATAACTGAGAGAGATAGTGCCCTGTGGCCAAAACTGGAGCAATCGGAGCAACAAAATTAAAACAAAATATAATAGAAAATAGATATTGTGGTAAATAAAATATGATTTTTTAAAACCACCTTTATTTTTAATCATAAAAAAGAAAATCTTATTTTCTTAAAAATATGCTTTAACATTTATACTATTTCTAGACTATATTGTTGTTATTTGCTGTGGAGTCACCTGCAAATCATAGTGACCCTATGTACATCAGCTCTGACCCCTACCCTGTCCTGAGCCAATCTCATCATCTCCAACAGACCTAATCCTATTCCTCCAATCACTAAGTTAATCTATCTCATCCTGGATTTTCTTTTCCTGCACTGTCCCTCTACATTTCCAAGCATAATGGACTGGTCAGAGGACTGGTCTTTCCTGGCCACGTGTCCAAAGTGTGAGAGACAGAGCTTCAGAATTCTTGCCTCCAAGGAACAGCTTGGTTTCACCCTCTTCTCTTATACTGGACATGATGCAGATAAGAAGTTTACATAGATAGCTAAGGGAGCTGTGGTGGCCTAATGGACAAGAAATGTTGCTAACCCAAAGGTAGACAGTTTGAAGCCACCAGCAGCTTCATAGGAGAAAGATGGACAGTCTCTTCTTGTCAGATTTACAGACTCTGACAACCTGCTGGAGGGCCAGCTATGAGGTTGTCCTAATTGCATGGCAACGAGTTTGTTGAGATAGCTAGCTAACTCACATTAAGTGCCAATGTGAGAGTGTTTTGTCATTCAGTTCTCAGGACAACTCAACACTAATAGAACATCTGTCTATTTTTCAGCTGAAGAAATTGAGAGTATTTTGAAATTTGCTCAACCAGTGGAAGGTGGAGTCAGAATTTGCACCCAGGCCCACTGAGTCCCAGAGCCATTGGCCTGTGCTGAGATAGGTGGAAACACGTAGCCTTGAGCATTGGCTAGTGTGTGGGTATTGCTAAGGTTATAAGGTTGAGTGATGGCAGAAGAGTAGGTTAGCAGGACCTGAGGGCCTTTGCCTGACAGTCTCAGAAACCCCAGGTCCTTTGGGACCTCTTGGTTCTCTTCAGGGCCCAACCACTGTTTGTGTCTTGTGGGGAGGGGAATGAGGAGAGCAGTGCAGCAGTCCCTCCTAGCAAGGATTCCCTTCTCAGGAAGAGAAGTGGTGGAAATGAGGCCCTTGGTGACAGGGTTCCTCCTTCATACAGTCACATTTCTAAATAGTGTCCCTCCGAGTTGTGCAAAGCAGCAGTCTGGTGGCCAGTAACACAGAGATAAGAGAAACTCCTTCCAAGGAGGGAAGCAGAGGAGGTTGTAGTCCCAGACTTGGGCAGAACAAGTGAGCCCACATCACTCCCACACACATGACAACAGCTTCCACCACGTGGTAATGAATCTGAGCCATCACAACCTCAGACACAAGACTAGAGAGTCTGGAGAGCACTTCCTGTCAGAAACCCTTATGAGGACTTGAACGTCAGTGTAATGGTTGAGAAGGAATACAGAGTTCTGTCCTTGGACATCTCATTTCTCCAGTAAATTTTGCTTTAGAATCACACCATCTGTCCTTATGGAGGGGCGTTATAAGACAAAGTCAAAGGAATTTCAATATTGAGCTTACTGTAGTAGCAATTATCATGAAAGACAGTGCTGAGCACCTGCTCAGATATGAGGTTTCTCTCTGGAAGCTACGCATGAAATTTTCTAGGACTTTAGGACCAGAAATAGCTAAGCTTCTCCTGCTCAATGGGGTTGTTTTATTTTTTTAAATTCCATTTTATATAACTATTTAAAAATGGAATGAGAAAGGGCATCTGCTTTTTTTTTTTTTGAGGAATGTACTTTTAGTATACAACTTCTTGAATGTTATACATGTTTACACTCGTGTAAAACTGAAGGAGAATGAATGAATTGTGTTGTTGAAGAATGTTGAGTAGCTGTGGAATAAACATCTATCCTGGACCAAATGGAACTAGAATGATCCTTAGAATCCTTAGAATAGAACATGGTGAGCCTTTGTCTCACATGCCTTAGACATGTAACCAGGAGGGACCAGACCCTAACGGAGGACATCAAGCTGAATAAAGTCTGAATAAACCCACTCTCTGAGTCATTGCCGGGGAGTCAGAACCAAATCAGAGCCAGTTTTCAGACACTTTAATTCACCTGGGAAGAAATATGCCCCTGGTGAATTTGAACTGCCAGAGAGAGACCACTTTGGGGATGGCAGTGCAACTCCCTACAGACTCTGCCACCAGAGCTCTCTTCATCAGGTTGTGGTTGTTAAGTGCCATTGAGTACATTACAACTCATAGCAACCCTATCTATGAACAATAGATCTGAACCCCATCCTATCCCGTGTAGTCCTCATCATCTCTGACACACTCGAGCTTACAGTTACAGTCAGTGTGTTAAATATCTTCCCCTTCTTCATTGTCCTTCTGCCTTTCCAAGCATGATGTCCCTCTCCAAGGAACATACCTTTCCAAGAACGATGTCCCTCTCCAAGGAACAGCCCCTTTTAGCCCAAAGCATGTGACCTGAAGCTTTGTCATCTTTGCCTCCAAGGAGCACTCTGGCCACACTTTCTCCAAGACACATCTGTTGTTCTTTTGGCAGTCTGTGGAATATCCAGTTCTCTTCTCCAACACCCCAACTCAAAGGCATTACTTATTCTTCTGTCATCCTTATTCATTGTCCAACTTTTAGATGAATAGTAAGTGACCTAAAAGACCATGGCTTGGAACTCGAGCACCTTAGTCTTACTTAGTAAGGTAGTTATATTGTATGTACCATTGAGTTGGAACTGACTCAGAGCCGATTCTTCAGTGGGTTTTCAGAGGCTGCAAATCACACAGGAGGAGAATGCCAGTCTTTCACCTTTGGGGCAGATCATGGATTCAAATCGCATGCCTTTGGGATAGTAGTGCACTTCCTTACAACTAGGTTGTTTTTGGTGGTGATTGCTGTCAAATTGAGCACAACTCAGAGACGCTATGAACAAAAAACCTGAAGCCTTTCTAGAACTATCTTTGTTTCTCAAAGTTCATAGAGTTTCCAGAGGCATCTTGTTTCGAAAGTGGATGCCACTCCTATCAGAGTTCAAATAAGATAGAGGGTCACCAAAAGTGAGAAGACTTTCACTAAAATGACTACAACAATGGGCTCAAACCAGGGTCAAGTTACCTGATAAGCTGGGTAAGCACAGGGAACAATTTCACAGGGTTTTTTTTTTACCACATCAAAGATTCTGCTTCTAGGTGTAACTAGCATCTATCTCTCTCATCACACTTTTCTTCAGAATCAAAAGCCTCTTTTTAAGCTTATAATTCCCAAAGAGAAGGAGTACTTGGCGTTTGTTTACCCATTTATCTGTTGGGGAACAATTCCACTAGCAAATCACAAGGCTAAGAAGTGGATGGGCTTTCTCAAAATTATGCTTCCCACAGAGACTGCCAACACCCACTTAAATCAGTTCAGAACTTTGCTGAAACTGAATTAGCATCTCCTTAACCCCCATCCAGCCTCCAGCTTCCTCCAAGGGTATTAATTAATCCTAAAACCATCTTCCACCCAAGGTCTTCTCAGTCAGTTTCCTAGATGGTTGGCCTATGACAGGAGTTGGCTGTGAGACTTAATGATCAAATGTCCCCAATCCTGATGGCCCAACATGCTTTTTCCACAGCAGAGATCGCCGTTCCTGGCTCCATCTCCCCATGGACCTTCTTGTTGTGACACTGGGTACTATTGAGTCAACTACAACTCATAACAGCACATCTGAACCTTGCCTTATCCTGTATCATCCTCATCATCTCTGATATATTTGAGGCCACCGATACAGGGACCACATGCATCTATCCAATTGAGGGTCTTAATCTCTTTCACTGATCCTCCACCTCTCCAAGCACTACCCTCTATGTGAGAAAAAGTTCACCATCCTTGATTCCAACTAGCACTCTGGCTTCATCTTCTCCAAGACAAGCTTGTTTGTTCTTTTGGCAGTCCTTGGGATAGCAGTACTCTTCTCTACCAGTACAACTCAAAGGCATTGATTATTTTTCTGTCCTTCTTATTCATTGTTCAACTTTTAGAGGCATAGGAAGTAACTGAAAAGACCATGGCTTTAATGATGATGAAAACCTCTGGTAGCAATAAAAAGTTGTCCTTAAAAAAAATAAAAAATAAAAAAAAAGACCATGGCTTGGATCAAGTGCACCTTAGTCTTTAAACTGAGATCCTAGTTCATTAATACATTGGCAAGGTTCTTAGCAGCAGATTTCTGCCAGTACAACATGTCTTTTGATTTCTTGACTGCTGGGACCAAGGATGTTGAATGTGGATCCAAAATAATTCACTACTTCAACTTTTTCTCCATGTATCATGATGTTGCCTATTGGCCTAGTGGAGAGGACTTTTGCTTGATGTTGGGATGTAATCCATACTGACAGCTGTTGTCTTTGCTCTTCTGCAGCAAGTGTTTCAAGTCTTCTTTCATTGAGCAAAGTTGTGTCATTTGCACAAAGCAGGTTGTTGATGAGCCTTGCTCAGGTCCTGATGCTCCAATCTTCATGGACCTTTTTCAAGCTGGTTATGTGGAGAAACTGATCACAGCTAAAGATTGGAGGGGGAAAAAACCACCCAGAAATTAATGTTTCCTAAAACAATTCCCATTATAATCTCCTACTCTACTCTTTCCCTAAGGGGGAAAAGAAAATTTAAAAGGTGATTTCACAATCTACTCAAGAGGAACAAGTCAAGTCATACTCCCCAGGTTTACTTGAGACTAAATTTGCTTTAATCTGAGAGAATCTTTAATAAAAACTCAGATTCTTGGTTTCCCCTCAAAGATTCTAGCAAAAACCACTGTGTGCTCTTGGCAAGAAAAGTTACAGAAACCTTGACAGCTAATTCAAATTTTAAAAGTCACCAATAATGAATTCTTTAATGAAAACTCGTTAGTGTAGGATTTGAACAGAGAGGGAACACTCACAAAATTTGCAAGAGAAAGTTTAACCTCCTGAAAACATGTGCTTCTGGGTAGTTTGGCAGTCACTGACTCTGCTCCAAACATTTAAAAGAGTGCATTTTGCAATAAAAGGATTAAACAACCTAATTACAATAAAAACCCACTAACACATCTTCAATGGGGAGAAGGCTAGGAATCAATAAGTAGTGGATCTTCAAAGAACTTTGACACTGTTTATAACTGTGTATATGAGACTCTGTTTCTAAATGTACCTATTACAGATTTTTTTTTCTTATAGTCATAGTGATAGTTATGTACCAGTCATTTTCTCCATGGTGCCAAGCAGGTGCCAAAAGAAGGAGCGAGGGAGAGGCATTTTCTGGGTTTCAATATTTCTCAGTGGGAATATTTTACCCATTTCTGGTCTATACTTCCATTTTTTATTTCTATGTTTAAAGGAACCTGATATTGTTTCTCAAAAACATGCTCATTGATACCCCAGTAAGAAGTGTTCCAGATTCTCAACTGACACAGTGTAAAAAAATGCTGAATTTTACACCCAAAAGTACTTATTCCAAGTTCATTTGTCTCATAAGTAATTATTCCTTTCTCCACAGAGTTTTGTGACAGGCCTTCAAGTTTTCTGAAGATCCTGCGGAAAACTTCTCTTTTGTCACAGATAAAAAGAGATGATTGAAGAACAAGTCAGATACACATGCAGCTAAATGTTTCAAAAGCAAATCAATGAACATAAACATAAAAATGTTTCTAAACAAAGGTACATATGATTAGGTATTATTGTCATGCATGAGCCAGAACGAAGCATGCATAGTGGAGTGGACTTGGGGGGAGGGATTGTATAACAATGAAAGAAGTTTTCTTTTACTTTTCAAAGAGAAGAATGAACTGGAGGGGAGGAGTGGGCAGGGAGAAAAGTTCAACAATGAATGAATGGGAATCCAAATTTCTGTAAATTTTCATTTAAATTAATAATAATAAAAAAATTTAAAAATAATAAACAAAAAGACACTGAGGTAGAGGCACTGTAGACCAAGAAATCCTTGAAAAAAGAAACTACTTTCGTATTTAGAGAGCTCTGGTGGCATAGTTGCAAGAAGCTGTGCTGCAATTCCAAAGGCACAGAGTTCAAATCCATGAGCTGCTCTGTGGGAGAAGGGTAGCTAATTTCTTTCCTTGCAATTAATTGCCCTTCGAAACCCACCAGAGGGTCAGGTATGGGTCAGTTCCGACTCGATGGTACACAACAACAACGACAACTTTGGTATTCAACAAAACACACAGGGTAAAAGAATAATTGATATGTCAACAACAATCTAGGAACATACACTGAAAAAATAAGCACATGTGTGATCCCTGTGGTAATTGAAGCAAAGAATAAAATTGAGACCTAAGTAACACCATGGAAAGGAATAACACAAGAGATAATTGAACAAGAACACGACATTTGTCACGCCATATACATGATGCTTAACAGATGTCTTTCAAGAGAAGTAGGCATGGGAATCCCCAACTACCCACACGTCTCATATCAAGTTCCCTTTGTATGTGAAGACGATGAGTCAGGAAGCTAGAGAACATGCCATATTGTTTATTAATGATTCCAAGTCAATAATCTGCCATTTCATGATTGGTCTTTTATACAGGGTTTATTTCTAAATGTTGTTGTTAGGTGCCGTCAAGTTGAGTATGCCTCATAGTAGCCCTATGAAGAACAGATCTGAGCCCTGTCCTAGCCTGTGCCATTCTCATCATTTCTGACGCATCTGAGCCCATGTTTTTCAACAGGCCCATGTTATTATTGTTACGTGTTGCTGAGTCACTTACAACCCATAGCAATCCCGTTTTTATTTTAGTATTTTTTGTGTGTATACCATCCGCGTGGATCTGAGTGGTACAGGAGGAGATTTCCCTTCCTTCTCCAGCAAAGCACCTGGTGGATTCGAACTGCGTACCTCTGGGATTGCAGTGCAGCTTCTTGCCACTAGGCCACCAGAGCTCCCTCACAGCAACTTTAAGCAACAAGTCAAAATCTTGCCTTATCCTGCCCCATCCTCATGAACTGTGCCACGTGCAAGCTCCTTGTTGTAAGTTATTGTATCGATCCATCTACCTGAGGGTCTTTCTCTCCTTAGCTTACTCCACCTTTCCCGCATGATGCCTTTTTACAAGGTCTGGCTCCCTTTGATAAATTCCTCAAAGTATAGTATGTGACATGAAGTTTCACCATCCTTGCTCCTAGGGACCACTCTCCTTACACTTCCTCTAAGACGAATTTGTTTGCTTTTGGGGTAGTCCCTGGGCTATTCATTCAATCTTCTTCTCCAACACCACAATTCAAAGGCATCACTGCTTCTTCAATGCTCCTTTTTCATTGCCCAGCTTTCAGACACACAGAAAGCAGTTGAATAGATCATGGCTTGGATCAGGTATGCCTGATCCTATGCTCTGGTTATGTACTGTTGAGTTGGAAGTGATTCATAGCTGACCCTCCAGTGGTTTTTCAGAGGCTGTGAATTGCACTGGAGGAAATTGTTAATCTTTCTCCCTCAGAGCAAGCAGCTGGTGGATTTGAACCACCAGAAACGTAAGAATCTTTGGATTAGCCATACAACTCCCGACAGACTAGGCCAGCAGAGTACATACTATGTTGTTTTTGGTGTGTTCTATCGAGTCAGAGCCAACTCATCGCTGACCCACTAGTGGATTTTCAGACGCCTTAAGTAGCACAGGAGGAGACTGCCCATCTTTCTCCTGCAGAACAGCTGGTGGATTTGAATCGCATACTTTTGGGTGGGCATTGCAACTCCTTACCACTAGGTCCCCACAGATGGTATATACTAAGTAAAAGTTTATAGACTTAAAAAGTGTGCAGACTTCAAATCAAATAAGTATGCCCAGTTCGTGTAGTAGTTGTGTGAGTTTAGCAAACACGAAATTGTCTGTAACTTAGTATCATAGAAAGTTAAGGGGGCGCTCTGGTGGCCTAGTGGGAAGAAGCTGCACTGCAATCCCAGAGGCTCACAGTTCGAATCCACCAGATGCTCTGCCGGGGAAGGAGGGACAATCTCCTCCTGTACCAGTCAGATCTGATTTGACGGTACACGCACACACACAAATAATATAATAAAAATTTAAAAAAAAATAGAAAGTTAAAAGCTCCCTATCTTAAATTATACCCCTAAAAAAAAATTAAGAAATTCTGAGTGGAATTAAAATAATGTTAAAGCCTGTACAATAAAACTTTTAGAAAACAATAGCTTTATAGCTTTGGGATAGAAAGTAATTTTTATAAATAACATTAAAAAAACTAGAAAAAGAAATAATGATAAATGATAGTCCCCTAAAATGAAAACTTTGTATTTTTAAAAAAGATTTTTTTTAAATAAAAGCCATGTTATTTCTAGCATATCTAGTCAACAAATGATTTTCACACAAAATATGTTCTATGTTAGAATTTTAAAATTGTTTATATATGTTGCATATGCTGAGCATGATTCATAGTAACCTAATGATCAGCAAATCTGAACTCGGTGCTAACCTCACAGTCTCTGATGCACTCAAGCCCTTTTGCGGCAGTCACTGTGTCAGTCACCCTGGTTGAGAGTCTTCCTCTCCTTTGCCATCCCCCCAGCTTTCCAACATGATGCCCTTCTCCAAGGAATAGCCTTTCCTTTTTTTTTTTAAATTTCAAGTAACATCTTTTACTTCCACATTAAAAAAATAGATCAGAATTTAATAATGGCAGGTAACTTTGTACTATACAAGGCAAAATAAATGATGTTTTAAAAAATTAATCTTTAAAGAAGAATTGAAAAAATAAAGTTCAAATATTGCACAAAATCACTGCAAATAGTACTGCACACTGTAAAGCAATCTCTTCTTTTTTCCAATTAGTGAACTCTGTAGTAAATTAAATCTCATTTTCTAATTCTGGAAAAGAATTTATTGAAGTCTATACTTTGATACTAAATATTTACATCCAGTTTGATGGGAATGCAATTTTCAGGAGTTAACTGAGCCTTTGTCTTAAAAGTTCATCTATTTGAGTCTTATACATATTTTTTACATCTTCAAGATCTAGTCGAAGTTCTTCTGCTTCTTCTGCTTTTTCTCCATACATCTGCAGAGTAGTGTTGTATCTTTGATCCAAATCTCGTAGTTGCGTTCGAAGTTTGGGTATTTCCTTTACTTTGTCTTCAAGCTCATCATTTTGATTTGTTAATTTAACTAGCTCTTCAGCCATTATGGATCGGGTTTTTTTCCAGTTTGCCAATTTCTAGCTGTAAGTGAGTAATTTCTCCTTCTCTTAGCTTTAGCTGTGACTGTAAATTTTCAATAATACTTGGTCTAGCTCCCATCCTTACAGCATCATGATGATTGCTTCCATTTGCTGATGCAGACATTAGTCCAAATGAGTGATCATGAGGCTCATCCCGGGACAGGAAAGATGTTTGTAGTCCTGCCGTATCAACTCCACTTATTGAACTGGAACGTGAAATTGTGGGCATACTTGAAACAGAAAATGGCTTGCGTTCCTTTTCTTTTATTGCTTCTTGAGTAAAAATTGCTTTCTTCCTTTCTTGTTCAACCTTCATTTTCTCCATTTCTAACTGACTATCCAATAGCATCTTTTCTTTCTTTGTCTCTTCAAGTGTTCTTACATATTCATCTTTTAGGTTTTCTAATTCAATGTGGCACCGATTATTTTCATCCTCCAGTTTTCTTAGCTTATTTTTTTTCAGCTTCTAGCTGGGCTTGTACTCTACTATTTTCTTGTCTTAAGAGAGAATTCTGTGACTCTACGGAAGACATCTGAATTTTGTTTGCAAGGAGTTCTTCAGTAGCTGCACGTTCTCTTTCAACTGCTGCTGCCAACAAGGTCTGGGATTCACCAAGCCTATCAGAAAGAGTCTTCTCTAGCTTCTCCCACAATGAGGTCTGGGAACCTAGAGATGCTTGCAAGTTTTCTATTTGTCGAAGTAAAGGTCTTGTTGTTGATGAAGGAATAGCCTTTCCTAACAACATGCCCCAAGTGTGTGAGATGAAGCTTTGCCAGCCCTGCCTCCAAGGAACACTCTGGCTGCACTTCTCCAAGACATGTCCTTTTGGGAATATCATGGGATATTCAGTACTCTTTAACACCACAACTCAAAGACATTGATTTTTCTTCTATCATCTTTATTCACTGTGGAGCTCTCAGCAGCTTAACAAGTGTTGTAGTTGTTGTTGTTGTTGTTATGTGACGTTGAGTCGCTTGCGACTCATAGCAACCCTATGTACAACAGCCCTAAACTCTGCTCTGTCCTGTGCCAATCACACTGTCTCTGACACACTGATCCCGATTACCCCAGTCACTGAACCAATGCACCTCATAAAGGCCCTTCCCCTTCTGCGCTGTCCCTCCACCCTCCCAAGCATGATGTCCCTCTCCAAGGACCTGTTCCTCCTAACAACATGTCCAAAGTATGTTAGACGGAGCCTCACAATCCTTGCCTCCAAGGAGCCGCCCGGTTTAACCTTTTCCAGGATGAATCTGTTTGTTTTCCTAGCAGTCCATGATATATTCAATACTTTTCTCTAGCACCACAGCTCAAAGGCATCAATTCTCCTATCCTCTTTAGTCACTGTCCAACTCTCTGATGCATAACAAGTGATAGAAAAGATCATGGCCTGTATCAGACGCACCTTAGTCTTGAGTGACACCATTGTTCTTCAGTACTTTAGAGAGGTCCCTAACAGCAGACTTTCAAATGGCAATATGTCTTTTAATTTCCTGGCTACTGTTGGCAAGAGTGTTGACTGTGGAGCCAAACAAACTAAAGCTGTAAACAATCTCAATCTCTTCACCATGCACACTGATGCTGCCAATTGGTCCAGTGGTGAGAATCTTTGTCTTCTTGACATTGAGTCTCAATCAACAGTGGAGGCTGCAGTCCTTGACTCTCTGCAGCAGGTGCTTCAGGTCCTCCTCAGTTTCAGCAAGCAGGGTTGTGTCATCTGCATAACGCAAATTGTTGATAGATCTTCCACCAATCTTGACCCCACATTTCTCCTCATATAGCCTAACCTCCCGGATAATCTGTTCTGCATACAGGTTGAGAAGGTATGGAGACAG
Source organism: Elephantulus edwardii (assembly GCF_000299155.1). Lineage (NCBI taxonomy): Eukaryota > Metazoa > Chordata > Mammalia > Macroscelidea > Macroscelididae > Elephantulus > Elephantulus edwardii. The sequence goes on along the minus strand of NW_006399782.1, from coordinate 2,624,697 downwards.
GACACATCCCTGGCATATGCTATTCCCAATTTTGAACCATGCAGTATTTCCTTGCTCTGTTCTGACGACTGCCTCTTGGTCCAAGTATAGGTTTCACATTAGCATGACCAAGTGTTCTGGAATTCTCATTCTTCTCAGAGTCAGCCACAGTTTGTTATGATCCACACAGTCAAATGCCTTTGCATAGTCAATGAAACACAGATATACATTCCTCTGGTATTCCCTGCTTTCAGCTAAGCTCCATCTAAAATTAGCTACAATATCCCTAGTACCACGACCCCTTCTAAACCCAGCCTGGACTTCTGGCAGTTCTCTGCTGATGTGCTGTTAAATATAATTTTTAGAAGATATTTTATAGAAAAAGAAACTAAAACAAATCAAACATATAGCACAGACTTCAAAATATAGAGGCTCTGGGTGATCTGGCTCTATAATTTATGTTACTGAATCTCTCTTACTTCATTTTTGACATTTTATACATGCAGATAATAATAGTTCCTTCCTCAAGGGGCTCTTGAGAAGTTCCAGTAGCAGAACCTTGCCCGGGAACTGGCACAGGGTAAGAGTCCAACAAATGTTTAATGATTATACCTATAAATAAATACAGTGTCAGAGAACAGTTGAAATAGACTCGACTTCTTAAATTCCATCATCTAAAACAGGACTGTTCCCAGAACATAGGACAGAGTTTAAGTGGCCTTGACTACAGAGGGTAGGAACCAGCAGGTATTGACAGAGGGAACTTTACCTTCTACTGGATTGACACTTATGGCTTCCTGTGCTATTTCTCTTGTCTTTTCCACTGTCAGGCTCAGAGGCAAAAGCTTTGTCAGGCAACACCTCTGCTATGGATTGAATTGTGTTCTTCCAAAATATGTGTCAACTTTGCTAGGCTATGATTCTCAATAGTATGTAGTTTTCTTTCATTTTGTGATTTGATGAAATTATCTTATATCTTGTGAATCCTAACTTGATGTTAATTCAGCAAGATGAGAAGTAGTTATGTTGATTGTTATTGTTAGGTGTTATACAGTTGACTACAACTTCTGGTAGCTATAGTGTTAGCCTAAAAATTTGGGGTTTTTTTAGCCATTGCAGTTAGTGCTCTATGGTCCCCACGGTAACTGTAGACATATGGTCTTGCAAATCATCAACTGCTATGGGACTAGGATAAGAAAAAGTGTGTCCCACACTGGGCAGCAAGACTTGAGGTGAGCAAGATTTGTGGGGCAAAATTTGAGGAACACTGGAGCAAGTTTTTGGTGGCAAAACTCCATAGTGAGACCCTGGTGATGGTGATGGAAAGTTTGTGCCATTGTTGTGGAAAAACTGTGCCAAGGTGTGACCTAAGGCTTCTTTCATTTGTGCTGGCCACATTTAAAGGCTTTGCTATTCTTTCCTTTGATGAAGGAAAGAAAAGCATTTGTTGAACTAATACCAAAGCCTAGACTTATTGAAGAATTGGGCCTTGGAACTACTGAGCTAAAACTTGGACTTGTATTGTGATTTTGATGCTTGGTTTTACATGCTTTGGGCATGTGGCCAGGAGAGACCAGTTCGTGGCGAGATATGTCATGCTTGGAAGGATAGGGGACCGTGCAGGAGAAGAAGACTCCAGATGAGATGGATTGACACAGTAATGAGGGGTAGGTATGTAAGAGACAATGTCTCAGGATAGGGCGGGGTTCAGAGCTGTTTGCATAGGGTCACTATGAATCACATGCGACTTGATGGCACATAGCACCAAATAACCACCATTGTACCACCAGAGCGCCTTTGTATAGCCATCTTACATGTTTAAATAGGAAAAAGGACATAAAACTCACTAGGCCCTAAGGGGGGAAAAAGAAAAAAAAAAAAAACAAAACAAAAAACCAAACCACAACAAACCCAACTTCATTAGGCCCTGACTCAGTCACAAAGAAGCCAGGAATTGTTTCTCTCAAAAGTATAGGTTTAGCTTTTGAAGGAAATTTCCTGCGCATTATTGGACTATCAGTGACTTGTCTGTTTTGTTCATAATTATATTTAGGACTAACAAACCTTATCAAAGTCCACGACCATCACGTTGATTCTGACTTAAAGTGACCCTCCCTGGGGTTTCTGAGGCTATAATAAATCTTGACAGGAGGAGACTGTTCATATTTCTTCCTTGGAGAAGCTGGTGGATTCGAACCAGCAGCCTTTCAGTTAGCACCAAAGCATGCTACACTCTATACCACCAGAGTTCCTGCAGCAATAACAAGAAATAGAAAAATTTTTAAAAACTAAGAAACTAATTGAAAGAAAAAAAGGACTGGATCCAATCCTGATATACAAGCTATCTAAGATAATCTTGTCCAGGACCAGAGGGAAAGGGGGTCTATGTCTCCAGCAAGGGACACTTTTGAAAGAAGAATGATAAGAATTAGAACTGTCCCAGAAGCTGCACTGAAATCCCAGAGGTGCGCAGTTCAAGTCCACCAGATGCTCTGCTGGAGAAGGAGAGACAATCTCCTCCAGTACCAGTCAGATCCGATTTGATGGTTGTTGTTGTTAAGTGCTGTCATGTCTTTGGTGACTCATCTCATAGTGACCCTATGAATGAAAGTCCTTGACACTTGGGTGACTTTCATCCTTTCTCCAGGTTCATATGGTTTCCCCAGGCAAGCTATTTAAAGAGGTGGATGCCACTCCCGCTTCCAAGCTTGTTTTAATCGGGGAGTGCCACCAAACACTGTCCACCATGGGTAACCGTTATCACATTTGACACATCAGTGTCACAGTGTTCAGCTTCACAGTGACCACAAGTTACCTCTGTACTGCAAGTGGACACACCAGGGCTATTTGACCTAGAAGACTGTTTGAACAAAAACAATGAAAAACAGGCCTTAGGGCCACAGGTTAGAGCTACCCATTTGATTTGATGGTACACACACACACACACACACACACACACACAAAATAATAAAATAAAATTTAAAAAAAGTATCCATGTGCCCCCCAGCAGTCCTGGGCACATGCAAAAAAAAAATTAGAATTGCCCCCTTTTCCCTTTCTGCTGGGTCTGTGGAGCCAGGCATCACCTCCTTAGGAACTTCTAATCTTAACGTCCCCGCTTTTTGGGGTGAATAGAGAGTGGTTCTCTGTGATGGCTACAGGTCAGAAAAAATGGCCTTCGCTGAACAAGTCAGACAGTCTGACTTTAAGTATTGCCCCATTAATTCCATAAAGGAGCCATTCTTTTCTTTTCCCCCAAGCTTTGGAAACCCTGTGAGCAGTTGTACTCTTGCTGTGAGTTGGAATGGTCTAGAAGGCAGTAGATTAACTGCCCCAAGGCCCCACTGTTTATATGCAGCCATTGTTTAACTGTATAGAACTCTGTCACTGCACAGGAATGGGTGTTACCTGAATAACGAAAAGTAAATTATCGCCTTGGGTGCTGGCTGGAGGTGCTGGCTGCAGATGGTTTGGTCTTGGCAGTGCACTGTGCCAGAGGCAGATCTCGTTTTACAGCCCTACTTGGAGACACAGCATCAGAAGCCCCCTCATCCCCCTGTTTGTAGCTTTTTCCTCCCAAAGAGGTGATTCAGACCTGGCATCAGAATCAGTATTACAGCCCCCTCCTCTACCAGAACTCCCTTTTACAGCTATCTAACTACTGGACACAGAAAATAAGCCATTCTTATGTGATCCTTTATTTTCATTCCCCGCCCCCCCCTCCGCCGAGTTAACATGATCCTTTTGATTTAGGGAGTTGTTGTTGTTTGTTTTTTTTTTAAATATTTTATACTGGTTTATTTACAAACTTCGTATACATTGTTTATCACATTGGATTTTTCCTATTTCCTTCACACCCCCCTCCCCCATAAAATTGTGTGACCCTATGATTAACGCCCTCCTTCCCGTCATCTAGGGATTTTAAGGATGTGTTTGTGTAAGGAGAGCTTAGGTAAAAGAACTTCGGCTCTGCATCAAAACAATGAAGGGGGAAACAGGTTTGTTGTAATTGTTCCAAGTGACTGTGACTCAAAGGAACAGTCTCTGCAGTCTTCATGCCTCATGGAGGTTGGCTGGGTACATAATCCTTGAGGGGTAGGGACAGTAGTCCTGTTCACATTCCTCGTTCTCATGGGGAAAGACTCAGAGAACCCGGCTAGGACACTGCAGAAACCGGAGTGAGCTCCTCTGTGTCCACTGGCTGCAGCTTGACATGAGGCTGCAGCTGGGACAAGGGAAACCAAGAGCCACAGTGCAAGTGAATGGTTTCCCTCTCTTCTTTCTTGCAAACTTTACTCTAACTGCCATCTTGGCTTCTTGCCCAAGGAAGGTTCAGGAGCAGAACAAAGATCACCTACATAAGGAAGCAGAAAGGGCAATCAAGTTGAGTCTCCCATGACAGCAGCTGATAGGAAGCCAGTTTGGAGGTCAAGGAGGGAACACCCAGCATTCAGTACCTCAGCATGGAGCGGACTTCCCAAAAACCACCAGCAGCCGAGAGTTTCTGCCAGGGGATTTCATGAGAGGAAGTTGATCCTTAGAGACATGGGCTGATAAAACACACACACACACACACACACACACACACACACACACAGAGAGAGAGAGAGAGTTGTTGTAATGTGCCAATGTGCCATCGAGTCACCTGCAACTCATAGCAACTCTATGTACAACAGCTCTAAACCCTACTCTATCCTGTGCGCCAATCTTGTCTTTGACACACCTACCCCCATTACTCCGGTTACGGAATCAATCCATCTCATCGCGCGTGCGCGAGTGTGTGTGTGTGTGTGTGTGTGTGTGTGTGTCCCCACTCTTCTATTCTTTGCTATGCAAGCACTGCCTTTAATGCCAGGGGAAAATATGCTGTGTCAGGAAAATTTATTTCAACATCATTCTTGGCATCCATGCATCTCTTGAATTTAGTTCTTTATTTATTGCTCTGCCAGATAATCAGAAGTGGACCTAAAGGAATAACTTCACATCCCAACCAGCAGGTCTTAAAGCAAACTGCGTCCACAGAAGAACAGGTTACACTTTCAAACAGCAGAGAAAGATGGACAATCACTTCCTGTGCTTCCTATGCCCTCAGAAAACCTGCTGGGGGCTCAGCTATGAGTCAGTTCTGACTAGACAGCAGTGAGTTAGAGAGATTTTGAGTTTTTTGACAGAGCCATCGTCTGGAACTTTCTGGTTATCTGTAGATTTTTACTCAAACTGTTTCCAGTGGATGATTTTTTTTTTTTTGATGGTTGGACTTTTTAATGAGTCTCACAAGGCATTGTTCAAAAATAAACTAACTTTAGCTTTGCCCCTCCTCAATTTTGAGAAACCGAATAGCACTAAACCAATGTTGCTCAAGAACTCTGGTGACCACGTCCGTAGGGAGTCACATCACCAATCCAAAGTCCACTTCTCTCTGGCAGATTGAATTCGCAAGCATCTCTGGGGAGAGAAAGATGAACAATTTCCTGCCATGTGCTTTACAGCATTGGACACCCAATTGGTGAGCTATGAGTTGTTTCTGACTCAATAGCACTGAGTGAATTTTTTGAGTGTTGTTCAAAAGAAGTGTAGCACAAGCCACATGTGTGATTTTAAATCTCTGGGACCTAACAGTAACTATGTTTAAGAAGACAAAAAATGGAGGGGGGTGGGAGGAACAAGTGACATTATTTTAATAAGGTATATCAACTTACCCAATACATCCAAGTGATTATCATCTTAACATGAAATCAACCTATTAATCTTTTTATGTGCCATCAAGTGGTCTGTGACCCATAGTGACCCTGTGTACAGCTGCTCTGAAGCCTGCCCTGTCCTGAGCTAGTCTCACTAATTCCGACACATCAACCCCCATTACCCCAGTCATGAGATCTTTTATTTATGCTCAGTCTGTCGAATCTAGTATGTATTTCACACTTAGAGCTCATCCCAAGTCAGAGTAGTCATATTTCAAGTGCTCGTAGTTAGATGTAGAGAGCTCTGGTGGCCTAGCGGCTAATGAGTTGCACTGTCTACCCAAAAGCAGGCAGTTTGAATCCACCAATTGTCCCAAGGGAGAAAGGTGGGCAATCGATCTCCTCTGTATGATTTACAGCCTCTGAAAACTCGCTGGAGGAAATCAGGTCCAACTGGATGGCCCAACATAACCACAGGAAGGGAGTGGTTAGCGTGTTGTACAGCACAGGCTCAGAGCATCAACCCTCATGGAAAGAGTTTCATATTCATTCCAGGTCCTTCTACACCTGCTCTCTGTTTACTGCTGTGGGCTTCTTTACCCTCCCTCTGTGCAGAGATACGGGAGCTTAGAGAACATCCTTCACTTTACATCCAGCCCAAAAAGGGGAAGTGCAGAGGCCATCATGAGGGTGGACAGAAGGGGAGCAGAGTGACATTCAAAGCACCACAACTATGAATGGGGCCAGACTGGGCAGCCCGAGAAGAGGGGATGGTGTTTCTGGTGACATGCCACTACTACCAACGATTAGTCATCTTAAAGGGGGAGCACAGTTTAGAGATTGACTCTTGGGGCTCCATCTCCCCTTGGGAAAGTGACTTTCTTGAGGTCAAGATATTTTGTGGCCATACCAAGGTGTTTGGTTCTTCTGGAGCAAATGGGACCATTTGAGTGAATGGGACCATTCAGTGAAGGAAAGTCCTTGTCGCCAGCAGCTCTGGAGTCATCCCCTGGTTCCTGGTTCGTGAGGAAAGCAATGAAAAGCTGCCTAGTCTGCACCGTCTGTGGTTACAGCACATGTGGTTTACACTGGCTGGTTTTCAGAAGTAGATTGCCAGGTCTTTCTTCCTAGTCCCTCTCAGTCTAGAAGCTCTGTATCAATATCTAGAAGTTCGATAAACAGTATTGACTGTTCAATATCATAGACTCCTCTGACAGATGGGCAGAGAAGTACAATGTACGTGAAGTACATTGATTGGGAGTCAAGTTGGGTCTCTTGCATGTGGGAATTCTACCAGTGCACACCAACGCCTAGAAATAGTTGTCATTATTGCTGTGTGCCATCAAGTCAGACCAACTCATAGCTGATCCTCCAGGCAGTTTTCAGAGGTAGTAAATCACTTGGGAGGAGGTTGCCTGCTTTTATCCCATGAAACTGCTGGTAGATTCGAACCATATGCCTTTGAGATTGCAGCATAGCTTCTTGTAGGCCACCAGAGCTCCCTAAATAAAGTAGTTTGTTGTTGTTATGTGCCGTTGAGTCGTTTGCGACTCATAGCGACCCTATGTACAACAGCCCTAAACCCTGCTCTATCCTGTGCCAATCTCACAGTTTCCTACACCCACCCTGATTACCCCATCACTGAATCAGTCCATCTCATAGAGGGTCTTCCCTTCCACCTATTAAAAAAACTATACTGGAGAGAACTGAGGAATAAATGGCTCGCTCACTGCTCTGTTGATCATTAGCTGATCCCAGCTGTCTCAGAGCCTGACTCATCTCAGTCCCATGATTGGGTTGGTCTTTGGAGGGTTAATGGGGAAGTTGTTTCTGGCTCTACATGGCAGAGAACTTATCAAATATTATTCTGAAGCAAAGCTGGAGGCTTTATAATATAATGAATACACCCCCTGCAACCAGTTCCAGGCAATCTTTGGTCAGAATAGGGTCTCCCAAGTGCCCCACTCATGAGACCCAAACCAGAGACAGGGATATTGAGCTGATCCAAGCTAGAGAAAGCAGGAGACAGGGCCAATGGCCCCCCCAGGGCCAGGCTTCTTCAGCAGGGAGGTGGCAGATGTAACACAGCAGCTCTGGAAGGCCTGGTCTAGGGGTTACGAGGTCAGTGGAGTCCTGGCTACAGAGAAGTCAAAGCCTATCCACCTGGAGATGCCTTTAGTGTCCATTCCAGCTCTTGTGGTTGTTGGGTGCCATCAAGTTGACTAAGACCCACAGAGCCCTGTGACCCTGTCCTATCCTGTGCCATGTCCATGACCTCTCACATCCTTGAGCCCATTGTTATAGTCACTGTGTCAATCCATCTTGTTGAAAGTCTTCCGCTCTTTCTCTGACCCTCTACCTTTTCCAAGGATTGGCTCCTCCTGACACACCCAAAAATGTAAGGCAAAGATTCACCCTCCTTGTCTCTATGGAGCACCCTGGATACACTTCCTCTAACACAGATGTGCTTGTTCTTCAGTACTCTTTAACACCACGACTCAAGGGTATTGATTCTTCTTCTATCATCCCTATTCACTGTCCAACTTTCAGGTGCACAGGAAGCATGTGAAAACACCATGACTTGGATCAGAAGCTTCTTGGTCTTTACTGTGAAATCCTCTTTAGCACGCTGGAGAGAGGGCCTTGACAGCAGATTTCCCCAGTGCAATACATCCTTTGATTTCTTGACTGCTGTTACCATGAGTGTTATTTGTGGATTCAGGGAAAAGGAAATCCTTGACAATTTCAATCTCCATCTATCATGATGTTGCCTATTGATCCAGTGGTAAGGATTTTTGGTTTCTTGGTGTTAAAATCTAATATATATGAAAGTCTGTGTAGTCTTTGATTTTCTATAGCAAATGTTTCAATTCTTCTTCACTTTCAGCAAGTCAGTTGTTGTTACGTGCTGTTGAGCTGACTGCTACTCATGTTGTTGTTGTGTGCTGTAAAGTCGGAACCGACCCATAGTTGACCCTCCGGCAGGTTTTCACAGGCAGTTAATTGCATGGGAGGAGATCACCCATCCTTCTCCCGTGAAGCAGCTGGTGGCCTCGAACTGCATGCCTTTGGGATTGCAGGGCAGCTTCCTGCCACTAAACCACCAGAGCTTCCTCTGCAACTCATAGTGACCCTAAAAACAATGCCCTATCTTGAGTCATCCTCATCACCTCTGACCCAGTTCACCTCATTGTTAAAGTCACTGTATCATTCCCCCTCATTGAGGGTCTTCCTATCTTTTACTGACCACCTTTGCAAGCATGATGCCCTTCTCCAAGAAACGGCCCCTGCTAACAACATGCCTAATGTCTGTGAGATGAAACTTAGTCATTTTTTTCCCTCTAGGGAGCACCCTGGTCACATTTTCTCCAAGATAGACTTGTTCGTTCTTTCAGCAAGCTAGAACCTCCTTAAACTTTAATGTTCATTTGAATCCCCACAGGATATTTTTGTACAATTTGATGGTGAGGGAAACTGGAAGAATCAGTTCTGGAAAACAGTGTATTCAAATTTTGTAAATAAGCTAGTATAAAACCCCAAAACCCATGCATCAGATGAAATACAATGAAAAAAAAACAAACAAACCAGTAACAAACACTTTCTTTCAAGAGCTTTGGAGTCAATCCTCTAACCATCTCCTAGGTAATCTGATTGTTGTTGTTGTGTGCTATTGGGTCGGAACCTACTCATTGGTGACTGGGCAGTGGGTTTTCAGAAGCAGTTAATCACACAGGAAGAGATTGCCCATCTTTCTCCTTCAAAGCTGGTGGATTCAAACCGCTATTAAGCAAGGGGCTATCCTGCCGCCTGGCTGGTGAGTGGTATTTTTTCCTGTGAAGATTTATGGTGGTGTTGATGATAGCTAACACCTATGAGGCTCAGCCGCTGGGGCACAGGGCCTCCCCTAAACCCTATAGAACTCTATCATCCCAGCTACCCGAAGAGCTCACAGTTATTATCATCCTGACCATTTAACAGATAAGGCTCCCTTCGTGGCTCAAATGCTTTGTGTTTGACCATGACCCTAAACGTTGGTGGTTTGAATTCACTGAATGGTTCCTCAAAAAACAAAAGACCTGGTGATCTGTTAGCATAAAGTTTACAGATAAGAAAACCTTAAAGAACAATTCTGCTGTGTGACACAGTGGGTCGTCATGAGTCGGGATTGACTCAATAGTAACAGGTTTGGTTTTTTTTTTTATGTTTAATTTTGTTTGTGTGGGTTTTTTTCTTTAACAGAAGAAGAAGCTGAGGTACAGAAAGTTTTAGTAGTTTGCCTATAGAGGGTAAGGTATGAAGCTGGGATTTGAATCAACACTTCCTGACTCCAGAAAAAAGAAACAAGTTTAACAGATTTACAACACACGATTGTGGTTTAAACTTACTCAAAGTAAGAGCCAAGATTGTTTTTATTTCTTTTTTTTATTCTATTATTTTGTGTGTGTGCCATAGAATCAGATCTGACTGGTACAGGAGGAGATTGGCTCTCCTCCAGTGGAGCATATGCTGGATTCGAACTGCATGCCTTCGGGATTGTAACGCAGGGTCTTGCCACTAGGCCACCAGAGCTCCCTTCAAAATTGTTTTTAAAAGGGTTTCGGGTTCTATGTTTTTGGACATATAACATTCATTTAGGCATAACAACAAAATTAGCAAAATTGGAATAAAATACAATTTCTTAAATAAACAACAATTTTCAGCTTTTCTTGGGTTGTTGTAGAATGTGCTTAAGCCAGAAGTTTACTTAGAATTGTTGCTGTGATTGTTAAGGGCTATCAAATACATCCCATAGCGACGCTATGAACCACATCCGGGCCCTGTCCCAGCCTGTGTCATCCTCACAATCTCTGACACACGCAAGCCTGTTGCTGTAGTCACTGTGTCAGTCCATGTGGTGGAGGGTCTTCCTCTCTTTCACCCTTCCTCCATCCACTTTTCCAAGCATAATGTCCCTCTCTAAGGAATAGCCTCATCCTAGCAATAGGTCTCAAGTATGGGAGACAAAACTTTGTTACTTTTGCCTCTAAAAAGCACTCTGGCTGCACCTTCTCCATGATATATCCATTTGTTCTTTTGGTAATTCATGGGATATTCAGTGTTCTTCTCCAACACCAGAGCCCAAAGACATCAATTCTTCTTCTGTCATCCTTATTCATTGTCCAATGCAGAATGAATAAATACTTAGATTAAAACACTTATAATGATGAAATTTCTGGATCCATCTTGAAGTACAACATTGTGAGTGATAGGATTATATCCATAT
>NW_006399782.1:2572611-2611379 GCF_000299155.1 Elephantulus edwardii | reverse complement strand
GAGTAATCGGGATGGGTGTGTCAGAGGCAATGCGATTGGCACAGGATAGAGCAGGGTTTAGGGCTGTTGTACATAGGGTCGCTGTGAGTCGCAAATGACTTGACGGCTCATAACAACAACAACAATGATGTTAAATGTTGGTCTTATAACACATTACACTGAACTCAGATTACATCGTGAAAGACATGCTTTTCTGTAAAAGTCAAATCTAAGAGTTGTGTCTGCAGTTAAAATCGAAACATTTGACGTTTGTTAATACTAATTTCATTTAATAACTTGGTTTTCTTTGAAGATGGTGCCGAAAGCGAAGAAGAAAGCCCTTGCCCCTCCCAAAACTGAAGCCACAGCAAAGGCATTAAAGGCCAAGAAGGCATCCTGAAGGGCGTCCACAGCCAAAAAAAAAAAGATCCTCACCTCACCCACCTTCCAGTGGTCTAAGGCGCTGAGACTCTGAAGGCAGCCCAAATACCCCCGGAAGAGTGCCCCCAGGAGAAACAAGCTTGACCACTATGCTGTCATCAAATTTCCCCTGACCACTGAGTCAGCTATGAAGAAGATAGAAGATAACAACACAATTGTGTTCATTGTGGATGTCAAGGTCAACAAGCACCAGATTAAACAAGCTGTAAAAAAGCTCTATGACATTGATGTGGCTAAGGTCAACACTTTGATTAGGCCTGATGGAGAGAAGGCGGCCTATGTTTGACTTGCTCCTGATTATGATGCTTTGGATGTTGCCAACAAAATTGGGATCATCTAAACTGAGTCCAGCTGGCGAATTCTAAATAGAAATTTTTCTCAAAAAAAAAAAAAAACCCCAAAAAACAAAACAACCAAAAAAACCTTTGTAGCTTTGGTAGCCCTGTGGTTAAGGCATTTGGCTGTTAACCAAAGGTCAGTGGTTCAGATCCACTAGCTATTCTATGGAAGAAAGAGTTATCAGTAAAGCTCACATCCTTCAAAACCGTATGGACTCGTTCTACGTCCAACAGGATCATTATGAGTCAGAATAGATTCTAATGCAGTGGGTTTAAAGTACATGAGGGTTGGGTTTTTTGTTTGTTCGTTTTAAAATCATTGGGTAAAATGAAACACAATATCAATATCTTGTCTTGGAGAAAATGAGACACAATATCAAATATGTCTTGGAGAAAGCAGTCAGAGTGCTCCTTGCAGGCAAAGACGAAAAAGTTTCATCTCACATACTTTGGGCAGGAAGTTTCATCTCACATACTTTTGCTAGGAAGGACTATTCTTTGGAGAGGGACATCACGCTTGGAAAGGGTCAATGAAAGAGAGGAAGGCCCTCAACCAGGTGGATTGACCCAGTGACTGCTGTAATGGGAGCGAGTGTGTTAGAGTGTGAGGATGGCACAGGATAGGGCAGGATTCAGATCTGTTGGTCAGGTCAGGGTCATACTCTACTTGTAGGCACCTAACAACAACGTGTCAATATTTTAGGAATTTGGTCTTGGTGTTTGAGGGCTTTATTTCAATCTCTTATTGTATTGTGATTTTGCAAAGAGAATCTTGTCAAATAAAGCCTCCTTTTGAAAATCAAACCAAAATATGCAGTGCCCTTAACCAAGGACAACCTCATAGGCCCCTGAGTCTCAGGTGTGTGGCCTTTACAGGGTGGAGACAGAGCTGTGATCTGTTATTAGAATCCTTTCAAACTGTGATGCGCTCTCCAAGATATGTTCAAAATACCTAAAAGCCTTTCCCTCATGGGTGAGGGCGTAGAAAATAACTTTCATCCTCAAATGCCTTCAAAGCTTATTTATTTATTCAAAGTTTATTTATTTTTTTCTTAGAGTAAAGTTTGGTTTCTTGGGAATTCGGAAAGTAGCTGAAAGCCACCGACCTGGGTTTAAGGAATTTTATCTTTTCCTCAGTCTTGGGTACAGGCCCTGTTGATCTGCCTTCTCTTTGTTTGGCTGTCATCCTGCTGGGCCCATAGTTTTCTCAGATTGTTCTGTTTGATCCATGGTCCTTTGTGGTTCTTGAGAGGAACTTGTGGATCTGAGTGCCAAGTAGTCCAAGGGTCAGGGTGGCTAGGCTCCAGACCTGCTCTGCCTCCCATAGACTGTGACTGGGTCGATCCCATTCTTTTCGAGGCCTCATTTTCATGATCTGTAAATGTCATTGTTGTCAAGTGCCTTCGAGTCAAGTATGATTTATAGCAACCTGAATCCTGTGCCATCTTCATCATCTCTGACACCTAGAGCCCCTTGCTGAAGCCAATCATGTCATTGAGGGATCTTCCTCTTCTTTGCCGACCCACCAACTTTCCAAGCTTGATGTCCCTTTCCAAGGACTACCCTTGTCTAGCTTCATGTCCAAAGTATGAGAGACGAAGAAGCATCACCATCTTTGTCTCCAAGGAGCACTCTGGCTGTACATTAAAAAAAAAATTGGCGAACTCTGGTGGCCTAGTAGTAAGAAGCTGCAACTACAGTCTCAGAGGTGCACGGTTCAAATCCACCAGATGCTCTGCTGGAGAAGGAGGAACAATCTCCTCCTGTACAGTCAAATCTGATTTGACGGTACACACACAAAATAATGAAATAAAATAAATTTAAAGAAAAAAAATTGCATGGGTTTGCGTACAATAATTTGTTTACACTGTGTTTCATTCAAGTACACATGCCTGCCTCCTCCCTCAATCCACCAAACTCTGCCACCCTGTGATTTCCCCTCATCCCTACCCTCAGCCCGCCGCCCGTCCCCTTCCCTCTTTAGATTCCAAGACATAACTGTGTTCCCTCAGCAGTCCATGGTATGTTCAGCACTCTTCTCCAGCACCACAGGCATGCTCTTTTTAGGGTTCTTGATCATTTAAAGGTCCAATGGTGAAAATGGTTAAACGTTTAGCTACTAACCTAGAGATTGGCTTGAACCTACATCGAGGTTCCTTGGACTTAAGGTCTGGGGATTTATTTCAGAAAGATCCCAGTAATGACAATTATACAATATATTATGCAACACAGGCACTCACCATGAGTCAGAACTGACTCAATAGCAACTCAGTGGTTGGATCCTGTCTTCTCCTCAGGACTGTAGAGAGTTTGGCATCAATAGTGTCTTTGCTATCTAAGGCTGCTGTCCCACAGATGCCACAACGAGTGGTGTCAAAGACAGAAATTGGTTTTCTCACAATTCTAGAGGCTAAAAGTCCAAATCAGAGCCTCACTCTGCTGCTGCTGCTGTCTTTGCCAGCTCGTTGATGCCATGTGCCTTCGAGCAGGAATGGACTCAGAGCTGACCCTCTAGTGGGTTTTCAGAGGTAACAAAGCACACAGGTCAAGATTGCCAATCTTTCTCCTGTCGAGCAGCTGGTGGGTTCAAACCACATGCCTTTAGGTTGGCAGTACAGCTCCTTACCTATTAGGCCACCAGAGCTCTTTGTCAGTAGCTCCAAAATATTCCTTGGTTCCCTTGTGATTTCTTCCACGCTCTCTGTGTGTATTCTGATCTTTTTATAATTCAAAAATAATTAGATTTAGGAACTCTTCATATACTGGTATGACCTCATTAACCTAATAAAAGAAAACACAAATCCATTTCCAAAATCTTTGTCTTACTGCTGTGAAATCAGAACTGACTCACAGTTGGCCCTCCAGAGGGTTTCAGAATCTATAAATTCCGTGGAAGGAGATTGCTCATCTTTTTCCCTTGGAGCTGCTGATAAATTGTTGTTGTTAATGTGCTGTCAATTCAGAACTGACCCACAGCTAACGCTTGATTAGCTTCTGGGTTTTCAGAGGCAGTTAATCACACGGGAGGAGATTGCCCATCCTTCTCTCATGAAGCAGCTGGTAGAGTCGAACCCTGTGGCTTTGGGATTGCAGCACAGCCCCTTAACACTGGGCCACTCGATCTCCCTCTGGTAAATTGGCACTACCAGAGAGATGTGGCCTTTGGGTTAGCACTGCAGCTCCCTAAGGACTACACTACCAGAGCCCGAGTATTTCCAAATAGGGTTTAGTTAAAGGTACAAGGGTTAAGATTTCACCACACACAATTCAATCTTTATCAAGTTCTCAGCAAAGCAATTGAAACAGATGATGGATGAGTTTCTCAGTGCAGGCTGCCACCCACACTGACTCTTGGTCACTTGTGACTGCCTGACTCTTGCCTTGATCTCTTCACTCCAGGGCTAACTATTTTCTTGACCTATCTATATTTGGACTAGTAAGTAGTGATCAGAAGATAGCAAGGAAACACTGGTTCAGGATCAGGAAAGATGTATTATGTCAGGGATGCGTTCTGTCTCCATATCTTTTCAATATATGCAGAACAGATCGATCATACAGAAGGTTGGGCTCTATGAGAAGGAATGTGGTATTAAGATTAGAAGACTCATCAACAACTTGAGTTGTGCAGACGACACAGCCTTGCTTCCTGAAACTGAGGAAGACATGAGGCATTTGCTGCATAAGGTTAAAGACTGTAGTCTTCATTATGGATTGATGTTTAACATCAAGAAAACAAAGATTCTCACTACTGGACGAATTGGCAGCACCATGATAGATGGAAAAAAGATTGAAGTTGTTAACAGTTACAGCTTGCTCAGCTCCACAATCAACACTGTTGGCACCAGCAGTCAGGAAATCAAAAGAGATATTGCATTAGGTAAATCTGCTGTCAGGGACCTCTTCTGAGTACTGAGAAGCAATGATGTCAGTCTAGAGACTAAGGTGCACCTGATGCAGTCCATGGTCTTCGCAGTTACTTGCAATACATCAGAGAACTGGACTATGCCTAAGGATAATAGAAGAAGGATCAATACTGTTGAGGTTTAGTGCTGGAGAAGAGTCTTGAATATATCATGGACCATCAAGAAAACGAACAGGTCTGTACTGGAGAGGGTGAAACCATGCTGCTGCTGTGAGGCAAGGATTTTGAAGCTCCATCTCACATACTTTGGACACATGGCCAGGAGGAACCGGTCCTTAGAGAAGGACATCATGCTTGGAAGGGTAGAGAGGAAGCACAGCTCAGGAGAGGAAGACCCAGGATGAGATGGATTGACCCAGTGACTGTAGAAATGGGCTTAAGTCTGTCTGAGATGATGAGATTGGCTCAGGATAGGGCAGGGTTCAGAGCTAATGAATCGTAGGGTCCACTTTGTAACACACCTCTTATTCCAGATTGTTGTCATTAACTGTTAACCTTTTAGTTTCGGTGGAGCACACCATCCCACTGCTGACCTCACCAGGCACCTTTAAATGTCCCCCCTTAAGAACTGACCCTCTCAAGGTCCTGTGGTTAAACACCTTTTTAAAAAAAAAAAAATAAAAGAAAATTATTAACAAAATCCAAAAACCCTCCCACAGATAAAAACAGTGAAAGGTTTTGACCGTCTGAAGGTTTGATATGTGACTCTTATTGTGAACATCCTCAAATGCTCAGAGTAGGTGTGGTATAAAGAATAAACGAATATCAGGAAGTGAGGTGGTTTTCTTTAATTCTTGGGAGAATTTGGTAACCTCTGTGACAAGTGCGATGGAAAGTAAACGGGATAACCTGGCTCCTGTGCAGATGCGGGCTGACAGCGTCACTGGTGGAAGAGACCTTGCTTTTGGTGCTACAGTGTGTGAGTGTTGGTGAGGATGACAAAGCATTCCTGTCCCCATAGCTACTGCCCGTGGGATGGGCTCAGTTCCCTCGGGTATGTGAGAGTTAGGGTAGGGTGACTTGAAGGTTTGTGTGCATGTTGAAGGTCTTTGAGGTGCTGCCTGGGCCCCACGTTGTGGGGTCTTTGTTCTCTTTATCTCTCAACTACTCATGGCCTTGCCCTTCTCACAGAGGCTCGGTTAAAGGTGGCACCACTGTCCTTGCCTCTGCCTGATAGGGTTCCTGCACTCTCCTCAGCAAGAGGCCCTGACATCTTTCTCTGTACAACCAGCTTGAGGGACTGTCCCCTCCAGTCCCCAGGCAGGCTCAGGCCACCCTTTCCCTACTCAACCTCCACTTGCAGGAAGGAACAGGCAGCAAAGTGACTGAAGGGGTATGAAAGAGAGGCGGCAAGAACTCTCACATGCTTGGTTGGCCTGAATAGAGTGATAGGAAGGGCCTGAGCCATAGAGCTCTTTCTTCTTCAACCATTTAAGGCTTTATCTTCTTACATGAAGGACAAAGCCATAAAGTGTCTCTTTTGTTATAAAGCGTTTCTCATCTCCCTCCAGGGCCCTCACCTGAGCTCACCCGGGTATGAGTCTCAGAGCAGCCAGAAGCGACTCCTCATTCCTCTGACCTTTCCTGTTTCTCCTGCCCTGAAGCTCTTCGCAGACTCTGAAGAAGGGGCCACAATTAGAACAAGCCTCTGGGAACCAGGCCCCTCCTCCGCTCTTATAGAAAGAGCCTGGCATCCTGGTCTGTACCAAGGAGTAAGGAACCTCTCTGGTGGCCCAGTTCATAGGGAGTTGTGCTGCTAACACAAAAGGTTGCGGCCTCTCTGGGGGTTCGAATCTACCAGTGGCTCTGAGGGGGAAATATGAGCAACCTCTTCTTCCATGCTATTTACAGCCTCAGGAACCCAATGGAGAGCCAGCTATGAGTTGGTTTTGACTCAACAGCAATGAGAGACGCCAAGTAGTTGATTGAGCTTTTCCTCTTCCCCTTTGCCTCTGGCAGTTTGAAAGAGGAGTCTTGACTATGAAGGAAAGAAAGATTTCATTATAGAACCATTTACTTCCCAGTTTCCGAAACAGTCTCCTGTTGATGACTTCATTTGGTGGCTGCTGCAATAAGATGGGTAACTAATTATTCTCCTTGTTTGATAGCTAAGGATATCGAGGCTCAAAGAGTGTATCTGTTTTCTACTGCAGATGTAACAACAACAACAACAAAATTACCCTAAGTAGTCTATCAAACACTATTTTGTAGGTCAGAAATGCAGGCACAGAGTGACTCATCTGGTTCTCAGCTCTGGTTCTTTTTTCTTGACACTGAAATCAAGCTGTTGTTAAGGCTGTTGGCCTTTCTGGGGATCTGGGATGGGAGAACCAAGGCCCTTTTTATTAGTAGACTACAAGTTAAGGATCACTCTCAGCTTCTAGCTGTTGTTCTAGTTAGGAGCCTGTAAGTCAACCATGACTCAGAGCAACCCTATGGCCACAGATCTGCACCTGGCCCTGTCCTGCACTGTTCTCATGGTCTCCGACACGCTCAAGCCCATTCTTAGTGTGTCAGTCCACTTAGTGGAGGGTCTTCCTCCCTCTCTCTGACCTCCACCTCTTCCAGCATGATGTCTTTTCCCAAGGGCTGGTCCCTCCTGACAACATGTCCAAGGTATATAAGAGCAGGCCTCACTATCCTTGCACGCTGGTTACAGCTTCTTGAGGTTCCCTAAATTCCTTGACTCATGGCTCTCATCTTTCCTCTTTGAAACTGCCAATGTAACTGAGGCTTTTTCATGCTTCAAATATCCCCGACCTCCTTTTCTGCCTTGTGTCTCTTTTGCTTTTACTCAGAGAGCATTTTCTTATTTTGAGCACTTGTATGATTAGCTCAGTCACACCAAGAGGATATAGAAAAATTGTTACATCTCAAGTTTCATTATAACCTTAATCATATCTACAAAGTCCGTTTTGCCAGCTAATATAAGACACAGGGCATAGTTGGGGACCATTACTGTGCCTATCACAGCTAGTCAGTGGCATACATGGTCTTCAAACCTTCTGATTACAAAATATGTTCTCTTTCACCACCTGGGATTGCCTCAGCAACTTTTGGGAATATCATTTAATTCATTCCATTTCTTAATGGCAGGACCTACCTACCCTTCTGGGATCAAAAAAGTATTTCTTTTCTGAACGTCATTCTTTTTTTTAAGTAAAGCTTTACAAATCATCTTTGTTTTTATACAATTATTCATAGACATTTTGCTTTATTAACATTAATTGCCATTGATTAATGTAATTAATTTCACTGATGAAAAGCACTTTTAGAGAGGATGATTCTATGGCTCCTTTCAAGTATCTGGACTGATGTCTCCTTGTTCGGGGAACTCTCTCTCTGGAGGCCCAGCCTAATTTATCTAAGAAGGGGGCTAAGATAGGCAGGGGCAATTCTGTCCATTTGTCTCAGGAGTCACATTTCCCTGAGATCATACAGTGGACACCTGCAGACACTTCCACCCTGTTCCTGCTTAGGCAGAGCAAGAGGATGAGCTAGAGATTCCAAAGCAAACTGTCAGCTCCAGGGGTGTGGGGCCATGCTCCCTCCAATGTCTGTCCCAGAGCCCCAGTAAAAGTTTATCTATCACAGAAATTTCTTCCTGTAGACATGGATTCTCTCATCCAAGTACTAACCACGTCTCATCCTGCTTAACGAATTGGATTCTAAATACTTTTCAGGTATTTATTCATTTAGTACATTTTCACTATGCACCTAATTTGTGCATATTGAAGAAAACAAAGATTTTTACCCTTGGACCAGTAGGCAATATTATGATAAATGGAGCAAAGATTGATATTGTAAATGATTTTGTAGCAGGAATTTGACCTCCTGTCCAGCACCTCCAGGTAAAGGAAAAACACTACAAGCTCTTTTGGTGAAGTCAGGAAGACTTGTTCCAGGGGGAAGTGCTGACAGAGACCACAGCTGCTCAAGGTTCAGGCTCCAGGAAGGCAAAGTGTTCTCTTTTACATAGTCTTACAAGGCTTTAGTTGAGGTCTCTTTTGTATTGGCTGGCTGGCTTTTACATACATTATGATTGGTTGGTTAAGCATATTGGGCAAAGTGGCTATAGGTTAGTCAGGTATGCAAGGAGAAAGCTCATAGTTAGCTAAAATTCCCTCATTGGTTACTGGGCAGCCAACCTCCAGCTGGGATTGGTTTTCTATTATTTATTGATGAGATTTTTCTCTCCCTTATATAGTTAAAGCTGCTCCTGGGAGTCAAGCCTGCTAAATAGGCTTCCTGTTTTTGCTCAGTTTATGTCTTCTTGGGCCTGAGTCTTTCTCAGTTTAATTTTACTTGGATCCACAATCAACATCCATGAAAATATCAAGCCAAGAAGTCAAAAGATATGTTGTATTAGGGAAATCTGGTGTCAAAGACCTCTCCAAAGTGCTGAAGAGCAAGGCTGTCAGTTTAAAGACTAAAGTGTGCCTGATCCAAGCCTTGGTATTTTCAACTGCTTCATACGCATGTGAAAGGCCACTAATAAAGGCCAAAGAAGAACTGCTGTCTTTGAATTGTTGTGTTGGCAGATATTGGATATTCCATTGTTGTTGCTGTTGTTATGTACAATCAAGTTTTCAGAGACAGTAGTAAATCAACCCGAAGAAGATTGCCCATTTTTCTCCTAGGGAGCAGCTGGTATATTCAAAACACATGCCTTTGCGTTGGCTGTGCAATTCCTTAGCGCTGCCAAAAGAATGAACAAATCTGTCTTGAAGAAGGTGGAACCAACTCCTTAGAGGCAAAGATGGTGAAACTTCATCTCATATACTTTGGCCATACTATCAAGAGGCAGGAGTCCTTGGAAGAAGACATGCTGGGGAATGCAAAGGGTCAATGAAAGAGGGAAAGACCCTCAAAGAAATGGATTGACCGGAGACTAACAATGAGCTCAAACATAACTGAGGTTGTGAGGATGGTGCAGGATAGGGTCCCTGGGTTAGCTACTACAACAGGCAATACAAAACAAATACTTCTTTTTTTTTTTTTTAAATTTTTGTGTGAGTGTACCATCAAATCAGATCTGACTGGTACAGGAGGAGATTGTTCCTCCTTTCCCGGCAGAGCATCTGGTGGATTCGAACTGTGAGCCTCTGGGATTGTAGTTGCACCTCCTTGCCACTAGGCCACCAGAGCTCCCCAAAACAAATACTTCTTAAAAAAAAATGACATTTTAAAAGGAAGAAGTGTCCTTTTAGTATAGGAGGACAACGGAAGAAGAACTCCTTATCAAACTGGAGCCTTTATCCTTTTAGGCTAAAAGGACAATTTCCTTCTCAAGTTTGGGTCCTCTAACTGTTGTAGTTTACCTCTCCACCCTACAGTCTGTCCTGGGCATTAATCCCTTCCTTAACATAATATAGGGCCTTTGGAGCTTATGTCAAAGATGATTTTTTTTTTTTAATGAATACGAAGGAAAAGTTTTAACCCTTCATTGAATTACTCCTTAGGGTTGTTCGGAATCACAAACTTTATTTTCTCATTTCCTTTCCCTTTTTATGTGATGTGCTGAATCAAAATCTTTCCCCTTGAGAGATTGTTCCGAAGGCCAGGATTGAGCAAATAGAGACATCACAAGGCCCTGGAACACATCCTAAGTGAGTTGCCTAGACATTTTTAGGAATTCTATTTTAACAACTTTTAATTTTTTTTTCATTTTATACTGATTTGTTTACAAATCTTGAATACATAATTTTTCACAAAAGATCCTTCCCATTTTCTTCACCCTCCCACCCATAGAATTGACACCTCATGATTAACACCCTTCCCCTTTCTCCACCCCGTTCATCCTCACCCTTTTGCTTCTATCCTCTCCTCCCTTGGATTCTCATACTTATTCTACAATAATGGTTTTATATATTTTAAAAGCTTTTAATTCTGCTAAGCGCTTTCAGTGTATGTATGACCTTCTAGAGGGCAGCCATCTTGAAAGGGCATGATTTGTGATAACCAAGTATCCGGCCGGATAGATGCCACCTTGAAAGAAGAAAACCTACAAAGTATGTCCTGTGGTGACTCAGCAGCTAGCTGGAAAGATGCCATCTTTGAGGGGAGCTGTATGTACTCACTGATTTCCAAACCTCCTTTTTCCCTGAAGCATGAGTTCTTTCCTACATAGTTAACCGAGCCTATAAATACCTCCTCAGAACCATTCCTTGCTGAAACAGATCTGGGAAACTCATACCCCCTATTCCCTATTTGCTAGCATATATAATAAAGCTTCTGTTCTCCTCTCTCCAAGCCTGTCTCCAACATTGATTTATTTTATTTTATTTATTTTTTTTATGCTGGCAGACAGCAGAACTATATTTCTCTGGTGACACTATGAGTTGTGCTGCAATAGCACCAAACAACATTGTACCAGGCACCATTCTGGAAACTTAAGCTGTATCAATGAATAAAAGAGACAAAGATACCTGCCTTTGGAGACTACATTTGGGTATGTCAGGAGCAGGAGCTAGTTAATATACTGTAGAGCTAATACATGAGTGAATTTGTAGTGTTAGATGATGGTAGAGAAAAGAAAGAGCAGAGCAGGATACAGGGGTAGAAGTGGACCTCAATGAGAAGGTAAGGTTTGAAGGATGCACAGGACTTGGATAAATGGATAAGTGAGGTAAGGGCATGTGAGGTAGAGGGAACAGCTTGTGCAAAGGCCCGGAGGTGTTTGAATGTGTTATCTATGTGGTTGGAGGATATGTTGTATTTACTCCTGAGAGACCTAGGAAACCATTCTGATCAGAAGAATTACTTGACAGAAAAAAAAAATTCTGGATATCCAGGTAGATTATGGCATTGATAAACCAGAGGTCAGGGAAGTGGCTGGAGCAGAGGTTTTATGTGGCACCAACTTAGGAGAAATATGGATATTTGAGGAAGGGCCAGCTCACTAGAACAAAGGGTTTGTTGTCTGTGGAGACTGGGCTGGTGGGGCGTATCTGAGGCCTTCATCAATCTGCACGTCTTGACTGGACCAGCTTATCTCAAGTGGGCTTGTGGGGACAGAGATTGAGATTCTTTGCTCTCAGCTAATGAGCCACATAAACATGACCTAGGTCTCTGTTAAGCTGCTATGCTTTTACTTCCAGGAACCTAACAGCTGGACTCATCCACTCCCAAGTCAGAGAATCAGTAACTGTTCAAGGTGTGTGAGGTGAAACCAGTCAGAACCACCTAGCTTCAGTATGTGAGTTACCTGGGACAATACTCAGCAAAATCCCAAGTGACTTGTTGGAAATGCAAGTGAGACAAAGCCAAAGAGTTTGTGGAGACAGGTAGTGGAATTGGCAAAGTGTCTTTTAAAGCAAATGTAAGATGTAGTGATGATGGTGTCTTTCCATCTTGATTATTTTAGTTAACAAACATGTTTTAATAGAACCTTCATGCTCTAAATTCTGACTTTATGCCCTTCCCTTCCTAAAACCTTTCCCCCTGAGAGTTCATAGTCTATGGCGAAAGAAAAGTATTTTTAAGGAAGTTCTTACCTTTAGTCAGTAGATACGTAGAGAAGCTGCGAGGTGAGGAGGTCTTTTCTGGGACAATTTTGAGAAATCACATTTTTATTATTATTATTATTTTTTTAATTATTAATTTCAATGAACATCTACAGAGATTTCGGATTTCCATTCATTCATTGCTGCACTTTTCTCCCCGCCCACCCCACCCCCACCCCCAGTTCACCCCTCTCCTTGAAAAGCAAAAGAAAAACTCCTTCATTGATATACAATCCCCCCGCACACCCCCACCCCGAGTATACTCCACTCTGCAACCCTCATTCTGGACTCTTATGATAATCATAATGCCCTATAATATATTATGTTTAAACTATTCTCTCTCTCATCGGCTTCAATGCAGTAAGCATAATTTATCCAGTTTTTCTCAGTCTTACCCCCACCCCGATGTCAGCCTCATTCTACAACAGTGGCACCATATAGTATTTGTCCTTTTGTGATTGAGATATTTCGCTCAGCATAATGTCCTCCAGGGTCACCCATTTGGAATAATACTGCATGAGTTCCTTGTTTTTCAATGCAGTGTAGTACTCCGTTGTGTGAATATACCACAGCTTCTCTATCCATTAATTTGTTGATGGGCACTTAGGTTCTCCTCTCCCAATCCTCCAACAAACTTGGAGAAAAGGCTCTTAGCTCTGGTTCCACAGCATAACAGGGTCAGCTCCGTCTCACGTCAGGTCTCTGGATCTTTTCTGAAGCTTCTATGACTTCTGCTCTTGTAGATCCTGATCTGGCTGGTATAAGAATCTCTGGCTCTGAAGGACGAGCTGCATTCTCTTGCTTCTTTGTTGGTGGTGAGATTCTCAAAAGCTGCCACTGAATTTGCTCAATTTAGTGGTGAGGCCAGCCAATCCTCCTGTGAGTGGACTAACACACCTTATTCGCATTTTCTTGCCAATCCACATGACAAAGTCAAACTCAATGAGGACCCTCAGTGAGATGGATTGACATAGTGACTG
The DNA here is from genome assembly GCF_000299155.1 of Elephantulus edwardii. Classification (NCBI taxonomy): domain Eukaryota; kingdom Metazoa; phylum Chordata; class Mammalia; order Macroscelidea; family Macroscelididae; genus Elephantulus; species Elephantulus edwardii. The sequence goes on along the minus strand of NW_006399782.1, from coordinate 2,598,214 downwards.
TGACAATGGGCTCAAGTGTGTCAGAGATGATGAGGATACACAGAACAGGACAGGGTTAGGATCTGTTATTCATAGGGTCACTATGAGTCGTACTCAATTTGATGGCACCTAATAACAGCAATAAGTCATATATTTTACAAGTGCCTTGGAAAGACCTGTCTTTAGAGAAGGACATCATGCTTGGAAGGGTGGAGGGACATAGCAGGAAAGGAAGACCCCTGATGAGATGGATTGATAAAGTAACTGGGGCAATGGGGGTTGATGTGTCTGAATTAGTAAGACTGGCTCAGGACAGGGCTGCTGTACATAGGTTCACTATGGGTCACAGGCGATTCAATGGCACATAACAACATCAACAACATTTTTCTATAGTCTATAATTAAACAAAACCCACTGCCACCAAGTCCATTCTGGTTATGACTGCCCTCCACCAGGTTTCGAAGGTTTTAAATCTTTACGGGTGGAGCCTGTCCATCTTCTTCCTTCAAAGTGATTCGTGGATTCAAACGGCTGACCTTTTAGTTAACAGCACAACACATTATACACTAGGAGACCAGGAATCCTTTTCTACAATTAGAGGAAAATAACAACAACAAAAATTTCTATAGTTATAGTGGCAGAAAATGAAATCTGATGTAAGAAAGAGCTTTCTGAGTGGCAGTTGACAGGAAAGGCTTGGCAGGAAGGAGGTTGTGCCAGGCCTGGTCCCTGTGGGGACAGATTCCTCAACGCCTGGAAGGGCTTGTCCCGCGCTCAGAGGCCTGTGGTGAAGCAGTTGATCTCTGCCATTCTCTGCCACCCTTCAAATGGACCCTGGGGCCCTGAAATAAATTTTGTGTCTCTAATCCCATTATCCTAACACCTGCAGACTTGGTACAGAGCTGTACAGAAGGAACACTAAGCTGATTAGAGTTAGTTGACTGGGTTTCAATAACTTCCATGTTTGGGAAGGTTTTCGATTCTTCTGAGGATGGATGGTGACCTAGCTTTCGCCCCCAGGGATATTGTTCTCCAGATTGTTCATGCTTTCCCCCTCATTTCACCCACACCTGTCAGCAAGGTCCGCCTACCCTCCACCACCACGGTATATCTTAGATTTAACATACCCTCATTTAATGTTCATCTTTTTATGCGCTACTATATAGTTAATGTAGACAGTTTAGAGGGAAAAGATAAGTAAAAGAAGGTGGAATGGGATTGCCTGGGGCCCCACCAGTCACAGAGAACCAGCAAAGTTGTTTCTCTCTCTCTTTCTAACTCTGTCTACACACACACACACACACACACACACACACACACTCACAGAGCATGTTGTCAAAACAAAATACCAAAGATATTGTTTAGAAGCACGATTTTTTCAAGAAGTCTACATCTTAAATACTTCCAGAATTTCAAATGGTAATAAGCTATGCAAAGAAAAAAACCCTAACCAGATTGGTGACTGAATAAATGGAACGTGAAAGTTAAACAAGAGATAGTCCAAAAGATATGATCCAGTAAATCTTGGCTGAAGTGTGGACATGAATGGACAGAGGACCTCATCGTCATACTTCCTTGATATATGTGTCTTCATTCCTTTGTTCTATGTGAACCATATCTTATTACACATATCCCTGGAGGTAAGACAGTGGATGATACAAAGAATGCTCAGTAATGCTGACCGAGTGAACGAGTGAGCCAATGGAGGTGACAGTCCCATGGTCCCTGCCTTGTTCAGAACCAGGTAGCTCTCCAGGTCTCTTCCTAGGACCTCTTCACCTTATTGCTTAAGAATGAGTAGCACACCAGAAAGGTTAAGGAGCTTGTTCTGTTGCACAGCAAGCGGCAGTGCAGAACTGAACAAAGACCTCCCAGCAGAACGGGGAATCACTGAGGTGCAGAGCAGAGGCTTGAACCTGATTCTTTTAATCCTCTCTATGGCCTTGGATCAAATGACTCAACTCCCTAGGAGTCAGTTTTAAATCTGGAAAAGGAGACAGTCACTCCACCTTGGTGAGTTACTGTGAGGATTCAGCGAGATAAAGAACATAAAGAGCTGGACAGGACCTGGGCTCAGGGAAGGGGCACAGTGTCCCTGCCTGGAGGGCCTGCTACTGATGAGTTGAAACGTGCAGGTGGTGAGCTGGGAGTTTAACTGTGGAACCACGTGAGTGCTCTGGGGCTCAGCTGCCTCCCTTGAGGGCCCTCCAAATGTGGGCCCACCGCAGCGAAGGCCTGGGCACGGACTTCAAGGGCAGATCCCATCTTAATCCAAATCCCTGCCCACATCCTGACACCTTAAAAAGGATGACTGTAAAATCAAAAGAAAATTTTAAAGAAATCGCCCATGATCTCAGTAACATTCTTGCCCAGTGATGCTATTTTCTGTCTAGTCCTTCCTGTTTGTCTAAATGTATGCATATTTTAGATAGCTGTAATCATAATAAACTCCTTTTTCTGTTTCAAAAGATGTCCTTTTTATCAAAAATGCTTCTCTATAATTCTCTTTCTTCATAAACATTTTCATGGCAGCCTGGTCTTCCATCAAGTTGATTAATTAATTCATTATTCTATTACTGAGTGTGGAGGCAGTGTGGTGGTTCAGTATGAGAATTCTCCTTTCCGTCCTAGAGACCTGGGTTCATTTCCAGCCAATGCACCTTACCTGCTGCCGCTACCTTCTGACAGAAGGAGCTTCAGTAGTACATTATAAGCTACAAGATGCTAAGCAAAAGGTCCGTGGTTCAAATCCATCATCTGCTCTTCGAAAGAAGAGCAGTCTGCACTCCTGTGAAGATTCATAGCCTCAAATGACAGATAGAGGGGTCACTATGAGTTTAATCCATTGATGGTTATAAGTTTGGTTTCTTTTTTGAGCTTCTGTCAGTAAGAGGCTCCCATGTCACTATTATGCCAAATGGCTTCAGTGGGGCTTTCAGTCCGAGGGAGATGAGAAAGATAGACCTGGTGATCGACTTCTGAAACCAGCCAGTGCAAACCCTGTCAGAACCTGCAAATCATTGTGGGGAGAGTGAAGGACTGATTTCACACTAATGCGCATGGGGTCCCCGTGAATCTAGGGGAGAAGAACATCATGCTTGGAAGGGTGGAGGGACAGCACAAAAGAGGAAAACCCTGGAATGAGATAGATTGACACTGTAACTGGGATAACGGAAGTAGGTGTTACAGAGACAGTGGGACTGGCTCTGGATCGAGCGGGGTTCAGAGCTATTATACATAGGGTTGCTGTGAGTTGCAGAAAACTTGATGGCACATAACAACAACATATATATATTTAACTAGGGGAGCGCTGGTGGCCAAATATATATAGTTATTGATGTTATATATATAGTTATTGCTGTGAAATCATAGACAATTCATAGTGACCCTATGAATGAAAATGAAAGACCTGAACACTTGTTGGATTTTTTTTAGACTTGAACACTTGTATAACTTTCATCATTTCTCCACATTCATAGAGTTTCTATCTATCTATCTATCTATCTATCTATCTATCTATCTATCTATCATCTATCATATCTATCTATCTCTATCTATCATCTATTTATATCTATCTATCTATCTATCTATCTATCTATCTATCTATCTACACACTATGAGTGAGTGTGTTGTGTGCCGTCAAGTCAGAACGATTCAGAGCTGACTTCATTGGGCTTTCAGAGTCTATAAATTCTAAGAGAGGCGAGTGTCCAGCTTTCTCCTGTAGAGCTGGTGGATTCAAACGACTTTCCTTTGGCTTGGCAGCACAACTCCTTACCCTCTAGGCCACGAGAGCCCCCTTATTTGTATTTCTGAACACCGTTTTTAAATTATGTTCCCCGGGGTGTCACTTAACAGTGCGTGATCACACTGGTTCCAGGTCTGCAGAGAGCTTTTGCATTTTTGTAGTTATGGCTGAATGTTGCTTGCTAAAACAGCACAGTACTTATTTACTGTTTAAATGACTCTGGAATGCAGTTTAGTTTAGTTTATGTTCTCTGCTCATTAACTAGTCTCCATCAGCCTTTTTAAACTTAATTCTTTATTTGTTGGAAGTAATTTCTCTAGTTCTTTTTCTTTTTCAAAATATAAAAGTCATGTATGTGGATGGTAGAAAAACTGGAAAACTGAAAAACAGCTATTAACGAAATTTTTATTTTTCTATTCCAAAACCAACTGTAAAAAAAAGTGTTTTTGAGTCTACTGAAAATGAGGATATGAATTTCTCATGACTTTTATAAAGTATTATTGTTAGTTTTGTTTAGTGAAAGGGTGACTGTGAATTATTTTAAAAGTAATCTTATCAGTTAAAATGCTTACTGCAAAAAAAAAAATGCTTACTGCAGTATTTACAGGAAAATTGACATGATTACTTGGGTTTGCTTTCAAATGCCCCATAAAGAGAAAAGAAATAAAAGATTAGGGAAAAGAAGAAAATGAAATTGATAAGACATTTATTCAATATTTGTTGAAAGTGAATAATGGATATATGTGGCGTTCAGTCATAATCCCACAGATGGTAGCTTCTCCCCATTGGCTCCTCAGCCAAGCACATACACCAAATGTCTGAACCTGCGGTTCCTCTCGTACTGAGCAGGATGATATATGTGGTTTCTACATGTGGGTGTTTTTTAAATTTGTCTCTCTGCTTTTGTACCTATCTTTGAAGTCCTCTGATTTTAAAAAGCTTAACAAGTTACCATGTCAGGAGGCCCTCCTGGCTCTTCAGACCTGGAATTTCCATCCTTCTGTCTGATGCTTGCATCATTTTCCTCATCCTTGATGCCTTAACATTTTATTATTAACCACCATACTAAAAAAGAGTGCCTAAAATTAACGATTGAGGTCTCTGGTGATAGGAAAGAGCTAAGCTCTTGTTCAAAGTCCACCTATTTTGATTGTTAGCGTAGGTTCTGCTTTAAAATATCAGCTTGACATTTCTGTCCATGCCCACTGTGCTCTGCTGAAACCAACTGCTAAGTAACTTCCAAGAAAGAATGAGGGAGTTATAACCACCCACCACCAACAGAATGATGAGGCCGCCATGCATGCATAGCAAACAAAAGACCAGGAGGTAAAATCCTTTAGGAAGTGCATGTTACCATGTAACCTACTATTCTAGAGAAGAGTATTTTCATAACTGACCCAACCGGTCAGGATGTAAGCCATTTGAAAACTGTGTGAACACTTTGTTCCCAAGCCAACTACAATGGTGACTCTCAAACAAAATGAAACGTGGGGGGACCCCAAACCCCAAAAAACATCAAAAACACCAAACCCCAAGGTTGTGAAGTTGAATTCTGTTGCGGAGTGACCCTATAAGAGAAAGTAGAACTGTAAATTCCATGAGAGGAAAAATATCCATTTCTTTTCTGTGGAGCAACTGGTGGATTTGAATTGCTTTTCTTTAGGCTGGCAGTGCAACCTTCTTTTTTTAAAATTTAATTTAATTTTATTATTTTTGTGTGTACTATCAAATCAGATCTGACTAGTACAGAAGGAGATTGTCCCTCCTTCTCCAGCAGAGCATCTGGTGGATTTGAACCACACACCTCTGGGACTGCAGTGCAACTTCCTGCCACTAGGTCACCAGAGCTCACACAACTTCTTGCCTATAGGGGTTTTTGTTATTTTTTAATTTTTTATTTTATTTCATTTTATGTATGTATGTATGTATTTATTTATTTATTGTCTATAGGGTTTTGAAGTCTGTAAACCTTAATAACAAGCAAACTGCCACATCATCCTCCCATACTGCAGCTGGTAAATAACTGCCAGGTTGGCCTGAGAAGCTATAAAAGCACAGAGTGCAGCCCCCCTCCCTGGGCCCCAACTTTGGAGGTTCTGATCCTGTAATTCTAGCTGGGGTTCAGGAATATCTTGTTTTACACCATCTGTAACTCTGGTAAATAGGCTAACTTTAATTCTGACTCATGGTGACCCTCCGATTGGTTTTCAAGGTCATAAATTATAAATGAGAGGAGACTTGCCCGTCTTTGTCCAGCAGAGTGGCTCATAGATTAGCATCTTGAACCTTTCTGTTGGCAGCCCGACCTTTAACACACCACACCACCAGTTGTTGTTTTTGTTAAGTGCTCTCGAGTATGACTCACAGTGACCCTATGGAGAACAGATCTGTACCCTGTCCTATCCTGCGCCATCCTCATTATCATACCTGAGCCCCTTGCTGTGTCAATCCATCTCATCCAGGGTTGTCTTGTCCTTTGCTGACCCTCCACATTTTCATCATTGTTGTTTTTTAGTACCATCCAGTTGAAACTAGCCCATAGCTGACCCTCCAGCAGATTTTCAGAGGCAGTTTATTGCATGGGAGGAGATTGCCCATCCGTCTCTTATGGAGCATTTGGTGCATCTGAACCTCATGCCTTTGGGATTGCAGTTCAGTTTCATACCACTAGATCACCAGAGCTCTGTCCATTTCCACTAGAGCTCTTAATAAATGATGCAATGGATGAGCCAACTGAATAGCTTAGGGGAAAAAATGTTAGGAAAAGCTCTTATAACTTGTATGGTATTCAAGCATCTCACCTCTTTTTCTTTTTCACAACCAATTGGAGAGTACCAAATACAACAGATATTTCAGAAAAGTCACAGAGGGAGAGACCAGAAGCTACCTCCTTCACCAGGATAAGCCACGTGGTTTTGAGTGACGAGTGGAGTTCAAAGAAAGGAGAGAGGAACGCCCAGCCCCACGACCAAGTAGGAAGAGAAAGTAGGAGCAGAGCAGAAAAATGAAATGAAAGAAAAGAAGGTAGAAAAAAGAAGGGAAGGTTTGAGTGGAAGTATGGAACAAGAAATGCAAAACACTTCAAACTCCCAAGGCTTCAGTGAAGACGTCAGGAGAAGGAGCTCTGATGCTGTATCCAACAGGCAGTCGTGCGGCTAACCCAAAGGTGGTACTTCTGTGGAGGTGCGTATCTACATCGACTCCTGGGGAGACAGGCAATCTCCTCCTGGACGATTTACAGCCTCGGAAATGCCCTAAGGGGCAGCTGTAAGTCAGTTCCGGCTGGAGGTCAATGAGCTTGAGATCTTCCTGATGGAGGGACAGGACTGCAGCAGCCTGGTCACAGGAGGGCTGGAAACCTGGGGCTGAAGCAGGAGACGAAGCTGGCACTAGAAAAAAACAGCGCATAGGCCTCAAAGCCTTCTCCTGGAAGCAGGTTTGTACCTCTCATCCCTGAGTTGTATGTCTCCCATTGGGTCAGATTGCTGGGGCCTAAGTCCTTGGGAAAGCTCTGTCCCTCTTTCATCAGTGGCTCCTGCCTCCTCCAGTCCTGTGTATTTAGGCAGCTGCACTGCATTTTTAGAAAAATTTGCAATGTGTAGGCTGTACCTGCCAAACCAGAATGTCTGGCCAAGATCAGTTGCACAATGTAGCTCAAATCTCCTGTGGGCCAAAGGCAACTGCGGTTCTGGCCCAAGGCAGGTGGAGGCCTGGCCTCCTCACAGTCAGCAGGAGACTACAGATTGGTGTCCACTTCCCTTCTAAGGCTTAAGCTCCTACTTCCAAAGACAGAAAGCTGAGTGGGGATTTCTCCTGCAGGAACCCTTAGAATGTATCTTTGTTCTCTTTGAGGCTTCCTGAAGGATTGAGACTAGCTCGAATGAAAAGGTTGTACTCCTGCTACACGGTGTAGTATGAATGGAGCTTGAAGCCATTATTCAAAAGTAAATAAGTCAATCACAAAAGGGCAAATATTGTATTAGTTGTCACCAGAGGTGGAAGGGCTAGGGAAAGGGGGATTATTGCCCATGGAGGACTAAGTTTCAGCTTACGGGGATGAAAAAAAAAAAGTCTTAATTGCTTAAGGATAGAGTTGTATATCCAACTAATAATGTAATTGCTTTCAGTTAAGTTGTACACCTGTAATAAACGGAACTGGCAAGAGTTGTGTGGCAGGTATATTTATAACATCATCAAAAAGAGTAACCACTGATGCTGCTTATGTTCAATCCAACATTCCTGGGATTTAGTTTCCTAGTTTGAGGTTTAGCATCATGGTTTCATGGCACATCCCAGTTAATTGTCCTAATTATGAATTTAGGTTTGTTCTTTTACCTGGCGTTTCAAAAGTTCCAAGTAACCATTCAGGGCACACTGGTCTCCATTAATCATCAACAGCCTACGTTATGCAGATGACATACCTTCCTTGCTTGCTGATAGTGAAGAGGACCTGAAAGCCTTGCTGCAGAAGATCAAGGACTGTAACCTTTAACAAGGGTTACATCTCAACATCAAGAAACAGATATTCTTACTGCTGAATCAATAGACCACATCATGATAGATGGAGAAAAGCTTGAAACTTCCAAGGATTTAATCTTGCTTGGATACACAGTCAACACCCTTGGTATCAGCAGTAAGGAGATCAGGAGACATATTGCATTGGGAAAGTCTGTCAGGGATCTCTCCAAACTCCTGAAGAGCAATGATGTAAGTTTAAAGACTAAGGTGTGCCTGATTCAAGACTCAGTGTTCCCAATCACCTGCTATGCATCTGAGAGCTGGATAATAAATAAAGATGACAGAAGAATTGATGTGTTTGAATTGTGGAGTTCCAGGAGAATGCTGAATATCCTATGGATCACCAAAAGAATTAACAAATATGTCTTGGAGACAGTGCAGCCAGAGTTTTTGTTGGAGGCAAAGATAATGAAGCTTCATTTTTACAGGTTTTGGACATGTTGTTTGGACATGCTATTCCTTCAAAAGGAGCATAATGCTTAGACAGTTGTTGGGTCAGCATAGGAGAGGAAGACCTTCAACAAGATGGATTAATACTGTATCTGCAACAATGGACTAAAATGTGTCAAGGATGATAAGAATGGCACAGTCTAGAGGAAAGTTCAGATCTATTATTTCATAGGGTTGCTATGAGTGATACTCGACTAATGGCACTTGACAGAAACAACTTGGAGCAACAAAGAAATAGAGTCAGGAATAGTGTGAGGATATGAAATATATAATCAATTGCCTTCTTGAACAACTGCTTTCTTTGTCATAAGACCAAAAAAACTAGATGATACCCAGCTACCATTACTGATCATTTCGGTCAAAGAGTCTGTAGGAAAATCTTGATCAAATGGGAGAAAATGCAGACTGTTTCCAGATATTCACGGCCTCCAGACTTTCTAGAGGCTGAAGGAACCCTTGAAACTATTACTCTAAGATCTGTTTAACCAAAAATGTCCCCTAAAGTCTTCTTAAAACGAGAAAGTATTTTCGTTTAACTGCTAAAGAATGTCTACCTTGAGCGCTGTGCTCTTTCTTAATGAGGTCAAACAGACAACAGCAACATAAAAGTAGAATCTTTAAGAGACAGGGAATTTATGATAATACAGGAGATAAACTCAGAAAAGGAGGGTAAGGCTGATTCCATAAACTGAAGAATATAATCATTGTCATAGACTTATATATGCAGAAATTATTGAATTGCCATGTGCTCTGCTGGGTTTACACCCAAACACAACAATAAAAGTAAAATAAATTCTAGAAAGAAAAGAACCTCCTCGTGGAGGATCTGCAACATTTGAACACGCCACTCAGAAGATAGGGAGCTCTGGGAGCCTAGTGGCAAGAAGCTGCACTGCAATCCTGAAGACACGTAGTTCAAGGCCACCAGCTGCTCCATGGGAGGAGGATGGGCAAGTCTCCTCCGGTGTGATTAACTTCCTCTGAAAACCCACTGGAGGGTCAGCTATGGGTCGGTTCTGACTTGATGGTACACAACAACAACTCAGAAGATTGCAAGTTTTCTTCTGCTTACATACCTACAGAGTAACTGTCTCCTGTGGGCTGAAGCACTTCGGCCTGGAGTGGTGGGGGGGATGGACTGTCTGATCTCTGGGAGGCCCTGTCTGAAGCCAGCTCCCAGCCTAAAATTTGAGAGCACAGCTGGAACCAGACCAACCCTCCAAAGAGGTTTACAGAATGAGTAATGGCTCTCATCCCAAGGCAGCCTCCACAGCTGCCCAAGGCAGGCCTGAGCAGAAGGAGGTAGGGAATGTGAGAGCCTTCAGGGTAGCCAGAAAAACTTTACAGAAACAGCCTGAAGCCCAAAGGCCTCGGGAAGGTGGGTGGGAAATGGAATCCCAGCAAGCTGGGGCTGGCAAGGGACAGCAGGAAGCAGCTAGTCCAAACTTTTCTGTTCTTAGACTGGATATCTGAATGTCCAGAAATGACTTCCTTGCCCAGGTCATATTGAAAAGGAGGAGTAGGTCAAGAGTAAGAGTAAGTAGGTCAAGGGTAGGTCACTGGTGAGAAGTTAGTTCAAGACCTTAAAGTCTTTTGTGGACTTCACAAGAAGATGAGGGACAAGGGATATCATTGCTGGTGTCAGAGAGCTGGATCTTGATTGAAAGCAGAAAATACTATAAAGATATTTACCCTGTTTTATTGATTAAACAAAGCCACTTGACTACTTAGATCATAATAAATTAAGGGTGACATTGAGAAATCTGTGAACACTCAATTGTGCTTAGGTGAAATGTACACGTAGAACAGGAGGCTGTCATTTAGACAGCTATGGGTGATCCTTCACGGTTTGTTGCTGTTGTTGTGTGCCGTCAAGTTGCTTGCAACTCATAGCAACCCTATGTACAACAGCCCTAAATCCTGCTCTATTCTGTGCCAATCGCACTGTCTCTGACACCCCCATCCCGATTACCCCAGTCACTGAATCAATCCACCTCATAGAGGGTCTTCCCCTTCTGTGCCGTCCCTCCACCCTCCCAAGCATGATGTACCTCTCCAAGGACCTGTCCCTCCTTGCAACATGCCCAAGGTATGTCCGATGAAGCCCCAGAATCCTTGCCTCTAAGGAGTTGCTTGTTTTAATCCTCTCCAGGATGAATCTGTTTGTTTTCTTGGCAGTCCAGGGTACATTCAATACTCTTCTCCAGCACCACAGCTCAAAGGCATCGATTCTCTTTCTATCCTCCTTAGTCATTGTCCAACTCTCTGATGCGTAACAAGTCATTGCAAAGACCATATCCTGTATCAGATGCACCTTAGTCTCCAGAGTGACAACATTGCTCTTCAGCACCCTGGAGAGGTCCCTAACAGCAGACTTTCCCATCACAATACGTTTTTTTTATTTCCTGGCTACTGGTGTCAAGAGTGTTAACCATGGAGCCAAGCAGACTAAAGTTGTTAACAATCTCAATCTCTTCACCATCCATCCTGATGCTGCCAATTGGTCCAATTGTGAGAATCTTTGTCTTCTTAACTTTGAACTTCAATCCATGTTGGAGGCTGCAGTCCTTGACCCTCTACAGCAAGCGCTTCAGGTCCTCCTCAGTTTCAGCAAGCAGGGTTGTGTCATCTGCATAACACAGATTGTTAGGAAAACTGTGTCAGGGTTGGATTCTTTCATATATTTGCCTATTAAAGATCAGAAACCACAATGTTCAGTATGTATTACATCTCAACATAAAAAAAACAAACACTTAAAATACCCACAAGTGGATGAATAACATTATGATAAATGAAGAAAAGATTGATGTTACCAAGGATTTCGTTTTACTTGGATCCACAATCAGCACCTGAGGAAGTGGCAGTTATTTCAATTAAATCAAATGGCCTACTGTCTAAGTAAAAATCAGCTGTAGAAGGCCGCTGTAAAGTGTCAAAACTTGACCATGGTAAGTTGAAGCCTGAGGTGCACCTGTTTCAAGCAATGGCATATTTTCCTCTCTTTTTTGTATTTTTTTCCTTCTTCTTGTTGTGTACCATCAAATCGGATCTGACTGGCACAGAAGGAGATTGCCCCTCCTTCTCCAGCAGAGCATCTGAAGCAATGTTACTTTTAATAATCACATATTTATCTGAAAGCTGGACAATGAATAAGGAAGACCAAAGAAGAATTGATACCTTTGAACTGTGATGTTGACCAAGATTATTGCATACACCATGTCCTGCCAGAAGAACAAACAAATCTACCTTAGAAGAAGTACAGCCAAAATGTGCCTTAAAAATAAGGATGATTAGGGAGCTCTGGTGGCCTAGTGACAAGAAACTGCTCTGCAATCCCAGAGGTATGTGGTTTGAATCCACCAGATGTTCTGCTGGAGAAGGAGGGACAATCTCTTCCTGTACCAGTCAGATCAGATTTGATGGTACACAACAATTTTTTTTTAAAAAAAGGTGGTGGTGGTGAGACTTTGTCTCATGCACCTTTAGGCATGTTATTTGGAGGGATCAGTCCCTGGAGAAGGATGTCATTCTCGGCAAGGTTCAGTCAAAAAGGAAGACCAAGGGAGCTCTCATGGCCTAGTGGCAAGAAGCTGCACCGCAATCCCCAGTCCACCAGATGCTCCACTGGAGAAGGACAGGCAATCTCCTCTGGTGCCAGTTGGATCCTGTTCGACAGTACACAACAAGAAATTAAAAATGAAAGAAAAAAAGAGGAAGACCTTCAATAAGATGCATTAACAGAGTGGCTCCAATAACGGACTCCAGCATAGCAAGACTGTGAGGATGGGCACAACTGGTCTGTGCTTCATTCTGTTCTCATTATGATTCAAAACTGACTTGACAACACCTGACAAACAAATAAAAAGCCAAATGGGCTCCAGGGGGTGTGTGGGAACCTCCCTTTGGAGCCTGCTGGGATGAGTCTGAGGGAGGATTTAAGTGGGAACAAGGCCTCTAAGGCACAGATTGGAAGGCATTTAGGAGGTGCGAAGGAAAGCAAGAGGACACAGAGATGGATCACCATGGACAGAAGCAGAGACCCCTAAATGATCACTAACATCTCAGTCCAACGTTTCTTGCTAGGCTTTCCAGGTAATCACATAGCCTCCCAATTTTCCCACAGTTCCAGGAGCAGAATCCTGCCCATTTTCAAAAATAGACGCTCCCTGGGCTCACCCTGCACTGTACAGCACTACCCTCCCACCATTCATCCTCTCTCACCTCTCAATATGGTGCAAGCACCATCACTCATGTCCGCTTCCTAAGTAAAACCCTGACTGGCACTATTAGTTAATGCTCTTGGCTGCTGCCTGAAAGGTTGGAGGTTCACATTTACTCAGAGTTGCTCAGAAGAAAAGCCTAGTGATCTTTGTTTTTAAGAATCAACCCGAGTAGCCCGAGAGTGCCTGGGTGGGCCACCTTGTGCGGGACCTGCAGGCCGCCTTCCTGGGCTGTCTAACTGATGTGCACCAGGTACTGGTTGCCTTGTGCCTGGCTGGGAAGGATGGCCCAGGCGTCGACAACTGTCTGGACAATGTCGCCAACTCTATCTTGAGCCTCATCAAGGCCTACTTGCCATTGTGCCTCACTGGTCATCCTTCTCCAACAAGCCATACCTACTTCAAGGCGAGTTCTGCAGCCAGGATGTCCAGGAGGGCCTCATCGCAGGCTTTCTCCACTCCACGTGCCAGAGGGATCAGAGCTTCTGTGACAGTCCTGGGGACAAAGGGAGCACCACATGGCCCGTGTTGTTCGTGCTGCTGGTCACCATCTCCCACATCCTTACCTCACCCTCTCCAGGTTCTGTTGCAGGACCAGTCTCCAGTGATGCCAGTGAGCGTGCTGTGTTCAGAGGCCAGGGAGATGGCGTGGTGGCTGCTGGCCCACTGCGTGAAGGTGCAGGGCCTGTTCATCTTGAAGATGGCAGTGCAAGAGCCGTGGAGACGCAGGCCTGGCTCAGCTCCCGGGATACATCATAGGGTTGCATGAGTCCTACCGAACTCCACAGCACCTAACAAGAACTATATTATAACATAGGACAGAGATGGAGGTGGAGGCTGGGGAGAGAATGGAAAAAAGTGTGATAATGAGCCCTGCATTAGATCAGATGAGGGGAAGAACTGCCCGAATGCAATATATGATTAGGCATTGGAGAAGGACATCATGCTCGGGAGGGTGGAAGGACAGTGTAGGAGGGGAAGGCCCTCTGTGAGGTGGATTGATTCAGTGACTGCGGTAATCAGGATGGGAGTGTCAGAGACAGTGATTGGTACAGGACAGAGTTTAGGGCTGTTGTACATAGGATTGCTATGAGTGGCAACTGACTCGATAACACATAACAACAACAACATGTATGACAATAATCTAGGTGCATTGCAGGGAGGGCTGAGGGAGGGGGGAGAGATGGGGAAGAAAATGTGCAACAATGGAAAAAATGAAAATAAAACATTTTGTAATCATAAACTCTGAAAATCCTATGGGGCACACAATTCTGCTCTGATGCAAGGGGCCACCTTGATGCAGAATGGAGTCAATGGCAACTTGTGCCGAGAAATCTGGAGGACAACCACCTGGCCAACAGACTGGAGGAGATCTGTACTTGTTCCCATTCCAAGGAAAGGTGACCCGACAAAGTGTGGAAATTATCATACAGTATGATTAATATCACATGCAAGCAAGATTCTGCTGAAAATTATCCCGAAACTACTGGAACAGCACATCAATAAAGAACTGCCAGAAGTGCGGGCTGGGTTTAGAAGAGGCCATGGCACTAGGGATATTATAGCTAATGTTAGATAGATCTTGGCAGAAAGCAGAGAGTACCATAGGAATGTCTATCTGTGTTTCATTGACTATGCAAGGCATGTGACTGTGTGGATCACAACAAACTGTGGCCGACTCTGAGAAGAAAGGGAATCCCAGAACACTTGATTGTGCTTATGCGAAAGCTATACTTGGACCAGGAGGCAGTCATCAGAACAAAGCAAGGAAATACTGGATGGTTCAAAACCAGGGATGTATCCTGTCTCCAGACCTTTTCAATCTATATGCAGACTAGATCATCCAGGAGCCTGGGCTCTGTGAGAAGTGTGCCATCAGGATTGGAGGAAGGGTCAGCAACCTGCATTATGCAGATGATACAGCTGTGCTTGCTGAAACTGAGGAGGACCTGAAGTGCTTGCTGGAGAAGGTTAAAGACTGTAGCCTTCAACATGGAATGAAGCTCAACATTAAGAAAACAAAAATTCTCACCACTGGGCTGATTGGCAGAATTATGATAGATGGTGAAGAGATTGAGATTATTAACAGCTTTAGTTTGCTTGGCTCCACAATCAACAATCTTGGTACCAGCAGCCAGGATATCAAAAGGTGAGTTGCATTGGGAAAGTCTGCTGTCAGAGAGCTCTCCAGAGTACTGAAGAGCAATGATATCAGCCTGGAGACCAAGGTGTGCCTGATACAGGCCATGGTCTTTGCAATTACTTACTATGCATCAGAGAGCTGAACAATGGCTAGGGATGATAGAGATTGATGCCTTTGAGCTGTGGTGCTGAAGAGTATTGAATATACCATGGCCTGTTAAGAGAATGAATAGTTTCATCCTGGGGAAGGTGAAACAAGGGGCTGACAGGACACTTTATATTTGGGGTATATTGACCTGAAATGTACACAAATTTTTAAAAAGAGTTAAGGACTAAATTAGTACCAAGTACGTAGAACTGTTTTGTTTTTGTTTTGTTTTGTTTTTTACCGTCAAGTCAGATCCAACTGGCACAGGAGGATATTGCCTCTCTTTCTCCAGCAAAGGATTTGTTGGATTTGAACCTCTCATCTTCGGGATTTCAGTGCAGCTTTGTAGAACTGTTGTTTTTGTTGTTAGATGTCATAGTGTTGAGTATGACTCACAGAGAACCTATGACCAACAGAGCTAATCCTATAAGACAATTATTAACTCTTGAAAAAACAAAATGTTAAGCAAGAAAAAGTAACCATAGTAAACACTACATCAGCTGTGAATAGAGTTTACAAAGTTATAAAAATCTAGCCACTGACTATGTAGTTAAACAAATGTATGATGTAACTAAAAGAAATGGGATTGTGCTATGTGGTAGGAACAGGGCGATAGAAAATTCACTAACCCACAATTTTCCTGTGTGAAAAGCCAACAGATGAAAAAGAATTAATTTAAAAAATTTAAAGTAGTTGCCTGTAAATAGGATCTTGGCATTCTAAGAATAGTTTTTTAAATAACATCTATTACAGAACTATTTACTCTTTAACTATGTACAAGCATAACATAATTAAAAAGTAAAATGAAAATGAAAAGAGTGCTTAATTTCCATATAGAGAAAGTGCTCAGTAAGTATTAACCATCATAATTCTTACTGTATGAAGTCTTCATCAGACAGCTTGATGTACTTGCAGGTAAATGTAATGTTTTGGGATACTTGATTCAAATGACAGAACTTCAAGTCAAACTGGTGAATAACAAAAAGGGCTCCTGTTGTAACATGTCACAAAGAGATTAAAAGACACAGACTTCAGGCACAGCTGGATCCAGGTGTAAATATAGTGTCAGCAGAGCTCTTCCTGTCTCCATTTCTTGACTCCGATCCCTCTGTGTTGACTGCACTCTTACTCAGGATCCTTTCACGTCTTGCATGATGTTGCAAGATCTGGCTTCTATTCTATCAGCTTACTTGATCCTATGGATGTTAATGTGCCTGGAAAAGACACACTGATCTGGCTTTGGCCACCTGCCTATCCCTGAACAGATTGCCCTGGTTGAAGAGATAGAGAAGTTTTATGAGCTAAGCTTGAGTCATGTATCTACCCCTAGAACCATGTGGTATCAGGATCGGAGGAAAACTCATAAACAACCTGTAAGAGGCACAATCTTGTTTGCAAAAGTGAAGAAGGCTTGAAGCACTTTCTGAAGAAGATCAATTACTACAGCCTTTATTATGGATTACATCTCAACATCAAGAAGACAAAAACCCTCACCATTGAACCAATATGGGACATCATGATAGATGGAGAAAAGATTGAAGTTGTCAATGATTTCATTTGACTTGGATCCACAATTAACACCCTGGTAGTGGCTGTAAATAAATTTAAAAAAAAAGTTAAAACAACCCAAATATGTTGCCTTGTGAAAATCTGCTATTAAGGACTTCTTTAAAGTGTTAAAGAGCAAGGGTGTCAGTTTCAAAATTAAGATGTGTCTCATCCAAGACATGGTGTTTTCTCATGCTTCTTATGCCTCTGAAAGTTCGACAATAAATAAGGAGGAGTAAAGAACAATTGATACCTTTGAACTGTGGGGCTGGAAAAGAGTGTTGAATATCCCATAAACATCCAAAAGAATAAATAAATTTATTTGTCTTGCAGAAAGTACAACCTAGGTGCTTCTCAGAGACAAGGATGGTGAGTAAAACTTTGTCTCTCATTCTTTGGGCGTCTCGTCAGGAGGGGCCAGTCTTTGGAAAAAGACATCACGCTGGAAAAAGTCAACAAAAGAGAGAAAAACCTCAATGAGTGGGTGAACTCTGGGACTGCAAGCACTGCCTTGAGGGTATCAGAGATAATGAGGCCGGCACAGGACAGGTCAAGGTTCAAAAGGTCTCTTTGAGTTGTAGTTGACTTGACAACACCTTACAAAGACAGAGGAGGAAGAAAAGGCCAATGTCAGAATGTCAGAAGACTCTGAATATTGCACTAGAGTGCTGAGAAGCCAAAGCAAACAGAAGTAAGCAGGAAGTTAAGGAGCTGAACAGATTTCAAAGGGCAGTTTGGGGAAGACAAAGCAAAGCATTATAATCAAATATACAAAGAGCTGGAGAGAGCAAACCAAAAGGGATGAATAGCGTGGCATTTTTTAAGCTGAAGGAACTGAAGAACAAAATCAAGATCACCACATAAAAATAAATTGGTTGTGTGTGTCAGAGTCAGTGAGACTGGCTCAGGATAGAACAGGGTTCAGAGATATTGTGCATAGGGTCGCTATAGGTTGCAGGCAACTCAACAGCACATTACAATAAACAACAACAGTATAGCAATATAATAAAATCATGAATGAAGAAAGGTAGGGTGGTTTCCTCAAGAAAAATAGTGGTGCTGTTAGTGGGAAAAGGAGAATGAGTACTGTAAAACCAAGATGTCTTTTATCCCTGAGGACTAAAAACAGTGCTTGATGTCATCGTCAGGAACCACAATTAGGAGCCATCCACTCAGAATGCTACATAATTCTCACCTTCACGAGCACTGCTCAGCGTGTGACACTATCTCCCATGTTGCTGCATGGTCTCATCTCTGGAGGAAACCACTCTAGATTCGCTGAACATTCTGCTGAGTAATGGTTTCCAGTCTCCTCATTTTTCTCCCTCCCTTTCTCTGGAAGCTAAGTGTTATCCAAATGTGGTCTCAAAATGTGATAGCTGAGCTGCGTGAAGTTCCATTTGTTGTGCGATCAGCTCAGAGGCCAATGAGGTGCTCACCCTATTTCTCCTCACAGCGGGACAAGTTAAGGATGCACGAGTTTTCATATTGATTGCAATACAGTCTTGTCTCATGTGCCATTTACATTAACACCCTTTATTATGGGAGCTAAGAAGATCCTTACTCTACATTCCTGCAGTTGGTTCTTACAGCCTAAATAAAAGGTTTTGTCCTTGTTTGTCTTTGTGCTGTATTCACTGAGGTGATGTTGAATGTAGATCCTGTTTCCAGTCTACTAACCTGGCAGTGCAACAGTTAACTGCTTGGCTGCAAACAGAAAATATGGCTGTTTGAACCAGCTCAGCATGTCCATGAGAGAGACCTACAGGTCAGCTCCTGTAAAGATTGCTGTTGTTGTTGTGTGCCATCGAGTTGGAAGTGACTTAGAGCTCATCTTCTAGTGGATTTTCAGAGATTATAAATCACATAGGAGGGAACTGCTTATCTTTCTCCCTGGAGAAAGCTGGTGGATCTATACCTCCTGCCTTTGGGTTGACAGCATGACTCCTTATCACTGGGCCACTAGAACTCCCAGATAAGAAGACAAGAAAGAAAAAGAAAAGAATTATAATGTTTTGAGTGATTAGAGCATGAGAGAGAGACAGAGAAAGACAGAGAGATCAAGTGGCATGTAAGAGGTAGAAACAAAAAAAGGGTGCCATCAGTTTTTAGCAGAGGATTATATATTGTTGAGATCAGGAAACAATTTCCTTTTTTAAATATATATATATATAAAATATGCTTTACTTAAAATGTGCACTTTCGTGAAAGTGGACTAAGGCTTAGTTGGTGTCAGTGGGAAACAGTTTCTTGAAACAAGAAGTTGAGGGTAGCCATGAAGTCAGGTATTTCCATTATGGAAACTGGAAAAATGGAAGAGCTACATCCCAGGGGGAGTTAGAGGAACTACAAAGGCATGGAAGGTAGTTTTTAGTTTTGTTTTGTGTTTTGCTTTCTTGATTTTAAAAGAGCTCTAGAAACAGTGTTTTTTGGCATTGACTGCTGACTGAAAACTTCACAACTAGAATCCAGGAGAAACACACGTAGTCTCCTTGCGTAAAGATTTACAGCCTCAGAAACCACATGGAAAGTTGCCACGAGTCAGAGCTCGGTTTTTTAAGTTCTAGAGTTTAAATAACGCAGCAATATCTTCACAGTAGAGTTTATTAACGTAAATATATGTATTTTAATCGAGTCCTTCAATACTTTGGGAGGAGGAGGAGGCTCAAAAGGGGCTGATCATACTGATATTTAGACACGAGGACATGTTATTATTGTGTAAAGGCTTCACAGAAGGTTCCGAGGAGATTAGAAGAAGACATTGAAGTTGTAATACGAGTGAACCTTGAAAACATGCTAAGTGCAACAAGTTAATTCCCAAAGACCACCTGCCCTGTGATTTCTTTTGTGTTCACATTTAGAAAACGGGCAGATTGGTGGAGAGGGAAAGTGGATTCGTGGCTGTTTAGGACAATGGGGAGGTGGCTTAGTGGTAAGGAGCTGCATTGCCAACCCAAGGTAGGTGGTTTGAAACCACTAGTTAAAAGATGGGCAATCTCCTCACGTGAGGAGCACCTGAAAACCTGTTGGAGTCACAGCTATGAGTTGGTTCCAACCTGACAACGCATAACAACAACAAGAGCTAAGAGGGAATAGTCTTTTTGAGATAATGAATGCTCTAAAAGGGGTGAAGGTTGCACATTGAAGCATTCTGAAAGTCACTAACCTATACACATTAAATAGATATGAACAACTTCAAGTAGGCTCCGTTTTAAAAAAAGAACGGACCCTTTCTATTCACAACCAACCAACAGTGTGAGGCAGTTCTGCTCTGTCACGTGGGTTGCTAAGATCAGCAAGGACTCAAGGGCACGTGACAGCAGCTCTCCCTCTCGGTTTCACAGGATCCACTCATTTTATGGCAGACCTCTCTTCAAATCCAAGAGGATAATGAAAGAAATGAGAACAGGATTAAGTACAAAACCTTCTGACCCACACTTAAGTCAGCCTGCCATGCTGACACTCATTAGAATTTTCTGGATGTGATGTCATCCACCTCCCCTCCTGCTTCTTTTTTCATCTTCAGAATCTAATAAATGCCTCAGTCAGAATGTTACTGACATTTACACGGCCATAGGCACTACCTTCTCCTCCCCTAACCCCTCGAAAAAATCTGATCCAGACTAGAGCAGTAGTAGTATCCACCCTCCCCTACTCCATCTTTGAAAGGTTCTGACAGCATCTCTCCCTGAAGGAGGCCAGATTGTCCAGGTTATGGGTTGAAGGTAGGTAGAGGAAGAAGCCCAGAGATTGGCATAGTTAAATGTTTGGACAGACCTGAATGTCTTTGGGCTAGTTTACGAAACCTCTCTTCAATCCATTTTCTTTACTTGCCAAATGTGAATAATAAACTCTGTCCCCAGGTAATGCAAACAGTTAACATAATTGTTAAATGAAATTTTAGAGATTTGCTTCTACCCAGAGGCATCTTAGAAGAAAAGTCTGGATACTTAACTTTCTAAAAATCAGTCATTTAAAAACCCTGTAGAAGGGAATCTACCATACAGAAGAAGCAGAGAGTGCAGTGTGTCATTTGGGGCAGAGGTTCCTTTGAGAGATGAATGAGACCAAGACTGAGAATGGGCTGCAGTATGCGGTAGAGAACCAAAGACCAGCTTGAAACAGCTGAGCAGGATCTGCTGCCCTGTGGAGTCAGAGTCAAGCACCTTGGCCTAGGCTCACTGGCAGAGTTGGAGGGTGGGGAATAATTGATGGAACTAAAGGAGCATTGAAAAACGAATTCAAGTCACGGGTGGCAATACTTAAGGATACTTTGGGTAGAATGTTGAATGATCCAGGATGAATAAAAAGAAGATGGAAGGAGTACACAGAGTCACTGTATCAGAAGGAATTGGCTGATACAGAGGAATTTCATGAAATAACATATGAGCAAGAACCTATGGTGATGAAGGAGGAAGTTCAAGTTGCTATGAAGGAATTGGCAAAAAACAAGGCTCCAGGAGTTGACAGCATACCAATTGATTTATTTCAACAAACAGATGCTGCCCTGGATGTGCTCACTAGGTTGTGCCAGGAAATCTGGAGGACAGCCAGCTGGCCAACTGACTGGAAGAGATCGATATTTGTTCCCATTCCAAAGAAAGGTGACCCGACAGAGTATGGAAATTATCGAATAATATCATTGATATAACATGCAAGCAAGATTCTGCTGAAAATTATCCAAAAACGTTTGGAACAATATGTCAACAGAGAACTGCCAGATGTCCAGGCTGGATTTAGAAGAGGCTGCGGTACTAGGGATATTATAGCTAATGTAAGATGGATCTTGGCAGAAAGCAGAGAATACCAGAAGAATGTCTATCTGTGCTTCATGGACTATACAAAGGCTTTTGACTGTGTGGATCACAACAAGCTGTGGCTGACTCTGAGAAGAATGGGAACCCCAGAACATGTGATCGTGCTAATGCGAAACCTATACTTGGATCAAGAGGCAGTCATCAGAACAGAGCAAGGAGACACTGGATGGTTCAAAATCAAGAAAGGGGTCCATCAACGATGTATTCTGTCTCCATACCTTTTCAATCTGTATGCAGAACAGATCATCCAAGACACTGGGCTGTACAAGGAGGAATGTGACATCAGGATTGGTGGAAGAATCATCAACAACCTGTGTTATGCAGATGACACAACCCTGCTCGCTGAAACTGAGGGAACCTGAAGTGCTTGCTACAGAAGGTCAAGGACTGCAGCTGCCTATATGGATTGAAGCTAAACGTCAAGAAAACAAAGATTCTCACCACTGGACCAATTGGCAGCATCAGTATGGATGGTGGAGAGATTGAGATAGTTAACAGTTTTAGTTTACTTGGCTCCACAGTCAACACTCTTGGTAACAGCAGCCAGGAAATCAGGAGATTAATTGCATTGGGAAAGTCAGCTGTGAGGGACCTCTCAAGAGTACTGAAGTGCAACGACGTCAGGCTGGAGACTAAGGTGTGCCTAATCCAGGCTATAGTCTTTGCAATTACATGCTATGCATCGGAGAGTTGAACAGTGAATAGGGATGATAGGAAGAGAAGTGATGCCTTTGAGTTGTGGTGCTGGAGAAGAGTGTTGAATATACCATGGACTGCTAGGAGAACAAACAGGTTTGTCCTGGAGAGGGTGAAGCCAGAATGCTCCCTGGAGTCAAGGATTCTGAAGCTTCGTCTGACATACTTTGGGCATGTTGCGAGGAGGGACTGGTCCTTGGAGAGGGACATCATGTTTGGGAGAGTGGAGGGGCGGCGCAGGAGAGGAAGACCCTCGATGAGACAGATCGATTCTGTGAGTGGAGTGGTGGAATGAATGTGTTTGAGACAGTGAGGTTGGCACAAGATAGAACAGCATTTAGGGCTCTTGTACATAGGGTCTCTATGAGTCGCAAAGGACTCGATGGCACATAACAACAACAAAAAAGAAGCATTGTAGCACTCCACAAGGGAGGGCCCTGAGCCATGAGGCTGAAGGTCAGAGGGAGACCTGCCCACAAACACACCTGAGAAGCAGCTGATTATAGAATTGTCCTGAATGAAGAATAGTGTGAAACACAATGCATATGAACTTTGTAAGCAAACGAATAGAAAATAAAACTTATTTTAAATAACAAAAAAAGATTTTAAAAAATGTCCTGAGTCTTTCTGACATGCATTGTAGCCTGTTTCTTCCCTAGTAAATCTCATAATTGTGCATCACATGGTATATTTGAGGATTGCTCTACTGAAGAGAATAAAGAAGGGGTAGCTTTTTATTGACACTCTTATAAGGAAACTATTTTCCGCCTACTTAAGATTGAATAACCAGCTCGTTCATTCCTCCAGTTTTTGGAAACAAAAATAGTTCCTCAGAATGGATTAGGGAGATGAACATTCCTTTAATTCTTTTCACCTTTGTCTGTTAGATTTATTTTCTGAAAAACTTGAAAAGCTCAAGCAAATATTCAGTGACATTGATGACAAGCTTGAAGAAAATGTCATAAGCATAAAACATTGTATTAGAGAAATAGACATTAAAAGGGAAGTCTGGAGTCCAGCTTCAATCCACTGACTGATCTGAGTGACTTGATAAGTATCCGTATAATTCATAGGCCACTTCCACACAGAGATTTGATAAGATTCCCCCAAATAAGGTAATATTTGCTGAAGAATGAATAGAATCAACAAGAAATTATACCAGATTTACTTTGGATCATCTTCTGCCAGGACTTTTTATTACCATCAAGGATATGAGGAACATTATTCCATTTCCTTTTTTTTTATTTTTTTTTTATTTTTTTTTGTTTAATTTTTTTTTTTCCATTTCCTTTTTACAACTTTTCTTTTTTGTTAAGGATCAGTCTTCAATGCATGCATGCAAAAGTCTATATGGGAGGACACAAGACCTGCATCTTAAATATTTTTTAGAAAAAAAATTACAATGATATTAACCACTCAAAGCAGATAATGTTATTGAAAAATCAGTACCCCAAATAACTCTTTATTTAGAATTAGAAGTTGTAGTAAAGAGTGAAAGCATGCAAAATAAGCCTTTGGCTAAACTTCTGCAAACTTAACTTTCCTTCTTCCAGCAAAGAACCCAAGTTAGATGTAATAAATAGTTCATAAATATTAATGTGCAATTGCTTAGGTTATACTCAGTGATCAAAGAGGTTTTTAACTCACTACATGAAATCTTCCTGCTACTCGATGGCACTTAACAACAACAACAACATGAAATTTTAGTCCTATCCTCAACAGTGGCATTCATTAAAGAAACCCATCTGAATACTGTTATAGGAGAAATACCAAAATTCCCTGAAAATTTCTGTGAGCTGCCATTGAAAGAAAATGCTGTTGGTGTGGACAAAACAAGTGAGCATTCTAGCAGGCAGCAAGGAACAGTGGTTCCTTTGGGTTAGTGGCATTTAAAATTTCTGTTCGGTTTAACTTCAGTTTTTGATATCTTTTTTTCTTACGTTTTCTATATTCAGTTAAATTGCATTGCAAACTTTGACATAAAATAAATGTTATAAAAATAGACAGTATGAGGGGAGTTCTGGTGGCCTAGTGGCAAGAAGCTGCACTGCAATCCCAGAGGCACACGGTTCGAATCCACCAGATGCTCTGCCGGGAAAGGAGGGACAATTTCCTCCTGTACCAGTAAGATCCGATTTGACGGTACACACACACACACACACACACATAATTTTTAAAATATTAAAAAAAATAGACAGTACGTATTTTTCTTATCCATTCCTTCTAATGAAGAGGGTGCCCTGGTGGCGTCGTCCATACATTTCTTTTCTGCTCAAAGATCACCAGCAGGTTCAAACCCACCAGCAGCTCCAAGGAGGAAAGCTGGGCAACCAACCTCCTCCCACGTTATTTACAGGCTCCTTGAAAAACAGCTGGAAGGTCAGCTTTGAGTTGGAACCAATTTGATGATAATAAGTGAGTGATAGATGTATGCACACCTATGTTTATTGTAGCATTATTGACAGTGGCCAGGACATGGAAGCAGCCCAAGTGCCCATCAGCAAACAAATGAATAGTGACATTGTGGTACATTCACACCATGGAGTACTGCACAGCATGGAAAAATCATGAAGAACTAGTGAAACACTACACAACATGGATGAGTCTAGAGAATTCACTAAGCTGAGTAAAATAATTTGATCATGAAAGGACAAATAATTCACAAGACTATTATAAAAGTAGGAATGATTATGGGGAAGGGAAAAGGGGAGAGCAGGAAGAGAATGCACGGACAATGAATGATGTAATGGATTAGATGAAGGGAAGATTCCCCTGAAATGAATGGACACTCAGACACTATGTGTATTGCAGTTAACAATCTGGTGCAGGACATGCGTAACTGAATTGCAGGGATGGGCAGAAGAGGGAAGGAAAGAAAGAATAAAGAAAGGCTTACATACAGATAGAAACAGATGGTATGGGAGGAAGAGGGCACGGCTATTAGCTAATGATGGGTAAAATAAAAAGGAAGGGAAGGTAGAGTGAGGTTTCAATCAGATGTTGTAGATAATGGCATGTTGTTGTTAGGTGCTGTTGAGTATGACTCGGGGTAACCCTATGAATAACAGTTCTGAGCCCTTTCTTACCCTGTGCTAACATACAGTTGCAATAAGTGCTATAAAATAAAATGAATATGAGTGCATGAATGAAAATGAATTTTTTAAAAGTGAGTTATTTCCTTTTAAATCAGTAAAGATGTTGGAAATGTAAGAAAAATACTGTTAATTAAAAAGAAAGCATTTTATCTTTTTTTTTCTATAATTATATTTTATTAATTTTCATAAACATTTACAGAGATTTTGGGCTTCCACTCATTCATTGTTGCACTATTCTCTCT
>NW_006399782.1:2571227-2572241 GCF_000299155.1 Elephantulus edwardii | reverse complement strand
AGTCCAAAAATTATGGAAAAGTAAAAGAAAAGATTCTTTCATTGTTTTACAAACCCTCCCCCAGGTCCCCTCCACCATGCAGCCCTCGCTCTAAGCATTTTATCTTTTGATTGCATAGGGCAAGTAATAAGCCAATGGGGAAAATTATTTGATAAGTATAGGGTTTAATTTCTTGTATTTTCCAATGTACAAACATTATTAGGTAAAAAGATTGCTGAGATTTTAAAATCTTTAGAGTGACAAAAATTGGAAGTTTAAAAAGGAAAATATTTTAGTCAACAAATTTCAGTAAGGAACAATTGTTGGTGTTATATGCCATTGAGTCACCTGTGACTCGTAACGACCATATATACAACAGCTCTGAAGCCTGCCCTGTCCTCAGCCAGTTTCACTGACTCCAGAAAACCCATTACCCAGTTGCTGTATCAATCCATCTCATTTGGGGTCTTCCTCTCCTGCACTGTCCCTCCATCCTTCCAAGCATGATGACCTTCTCCAAGGACCAGTGCCCCCGGCCACATGCCCAAAGTATGCAGCACCATGATAGATGGAGAAGGAACAATTATAGAACAATTATAACAATTATAATTGAAGAATTAATTACAAAATTCTACTTTGTAATTGCTTAGGGAAGAATACCATTTGAACAAATTTGTCCAAAAAAAACACACCTTCAACAAGATGGATTGACACAGCCACTGTAAAGATGGGCTCAAGCATGTTGGAGATGCTTTGAAAAGTCCTGATTTTATTTGCTGTTGTTCTTGTTAAGTGCTGTTGAGTTACTTGTGACTCATAGCAACCCTATGTACAACCCTACTCTACCCTGTGTCAATCTTATTGTCTCCGACACACGCACCCCCATTACTCCAGTCACTGAATCAAACCATCTAATTGAGGGTCTTCCTCTCCTGTGCTGTCCCTCCACCCTCTCAAGCATGACATCCCTCTCCAAGAACTGGTCCCTCCTTGCAACATATCCAAAATATGTCAGACAAAGCTTCAGAATCCTTG
>NW_006399782.1:2569439-2570632 GCF_000299155.1 Elephantulus edwardii | reverse complement strand
TCCTCATAGAGCCCTGCCTCCCAGATGATCTGTTTTGTATATAAATTGAGAAGGTATGGAGATAGGACACATGCCTGGTGTACACCCTTCTCAATTTTGAACCATGCAGTGTTTCCTTACTCTGTTCTGACAACTGCCTCCTGGTCCAAGTATAGATTTTGCATAAGCACTATCAAAACAGTAGCCAAAAAGCACATCTAAAGGGAGCACAGTTCCAAACTGACCCAGAAAAGCCTTTCTAGTGAGTCAGAATTGGCCTGAAGCAACTGGATGCCCTGGTCATCATGCCTGCCTGTGGGGTTTAAAGACAACAGCAGCATCTACAAACCTGAAGTGTTTGACATCACAGAGGAGACTGTGCATTTCCGCTTACTGGAGGGTGTCCACCACATTGCCAGCATATATCTGCAGATGGGTTACCCGACCGTGGCCTCAATATCCCACTCAATCATCAATGGGTGCAAACAGGTCCTGGCCTTCTCTGTGGAGACTGAGTAAACCTTTCCACTGGCAGGAAAGGTCAAGGCCTTCCTTGATCCATCTGCATTTGTGACTGCTGCCCTGTGGCCATGGCCATTACTGTTGTTCCTGCTGCTGTGGCCCCAGCCCCAGCCAAGGTTCAAGAAAAGGAAGAGCTGAGGAGCCGGACGAGGATATGGGATTTGGTCTCATTGACTAATAACCAAAAAGCCATAAACTCTGCCAGCTTTGTGAAACAAGGAAATAAAGGCTTCATTATCTTAGAAATAAAAAAGACATCCCACTGTCAAAGCACTCAGCCTGGTGGTGGCGGGAGCTGTGGCTGGAGCTGTGCTTCTGTGGTTAGCTCTTTGGGAGTCCAATCTGAATCACATCTTTATCTTAGCCTAGAGGCAAGTTTCCTAACATCACTGAACCTCAGTTACTTCATATAAAAAATAAGAAACTTAATTCATCAGATGTTATATTCCTGGGTATGCCTAGCACAGAACCTGGGGGCACAGCAAACCACAAACAGTTGTTGTTGTTGTTGTTGTTATTGTTGTTGTTGTTGTTGTTGTTATGTGCCGTCAAGTCGCATGCGACTCATAGCACATAGTACAACAGCCCTAAACTCCTCTCTGTCCTGTGCCAGTCGCACTGTCTCTGACACTCCCATCCCAATTATCCCAGTCACTGAATCAATCCACCTCATAGAGGGCCTTCCTCTCCTG
>NW_006399782.1:2567052-2567534 GCF_000299155.1 Elephantulus edwardii | reverse complement strand
GAAGGGGATTGCATTAAATGTGTAAATTGCTTTTGGTAGTATTGCCATTTGCACAACATTGAGTCTTCCTATCCATGAGCAAGGGATATTCTTCCACTTTTCAAGATCTCTTTTTGTTTCTTGTAGTAATGTTTACTACAGGCAATTCTAGTCAATCTATAAGGCGGAGCTCTGGTGGCTTAGTGGTAAGGGATTGTACTACCAACCCGAAGATATGCAGTTTGAATCCACCAGCTGCGCGGCAGGAGAAAGATGAACATTCTCGTCCTGTGTGATTTATTGACTCTGAAATCCTGTTGGAGTGTCTGCTATCAGTTGGTTCTGACTTGATGTTACATAACAACAATGATATTAACCTATGAAGCTATATAAAATACATTGTTTTCAAATAAATGCATCATATACTGCCAGAGGAATGTCTATCTGTGTTTCGTTGACTATGCAAAGGTTTTGACTGTGTGGATCACAATAAACTGTGGCTG
>NW_006399782.1:2540910-2556953 GCF_000299155.1 Elephantulus edwardii | reverse complement strand
AAATGTTTATGAAAATTAATAAAATATAATTATAGAAAAAAAGGAAAAAAATGTTTGTAGAAAGATAAAAACAAACAAACAAAAAAACCTGACCAGTAATCAAGCGGAAAGACATCAACTTATTGCTTCGGGGAAACTTTCGTATGTGAGAAATGAATAGCACTGTAACTGGAGACAGAACATAGCAAACTAAAGGAACAAATCAGATATAAGTGTTTCGGCAGGGAGAACTCTCAAAACATGTTGTGAATATAATCCACAGACTGTTCTACATCCTATTTTTGTGAGCCATAACTGGGCTCTTCAAAGCTTATGAACAGCCATCCAACATGCAACTGTTGACAGTGGGTGGAATGGAGCTGCCTGATGCTAAAGCCCTCCCTCCCCTACCCCAGTGCTGTTCACAGGGTTGCTATGCATCACAGATGACTCGACGGCACGTAACAACATACAAGGTCTTGGTCAAGAGTTCCAGCAATCTTGTCCATTATTACATTCTTGTCCTTTACTCCACATTTTTAGCCCATTCCCATCCATGGAGCAGATGGGACTCCCGTTGCCAACATCCACTCCTTGTTGCTTTGTTGAGGATCCCTGAGCTGGATTTCAGGAAGCCTCCTGGGCTCTTAGACTTCCTCTGGCTGGAGAGGCTCTAGTTATGATAAATTCTTACTTTGAAGGGAACTACCCCAAACCCTTGGTCAAGATCAAGGACTTCCCCCACGCTACCTGCCCCAAGAGCAGGAAGGGCCCAGCAGAGCCTCTGAGGAGCCTGTGGTTGGAGTTCTCTCCTAGGCTGCCCTCCCCGTCTCACAAGCTTGAAGGGTTCAGCGCCCAATTCCCGCTAACAGTAAGAGAAAAGAGGTCTTAGATAAGCAGGCTAAAAGTTACTGAATAAAATGGCAGGAGTGGAACAATAACAGGTGACTAGCAAGCCAAGCTGCTACTTGGAGGCAAGGATTTTGAAGCTTCGTCTGACATAGTTTGGACGTGTTGCAAGGAGGGGGGACATCATGCTTGGGAGGGTGGAGGTACAGAGCAGGAGAGGAAGACCCTGGATGAGATGGATTGGTTCAGTGATTTGGGTAATGGGGGTAGGTGTGTCAGAGACACTTAAATTAGCTCAGGATGATAGAGCAGGGTTCAGAGCTGTTGTACATAGTGTTGCTATAAGTTGGAGTTGGAGTTGATTCTATGGCACATAACAACAACAATAATACAAAGTGGAGGGTCAGTGAAGGAGAGGAAGACCCTCAACCAGATGGATTGACACAGTGACTTCTGCAATGGACTCTACATGTGTCAGGAAGTGAGGATAGCATAGAATAGGACATGGTTCAGATCTGTTGTTGATGGGGTCACTCTGGGTCATACTTGACTTAACAACACTGAACAACACACTGCAAGTGTAAAAAGAGGAGAAGACCCTATTTTGAGTAGGGTCTTGATCTATATTAGGACCCACCAAGAACCAGGCAGCACTTGTGGACAGCCTGGTACTAGAGGCAGGGAGCACTTCCCTAAGGGATCAACCTTTCTTCCCGCAGGAATACACCATTCCTATCAGTTTGAGCCAGGCACCTTCTAGAGCCCTCTACCTCATGAAGGTCTCTCTCCATGGACCTTCCCTTGCCTGAGGGCTAAAGCCATCAGAGTTTTTTTCCACAACAGTGACTCCAAGTTAGAATCACTTGAGGAAATTACAAAAACAGTTGCCCAGTCCTTACCCCTGCCATATGCTGGTGAATCATTTGGGATGAGGAAGAGTTGATAATTTGTAAAGTCATGTGTCAACAGTTAAGGCAGCTGGAGACTGTTCCCCTTCAACAGGGTCTAATACAATAGCTAGAAAAAGGCAATTTTCAAGGGTTCTGAAATCCTATCTATAAACATCTTACTGAATTTGTGTGCAAACAATACACTCAGTCACCATACAAAAAAAAAAAAAAAAAAAAAAAAAAAAAAGGTGGACAGGGAACCACTTCAGGAAGTAGCACATAATCAGGAACTGTTCATGACGAGGAAAAAGTTCAACTTTGCAAATTATCAACAGTTGGGGGACCAATATAAGAGAAAGAACTTTCTACACTGTGAGGTACCCTGGTGAAGAGCGATGAAGATGGTGGTGGAGAGAGAATGAAGAGAGACTGTGGCACTGCTGTGAAGAGGCTGTGACAAGGTGTAACCAGAGGAACCTTGGAGATATAGCCAAAGGTTAGTTAAAGGTATTGCCTGCTGATCTGAAATCTGGAAATTCTGACTTGCAACTGCTTTGAGATAATGTTTGCTGGATGACTGAGGAAACCAGAGACTTCTTGCATTTGTGCTACTGAAATGAAACCTAGACTTTCACTGAGGAATTGTGCCTTGTTAACTTGGCTTGCCAATGCGTTCAGTTCAGCTTCCACTTCCTCCTTCATTACCATTGGCTCCTGTTCACATGGTTCTTTCTGAAGTTTTACAGTGACAATCAGTTCTTTCCAGTACAATGATTCTGTGTATTTCCTCCATTTTCTTTTGATGCTTTCTAGGTCACTCATTATATTGCCCAAAGCATCTTTCAATATTGAGACTTGAGGCTTAAATTTATTTTTCAGTTCTCCCACCTTGAAAAATGCAGAACAAGTTCTTCCCTTTTTATTCTCCGATTCCAGCTCTCTACAGATTCCATTGTAATACTTTGTTTTGTTCTTTCGAGCTACCTTTTGAAATCTTCTGTTCAGCTCTTTCACTTCACCATATTTTCCTTTGGTTTCTCAATGCTCTAGTGCAATTTTTAGAGTCTCTTCTGGCATCCATTTCTATTTTTTTTCCTTTCTCTGTTTTTGTAATGACCTTTTGCTCTGGTTGATATCATCCCACTACTCATCTGGTCTGATCATTGGTGTTCAGCCTCAAACCTATTCCTAACATGATCTTGAAATTCATATGGAATTGATTCAAGATTGTATTGCAGTTCCTGTGGACTTCTTTTCATTTTCTTCAGCCTCAGTTTGAACTTCCATATGAGTAATTGATGATCTTACTCACAGTCTGCCCCTGGCCTAGTTTTAACTATTGATAGTGAGCTTCTCCAACGATTTCTTCCACAAATGTGGTCAATCTGGTGAGGTTCATGTGTAAAGTTGTTGTTTGTGCCTTTTAAAAATTTTTATTATTTTTAAAATTAATTTTAATGAAAATTTACAGACTTTGAATTTCCATTAATTCATTGTTGTACTTTTCTCCCTGCTCCCCACCCCCCACTCTTCTCTTTGAAGAGTAAAAGAAAAGTTCCCCCATTGTTTTACAATCCCTCCCCCGAGGTCCACTCCACTAGGCATCCTTCGTTCTGGACTCCTGTCATGACAATAATACCTAATCACATACTCTTTTTAAACAGTTTTCTCCCTCATCTGTTTCAATGCAATATACATTATTGAACCCATCTTTCTCAGTCTCCCCCCAGGCCTGATGTCAGTCCTGTTTTACAACAGTGGCACCACGCAGTATTTCTCCCTTTGTGACTGAGATATTTCACTGAGCATAATGTCCTTCAGGGTCACCAATTTTGAATAATATTGCACGAGTTCCTTGTTTTTCTTTTCTTTTTTTTTTTTGTTTTTTATAAGTATATCCATGTTTATTGCTGTGTTAGAGTTCCTTGTTTTTCAGTGCAGTGTGAATATACCAAAGCTTCTCTATCCATTCGTTTGTTGATGGGCACTTGGGTTGTTTTCAACTCCTTTCTATTGTGAACAAAGACGTGATAAACAGGGGTGTGCATATATCTGCTTGAATGTTGGTTATGGTCTCTTTCCCAGTCTGTGGCTTCCCTTTTTACTGTGTTGGAGAAGTTTTTGGATGCGCATAGGGATTTGATTCTTAGAAGGTCCCATTTATCTATTTTATCTTCTCCTGGCTGTAGATTTCCCAGGATACTTGGAAGACTGTTTATGTTGTGGATTCGTTTGTATCTTTTATAAAAAGATATTTGCAGTCAATAAATCACTGTAAATACAAAATTCTATTTCCAGCCTCATTTCTATAGTCAAGCCGATATTTTCCAACGACTATTCCTTCTTCTTAATGATTGGCGGACAGAGAGTGGGGTGGAGCTCCCCGATTAAAACAAGCTCTGAAGGAGGAGTGGCATTCACTTCCGTAATAGCTTGCCTCTGGAAACCCTATGAACCTAGAGAGAGGATGAAAGGCACCTAAGTGTCGAGGACTCTCCTTCATAGGGTCGCTATGAGTCACCTGCGACTCGACGGCACTTAACAACAACATTCCTTCTTCACTGTTTTCAACTTTTGCAATCCAGTCACCAATTATCATTAACACATCGTGATTACATGTTTGGTCAGATTTGGAGTACAAGATTTGGTCAAAAATTTTCAATTTCTTGGGGGGGGAAAAATAAAAAAAAATAAATTTTCAATTTCTTGAAGGTACATTGAAGGCATTGGCAAAAAATAAGGCCCAGGAATCGATGGAATACCAATTGACTTGTTTCAATTAACGGATGCAGACTTGGATGCACTTACTAGTCTATGCCAAGAAATTTGGATAGTAGTCTGGCCAACAGATTGGAAGAGGTCCATATTTGTTCCCATTCCCAAGAAAGGTGATTCAACCGAATATGGAAACTATCAAATGATATCATTATTATCACATGCAAGCAAAATACTGCTAAAGATCATTAAAAAATGGGTGAGTACCCTAAAGAAACCATAACTGCCACCCAGGCAGATATATACACACCCATGTTTATTGCGACTTTGTTCACAATAGCAAGGAGTTGGAAACAACCCAAGTGCCCATCAACAAACAAATGGATTCAGAAGCTGTAGTGTATTCACACAATGGAATTCTGTACTGCATTGAAAAACAAGGAACTCATGTAATATTATACAAACTGGGAGATCTTGGAGGACATTATGCTGAGTGAAATATCTCAGTCATAAAGGGGAAAATACTTTATAGTGCCACTGTTGTAGAAAGTGACTGACATCAGGGTTGGGATGAAACTGAGAAAAGTTGGATAAATTATGTGTATTGCTTTGAAACCGATGAGGGAGAGAACAGTTTAAAAGCGATATATGATTGGGTATTATGGTTATGACAAGAATCTAGAATGAAGGTTGCATGGTGGAGTGTACTGGGGAGGGGGGATTTGTACACCAATGAAGGAATTTTTCTTGTACTTTTCAAAGAGAAGAGTGAACTGAAGGGGTGGGGAGGAGTAGGGAGGGAGAAAAACGCAACAATGAATGAATGGAAATCCAAAATCTCTGTAAACATTCATTAAAATTAATAAAAAGACAGAAAAGAATGTTAAAAAATGGGAAGAGGAGTGAGTGAAATGGAAAGAATTTGTTCGAATTTATATTAGAATTTTGTAAATAAACTAGTGGAAAAAAGAAAATAAAACACATTTAAAAAAATGGGTAAAACAGTACATGGTCAGAAGTTCAAGCAGAATTTAGAAGAGGCCGTGGCACCAGGGAAATCATTGCTGATGTCAGATGGATCCTGGCTGGAAAGTAAAGTATGCCAGAAGCATGTCTATTTATGCTTTATTGACTGTGCAAAGGCATTTGACTGTATGGATCATAGCAAATTGTGGTTGACATTGAGAATAATGGGAATCCCAGAGCACTTATTTGTGCTCATGCAAAACCTACAACTGGACCAGGAGGCTGTTGTACAAACAGAGCAGGAAAACATTGCATAGTTTAAAATTAAGAAGGGAGTGTGTCAGTATTCTATTCTCTCTCCATACCTATTTAATATGTATGCTGAGCAAATTACCCAAGAAGCTGGACTCTATGAAGAGGAGTGTGGCATCAGGATTGGAGGGAGACTCATCCATAATTTGTGTTATGCAGATGACACAACCTCACTTGCTGAAAGTGAGGAGGATTTGAAGTGCTTGTTAGAGAAGATCAAAGAATGCAGCCTTTGGTATGGATTACATCTCATTGTCAAGAAAACAAAGATTCTTACCACTGGATTGATAGGCAACACTATGAAGGAGGAAGAAGAGATCAAAACTGTCAACAACTTTATCTTGCTTGTATCCACAATTAACAACCTTAGTATCAGCAGTCAGGAAATAGGGAGACGAATTTCAGTGGGGAAATCTGTAGTTAGAGACCTCTCCAAATTACTGAGGAGTAATGATGTCAGTTTGAGGACTAAGGTGCATATGATTCAGGCCATGGTCTTTTGGATCACTTGTTATACAGCTGAGAGCTGGACATTCAATAAGGACAACAGAAGAACTGATGCCTTTGAGCTGTGGTATTGGAGA
Organism: Elephantulus edwardii; assembly: GCF_000299155.1. Lineage (NCBI taxonomy): Eukaryota > Metazoa > Chordata > Mammalia > Macroscelidea > Macroscelididae > Elephantulus > Elephantulus edwardii. Next base: position 2,550,658 of record NW_006399782.1, on the reverse strand, counting down.
AGAGCACTGAACATCCCAAGGACGGCCAAAAGAACAAATAATTATGTCTTGGTGCAGCCAGAGTACTCTTCGGAGGCAAGAATGATGAGGCTTCAGCTCATATACTTTGGACATGTTGCTAGGAAGTCCTTGGAGAGGCACATGATGCTAGGAAGGGTAGAGGGTGGGCAAAGGAGAAGAAGACCCTTGACCAGATATATCAATTAAGTGATGGCCTCAATGGACTCTTGTGTGTCAGCAACTGTGAAGCTGGTATATTATTTGTTCATAGAGTCGCTATGAGTCGTACTTGACTCAATGGCACCTAACAACAACAAGAGCAGCAATCTGGCCTAGGACTGCTGAACTAACTCTGGACTTACTTTGTGAGATATTCTTTGCCTCCCCTGCTCTATTTCCCTAATAAACCCAACAACTATGAGTAAAGTCTGTGAGTCGACAATGAACTAACAGACCCAGTGATTCGTAGAAAAAGGTGCAGCAGCGTATAGGGTGGTGTGTCTGATCAAGCAGCTAATTGTTGTGTAGTATGGATATTATTGATGGGGACAGTTCCCCTTTCTGACATGGGAAGAAGTCAGATTCAACCACCAAGTAATTTATAAAGCAACTTTCTTACAACCCTTTTGAAAACTTTTCAGGGGAAAGTATTACACATGGCTTCTATTATATAAAATATGAGACTCCCAAAAGAACGTGTGTGCAAGGCCTATCGAGGAATGGGATAGGAGAGGAGACTCGACTATGGGAAGGTGGTCAAGAGACGTATTCACTAGCCATAGACATTCCCTGTACTGGACCCTCCAAAGTTCATTCAGCACTTATGCAGGGTAGATAAGGAATTAGGATACACAGAGGTAAAGCAACTTTCTCAAGGTCATAAAACCCAATTTCAATTCAGAACTATGTTCTTTTAAACTTCAAAGAAAAAGATCTTCCTAGTGAAATTTGAAGTCTTAAGCTCAGATTTAGAACCCCTAATAATGAAGGGCACTTTCTCTTTTTGCCCCTTTCTTGACTCCCAGCCAGGCCCTGCAGGCATTGACTTACCAGCCCACAGGTTAATTTCACCCTAACCACTGCTGGCAGGCCTCAGAGAGCCCAGAAGGAGGTGGGGGGAGTTGAGAAAGCTTCCAGACCTGCTCAGGGGTCAGGTGGCCGGGGAACCTTGTGGGTGTAGCTTAACCCCCACACTAAATGTTTCTGGGGCTGCTGATCCCCAGACAGGCCCACACAGCTGGGGAAGCTCTCCTCTCCAGAGGTCAGCATCTGTATCTCAGGAAGGGCGGCAGTCCTTGGGGTGACAGTGTTGCTACTAGGAGGGGGATTATTCCTCACTCAACTCCCCTCCGGTGACTCACCCCAGGGGTCTCTTTACAGCTCACCCCTTTCAGGGTGAAAGCCACAAAAATCTCCTAAGCCAGAGAGAGGTTGAGCTGCCTTATTTCCTGCACTGGGAAGGGGCCGAGTCCTTTTCAATCAGAAGAGCAGCACGATCTCAGTAGGGGTGAGCATGGAGAGAGGCTGAGAGAATAAAGCAGTTCTCACAATTATCACCAGCTCCTCTGACCAGCAGATGCCCGCTCCCATGGAGAGAGTGCTGAGGAGAATCCCAAAATAGCCCTCAGAGTGGCCTGGGAGTCCTGGTCTCCAAGGACAGACACTGAGAAACCTGGCAAGGCTCAGTTCTCATATCCCCGGGCTTGTGCCCACGGCAGGCCAGCTGGGCTGCGGGAGGAAGAAAGGGCAGGCTCCCTGCGGCCTGCTCCTGCATCTGGTCCTGCGGCAGCCTCTCTTGTCCCTAAAATTAGACATGAATTAAGAGCACACCATCTGGCAAGAGCAGATGGAGTTTAGGTAGAAGCAGAGTGATTTTGGACACTGAGTTTCAGTCTATGGCTCTTTTTATCAAGAAGACAAAGGACACAGGGCCAGGACAGGACTGTAAGACGTGTTTTGAGTACATGATTTTGGTGTGTGGTGTATGTGTATATGTGTGTGGTATAGTGAGGGTGTATGTAAGTGGTGTGTGGATTGTACATATGTGTGTTGTTGTTGAGTAGTATATAGCACGTTTCGAGTTGGAATTTACCCACAGCTGACCCTCCAGTGGGTTTTTCAGAGGCTGTAAATCATATGGGGAGGTTATTGCCTATCTTTCTCCCAGGGAATAGCTGGTGGATTTGAACCACTTGCTTTTGAGTTGGCAACACAACTCCTTATCACTAAGCTATCAGCACTTCCTGTATATGTGTGTACTGCCTGAAGTGTTGACTGGGTTTAGAAGAGGCAGTGGTATTAGGGATATTATAGCTAATGCCAGATGGATCTTGGCTGAAAGCAGAGAGTACCAGAGGAATGTCTGTGTTACATTGACTGTGTAGATCACAACAAACTGTGGCTGACTCTGAGAAGAATGGGAATCCCAGAACACTTGATCATGCTTATGTGAAACCTATACTTGGCCAGGAGGCAGTCGTCAGAACAGAGCAAGGAAACACTGCATTCAAAATTGGGAAGGGTGTACGCCAGGGATGTATCCTATCTTCATACCTTTTAAAACTATATGCAGAACAGATTATCCAGGAGGCTGGGCTCTATGAGGAGAAAGGTGACATCAGGATTAGAGGTAGACTCATTAACAATCTGCATTATGCAGATAACACAACCCTGATTGCTGAAAATGAGGAGGACCTGAAGCACTTGCTGCAGAGGATCAAGAACTGCAGCCTTCAATATAGATTGAAGTTCAACATCAATAAAACAAAGATTCTCACCACTGGGATGATTGGTAGCATCATGACAGATGATGAAGAAATTGAGATGTTAACAATTTTAGTTTGCTTGGTTCCACAATCAATACTCTCGGTACCAGCAACCAGGAAATTAAAAGACGAATTGCATTGGGAAAGTCTGCTTCAGACACCTCTCCAAAGTACTGAAGAGCAATGATGTTACTCTGGAGACTAAGGTGTGCCTGATACAGGCCATGGTTTTTGCAATTACTTGCTATGCATCAGAAAGCTGGACAATGACTAGAGATGATAGAAGAATTGATGCCTTTGAGCTGTGGTGCTGGAGAAGGGTATTGAATATACCATGAACTGCTAGGAGGACAAACAGGTTTGTCCTGGCGAGGGTAAAACCAGGCTGCTCCTTGGAGGCAAGAATTCTGAAGCTTCGTCTGACATACTTTGGATGTGTTGCAAGGAGGGACCACTCCTTGGAGAGGGATGTCATGCTTGGGAGGGTGGAGGGACAGCACAGAAGAAGAAGACCCTCGATGAGGTGGATTGATTCAGTCACTGGGGTAATGGGGGTAGTTGTATCAGAGACAATAAGATTGGCTCAGCATAGAACAGGTTTTCGGGCTGTTGTATATAGAGTTGTTATGAGTCTCAGACGACTCAACGGCACATAACAACAACAATAACAACAACATGTGTTCATATAGGGTGTATATGGGCATATATATGTGTTGTATACTGTTGATTGTGTGTGTGCTGTATATATGCTCATGTTTGTGAATATAAGCCCAGTGAATGTGTGTATAGCCCGGCATTTATGTGCCATGTGATGTGGGAAGTAGACTGTGACTCAGTGTGTGTGACTGAAAGGTGACTTAGGATAGGAGAAATTACAAAAGAAAATGGGAAATTGAGGTTGGAATGCATGAGGGAACTGAAAAATAGGAACAAATTGTGGGTGGTCAGAGAAGGACAAAGATAGTCTCAAGGCTTCAAGAGCATGGGAGAAATGTGGGGTGAGAAGCCCTGTGAGTCCCCTGGTTCCTCCAGGCCCAAGGACATGCCACCTCCACCCAGAGTTCAATGTATCAGGCAGGGGTAAATATGGCTGAAAGTAACAGAAAACTTGACTTCCAGGAGCTCAAAAGAATAATGGTTTATTAATAATAAACATCTTTTATTATTACCTTCTTTATTATCTTAGGCAATAAAATATCTGGAAGTAGGCAGGGGATAGTGGCTAGCATGTGATAGAGTCGAAATACTCTGTGGAATTTTCTGAGCTCCTGGCTCCATGGGAGTGACCGCCAACTCTTTCTTCTGTAGACCCACTAGAGAGTTCAAATCGCCAACTTTTTTTTTTTCCCAGCTAGCAGCTCAGTGCTTTCCCATTGTGCCACCAGGGCTTATTTTTACCTCCTATGGAATCCAGCGAAGCTCTGGTGGCCTAATGCATAAAGAGTTGCACTGCCAGCCCAGAGGCAATGTGATTCCTACAGTTTTGAATCTTAGGTATCTTTTCAATGCAAAGAGAGACACTCATTGCTATAAAGTTAGCTTGACACACAGTGACCTTCAAGTTTCCCTGAGGCTGTAAATCTCATTGGAAAAGGGCCACTGGTAGTAATCTACCAGTGGAGATACATAGCCTTTGGGTTAGAAGTACAACTTGCCAGGAACTATGTTATCAAACATTTGACTTCCTAATAAAATATAACTATAGAAAAAAAAAAAAGTTGATGTTTTAGGGGAAAAAAAACCCACCAAAAAAAACATTTGACTTCCTAAAAGGGTGTGCGCCTTGTCCAGAGTGCATTCCTTACTCTTAGGTCCCACTGACCAGAATTGGTCACATGGGTCCCCTTGCTGCACGGTAGGCTGGGAAAGTAGAGTACTGGGTTATCATGACTCAAGGCTTAGACTTAGATGGCTACCCTGTTGCCTCAAACAGAACTAGGGTTCTTTTAGTAAGGAAGGAGTCTCTGGATAGCATAAATGGTTATGTACTCAGCTACCAGCCTGTTGACCGGTCAAATCTACCAGATGCACCTGAAAGAAAAGCATGGTGATTTACTCCTGAAACATCACAGCCACTAAAAACACTGTGGAATACAGTTCTACTTGGAAACACAAGGGTCACTAAGAGCTAGAATCAACTCAATGGCAGTTGGTGTGGTGTTTGCTATTAGTTTAATAAGGAAGAAGGAGAAATGGAAATTAAGAAGCTAACTGAGTCCCAGAGGTGGGAAAGGCACCCAAGCGTTGAGGACTCGACGGCACTTAAGAACAACAACAACAAAATGTTATTATCTGCACCAATAAGAAGATAACATCCTAAAATTGAGCTAAAGGATTCGCCAGGTTCTCATCAGGTCCTGCTTTTAGATTGCCAATCCAAGACCCTAAAGTCAGGGTCCGGGACCATCAAAGTGGTAGTGTCAGATAATCTTCATTAATCATCTCATGTGATCTTCATAGCAGCCTTTGGAGGAAGATGCTATTGTCCCCACACTGCAGATGAGAAAGAGGCTCAGACAAGTGCCAAAACATGGCCTGGGCCACAGGGCAGAGGTGACGGAGTGGGGGAGTCTGTCTCAAGAATCTTGTCTGTCCTCTACATCCCATTATATAGAAGCACAGTCAAGATTATACAGGTGCTTACGAAGATATTCTTTAACTTTCTGGTTCCAAACTTTTGTTTTTTAGGAAGTGGCTACTTATAGGAAATTTTCCTTACCCTTCCTTCCCTCAGTCATTTGGCTCTGACTGTCTTTCAGGATCAAAACACTAACAAGAAGAACTCTGAAGTGAGACACACTTGTGTTCAACTCTTGTTCTACTGAGGCAGACCCAGGCCCAAGAAGACACAAGCTAAGCAAAGCCAGGAAGCCTGTTTAGCAGACTCCACCCCCAGGAGCCACAGCAGATGAACAGCTTTAACCACATAAGAGAGATTAGAAGGTCAGCATAAATAACAGAGAAACCCGTCCAGCAGTTGGGGCTGGGCTGCCCAGTGACCCAATGAGGAAATTTAAACGGTGACTTTTTCCCCTCTGTACCTAATTGACTTAAAGTCCCTTTGCCCAAAAGGTTTACATAACCAATCATAATGTAAAAACAAGCCAATAGAAAAGAGACGCCAGCCACCACCTTGTAAGCCTCCATAATGAGAGAACATTTTGCGTTTGGGGAGCCTGACTGTAGAGAGGCTGTGGTCTCTGTCTGCGCTCCCTGTAGACCAGAAAGCTTTCCTTGCTTCACCAAAAGAGCTCTGCCAGGAGTCACTGGACAGGAGGTCGAATTTCTGCAACACTACCAGTCTGCTTTGCTCTTAGACAAGTCACCTTGCTTTCTGAAGATTAAACAGAGATAAGGGAGCTCTGGTGGCCTAGTGGTAAAGAATTGTGCTGCCAACTCAAAGGCATCCAGTTCAAATCCATCAGTGGGAGAAAGATGGGCAATCTCCTTTCATGCAATTTACTGCCTCTGAAATCCACTGAGTTGAGCTAACTTGATGGTACATAACAACAACGATAAACAGGTTAGGGGGAATCTGCTCACCCAGAGGCCATGCCTCACTGGCAGCAGTTCCACTGGGGGAAGATGAGCAAGCTCGTCCTGCACAATTTGCAGCCTTAAACACCCACCAGAGAGTTGGCTGTGAGTCAGTTACAACTTGATGGCCTTGAATTTTGGGGAAGTAAGAATAATGCCTCCTCTAGAGGCTACTGCTGGATTAAATCATGTCATTGCTATTATGTGCCATCAAGTTGGAACCACTTATAGCTGATTCTCTAGTGAGTTTTCGGAGGTTATAAATCACATGGGAGGAGATTTCCCAACATTCTCCCTCGGAGCAACTGGTGGATTTGAACTGCTTGCCTCTGGGCTGGCAGTGCAACTCTTTATGCATTAGGCCATTGGAGCTCCGCTGGATTCAGCACAGTGGAAAAGCGCTGAACTGCTAACTGGAAAAAATAAAATGATGGTTTGAACTCAAGTGGCTCTGCAGAAGAAAGAGCTGGCAATCACTCCCATGGAGCCTGGAGCTCAGAAAACTCTACAGAGTAGTTCTACTCTATCACATGGGGCCACTATGAGTCAGTCTCAGGCAGCCTCTAACCACAACAGCAACAGTGGAGTCAAGTGCTCAGGAAAGTACCCAGAAATAGCAGGTGTTCCGTTAATATCATTCATTTCAAAAGAGCCAGACACGGAGAATTTCAGCCCTGAACTAGCCCCGTTTTTGTGTAAACCAAGATCACATTATTTCTGAGGTGTCTTCCTGGTGGAATCCAGCACTTAGATGTCTTGAGTCCTCTGCTTTGCTTTCCTTCACCATTTAAAACGTTGACTTGGCTGAGGGTCTTCGCTGTGGTTTATTGAGCACCTATGACGTGCAGCTCTCAGCGGCTCAGACTCCTGGCCCTGGGCCTCTGTGCGCTGACAGCACGGTTAGGTGTCTGCTTGTGCAGGAAAAAACACTCTAAAACAAGACGGGGGAGAGCTGTGTGCGTCCAAAACCCTGACACGTCAAAGTAGGGCTTCAAATGAGTTATGATGATTTGCTCTCTTGCTGAGAATCGGCTCTATCACCCCAGATAGAAGCTACCCTATGGAAGACCCCTGGTGAGTTTTAGATCCCCAGATGATTCTTGTGTGCAGAAGATCTCATTAAAACATAGATCTTGTTTCAGTATAATTGATATTAAAAAAACTCATTGGCATCAAGTCAGAACTCCCTCAAGCAGACCCTCCTCTGGGTTTCAGAGGCTATAAATTGCACCGCAGGAGATTGCCTGTTTTTCTCCCTAGGGGCTGCTGGTGGTTTTGAACCTCTAGAGAGCTTTGAACCTTTGAGTTGGCAAAGGTGGGAATAGGCTAGTCCTTGGGGAGTTGGGGCTAATCCTGATATTGGTTGTGGAGAAGCAAATTCTCAACAAGAAGTCAAATCAGAATGAACTGCCTGGAAACCCTGCCCTAAAGTCCATCTGTGTTTGTAGGCTGCTTCTTTTCCTCCATTACAGTCCTCCAGGGAAAAGGTGCTTCCAGGACCAAGCTACATAAGAGGGACCTCTTGTTAAAAAAGAAAAAATAATTAAGAATTTTCGTGATGGTGAAGGCCTCGGAAGCCTGGGGTTCTGTGAGGCCTCACAAGCTGCACAAGCCAGGAAGACCCTGGGGCGGTCACCCTCTGGTCCCTGGCTTTGCTGAGGCCTGGCCTGACCTCTGGGAGGTAAAAGCACAGGGCAGACCCTGGGGAAAAGGGCCAGCGACCTCTCCCAGGCTGATGACTCTGCCTCACACTTCCCACTTCTGCTTGGGAAGAAGCAGTCCCATCTGGGGAGAGACGCTGCTGGCTGCTCTTTGGTTTTCACAAGCCACAGAGGGCAGTAATTTCCCTGGTCCTGCGCATCCTAGTGCTGTTGACAGCGGTCTGCCCTCCCTGTGTCCCGCCTCACACAAAACACCAGCAGAAGGTCCAGGAGCCAGGAAAGGGAATGCGAGCTACGGTTTGCCAATAGTCTCAAATAAAGGGTGTTCCAGGGTCCCAACCCTGCCCTCTGGCTCCAGATAGAGGTCATGGATAGAAAGATTAGTGACAAAACAAATCATAAAGTGTATTGTACTCTTTATATCTGAATATCTGTATATAGATATTCACCATGGGCACCATCATGACAGTCAGACACCTGGTGGTATCCTTGGGAGGGGTGAGCCATCCACATTCAACTAGGCTGCCCTCCTCATCCAATCCAGCTTGTTGAAGGCAAAAACAGAACATTCTGTGATGTGAGGCCTCTCTGGGGCATCAGTAATTTGGGGTGCCACTTGGCATGGGTGCTCTGCTGCCCACGTATGACTTCTTTTTACTCTCCTGGCTGGGCTCCCTTTTCTCAAGGCCAACACTCCAGTTTGACCAGAACCCCTCACTCAGTACCTCTTGACCTCAGCCCCAAAGGCCTGTTAAGGTAAGAGAAAACAAAGAAAATATGATGATGAAGATCTAGCAGAGAAATGGAATAGGATTCAAGCTGCATACGCCAGTCACCAACTCATCTTTCTACAATAGAGATGTCAGTCACCAACTGATCTTTCTAGCAATGAAGTTCTACCAAAGGCCTATCACTGAAAGTAAGTGTACTAACGAGCTTAGGAGGGACCAAGGCCACATGAAGAGAGGACGAAGAAAGGGAGGGCGTGCTTTCACCCCTACCAAAGACAGACCCACCCTCTTCTCTTTTATGTGTTTTTTTTAAATGTCCTTTTTCCTATTTTTTGTTTTGTTTTGTTTTGTTTTATTAACCCTTCTCTCTTTTTTCTTTTTTAATTTTTTTATATAGTAATTCATTTACATTGTGTTTTATTCATATACATATGTGTTCCATACAATCCCTCATTTATATTGTGGTTTACATAAATCATTCATATACACTGCATCACAGATAATCAATTACCATTGATTGATGCCTATTATTACATCATCATTTCAAGTTCCTGTTGAATCTTTCCCATTCCCTCACAATCAGCCCACTCAATTCTGTTATTCTAGTGATTTCCACCCTCTGCCTTTTCCCTGTCACCACTTAGACATTTAATTATACACGTCCTAGTATGTATTTATCTATTTTTATGATAATAGTCTTATGCAGTATTTGTCCTTATGAGGTTGAGTTAATTCACTCAGCATCATGATCTCTAGACTCTCTCATATTATATGGTATTTTACAGAATCATTGCTCCTGAGTGCTGCATAATATTCCATTGTGTGAATGTACCACAGTTTCACAATCCATTCATTTGTTGATGGACATTTGGACTATTTCCATTTTCTTGCTATTGAATAAAGCTGTTATCAATGTAGGTATACAAATCTCCATTAATATCTCAGTTCTAGTTTCCTCAAAGTATATTCCTAGCCATTGGGTCATATGGAAGTCATACGGGATTTCTTTTTCTTTTATATTTATATAAGAGTGTGTGTGTGTGTGTGTGTGTGT
>NW_006399782.1:2523078-2538675 GCF_000299155.1 Elephantulus edwardii | reverse complement strand
CTATGAGTTGCAAGCGACTCAACGGCACATAACAACAACAACTAGGAAACCCACCTTTGTGATCATGATATCTCTCCTGTCAGGTAGCTATGGTCATATGGGATTTCTATTAGCCAAATGAAATTCCTATGTACAGCTTTTTGAGGAAACACCAAACTTCCTTCCAAAGTGGTTGTACCATTTTACAATTCCACCAACAGTGTATGAGAGTTTTAATCTCCCCACATCCTCTCCAACATTACTTGCTTCTTGTCTGGTTAAACTTTGTGCCTGCTACTGGGGTGAGATGGTATCTCATTGTTGTTTTGACTTTCATCTTTATAGTTGCTACTGATTCTGACTGAGCACTTCCTCATGTGTCTCTTGGCCATCCAATGTCTTCCTTTTTATCATTGGGTTGTCAATCTTTTCCTTGTGTAGGAGTCTGTAAACTCTGATTATGAGATCCTACCTGAGATGGTATTGCCACATGTCTTTCGCCAGTCTGTAGGTTTCCTTTTCACTCTATTGAGGAAAGATTTTCATGTACACAGAGACTTAACCTTTAGAAGGTGCCATTCATCGATTTTGCCCTCTCCTCCTCTCTTGAGAGTGCTTCTTTCTTATTTAGTAAAATGTCCTTTGGGGACCTGTCTTCCTTAATAAAGTTTACTCTCTCTTTAGATGTTTCTCTCCCTGTGTTGAATGTCCTTTCTGCACATCTGCTCAGTTCACGTCTGGGATGCTCTCTATCTAGATCACGCCCAGCTAACAAACAAGGCCTGGGAGTAACAGGTCCAGGAGAAGCTCTTAATATTTGAACTTTAGGACCAGGCAAACTCCTCTGCTATAACAAAGACAAGCCATATAAAGTCATATGATCAAGGAAGAATTCCCTGTAATGTCAGAGCAAGGATCCCCAAAATGTGCCTGGTCTTTCAGGCCATGCCTGGTGTGAGCCCCTCACATCCTGCAATGATAAAGTAGTACATCCCCTTTTCATCAGCTCAAACTCTAGGTCCTGAGGCCTTCCTCAATGTCTCTCCTTTGAACTGAGTGAGAAGTCATACTGAGTGAGAAGTCATATCCCTCCAACAGGCCCTGTGTGGTTTTTTGGTAAAGAGCTTCTGTGCTGGTGGGAGAGAAGCTCATGGCTTCAAACCGTTGGAGAAGTGCAGCATTTTTACCAGCACAAGTCAGTACAGACTAAGCCAGTAGAGCTCCCTTTGACAAACACTGCAATTACTTGTAAATTGAAGTGGAAGAAAATGGAAAAGAGTCCACAGGAACCAAAATATGACCTTGAGTCTACCCCAGTTGAATGTAAGTATCATCTCAAAAGTAGGTTTGATACATTGAATATCAATGATTGAAGACCAGAGGAACTGAGGGAGAACGTCAAGGATATCATCCACACAGAGAGAAAAAGGTCACTACAAAGAAGGAGGAGAGGGGAGCTCTGGTGGCCTAGTGGCAAGGAGCTGCAACTACAATCCCAGAGGCACATGGTTTAAATCCACCAGATGCTCTGCAGGGAAAAGAAGGGACAATCTCCTCCTGTACCAGTCAGATCTGATTTGACGGTGCACTCACACAAAAACAAATAAAAAAACAAAACAAAACAAAACAAAGAAGGAGGAGAGAAAAAACTCAAAATCAATATCAGAACAGACTGAAAATTGCATTAGAGCATCAGAAACCTAAAAAAAGGGAGGAGGGGAACTGCAAAAGAAAAAACAACAGGAAGAGATGCTGAAGTTAAAGCAAAATATAATGAAATGTGCAAACAGCTGGAGTTGAAGAATAAAAAGGGAAGAACTCAGTTGGCATTTCCCCAAGTGCAAGAACTGAAAAACAAATTCTAAGTTTCAATACTGACAGATGTCATGGGCAAAATCATGAATGATCCAGGAAACATCAAAAGAAGATAGAAGGGAATACACTGAATCACTGTGCCAAAAAGAGTTTGTTGACACTGAAAAATTTCAGGAAGTACCATATGAAACAAAGCCTGTGGTTATGAAGGGTAAAGTTCAAGCTGCACTGAAGGGACTGGCAAAATAATAAGGCCACAGGAGTGAGTGGAATACCAAGTGATATGCTTCAACTACCAGATGCAACACTGGATTTGCTCAGTAGTCTATGCCAGAAAATTTGGAGGACAGCTATCTGCCCAATGGACTGTTCCCATTCCCAAGAAAGGTGATCCAACAGAATGTAGAAATTATTGAACAAATATCATTATCACATGCAAGCAAAATACCGCTCAAGATCATCCAAAAATCGCTAGAACAGTATATTGGCAAGGAACTGACAGAAGTTCAAGCTAGGTTTAGAAGTGGTGGTGGCACCAGGAGTCTCATTGCTGATGTCAGAGGAAGAGAGTACCAGAAGAAGGTCTATCTGTGTTTTTATCAGCTATGCGAAGACATTTGACTGTGTGGGTCATAACAAATTATGACTAACATTGAGAAGAATAGGAATCTCAGAACACTTAGCTGTGCTTATGAGAAACCTATACCTGGATCAAGAAGCTGTTGTGCAAACAGAGCAGGGGAATACTACTTGGTTTAAAATCAGAAAGAAAGTGCATCAGGGTTGTATCCTTTCTCCATATCTGTATTCTGAGCAAATAATTCATGAAACTGGACTCTATGAAGAATGTGGCATCAGAATTGGAGGAAGGGTCATCAACAACTTGCAATAAGCAGATGACATAACATTTCTTGCAGAAAATAAGGAGGACTTGAAAGCTTGCTACAGAAGATCAAGGATCACTGTTGTTAGGTGCTACTGAGTTGAGGAAGACTCATAGGGACCCTGTGAACAAAATATCTGAACCCTGTCTTATCCTGTGCCATCCTCACACTTCCGGACACACAAGAGCCCCTTGCAGCATCAGCACGTCAATCCACCTGGTTGAGGGTCTTCCTCTCCTTCTCCCACCCTCCACTCTTCCCAGCATCATGTTCTTCTCCAAGGAACAGCGCCTCCTAGCAACATGGCCAGGGTATGTGAGCTGAAGCCTCATCATTCTTGCCTCCAAAGAGCACTTTGACTGCACCCTCTCCAAGACATATCTATTAGCTCATTCGGCCTCTATGGGACGTTTAGTGCATCACAGCTCACAGGCATAAATTTTTCTGTCATTTTTATTCATTATCCAGCTCTCAGATGCCTAGCAAGTGAACACTAGAGAAATGAGGATAGTTACAGATAAAGGATTATAGCCTTTTGAATAGATTATATCTCAACATCAAGAAAACAAAAGTCTTCACCACCAGACCAACAGTCAACATTATGATAGATGGAGAAAGGACTGAAGCTTTCAATCAGGAGACATATTTCATTGGGCAAGTCAACTTTTCCGCAATGCTGAAGAGCAGTAATGTCAGTTTAAAGCCTAAGGTGTGCCTAATTCAGGTGATGGTTTTCTCCATCATCTGCTTTGCATCAGACCTAGACAATGAATAAGGATTACAGAAGGAGAATTGATGTCTTTGACTTATGGCGCTGAAGAAGAGTGTTGAATAGCCCATGGACTGCCAAAATAACAGTCAGGTATGTCTCTGAAAAAGTGCAGCCAGAATGCTCCTTGGAGGCAAAGATGACAAAGCTTCATCTCTCATACTTTGAACATGTAGCTAGGGGAGGATATTCCTTGGAAAGGTACATCATGCTTGAAAGTGTGGAGGAACAGCAAAGGAGAGGAAAATCCTCAAAGAAATGAGTTGACATGGTGACTTCAGTGAAGGGCTCTAGTGGTGAGAGCTGCTGCTGATGGCACAGGATACGGCAGAGTTCGGGTTGGCTGTTCATAGGGTCGCTATGAGTTTTACTCGACTCGACAGTGCCTAACATCATCAACAACATCTGGTAAAAAAATGCATGGATTTCCAAAGTCAGAAACCAACAACAAAACAAAATAATAAAAATGACATTTGGGTTCCTTTTCTAAGTATAAAAGAAATGTTAATTAAAATTCTTCAAGATATAGATAAAGAAAGAGGTAAAGCTGGAAGCAAATGTGGACCATGTCCCAAAAAAGCCCAGATACTTTGCTTGCAACTCATAATGACCCCAAGTATCGCAGAGCAGAGCTGCTTTATGGAATTTTCAAGGTTGTGACCTTGTGGAAGCAGGTCATCGGCCCTTTATTCTGAGGCTACTCTGGATGGGTTGAATCTTTTGGTTAGTAGCTGAGCACTTAACCAAACCAAAACACACAACTAAAACGTCATTGCTGTCAAGTAAGAACTAACTCAGACCTGATCCTTCAGCGGTTTTCAGAGGCTGTAAATCTCACAGAAGAAAGCTCTGATGGTCCAAAGGCATATGGTTCAATCCAGCAGCTGTTCCATGGTGGAAAGATGGGCAATCCACTCCCATGCAATTGACTGCTTCTGAAAACCTGCTGGAGGGTCAGCTCAACGGTACACACCAACAACAATAAATGGTACATACACCACCACCACCACCAAATGTCACAGGAAGACATTGCTCATTTTTCTCTCATGTAAAAATAGTAACATGGTAGACCATGTTAAAAAATGTATGAAAATTAAAAATTATCCACAACCCACAACCAAAAGACAAATGCTGTTAAAAAATAGTATGTTTCTCAAAACAGCTATGAGATGTAATCTCACCCCAGTAAGAATAGCAAATTTCAAGAGAGCAGCAAATAACAAATAATGGTGAGGTTATGAAGAAACTGGAACCTTTATACATTGTTGGTGGGAGTGTAAAATGGTGTAACCACTATGAAAGGCAGTATGGCGCTTTCTCAAAAAGTTGCAAATAGAAATACCAGTTGACCCAGCAGTTCCACTACTGGGAATATACCCTAAAGAAACCATAACCCCCACTCGAGCAAATATATGCACACCCATATTTATTGCTGCTTTGTTCACAAAAGCAAAGAGTTGGAAACAACTCAAGTGCCCATCAACAAACAAATAGAGGGTATATTCATAGCATGGAAAATTATGCAGCACTGAAAAACAAAGAACTCATGAAATATTACACAAAATGGGTCATCATGAAGGACATTATGCTGAGTGAAATATCTCAGTCACAAAAAGACAAATACTGCGTAATGCCACTGTTATAAAACAGGACTGACATGGGAGTTGGGAGGAAACTAAGAAAAGAGGGTATAATGTACACAGCATTGAAACAGATGAGAGAACTGTATAGAAGGAATATATGATTAGGTATTATTGACATGACAAAAGTCCAGAATAAGAGCTGCATAGTAAAGTTGTCTGGGCAGGGGGAGGGACTGTATAGCAATGAAAGAACTTTTTTCCCCGAAGGAAAATGAGAACTGAAGGAGGAGGGGAAGGAGGTCAGGGAGGAAAATGTGCATCAATGAAGGAATGGAAATCCAAGTTCTTTATAAACTTTCATTAAAATATCAATTAAAAAAATTTAAAAACCATGTCATGTTTCTTTCTGTGCTTTGAACATTTTTATTATTGTTAAATGCATGGAGTTGAGTACAAGTCATAATGACCTTATGAACAACAGACATGAACCCTGTCCTATCCTGTACCAACCTCACAATGTCTGACATACCCAAGACTGTTGCTGCAGTCACTGTGTCAGTCCAGCTGGCTGAGGATATTCCTCCCTTTTGCCCTTTCTCCATCTTTCCAAACATGATGTACTACTATTCCTGTCCAAGGCACAGCCTTGTCCTAAGTGTGTGAGATGAAGCTTTATCATCTTTGCCTCCAAGGAGCACTCTGGTTGTACTTTTTCCAAGATACATTTGTTTGTTCTTTTGGCAGTTCATGAAATGTTTAGTACTCTTCTCTAAAACCACAACTCAAAGGCATCCAGTCTTCTGCCATCCTTATTCATTGTCTAGCTCTCAGATGCCTAGCAAGTGTTTGAAAAGACCACAGCCTGAATCAGGTGTACCTTTATCCTTAAACTGACATCATTGCTCCTCAATAATTTGGAGAAATCCCTGACTGCAGACTTCTCCAGTGCATTACGTTTCCTGATCTTCTGAGAACTGGGTTGTTACCAAGTGTACTAATCTAAGCAAGATGAAGTAATTTTTAGTTTCAATCTTTTCTCCATCTATCATAATGTTAGAAAATCAAAAGGCAAATTCCATTAGGTAAATCTGTTGTCAGGGACCTTTCCAGAGTACTGAGAAGCAACAATGATGTCAGTCTAGAGACTAAGGTGCATCTGATTCAGGCTGCGGTCTTCACAATTACTTGCGATGCAGCAGAAAGCTGGACAATGACTAAGGATGACAGGAGAAGAATTGATGCCTTTGAGTTGTGATGTTGGAGAAGAGTCTTGAACATACCATGGACCACCAAGAAAACAAATAGTTCAGTCTTACAGAGGGTGAAACCAAGTTTCTCCTTGGAGGCTAGGATTTTAAAGTTCCATTTCACATACTTTGAGCATGTGGCCAGGAGAGACTGATCCTTGGAGAAGGACATCATGCTTGGAGGGGTGGAGGGACAGCGCAATAGAGGAAGACCCCAGATGAGATGGATTGACACAGTAACTGGGGCAATGGGGGTAGGTGTGTCAGTGAGACTGGCTCAGGACAGGGCAGGCTTCAGAACGGTTGTGAATAGGATTGCTACGAGTCACAGGCAACTTGATGACAGAACAATAACAAAAGTGAGAATTTTTGTTTTCTTGACAGTGAGTTGTAATCCATTTTGAAGGTCGAGAGCTTTGAGCATATAAATGTGTACTTATCTATTTATAACTGACATTGTTAAAGAGACATATTCATTTATCTTGCTTTTCAGCTAACAAATTATAATATTTTCCAAATTTCCTGTAATGATATTTTAGTTGTTCCCTGGTATTTGATCACACAGACATACCATCATTTATCCAACCCGTTTCTCATTCCTAAGCATTGAGATTTTTAGTTTTCCAAACTTTTAATATACTACTACGATGGTATCCTTATGGATGTAGTGTTATTCACATTCTGATCATCCCTTTTGACTAGTTCCCAGAAGTGGAGGGACTGGGTCAAGGATTATAGTAATTTAAGGATCATTGCACAATGACCCTGTTGTATACCCCATCCTGTCTTATCCAGTCTCGCTTTCTCTCTCTCCTTTGCTCTGTTTTCATGACTTCTGCTAGATTTTACTCCCACAGGTGCTAGAGTGCTGAATTCTCTGGAATCTAAGTGAATAAAAACAGACAATAAATTTGCAGGATCTAATGAGATCTTACACAATGTTCTGAATCTGTCACGGGAAGGGACTTGGAGCTCACCCAGGCAATCCTGACACTGGGTTAAAGAAGAAAATGAAGGTATAAGGTTGTTGGGTGGACGGGGAAGTGTGAGATTCCCCTTTTTTTGTTTGTTTTTTTGTGTTTGTTTGTTTGTTTTTTTTTAATGGAGGTTGGAGCTGAGCTTGGTTCACTACCCCAGCCAGGAAGGGCTGGGTTTACAGGACAGAGTGAACCCTTCCTGCCATAGACCCAGAACCAGTTCTGAACAGCTGCGGGGTCAGCTGGGGCCATCTTTTGACTTAGCCTGCTGGCTTCGTGCCCACCTCCTGGCACTCGGCAGGAGCCTGTGGCACTTCTCTCCAGGGCAGCAGGTCAGATTCCTCTCATACAGCACACTCTGAGATCTAGGCCTCAGATCACACCCTTTTGGGTGGGCAGTCTTGTCATCTAGACAGGAAGGAAGAGGCCCCTGTGTGCCTGCACAGTGCTGGGAGCCCACCTCTTTGTCTCCCCCGTCCTCATACCACCTGGGGTGGTAGGCAGGAAACTAATTTTTTGCTCAGAGACAGAAATAATTTCACCAAGCTTCAAGCAGATGGTAAACAGCCAATGCACGACCCCAACGCTAGCCGATCACCACACAGCTGCAGTGTTCTTCCTACGCCACTTGTTCTCCATGGGGACTCAGGGACACACCTAATGTACAGGAAAAGGTAACACACAATTGTACACACACCTGGAAACTGAGTCCCATCACAGCAAGACACAACGAGCAAGAGAGATTTCCTCCAGGTGTTTAATGAGGTAGCATGGTGGTCCCTTCAAGCTCCAAAGCTCTGTGAGTCCTAGTAGTCAGAGTTGTGGGGGGCTAGGGGCGCTGGTTCAGGGCTTGTGCACAAGGACTCTGATAGCGACCACAAGGAGGAGGAAGGGGCGAGCACTGGGCAGGGGTTTGGGGACCTGTGTCCTCTGGGTGTGCCACGCTAGCAGGATGGACACTTCAGCTCTCTGACCTGGTTGTTGTTAGCCATCGAGTAGAGTATGGCTGATAGTGACCCAGTGAACAACAAAGCTGAACCCCGTCCTATCCAGTGCCATCCTCATCTCTGATACACCTGAGCCTATTGCTGCAGTTACTGTGTCAGTCTATCTCATTGAGGATCTTCCTTGGTCAACCCTCCACCTTTCCAAGCATGTTGTCCCTTTCCAAGGAAGATCTTCTCCTAACAACATGCCCAAGGTATGTGAGATGAAGCTTCGTCATCTTTGCCTGCAAGGAACACTCTGACTGCATCCGCTTTAAGACATATCTCTTTGTTCTCTTGGCAGTCAATGAGATAAGGGGTACTCTCCTCCAACACCATAACTCAAAGACATCAATTCTTCTGCCATCCTGATTCATTGTCCAGCTCTCAGATGCACAGCAAGTGGCTAAAAAAAACCATGGCCTGAATCTTCAAACTGAAATTGTTGCTCCTGAGTAATTTGAAGAGATCTCCAACTGCAGACTTCCCCAATGCAATACGTCTCCTGATCTCCTGACTGCTGGTACTAAGGGTGTTGACTGTGGATCCAAGGAAGAGGAAATCATTGACAATTTCAATCTTTTCTCCATCTGTCATGGTTCTGCCTGTCAGTGCAGTGGTGAGAACTTGTGTTTCCTTGATGTTGAGATGTAATCTGTAGTGAAGCCTGTAATCTTTGATCTTCTGCAGCAAGCGCTTCAAGTGCTTACTTTCAGCAGGTATAGTTGTGTCATTTACATAAGAGAGGGTTTTGATGAGTCTTCTCTTATCCTGATCCCATAGCCTTCATCATAGAGTTCAACTTCTTGAATGATTTGCTCAGCATACAGATTAAATAGGTATGGAGAAAGGATGCAACTCTGACACCCATATTTTCTAGTTTTAAGCCATGCATTATTCCCTTGCTCTGCTCATTCAACCTTCTTGGTCTAGGCATAGGTTTCTCATGAGAACAGTTAAGTGCTCTGAAATTCTCATTCTTGTCAATATTAACTATATTATAATCCACATAGTCAAATGTCTTTGCATAGTCAAAAAGCACACCCAGATATTCTCTGTTTTCAGCCAGGACTCATCTGACATCAGCAATGATATCTCTGGTGCCATGGCTTCCTCTAATCCCTGCTTGTACTTCTATCAATTCTGTCAATGTATGGATCTAGCCAGGTTTTTTTATTCTTCAGCAATATTTTGCTTGCATGTGATATTAATGATATTATTTATTCCCACATTCTGTTGGATCACCTTCCTTGGAAATGAGAACCAATATGGATCTCTTCCAGTCAATCAGCTAGACAACTGTCCTCTAAATTTTCTGGCATAGGCTGGTGAGCACGTCCAGGACTGGCCTCAGCTCCTTCCATACAGGACAGGCAAACTTCTCTCACCGACTCCCAACCGTCACCTGTTCCCATCTTTTCTTTACAATGGAAGTGCTCCAAAGTGCTGTCTGCATGAATCACTAATTCTCATCCGATTATTTTCTAATTTGTGCTTATTATTAATTATTTCTTAAATAAATTGACACATAACAGATTATATGTTGACAGTGAGCTCTGGTGGCTTAGTGGTAAGGAGTTGTGCTGCTGCTGCCAACCCAAAGGCAAATGATATGAATCCACCAGCTACTCCAGAGGAGAAAGATGGGCATCTCCTCCATGTGACTCACAGCCTTTGAAAACCCACTGGAGGGCAAGCTATGAGTTGGTTCTGACTGGAAGGTGTTTAACACCAGCAAACCTTATATAGGGAGCGAGGGTGGCATAGTCCATGGGGACTGGAGCTGCTAACTCTAAAGCTTTACTTCTCTGGCATTTCTAATTCACCAGTGGCTCCATGGGAGAAAGACAGACAATCTCTTCCTGTGTGATCTACAGCCTCTGTAGACCTGCTGGAGGCTCAGCTATAAGTCAGTTCAGACTTGAAGGCAATGAGGAGCAGTTATTGTTAAGTATCACTGAGAACCAACCCCTGGCTGACTCCTTACCACTGAACGACATTCCCCTAATGAAAAGGAGAAGGACCTGGGGGTGCAGTAGTTGACACATGGCTGCTAACTAGAAGGTTGTCACTGAACCTTCCAGCTTCTGCCAGCCTTGGAAACCCTATGGAGCCAGTCTCCCCTGTCCTATAGGGCTGTTAGCAGTCAAAATCGACTTGGTGTATATAAGAGTCCCCAGATGGTGCAAAGAGTTAATATCCTTGAAGGCTAGGATTTTGAAGCTCCAACTCACATACTCTGGGCATGTGGCCAAGAAGGACCAGTTCTTGGAGAAGGACGTCATGCTTAGAAGGGTGGAGGGACAATGCAGGAGAGGAAGACCTTGGAGGAGATGAATTGACTCCAAAACTGGGGTAATGGGGGTAGATGTGTCAGAGGCAGTGAGATTGGCTCAGGACAGGGCAGGCTTCAGCGCTATTGTGCATAAGGTCACTATGAGTCACAGGCGACTTGACAACTTGATAGCACAGAACAACAACAACTGCTAGTCGAAAAGTTGGAGATCACACAGAGGCACATCAGAAGAAACGCCTGGCAAGCTATGTCCACAACAGACCTGCTGGAGCTACGTCCACAACAGACCTGCTGGAGCGTAGTTTTACTCTGACACACATGGAGTTGCTCTGAAGAAGACTAGACTTGCAACCGGTTATACTTTACACCCGTGGGATCACATTATATGCATTCTGCCATCTTTTTTCATTCAAAACTATACTCTTGAAGTCCACTGTTATTCCTTCTCTCTACTCTGTTCTGCTATATGGTATACCACAACTGATCCCTTTCCTTTTAGAAAGCTACAGGGTTTATTTATAGGGGTTGTCTGTGGGGGTATTTTGACATTACCATTGGTCCTGCAGCTCCAGGTCAGTGTAACTTATAAAGGGATCTGCGAGCTTGGACAAGAGGGTACAGGCAAGTCCTAACCGGGCAGCAACTCTCCAAGCGGTAACAGGCCAGGCAAGATGATACTACTGCTCTGCAGAGAGCTGGTTTGGGCCCCTCCTCCCGCCAACAGGCTGGACGCGTTCCCTCTGACTCACATTCTTGTCATCACCTAGCACAGCCTTTTCATTTTACCTATGTGGTGGGTGTGAAATGGTATGTTTTTGTGGTCCTAATTTACAATTTCCTCATTTCTTTCTTTCTTTTTTTTTTAATTTTATTATTTGTGTGTGTGCATGTAGCGTCAAATCAGATCCGACTGGTACAGGAGGAGATTGTCCCTCCTTCCTCGGCAGAGCATCTGGTGGATTCGAACCGTGCAATTTCCTCATTTCTAATGACATTAAATATCTCGTTATATATGTCTGTTTGGCTACATATGTTTCCCTTCTGCAAACAAACACACACCGTGGCTGCATTTTTCTTGTAGATTTAAAGATTCTTTTATTGTTCTTGTTGTGATGTGCCCTGGATTTGCTCATGACACATAGCAACCCTATGAACAACAGATCTGAACCCTGCACAACCTTGTGCTATCCTCATGATCCCTGATATACTCTAGCACCTTCTACAGTCATCAGCTGGATCTATCTTGTCAAGGAGCTTCCTCTGTTGACCCTCTCTTCCTTTCTAAGCATGTCTCCTCCCAAGGACTGGCCCCTCCTCATAACATATCCAAAATGTATGAGACAAAGCTTCCACAACCTTGCCTCTAAGGAGAATCTGGCTGCATTTCCTCCAAGACAGATTTGTTTATTTTTTAGGCAGTGGGTATACAGTACTCTTCTCCAACACAGTGACTCAAAGACATTGAGTCTTCTGTCATCCTTATTCATTCTCAAACTTTCTGATGCATAGGAAGTAATTGCAAAGACCATGGCTTACACCAGATGCACTTTAGTCTTTAAACTGACATTACTGTTCCTCAGCACCTTGGGGAAGTTATTGACAGTAGATTTTCCCTATGCAACATGTCTTTTGATTTATTGACTGCTGCTAACATGGATATTGTGGTTCTAAGTAAGACAAAATCATTGACAACTTTAATCTTTTCTCCATCTATCATGATGTTGTCTACTGACCTAGTGGTGAGGGGCTTTGTTTTTTTTGTGTTGATGTAGTTTATATTGAAGGCTCTAATCCTTGATCTTCTGCAGCAGGCGTTTCAAGTTCTTACTTTCAGCAAAGCTGTGTCATCTTGTAATGCAGGTTGTTGGTGAGCCTTCCTCTGATCCTGATGCCACATTCTTCTTCATAAAGTCTAGCTTCTCAGAATGATCTGCTGTGGATACAGATTGAAGAAGTATGGAGAAAGCCCAGACACATGTCTTTCCTGATTTTGAATCATGAAGAATCCCTTTGCTCTGTTCACACAACAGCTTCTTGGTCTAGGTATAGGTTTCACTTGAGCATAATAAAGTGTTCTAAGTTCCTGTTCTTCTCAATGTTAGCCATAATTTGTTATGGTCCACGGTCAAATGCCTCTGTATAGTCAACAAAACACAGACATCTTTCTGGTATTCTCAGCTTTCAGCCAGGATCCATCTGAAATCAGGAATGATATCCCAAGTGCCACGGCCTCTTCTTTATCCAGCTTGAATTTCTGGCAGTTCTCTGTCTATTCTGGCCACTTTTGGATAATCTTCTGTAAGAGTTTACTTGTGTGTGATATTAGTCATATTGTTGTATAGTTTCCACATTCTGTTGGATCACCTTTTTTTGAGGACATCTAATTTGGTCTTTTCTTTCCCCTGTCTTTGCCATGACTTTTTGCTCTCTTCAGGGATAATATCCTTGATGTCCTGGAGTCATACACGCACTTCAGGTAGCTTATATTTTACATCTTTTTTTTTTCTTCATTTACAGAGTCTTTTTTTTCTTTCTTTTCAGTTGAGGTCATCATGGCAGTACAGTGTCTTTTGATGAGCATTTTTAAAAATTTTAAAATTTTTTTATATTACTCTGATTTAGTTACAAAGTTTAAATACATTGTTTTTCACAAAAGGTATTTCCTATTTCCTTTACCCTCCCCCCATAGAATTGTGCAGTCCTGTAATTAACACCCTAGCCTCCCATCTTCACCCCTCAAATTCTACGCTCTCCCCCACCTTGGATCTTCACACTCATTCTACAACAATGGTTTTATACAATATTTGTCCTTGTGGGACTGAGTTAGTTCACTTAGCATAATGCTTTCCAGTCCCTCCCAAGTTAGATAGTAATTTGTAAAATCATTGCTCCTACGTGCTGTGTAGTATTCTATTGTTTGAATGTACCACACTTCTCAATCTCAATTTGTTTGTGGTTGGACATCTGGGCTGTTCCCATGTTCTTGCGATGGTGAATAATGCCTCCATAAACATTGGTGTACAAGTTTCCATTTGAGCCTCAGTTCTCATTCTCTTGGGGTATGTTCTAAGCAGTGGAATAGCAGGGTCATATGGAATTTCTACGTTCAGCTTTTTGAGGAAGTGCCAAACTGCCTTCCAGAGTGGTTGTACCATTTTACAATCCCACCAAAAATGTAAAAGAGCTCCCGTCTCACCACATCCTTTCCAACATTTATTACTTGCTAACTTTGATAAGCATTTATTTTAAAGAGCAGCAACTCCATTTATCTTTAAGTAGAACTTTCTATGTTTAATTTAAGACATTCTACACACACAAAGTCACAGAGATGCACTCGTATGTCCCTTCTTAAAGGTTTATATTCTACCGGTCAAATTAATGGACCTGAAATTTATTGTTTTAATTTGTTCTTAATGTGGCAAAAAGAAATACAGCTAAACACATAGTAATTCAATAATTTGTACATTTGTAATTCAATGACTTTAATTGCATCCTTGTGCTCACACTCTTGCTATCCTTTCTCAAATCATCCCACCACTGTCAACATATATTCACTCTTAACACAGATTTTACTTTGCACCTAAAACAAAAACTCGCTCCTCTCTCTTCTGCTTCCTAACCTCCCTCCCACCTCTGTCCAACCACGAATCTTCTCTGACTTTTATTTATTTGCTTATTTCATACAAAGGTCATTCTATATTTTTAGTCCTTTGTGACTGATTTTGCTCAGCACTATCTTTTCTAGATTAACCTATATTGTGTACGCATCATGCCTTCATTTTTCTTTCACCAGGGAGTTCTGGTAGCCTAGTGGTAAGAAGCTGAGCTTCAATCCCAAAGGCACATGGTTTGAATCCACCAGCTGCTCCAACCGGAGAAGGATGAGTAATCTCCTCCTGTGTGATTAGCTGCCTCTGAAAACCTGCTGAATTATCAGCTATGGGTCAGTTCTGACTCAACAGCACAAAATGACAACATCGTATTGGTCCTTTTTGGCTGACTTTGCTCCGCATGGTCCTTTCTAGGTTCCTCTGTATTGTGGCATGCATTGGGCCTCCATGTCTCTTTCTAATTG
Source organism: Elephantulus edwardii (assembly GCF_000299155.1). Classification (NCBI taxonomy): domain Eukaryota; kingdom Metazoa; phylum Chordata; class Mammalia; order Macroscelidea; family Macroscelididae; genus Elephantulus; species Elephantulus edwardii. Next base: position 2,524,064 of record NW_006399782.1, on the reverse strand, counting down.
AGTAATATTCCATTGTATGTGTACACTGTGCTTGCTTGCTTGCTCTCTCTCTCTCTCTCTCTCTCTTTCTTTCTTTCTTTTCTTTTTAATACTCAGGAGAACTATTGCTGTGTTACCTAATAGCTGCGTATATGCTTTTTTCTTTCCTCTCACATTTTTCTATTAATTTAAAAAAGTTTACAGAAACTTAGGATTTCCATTCATTCATTGTTGCACTTTTCTCCCCTCCCAACCCTCCTTTCCAGTTCATTCTTCTCTTTGAGAAGTAAAAGAAAAATTCTTTCATTGTTATACAATCCCTCCCCCCAAGTCCACTTAACTGTGCAGCCTTCATTCTAGACTCCTGTCATGACAATAATACATAATCATATATGTCTTTTAAACAGTTCTCTCCCTAATTATCCCCTCTTTCTCAGTCTTCCCTCAACCTCAATGTCAGTCCCATTTTATAACAGTGGAACTATGCAACATTTGTCTTTTTGTGACTGAGATATTTCACTCAGCATAGTGTCCTCCAGGGTCACCCATTTTGTATAATATTGCCTGAATTCCTTGTTTTTCAATGCAGCATGGTATTCCATTGTATAAATATACCAGAGCTTCTATCCATTTATTTGTTGATGGGCACTTGGGTTGTTTCCAACTCTTTGCTATTGTGAACAAAGCCGCAATAAACATGGGTGTGCTGCTTCCTTTATCTGTTATCATTAGATGGGTATTTCAGTTGTTTCCACTTTTTTGCTGTTGTAAATGGACACTGCCGTACTTGTGTTTGCCTGCTTTACTTTCTGGCCTTAGGTGTACATGCTGGATGGAGGCTGCTGAGTCCTGATAGTTCTACACTCAACTTCCTGAGGAACCCCCGGACTGTTCTCCTCTGTCACTAAACCAATTTAAACTTATTTTAATTGATAGAAAGTTGACAAATCATATTGGGTTTTCATTTAATCATTCTTAGATTTTTTGTTTTATAAAATTATTTACAA
>NW_006399782.1:2517378-2522463 GCF_000299155.1 Elephantulus edwardii | reverse complement strand
ATCTGGTGGATTTGAACCATGTACCTCTGGGATTGCAGTGCAGCATCTTGCCACTAGGCCACCAGAGCTCCCTAGAACTGGTTTTTTGAGATTATTACCTAGCGCTCAAACGCACTGCCAGTTGAGTCAGTTCCTACTCCTCGCAATCCTCCATCAGGTTTCTGAGGACGTAAATCATAAAGGGAGGATATTATCCATCTTGATTCCTCAGGGCAGTTGGTGGATTTGAACCACTGGAGATGCCAGGCCTTTGGGTTAATAGCATAAAACTGCAGTTCTATATGAACGGCACAGTCTATAAAATGGGGAGAGGGAGCAGCCCTGCTTGTCTCACAGGACAGTTGTGAAGATTAAAAGAGGAAAAGTACGGGAAGTGGTTTGGAGAACTGTGAAATCGTATGCAAATAAGGGTGTGTGTGTGAAGCTCATGCTGTGGAGGCTGAAAAGCCATTCAAGAGACTGGCCCTTGACATGTTGATACATTTGCAATGTGTTCGGCTGCCTCAGGCGCAAGCGCGCCCTCCCCTCTCCCTGAGGAGGCTGGAGGACCCGTGGGACAAGCTGATGTGGGGAGTCTTCTGCAAGTAAGCAAGTGTCAGTGAAACTGCTGAGCTGGTCTCCCCTGAACACACACTGCACGCACTATTTGTCACTTTACATTAGCAAAGGAGCTTTCAAACACAGCCCTGAGTCATTGAGAAAAGAGTCAATTACACACAGGAAATTCTGCTCAACAAAGTGCACCACGGTCAAGAGATACAGTGTCTGTCAGAAGCAACACACAGCAAACGTGGCAGCTTCCCAGGGAGCCTGCAGCAACCATTGCTCAGACTCACAGACTGGCTTTGGCTCTTCTAAAGAGACACTATTTACACCTGTGATGAAAGGACCTTAAAACAAGCTATGGAACCCAAAGAAGGGCAGGCCCCACTTGAGTGAGCAGAAGATTTGGATCTGAGCAAGCAAGGCTGTAGTATGAGGGCTGACTGCAAGTCCAGGGCTGACAGCTGGGGAGGGGCGAGGGCACTCCTGAGAGCGGAGGAGCCTCTGAGGGGCACAAGAGGTTTGCATGACGAAGTGTTGGTGGCCTAGTCCACTAACTTTGCTACTAACCCACAGATCTCTGAGTTCTGATCCACCAGAGTGGCTCAGTGGGAGAAAAATGAGCAATTTCCACCCGGGTCATTTACAGCCTCCAAAAAGTTGTTGGAGGGTCAGCTAGGTGTGGGTTCCAGCCCAACGGCAATGGGTTTATGATGAGTTACAAACTCAAAGGCTCTAGTGACTTAGTGTAAAGGAGAGGCACTGTCAACCCAAAGACATGCTGTTCCAATCTACCAGCTACTTCATGCAAGAAAGACGGGTATTCAACTCCCCTGCAATTAACTGCCTCTGAAAACCCGTGGAAGCTCAGTTATGAGCTGATTCCCACTAACTGGTAAATAGCAACAAGGTTTGGTGGCCGAGTGAAAAGGAGTAGTGCTACCGAGGCAAAGGCACACAGAGCGAATCCACCAGTTGCTCCAAGTAGAAGATGGACAATCTCCTTCTGTGCGATTTGCCACCTCTGAAAACCTGCTAGAGGGTCAGCTATGAGTCAGTCCTGATCGCGTAACACATAACAACAGCATGGCGTCCTCAAAGAAAGGACTGGCAATTTGATTCCATAATAATTATGGCTAACTGCTGTGCAGTGGGGCTCTAATCCATGATAACCCCACGCAAAGAACTATCCCCCAAGGCTTTAAAAAAAAAATTAAACACTTCATGAATTTGCGTGTTATCCTTGTGCAGGGACCATGATGATCTTCTCTGTATCATTCCAATTTTATTATATGTGCTGCCAAAGTGAGCACAACCCACCACCCCCTGCTCCCAAGGCTTTCCTAGCCAGCATTTTGACACAAGCAGTTTGCAGGGCTTTTCTTCCGCAGAACTCACGGGTGGGTTCAAACAGCCATCCTTTAGGTTAGCTGTCAGTTGTAAACGGCTTGGACCACTACTTCCACTCTGTGGCAGATGGGCCTTCCATGAACAGAAATGTTAGGTGTTGGAGAAGAGTAGTGAATATTCCATGGACTGCCAGAAGAACAAACAGATGTGGCTTATGTAAGGCAAAGGTGGTAAAGCTTCATCTTGCATACCTTGGGCAAGTTGTTAGGAGAGGATATTCCTTGCAGAATCATCATGCTTGGAAAGGCGGGGGGATCCATAGGAGAGGAAGACCTTCGACCAGGTGGATTGACACAGTGACTGGAGCAATGAGGTCGAATGTGTCAGAGGTTATGAGGATGGTACAGGATAGGACAGGGTTCAGATCTGTTGTTCACAGCGTCACTGTGAACTCCACTCAACGGCAGCTAACAACAACAAGAACAGAGAATGACTGGATGACAAGTTAGGTGGTTTTGCTTTTTTTTTTTTTTCTGGCTACATGTTTATTCAACACAAAACAATTCCCACCAACTTTACTGAAGTGGCTGACCACATCCAAGACCAAATCTGCCTCTAAACTGGAATTCAGTTGCTGACACAGCCCCAGCCTCGGCTTTCTTGTTGGCACCAGGAGGCACTGCACTGCGTCTATAAGTGTCTCTGTCAGCCTCCCCTCAAATCAATCTTGCAGATCGTTCACCTTCCAGACCTTTCGGTCGTCGCCTGCCAGTCTCAGGACGGCTGCGGCGCAAGGTGTCAGGAATAATCTCAGGGGGCAGATTGAGATAATCACTTAGATATTGGATACCCTCGTTGGTAAGGTACCAGTAGGAATGTCTTCAGGCGAACTGTTCCTTCACATAACCTCGTGACTTGAGACTCTGCATGGCCTTCATGACATGAAGGTCGGGCACATTTTTGTCAGCCAATTCTGGGTGCTTTGGCATGTGGACATCCTTCTTGGCCACCATGACCCCCTCCTTAAAAAGGATTTCATATATGACAATCCGGTTCTTCTTGGGCATCAACATCACAACTGGCGGCTCTGTCCGGAGCCGGGACTCTATTTTTTGCTTTTTGAGAGCTGGGTGTGGGAGGAAGCTGGTAGAACCAAACACACCCTTTGGCCCACAGAAGGTGAAATTGTTCGTGCTCCTTGAAGCACATCCTGGCTGGGAGCCAGCGTCCAGCCAAGCCCCCTGGCCCAGTGCCTGCCGCCTGGCCTGTGATCCTGAGTGACATCACCCAGCTTCAGGATGTGAGTCTGGGGCACAAGAGCATATCAAAGGGGTTTGAGGAAGCTTTTAGGGGGTGAGGACATGTACAGTGTCTTAATTGTAAAGGTAGTTTCACAGAGTTAGAGATATCTCAAAGCTTGCCAACTAGAACACTTTAAATATATGCTATATAGTGTGTCTGCATTGTATCTCGAGAAAGCTGTTAAGTGTCACAAAACAGCGTGATGGTGATTTTTATGACATTTGCACATTAAGCGGAAAGAAGTAAGACTAGAAGGATATTCCCCCAAAACATTACCTGTGGTGAGTCCTGGACTAGGAGATTACAGAGTGTTTTAATCTCTTTGTGTTTTTTCTGTCCTTTTAAACATTTCCAAAATAAACATGTTTTATTTTTGCAATCAGGGGGTCAAAATGTGTTTATTTAAAAAAGAAGAGCAGGGGGTCTCTTCTAAGACTCAGGGGTCTTGTGAAGATTGTTGTTTGTTGTTGTTTAATGCCGTCGAGTCATAGACAACTCATAGCGACCCTATGAACGAACAGCCTGAGCACTGTTCATACATAGAGTTTCCGGAGGCAAGCCATTTTGGAAGTGGACGCCACTCCTGCCTCCAGGCTTGATTTAGTCGTAAAGCTCCAGCCAACACTGTCCACCATGGGTGCCCATTACCACGATTGGCACATCACTGTCACAGTGGTCAGCATCACAGCAACCACGAGTTACCTCTGTACAGCAACACACAGACCAGTGCTATACCACCTAGAAGAATGTTTGACAGGAAAACAATTTGAACCTGGCCGAGGGTCACAGATGAAAATCACCCACCTTCGGCTTGGTAGCACAGCTTCCTTTCCACTAGGCCAACGTAGCTCTCTCTTGGTCGTCGTCATTGTTATTGTTGTTTGATGCCATCGAGTCGTAGACGACTCATAGTGACCCTATGAATGAACGGCCTGAGCACTGTTCGTACATAGAGTTTCCGGAGGCAAGCCATTCTTGTGAAGATTAGCAGCAGTAAAATTAACTTGCTTAGCATTCAAGGGCACAGAACAACAGAGCTAGAATATTAGAACTGCAAGCAGTGAACCGTGGTTTAAAAAAGCCAGCCCTGGGACAAACTGACAAGATCAAATCTTACCTCTGCAGCTTGTGTGCTGAGTAGCCTTGGACTTGTTGCTTAGCTTCTTGGTGCCTCAGTTTCCCCAGCTCTACCAAGGCAACGGCTAAGGCAGGCCCCAAGGATGCCTGATAGTCAGCAAGCCCACACAGGAGCTTCTTGGCAGAGCTCCTGAGGCAAAGTAAACACCAGGTAAACAGCTTCTACCCCACCCCAGCTTAGCTTCAAGGTTAAAAAGAATAGGATCAATTTAAGTAAAGCCTTGTTTAAGTCTTTTATTAAGGTAAAAAGAAAGAGAGTTGAGTAATAATCTCTGAAACAGAAAGCCAGTTTCTGGAATTGAAGTTTTTTTAGGTTCCTCTTACTAGACACCAGAAATCTTTATCTTTCAACCAACTGTAACTACCATCTGTGCTCCCTTCCCCATGGCCACCAAGTGCGCCCCTCCACCTCCTGTACTCCCCCACGCCCCTTCCTTCCCTGACCCTCTGAGCTCTCAGCTGGGTTCACTTCTCCCCAAGCTGCTTTTCTGGGGCAGAGACCCTGTCCCGCTTGCTCTTCTTTTCTTTTCTTTGTTCTTTTCTGCAGACCCTGGGAGAACCCGACCTACCTCTCCCACCCTCCCACCTGGTCCTCCTCAGATGGATGCCAGCCTGTACCTCCTCCCCAGAGCCCTGGGCCACCTCAGTCAGGGGCAGGCCAGCTTGCCTCACTTCCCTGAGCTCAGCTTCCTTGGCTGTCTCAGGATTCTGCTGCCCCCACTCTGGCTCCAGCTCCACTCCTACCCCAGAGTC
>NW_006399782.1:2500795-2516748 GCF_000299155.1 Elephantulus edwardii | reverse complement strand
CAGGATAGAACAGCATTTAGAGCTCTTGTACATAGGGTCGCTATGAGTCACAAGCGACTCGATGGCACATAGCAACAACAACAACGTTTTCACAGGTAGCTTGCCAGGCCTTTCTTCCACAGTACCCCTGGGTAGACTCACATCTAGTCTTTCTCTAGTTTGCAGCCAGCCGTGTTTACCACTGGCACACATAAGGGCCCCGCTGCTGCTGAAATCTGCTGGCAGGTTAATGTTGCATAGGCCCCGACTCCCCCTCATTTGTTACTGCTGCTATTATTGTGTGCCATCAAGTCAGATAACTATCTGTAGCAGACTCTCTGTGAGGCAGTAAATCCTATAGAAGGAGATTGGCCATTGTTCTCCCTCAGAGCTGCTGGTGGATTTGAACTCCATACCTTTGTGTTGGCAGCACAGTTCCTTGCCACTAAGCCACCAGAGCTCCACTTCCCCATCACCCTGGCCCATTAGTTCCTTGAGGTCAAGGCCACCACATTCACCTTTCATCCACACTTAGCAAAGAGCGAGCTCCTAATCTTCACTGGCTGCTTGTTTGCTAGTTTTATTTTAATTATATCTGGGCAATCACAGACATGAAGCCTAGCTATTAAACTTTATGAGCGACCAAGGAGCAAAGGCAAACTCAACAACGGATCATTCCAAAGGTGAAAACAGGCCTAGAGGTTTTCAAGGGGTGGGTCCTTCGCTCCGCTGAGGACCCAGTGATTAGCTAGCTCCTTTGTCCCCTTACTGGTGCACCTGCGTACCTTGCCTGAGGTCTCTGAGCCAGTCCTGCCCCTTTAATGTAACATCTACAGCAAGATTAAGGACCCCTGCTGGCCTGGTGTGTTAGCAAACTGAAAGGTAGGCAATTTGAATGGGAATCCAGAACCCATTTCCCAGAAAGATAAGCAGTCTCCTGTGAAGATTTACAAACCCAGTGGAGGGTTTGCTCTGAGGTGGAACCCACTTGGTGAAAGCAGATGGGGTCTGGGTAAGAGAATTAAGGGGTGCTGGTAGCCTAGTGCATTACATGTCAGGCTGGTAAGTAGAGCTTTGGTGGTTTGAATACACCCAGGAGAAAGATGGGCTGTCTCCTCCCAGGAAGATTTACAGCCTCAGAAATTGATGGAGGGTCTCTGGGCATCAGAATCAACACAACAATAATGAATTGGGTTTGGGTTTGGTAAGAAAATAGCTGTGAACAATAAATGGAAAGACAGACTTCCATCACTCCATCTCTTGTTAAAATTGCCTTCATATCTGCAGAGTACTCTGGTGGCCTAGTGTTAAGAAGCTGCATTGTGCCCTTTAAAAGGAGCTTGCCGTCAGCATGCAACCTGGGTTTATCTGTCCCTGTGCCTGTGTTTCAGGACGGCCTGCTCCACGGAAACACTGGCAAAGACAATTGTTAGAGGAATCTTAATAGTGGAAGTTATGGGTATTATTGGAGCTTACTTTTTGTTTAAGAAAATGAACTCAAGCCAAGTTTTCAGAGAACTAATGAGCCAGAAGTTCCCCGTAATCTTGGAAGTTTATTATAAGTCTATTGAACGATATGGAATGTGTGGAGTCAGAGAGCAAGATCAAGACAAACGGCTGAACAGCAAAAATGAGGACCAGTCATCATGTTCAGCTTCCCATTGAAGCTGTTTGAGACCTCTGAAAGAAAGAGACGAAAGATGAACCCACCTCAGTTGGTGGTTCCACGGACCACATGCCTGTCTGACCAATGTGACCTGAAGCTCACTTCACACCCACTACACAAGGTCCATTGCCTGCTGTTTTCTTTATGAATCAATATTTAATGATTCATGTTTTAATACACTCATGCTTTACAAGTAAAAGATTATGAAAAGGAAAAAAAAAAAAGAAGCTGTATTGCAATCCCAAGGGCACACAGTTCAAATCCACTAGCTGCTCTGCAGGAGAAAAATGGGCAATCTCCTCCTCTGTGATTTGTTGTTGTTGTTAAGTGCCATCAAGTGGAGCACAACTCATAGTGACCCTATGAACAAAAGATCTGAACCCCGTTCCATCCTGTGCCATCCTCACACTTCTTGACACACAAAAACCTATTGCCGCAATCACCATGTCAATCCACCTGGTTGAGGGTCTTCTTCTCCTTCGCTGACCCTCCACCCTTCCCAGCATCATGTCCCTCTCTAAGGAATAGCACCTCCTACAATATGTCCAAAGTATATGAGGTGAAGCCTCCTCATTCTTCCTGCCAAAGAGCACTCTGGCTGTATTATCATCTCCACAACATATCTCTTCATTCTCTTGGCCTTGCATAGGTGGTTCAGTGCTCTTCCCCAACATCACAGCTCAAAGGCGTCAATTCTTTTCTGTCACCCTTATTCATTGCCCGGGTCTCGGATGCATAGCTAGTCACTGGAAAGACTGTGGCCTGAATCAGACGTACCGTAGTCCTCAAACTGACATCACTATTCCTCAATCATTTGGAAATATCTCTAACTGCATATTTTCCCAGTGCAATGTATCTCCTTATTTTGTGACTGCTCATATCAATGGTGTTACTTGTGGATCTAAGCAAGATGAAGCTGTTGATAGTTTCAATCTCCTCTCTATCCAGCCTGACGCTGCCTATCAGTCCAGTGGTAAGAATGTTTGTTTTCCTGACATTGAGATACAATCCAAACCAAAGCCTGAATTCCCTGATGTTCTGCAACAAGTGCTTCAAGTCCTCCTCACTTTCAGCAAGCAAGGTTGTGTCATCTGCATAACGCAGGTTATTGATGAGTCTCCCTCCAATCCTGATGCCACATTCCTCCTCACAGAGTCCAACTTCTCGGATAATTTGCTCAGCATATTGAACAGGTATGGAGAGAGAATACAACCCTGACACGCTCCCTTCTCAATTCTAAACCATGGAGTGCTCCCCTGCTCCATTCACACAACAGCCTCTTGATCCAGGCATAGGTTCCACATGAGCACAATCAAGTGCTCTGGGATTCCCATTTTTCCCAGTGTCAGCCACAACTTGTGTGATTTACTCCCTCTGAAAACCTGTCGGAAGGTCAGCTATAAGTCAGTTGCCACTCACTGATACATAACAACAGTGTATCTGCTTACACAGCACAGGGTGATTATGGCAGGTCTTGGGGGAGGGTACACTCATATGGCTTAGGGTTTGGATTTTGTGGTTTGTTTGTTTGTTTTGTCAGCAAGTTTAATTTACTTGAAACTAGAATGCATGGGGTCTAGGGATCTAGAATCCCATAATAATAGCAGTCAAAAAATTTTAAAAGACACATTACATTGGGAAAATATGCTGTCAAGGATTTCTCTTATGGCTTAGATTTTTGTGTGTGTGACTAAATCAATTTTAAATCTTACCACTTTGTAAAAAGGGAAAAAAGTAGTTGGCTAAAAGCACACAATAGATGAGTACACACAATTCCTCTCATTCTTTTTGTTTTATTGCGTTAAAAATATATATTTGTTAAGTCACCTTTCTTTTTTATTTACTTCAAATACATGCATGGCTATTAAAATACAAAGCCCCCTGGCACAGGGTCTGCATAGCAGGAACAGTGTCCAGTGAGTTAAGAGGTGCAATGCAGTCTGAGGAGAGTAGTCCTGTCCTTGGCTGAGCTCTGCCCCATGATCACAAAGCACTCCCCACATCGCCTGCTTGGCACCTCTCCACACAGCATGCAACACATAACTGCCATTCCAGCTCACTGATGAGGAAACTGAGGAGCAGAGGGCCCAAGACGTGACCCTGGGGGTCGGAGGCAGTGTGAAGAGATTACCTGAGTGCCTACACAACACGCCTGTTGGGACACTCCCACACATGCCCTCACTTACTCCTTGGGAAACGCCTGTGACGTATGAACTATTAGCCAACTAGGTATGTTCTTCAGGCACCTGCCCAATGAGCACAGTCGAATTTAAAAATTGTGGGCAGCCCCCAACTTCCAGCCATGGTATATTCCAAAACGTAGGTCAGAACACATTTTCCTACTGAAATCATGTTATCATAGAATTTTGTTCTCAGCTGGAACCAAGGAGACACAACTTAGTACTCTAGAACTCTAGAACATATGTAGTGAATATTAGGGGGGGGGGGAAATTATTGTAGTGCCAATAGTCAAAACAGAAAAACAGCAGTACTTGGTAAGAAATTGCTTTTTATTTATCACAAACGTCTGCCTTAAAATTGGAGGCCAGATGGGAAAGTATACATAGTGCCCCCTCCCCACTCCTATTTTAGAACTTGAGGATAAAAGGTATGATGGGGGCTGTATGTACTGAGGGAGGAGAAGACAGAATTTGCGAATCTATGACAGGAAAAAGCAGGTCTCCAGACCAACTGGACATGACGGGGGGAAAAGAGAATGGTTGGAGACCCTAAATTTTTCTCCATGCAAGATGCGGCCACTCTGAGGAGCAGGAGTTGGTTGGGGATCTCCACAGAAAAATCACAGAAGGCCCTACACCCATCAGTTGCTGGAGACCCAGGGTGGCCTCAAGTCCTCAGAAGGAAGAAAGGAGATGAGATTTTTTTTTTAGAGAGGAGAAATGTATTTCCAATGTGTCCCAAGCAAAACTAGACCTAGACCTCTGTGGCCACACACAGAATTCCAGAGGTGAGGGCAGGAGCAGGATCTGATCCATGTGAGCTATGGGCAGCAGCCAGAAACATCATCAGTCCTTCAGAGAACAAGCTAGACTGCCTGCTTTCAACTTTGATGCAGAGAGAGCTGGTCCAATCCCCAGGCCAAACTTCCTAGCTGTGTGACTAGGCAAAGTTCTCACCCTCTCTGAGCCTCTGCTTCCTCCTCTGAGAGCCAGGAATGAAGGTACCTGGCCTCCAGCGTTGCTGTGGAGACTGGCTAGTGCACATATAACCCAGCAGCACAGAGCCAGCACGTAGGGGAGTCTGAGGAGGTGCTCTATGCATGTTCTGCTCCCCCTCCCCAGACAGTCTGGTCTCCTTACTTCCCCTGGCTGAGGGAGCAGAGCCCTGTGGTTACATCTCTGGCCTCAGATCCCTTTGTTCTTAGCGGAGGCTGCAGCTGCAGGGTGGAGGAGTTTTTTCTTAATCTAAAACAAGTGTGAAGAGATGAGAGTGGAGTGCTTCTAATTTGAGATGAGAGTTCGACAGCTGGTTGGGGGCAGGCACTCACTCCCTGGCATCAGTGGAGCCCACTAGGCCATGGGCTAAAGCTGGACTAAGGGATCCCTGAGATCAGCAGGGGGCTGGGTCCAGTTCCCCAGGGCAACGCAGTGCCCCCTGCTCCCAGGTCCTGCCAATGACTGTCCACAAACCCCAAGTCCTATGTGTCCCCATTCAACATCTTCCTTTTCTTAAGAATTCCTTTTTACAACTATGAGATACAATCTCACCCCAGTAAGAATAGCAAAATTTAACAGAACAGCAAACATCAAATGCTGACCAGGTTGTGGGGCAACTGGAACCCTTATCCACTGTTGGTGGGAGTGTAAAATGGTGCAACCACTATGGAAGGCTGTATGGCATTTTCTCAAAAAGATGCAAATAGAAATACCATTTGACCCAGCAATTCCACTACTGGGAATATACCCCAAAGAAACCATAACTGCCACCCAAGCAGATATATGCACACCCATGTTTATTGCAGCTTTGTTCACAATAGCAAGGAGTTGAAAACAACCCAAGTACCCATCAACAAATGAATGGATAGAGAAGCTGTGTTATAGTCACACAATGGGATATTATGCAGCACTGAAAAACAAGGAACTCATGAAATATTATGCAAAATGGATGACCTTGGAGGATATTATGCTGAGTGAAACCTCTCAGTCACAAAAGGACAAATGTTGCATAGGGCTACTGTTGTAAAACGGGACTAACATCAGGGTTGAGAGAAGACAGAAAAGGAGGGGAGGAATGATGTATATTGCATTAAAACAGTTGAGAGAGAGAACTGTTTGAAAGGAACATGTGAATGGGTATTCTTGTCATTACAGAAGTCCAGAGTGAAGGCTGCAATAGTGGAGTGGACTTGGGGGGGAGAAATTGTGTAACTATGAAAGAGTTTTTCTTTTTCTTTTCAAGAAGAATGAATTGAGGTGGAGAGGAAGGAGGGAGAAAAATGCAACAATGAATGGAAACCCTAAGTCTCTGTAAATGTTCATTAAAATTAATTTAAAAAAAAAAAAGAATTCCTTTTTGTTGTTGAGAATACACACAGCAGAGCACACCCCAGTGCAGCATTGTTTGCATGTATAATTCAGCTAAACTGGGTACATTCTTACTTGGGCGACCATTCTCACCCTTCTTATCTGAGTCACTCATCCCTATTAACTTAAACTCACTCCCCCGAGTTGCGTACTTAGCGTTTCAGGCTGCTACGTTAATTTGATCCCATGTAGAGAGATCGTGAAAAAAGCACAGTGCTCAAGGCCAACACCTCTACTAGCTAACGCTAGCCTAATTTTTGGTTTTAAGATTTCAGGGGATATTTTTGGCTCAAGGTTTAAAGCCTGTGTCAGGGCAGGAGTTGCAGGGTTTCTTCCGTCCCGCCTCTGTGGCTCCAAGCCATCGATCTGCACCCTCAAGATGAGGAAATGAGAGCAGAGACGGGAAAGAGACTTTCGCAGTCATGTGACAAGTCTGGGGAGGAGCTGGTACTAGCAATCAGATGTTTTAACACCCAGAGCAGCAGCCAGAATCTCCCTCATTAGGAATCATTTACTCAACCACAATGAATATTTGATGAATTTGCTTACAGTTAAAAAAAAAAATCTTTGTTCTTACTATATGCCTGGGCAGGGCCAAGCCAGAGGAAAACTGGTGGAGTCCTTCACGGTTCTGACGTGCAGACCGCACATCGGTTGTCCAACCTGGGTATTGGCACGAAAAACTAATCGAACCATCCAGTAGCTGGTTCCCTGTTGACATGGAGCAAAGTGACACTATAAATAACAGGATGAAATACTGCCTGAGACTACACCATTTTCACAATTATCATATTTGAGTCCATTTGTTTCAACTACGAGGTCAGTCGCCCTCATAGAGAATCCTTCTCATCCAAAAAATCATGACAAAGACAAAGGAGAAAGAAAAAAACCAAAATGGATGTCAGAAGAGACTATGAAGGGAGTTCTGGTGGCCTAGTGGCCAAGAAGCTGCACTTCAATCCCAGAGGTACGGGGTTCGAATCTGCCAGATGCTCTGCTGGAGAAGGAGGGGCAATCTCCTCCTGTACCAGTCAGATTGGATTTGACGGTACACACACACACTCTAAAATAAAAGTTAAATTTTTTTTTAAAAAGAGACTATGAAATTTGCATTCAAGCTTAGAGAGGCCAAAACAAAGGGAAGAGATACTAAAGTAAAATAGCTGAACAGAAGATTTCAAAGAACAGTCTGAGAAGACAGAGCAAAATGTTATAAGGAAATGTGTAAAGAGCTGAAGACAGAGAAGAAAAAAGGGAAAGATGGACTCAGCATTTCTCAAATGGAAAAGGCTGAAAAACAAATTCAAGGCTCAGGTTGTATACTGAGAGATATGATAGGGAAAAACGTGAATGATCCAGGAAGCATCAAAAGAAAACAGAAGGAATTCACAGAGTCACTGTACCAGAAAGTCGACTCTGAAAAAGTTGGAGAATTGTGTCACATGAACAAGAGCCAAAGGAAGAAGTTCAAGCAGCATTAAAGGCATTGGCAAAAAAGAAGCTCCTAGGGGATACCTGATGGGATACCAGGTAACATGTTCCAACTAACAGACGCAACTCTGGACTTGCTCACCAGTCTATGCCAGGAAATTCTGAGGACAGCTGCTTGGCCACCTGACTGCAAGAGGCCCATATTTGTTCCCATTTCCAGGAAATGTGATCCAACAGAATGTGGAAATTATAGAACAGTATCACTAATACCACATGCAAGCAAATTCTTGCACCTAACAACACCAATGTGTAGGGAAAGGATACACCCCGAATGTATACTTCCTTAGTTTTAAGCCTCACAGTGTCCCCTTGTGGTGTTCAAACAACTGCTTCTTGGTTTATGCATAACTTTCTCATGAGCGCAATTAAGTATCCTGAAATTCCCATTTCTCTCAATGTTATCCCTGATTCACACAATTAAATACCTTTGTATAGGATATAAAACACAAGTAAACATCTTTCTTAGGGTCTCTGGTGGTATGTTGTTTAAAGTGCTCGGTTGGCCAAAGGTCAGCAGTTGGAAGTCCCCAGCAGTTACTGTAGGAGAAAGATGTGACAGTCTGCTTACAGGATGCTTTACAGCCTTAGAAACCTTTAGGGGCAGTTCTACTCTGACCTATATAGGTCTCTATATAGTGATCTTTCTGTATCTTCTGTGTTTTTCTGGTATTCTCTGCTTTAAGCCAAGTTCCATCTATCATCAGCAATAATATCGTTCATGCTACACTTCTGAATCCAGATGGTATTTCTGACCTTTCTGGGTCAGTGTACCACTGAAAACATTTTTTTAATTATCTTCAGCAAAATTTTTGCATGTGATATAGTTCAATAATCCGGCCCACAAATATGACAAATATGACTGTCTTCAGGTTGATTGGCCAGGTGAGTTTGCTTTCCAAATTTCTTGGTGTAGACAAGTCAGTGCTTCCAGAGTTGGATCTGTTTATTAAAATGTCTCAGTTGATGTTCTTGATTATTTTTTTTAATTGTGATTTTAAAGAAGGTTTTCAGAAAGGTTGGATTTTCCTTCATTCACTGCTGCACATTTCCTTGCCTTCCCTTCACCTCCCCCTCCCATAGTCCACTTCTCAATGTACCCCTTGTTCCAGTTTGTTGTCATACGTGCCGTGTCAATTGTCCTTTCAGACAGTTCTTCCCTTCATCTGATTCAATGCAGTGGTCATTATCTATCCACTCTTTATCTATTCTCCCCACAAGTCCCTATATCAATCCTATTTTACAACAGTGGTGTTATGCAGTACTTGTCCTTTTGTGAATGAGATATTTCACTAAGCATAATGTCTTTCAGGTTCCCCTTGCTGTGTAATGTTTTACAAATTCATTATTTTTCAGTGCTGCATAATATTCCTTTGTATCAATGTACCATAGTTTTTCTATCCATTTGTTTGTTAACGGGCACTTGGGCTGATTCTGTCTCTTTGCTTTGTGAATAACACAGCAATAAACATGGGTGTGCATACATCTATTTGAGGTGTGGCTCTCATTTCCTAGTCATTGTCCATCTTTCTGATACATAACAAGTAATTGCAAACACTGGCCTGAATAAGGTGCACCTTAGTCTCCAGACTGACATCCTTGTTCCTCAGTACTTTGCAGAGGTCTCTGACAGCAGTCTTTTCCAATGCAATTTGTCTTTTAATTTCCTGGCTGCTGGTACCAAGAGTGTTGATTGTGGAGCCAAGCAAACTAAAGTTGTTAACGATTTCAATCTCTTCTCCATCTGTCATGATGCTACCTGCCGCCACAGGCCTGGTGGTGAGAATCTTTGTCTTCTTTATGTTGAACTTCAATCCATATTGAAGGCTGCAGTCTTTAACCTTCTGTAGCAAGCGTATCAACTCTAGGCTTGAATATTTTCTTTCACGCTTTCAGTTTTTGAAATGTCAACAATTTCTTCCCTTTTAAGATTTTCTAACTCCAGGTTTTTACACAGTTCCTTATAATACTTAGTCTTCTCCAGCTGCCTTTTGAAGTCTTTTGTTCAGCTCTCTTTTATTTTATTATTTCTTCCTTTCATTTTAGTGATTCTTTATTCAAGAAAAGGTTTCAAAAGTTTCTTCTGACATTGGTTTTGGTCTTTCATTTCTTCCTTAAACTTTTCTTTCCTTTCTGTATAGATGATGTCTTTGATGTAATCCCACAACTCATCTGCTCTTCAGTCATCTGTGTGACGGTTTCTATTTTCAGGTGGGATAGACTCAAGATCGAATTTTGGCTTTCATATGTTTTCATTTTCTTCAGCTTCAACTTTAACTTGCATATGAACAATTGATGATCTGTTCCACAGTTCCACAGTCAGCCCCTGACCTTGATGTGACTGACAATATTAAACTTTTCCATATGCACATATGCAACTGATTTGATTCCTGTTACTTATGATTTCTCTATGCACAAATGCAGCTCATCTGATTCCCATATGTTATACCTGGTCAGGTCCAAAAGTCTATAATGTAATTTCTGATATCATTTCTATCACCATGGTCATATTTCACAACCATTGATTTTGCCTTTTAGTTTCCAGCTCTTGGATTCCAATAACCAATAATTATCAATCCATCTTGAGGATATGTTTGACTGACAGTGACCCTATGCACAATGGAGCGTAAATCTGCCTCATCCCAAAGTCGCCTTGAGTCCACTGTTGCTGTCACAGTGCCAGTCCTTTTCACTGATAATCTTCTTCTCTCTTTATGATCCTCTATTTTTCCAGGTATAATATCCTTCTCCCCAGAGTGACCTCTCCTGATATGTGTCCAAGGTATGTGACACAGAGTCTCTCCATCTTCACTTTTAAGGAGTAATCTGGCTGGACTTCTGAAACACTCATTCGTCCATTTGACAACCCCCGTATTTGGTATTTTTCATCCACACAAAAATTGAAGGAAAAAGGTGGACAGGAATCCTCAATTTCTTCACCTTTGGCAACACTGCTGGATCTGAAAAGTTGAAAGATTGTCATATTAACTGGTCTTCCTTGTAGGCATATGGATATTATCCCATCACTGACAGCTCTGTAATTTATAAAATTTGTTACTGCATATAATTATTCATAACAATTGTGGTTTATACATCTACTTTGTTTTCTACATTGATGTACAGTATACATTATATCTTATATAATTAATTGCTAGTGCTCTATGCCTATTATCACCTCATCTCTTCAAGCCCCTACTAAAATAAACCTTTATGCATTACTTCACCCTCCCTCATCCACTAATCTCTGATAAACCAGTAATTTTGTTTCTCCCTTCCCCTGTTTCTGCCCAGCCCCCTTCTTTCCTTTCCATTTCAAACATTTATAGACATCTTATCTTCCTGTTTTCACATTATTGCTATATGCAATATTTGTCCTTATGTGACTGAGATATTTCACTCAGGAAAATTCCTTTTAGTCTCTCAAGTCACATAGTATTTTATGAATTCGTTGCTTCTTAGTGTTGTATAGTATTTCTTTGTGTAACTATACCACACTTTCTCAATCCATTCGTTTGTTGATGGGAATTTGGGCTGCTTCGGTTTTCTGGCTATTGTGAATAATGCTACTAAGAATATTGGTGTACAAATGTCCATTCATATCTCAGTCCTGATTTTCTTGGGCTATATTACTAGCAGTGGAACAGCTGGGTCCTACGGAATTTCTATATCTGGCTCCCCCCCCCCGCCCCTTGATTATGGACAAATGCCTTCTCCCCACCCCTTGTTGTGTACCAGATAATCAGATCTGACTAGCACAGGAGGAGATTGCCCCTCCCTCTCCAGTGAAGCATCTGGTGGATCCGAACTGCACTCCTTCGGGACTGCAGCACAACTTCTTGCCACTAGGCCACCAGAGCTCCAAACAAATACCTTTTTAAATTTTTTCTTATATTTTTTACAGATTAATTTTATTGATAAATTAAAAACTGGCTATCCCTTTTTAGTCTTTTTGCTCAGTGTTTTGGATACTTCTATTTTCTTCTTTTTGTAAAGCCTTTTGAGCTTCATGCTCTTGCTTTCTCATCTCAAATTCCTGCTCTTAGCAGCATGCTTGGCTTGTACCTGTGCATATTCCCTTGTGTTTTCTGTTTGGATGTTTTTATTTTCTTTCAAGTGGCTGTTTAGTACTTTGTTCCATTCTCATTCTGGAGAGACTGATTAAGGCCATGTTGTTCTTCAGACTACACTGCTCTTCTGGTAAAGGCTGATCAAACTATTCTGGTAAAGACTGGCAAACTTTATATGCTGCATTCTGAGCTTTTCCTCTTCAGTTACATAGAGATGTTTCAGATGATCTGGGTCTCAATCTGTGAACTGGATTCTTGAGGAGTTTGAACATTTTTTTTCCATAGTAATTAATTTTGCTGAAATTGAAGCTTTCTTTGATGTGCAAAACCTTGTCCTTCATAGACACTTCCCACAAAGGCTCTCCGGATGATTAGCTTGCCACAGCCCCGGCTTTGCATTTTTATTCTTGAATTCAATCTAAGACACTGCTTCGCCATCCATCCCCAAACTCCTTGCATGCTAGCTTGCTGCTGGCTTCACCTATGTCCTACGGCTTTTTGAGGAAACATCAAACCACCTTTCTTAGCAGTTGTCCCGTTTTACAATCCCACCAGCAATGCATAATAATTCTACTCTCTTCGCATTCTCTACAACCTTTATTGTTTGCTATTTTTTTTTTTTAACTTTGATAAGGCTGCTGGAGGGAGGAGGTATCTCAGTGTTGTTTTGATTTGCATCTCTCTGACTGGTAGTAATTTTGAGCATTTTCTTTGTGTTTCTTAGCTATCCGAAAGTCCTCCTTTCTAAAGAGTCTTTCTTGCCTTTTTCCCATTTTGTGATTGTGTTATCAGTCTTTTCCCTTTGGAGGCCCTGTCAGATTCTGTAAACTTTGGTATGAGACCCTTGTCTGAGATATTGCAAAATCTTTTCCCCAGATTTTTATGTTTTGTTTTCACTCGACTGGAGAATGTTTTGATGCACACAGGGATTTGATTTTAAGAAGGTCCCATTTGCCCATCTTATCTTTTCCAGGTTGTACAATTTTTTGGCTATGTTCGCAAGCGTATTTATGCCATAGGTCAGGGCTTCTAATTTTGTTCCCATTTTGCCTCTTATGATCTTTATGGTTTTAGGTTTTATTCCTCAGTCTCTGATCTACTTTGAGTTGGTTTTCTTATATGGCATGAGATCTAGATTCTGTTTCCGTTTCCTGAAGCTCTGTAATTTAGGATGATTCATGATATGTTCTTTTTGATGACAAATGCAACATTGCTCCTCTTCAAGTATTCATTCTTGGTCGAGTTGACTATGTGATTATCAGATTTTAAATGGCCGATACCAGTTCATACCAGCTCACAAAAGCCTAGAATGTAAATTTATTCATGTTACATGTCATTTTTGAGAACTACCAATTTTTCCAGATCCCTACTTAGTAGAATGACTTTATCTTACATGATTCACAGTCAGTACACTTGGGACCAGTAGTCAAGACATCAGAAGACATTTTGCACTGGGAAAGTCTGCAGTCAAAGACCTCTCCAAATTATTCAGGAGCAATGATGTTAGTTTGAGGACTAAGGTGCACCTAATTCAGGCCATAGTCTTTGTAATTACTTGCTATGCCATTGAGAGCTGGACAATGAATAAGGGTGACAGGACAAGAATTCATGTGTTTGAGTTGTGGTATTGGAGAAGAGTACCGAATAGCCCATGGACTGCCAAAAGAACAGACACATCTTAGAGAATTTGCAGCCAGAGTGCTCCCTGGAGACAAAGATGATCAAGTTTTGTCTCACATACTTTGGGCATGTTGCTAAGAGAGGCTATTCTTTGAAGAATGACATCATGCTTGGGAAGATGGAGGGACAGCGAAGGAGAAGACAACTCTCAACCAGGTGAAACGACACAATAACTGCAGCAACGGGCTCGAGTGTGTCAGAGTTGAGGATGGCACAGGATAAGACAGCATTCAGATCTGTTGTTCATAGGGTTGCTATGAGTCATACTCAATTCAATAGCACCCAACAACAACATCCTTGGTACAGTCTACATTCTAATATTAATGGAATTGTGCAAATATTTCTTCTCCTTTTTTGAGTGATGCCCTAAAGCAAATAAAGGTCCTGAAAGCTTTGTTCCTTCTACATTTCAAGGTCAACTTTACTTTGAGGAGCGACTCTTCTGCTGGTGTATTTTGAGTGCTTTCCAGCCTAAAGGGTTCATGTCTGACTCTAGATACACTTCATCAACTTTTTCACTGGCTAAGGGACATCATGCTTGGGAGGGTGGAGGGACAGCGCAGGAGGGGAAGACCCTCTATGAGGTGGATTGATTCAGTGACTGGGGTAATCGGGATGGGTGTGTCAGAGGCGATGCGGTTGGCGCAGGACAGAGCAGGGTTTATGGCTGTTGTACGTAGGGTCGCTATGAGTCGCAAACAACTCGACGGCACATAACAACAACAATTTTTTCAGAAGCAGATTGGCATTTCCTTCTTATTCTGGAAGCTCCACTGAAACTTGCCCACTGTGGTGATCCAGCTGGTATGAACAACAATGACCTCACTTAAAGCATCACAGCAACATACAAGTCACCACAGTCCGACAAACTGACAAACCAGTGGTGGCTTTTAGAAATACATTTATGTAACTTAAAAATTAAAAGGAAATTAAAAGGCGCATTCCCATGGGAAAGTCTGCTGTTAGGGACCTCTCCAAAGTGCTGAAGAGCAATGGTATCTCTTTGGAGACTAAGGTGGATCTGTTACAGGCCATGGTTTTTGCAATCACTTGTTATGCATCAGAGAGTTGGACAATGACCAAGGAGGATAGAAGGAGAATTGATGCCTTTGAGCTGTGGTGCTGGAGAAGAGTATTGAGAATACCATAGACTGCTAGGAAAACAAACAGATTTGTCCTGGAAAGGGTTAAACCGGGTGGCTCCTTGGAGGCAAGGATTCTGAGGCTCTGTCTAACATACTTTGGACATGTTGTGAGGAGAGACCGGTGCTTAGAGAGGGACATCATGCTTGGGAGGGTGGAGGGACAGCGCAGGAGAGGAAGGCCCTCTATGAGGTGGATTGATTCAGTGACTGGGATAATTGGGATGGGAGTGTCAGAGACAGTGCGATTGGCACAGGACAGAGCGGAGTTTAGGGCTGTTGTACATAGGGTCGCTATGAGTCACAGGCGACTCAACGGCACATAACAACAACAACTTAAAAATAATATTTAATTATACTGTACCTGAGCTCTGGCGGCCTAGAGGGTAAGAACAACAACAACAAAAAAACAAAAAAAGGCAGGTCATTCGAACCCACCCACTTCTCCAAGGGAGAAAGATGGGCAGTCTCCTCTTGCACAATTTACAGCCTCTGCAAACCTGTTGGAGGATCAGCTTTAAGTCCGTTCTGATTCAACGGTGCATAACAACATACATGAACATATTACTTTGAAAAATTAACGTCATTACCTCTTGGCTGCATTGTGAACACTCAACATTTGTTGAATGAATGAATGAATGGACTCTTTTCCCCACTACCCTACACCAGACCTCAGGTTTTCTGTCAGATCTCCCTGGAGGATAGCAGTAAGCTTTTCTTTTTATTTTTTTTTAATGACAAGGTTGATGTTGATCCATAGCTAACCCTCCAGCAGGTTGTCAGAGGCAGAAAATCACACGGGATTTGATTGCCCATCTTTCTCCCATAGAGCAGCTGGTGGATTTGAACCGCATGCCTTGGGGTTGGTTGGCAGGGTAGCTTCTTTTTTTTTTTTTTTTTTTGTAAAGTCCATCGAGGCATTTTATTTGCACTGTTTATTACATCTCTAGAAAAAGAATCCCAGGATTTTTCCTCCTGTGTGTTTTCATCTTGCTTCCTCGTGGTCCATGATGCCAGCTGAGGTTGTCAGTACAATGAAATCAAACTGACAGGACGGGAGCAGATTATTCTGCCACTTTTCTAGATCTTTGAGCTGCACATCAAATCTGGGATGGATAACGGCACACTTGATTAACCTGCCTGTGAGGTTGACAACAATTTCCCCCGCTCTGTGATCATCAGTGATTTCAAATTCGTCAATGTAGCCATGTTTCATCATCACGGTCAGGAACCCAATGATGACTTTGGAGCACGGACTGATGAGAACCTGGCGCTTGCCTCTCTGCTCGGCATTGTTGATGCTCTTGAGAGCGGCGGCCAGGACGTTCATGTGCACCACTGTGGCGGCATGGAAAGAGGAAGGGCGGGGCAGCTGCTTACCACCAGG